>NW_028327180.1:34010059-34635059 GCF_987537825.1 Furipterus horrens
CAGCACGGACACCTACCCCTACGGGCTGCCCACGCCCCCGGAAATGTCGCCCCTGGACGTGCTGGAGCCGGAGCAGACCTTCTTCTCCTCCGCGTGCCAGGAGGAGCATGCGCACTCCCGCCGCATCCCCCACCTGCCGCGGCCCGCTTACTCCCCGGAGTACGCCCCCAGCCCGCTGCACTGCCGCCACCCTCTGGGCTCCCTGGCGCTCGGCCAGTCTCCGGGCGTCTCTATGATGTCCACTGTGCCTGGCTGCCCCCCGTCTCCTGCTTATTACTCCCCTGCCACCTACCACCCTCTCCACTCCAATCTCCACGCCCACCTGGGCCAGCTCTCCCCTCCTCCGGAGCACCCCGGCTTTGATGCGCTGGATCAGCTGAGCCAGGTGGAACTCCTGGGGGACATGGATCGTAATGAGTTCGACCAGTATTTGAACACTCCTGGCCACCCAGACTCTGCTGCAGGGGCCGTGGCTCTCAGTGGGCATGGCCCGGGCTCGCAGGCGACACCAGCGGGCCCCGCGGAGACCAGCCTCATCTCCGTGCTGGCTGATGCCACGGCCACGTACTACAACAGCTACAGCGTGTCATAGAGCCGGAGGCCGCCCGTCCAGCCCTCCGTCCTGCGCACTGAGCAGAGCCGGCCGCGCGGTGCTGCCGCCCGGGGTGGGCACGTCTGCACTGCGGGCCCTGCGAACCTCCTTCCCTGCCCACTCCGCTCCCCGCAGCCTGCGTTTTGAGTATATTCCTTCAAATGAGTTTTCACTGGCTACACCTAGGAATAAGGCAAGGTTGTTGCTGAAAGACACTGGTTTCAGGTAGAATTTTCACAGACCTCGCTCTCTTCTCTGGTCCCATCTCAAAAACAAATGTGTGAAAAGCCCAGCAGCACTCGCCCCGCTCAGGCTTCTGTAACAGCCGCAGGGACACAGCCATTCTGAATTGTGTGTTCTCCAGGTGGGGGGTACCTGGGGATGGAACCCAGGGACCCAGGACCCTCAGAGGGCTGGTGACACCCTGACTGGCCTCTCCTTCACTTCCAGCCTGTGCCCCCATCTATAAAGTGAGGGACACATTTGACATCTAGGGTCCCTTCTGCTCCAGGGTTTTCTGATTTAGGATTCTTGCAGGGCTAGAAAGAAAACGAAGTTTGACTCAGTGAGCTTCCTACGGTGTAACCTGTGGTAATTCCTTGTGCCCAACCCAGGGCTTTCTACACTTGCACTGCCTTCCAAAATGATCTTAGTCATCCAAAAGGACTCCTTCCCAGTTTGAGAAAAGACAACATTCATCATGATTTGGGAAATTAACCACTAGGGTTAACTGCATCATTTAAAAAGAGATTGGTTCAAGCTGTGTTTTAAAAATATATTTTAGATGTTCTCTTTTTTATTATACACACATTTCAAGAGAGTATGCACAGCCTGAATACACACAATCAGTGTGTGAGACGGCACACACTTCCATGCACACCGTTGCATGCATGCCTGCCTGTGCAACCTGAATCAGATGCTCTTGTTGACATTGGCAACTTCTCATCATCTCCCTGTTCCTCATGACCCAAAGAACAGGGAACCTAAGAAGAATCTCCTCTCATCTGAATCTGTTGGTTTCTTGAGCAAAATCTTAGCACACTCTTTAGCAAAATTTCAACTCCCCTCTGCGGATAATGCCTCCAACTCCTCTCCCTTTCCTGAGACTTTTTTTATTCTTCTCTTATTTGCTCTTGACTCCACATCTGAATTGGCCACTAATTCAAGCATTCCAAGACTGAGGCCCATGGCTGGGATGGGAATTCATCCTCCTCACCAGCCAGGTGGTTCTTTAGGTAATATCTTCAGATAGTACTTTAAAACAGCTTCTCCACTGCACCTTCATTGTGCTTGCTTCCCAAAGAACAGAGACCCACTGTGACCCAGAAAATGTTTCGGAGCCCCAGTCCTGCCCCCAGACCATGTCTATCCTCTCAGACCTCCTTTGAAGGAACATACCTAACAGTGAGCTAAAAGGTAGTTGTTTGTCTTTTAATGTCAGCATATTATTGCCTGTATAAAATATGTAAGTGTTTTATATATTCTCCTATTATTTTCACCTTATATTTTGTATTGTTGAAAGATCTTTTTTTTCCTTCCAAAGAGTCCAATTGTAAAGTCACTTATAAGATATGCTTAATCTTTATGCTGTTACTGTATACAATGTTTGGTAATAAATAGTAAACCATTGATGATATGATTGAATGGTCCAGTCCAGAATGTGTATTAATAATCTTGTAAAACATGACCACAGACATTAAGCTAAACTGTGCCATTTTTTGCTAAGAACTACACATACTTTGGAATGGTTGTAGATATTGATTTGTCTAAAATATTTAATTTAAATAAACATTTTTGTATGATGACCATTCTAGCATTTGAAATCTAGTTGCGAGGAATAAAAAAACGTTTTCAAGTGAGGCAGAGATATTATGCCTCGTCAACCTTTTTTATTTTTAAAAAGTTGTAATTTATAGGGGTGGCTTATTTGATTTGTGACTTGTGGTGAAGACATAAAGTCTAACATTATACATTGGAAATGGTGTTGTTATTATTAATAATGGAAGAAAAGACTAATTCATAGTCTACCTTCATAACACTTCTCTCCCCAGGGTATCTTCACACTTGTACATTAGAACCAGGTGTTATCCCAAGATAGAAAATAAATTCTGCCCCAAATAAATGCTACCACATTTATTTTTTTCTTCTTTTTGAAATAGTTCTGAAAAATACCCAGCCCGCCCTCTTTACTATGCATCTGTGGATGTGGGAACAGTAACAAGACATGAGGGCTCTCAAAATTGGATGGAATGTAGTGAGAAGGAAAGGGAGCACAAAGATCAGCAATTAAATGATGTAACTTTTTGTGACATTTAGGATTCAAATGCCAGTCAAAAAGTGCCTGGAAAAATCTCGTGATTACTCAGTTCCGTGCAGGTGACCCATGTCTGGCTTTTCTTTGTGGGGTAGCAGTCATGACTTGTCCAAGTCAAGGGTAGTTTTGTGTTCTCTCGGGTCTTCTAGGCCAAGGAGTGGGTCCTGGGAGGGCCCAGATGGGCATATGTTCCTCCTGCAATTTTGATCATAATCTGTAGTCATTACTTTAATAGCACTTTATAGATGTAGGGAGTTTTACAGCGAGTTTTACAGGATATTTCTCATCCACAGTCCCAGGTGGGTCCCTGTCATCCATCCACCCCATCGCTCAGCCAGAGACACTGAGGTCCAGGGTGGAAGTGGTGCCATGTAGCTTCCTCCACCCACTTGGCTGGTGGTGGCTGGAGCTTCAGCCCTCGCTTGTCCTAGACATTTGCTGGCAGTGCCAGCCTACCAGTCTCTCATTTAGAGGCTTTGGGCACCACCATGACGTGGAATTACTGCACATGCAGCCCAGTGCACACCTATCACAGCCCTGGGAAAGCAGAATGAACACAGAGGTAATTACAGGGCCAGAAATAGATGAAATGTGAACTCACTGCTGCCCAGGCCACCGCTGCAGACAGTGGCATTGCCGGGCCATCAGCTGGCTCTTGGCAGTGCCAAAGGGGCGTATTTCATTCCAGGACACCCCGTGGGGGTGGGGGGATTGTCCCTGCCTCTAGGAAGGCAGGAAACGAATGGGCAGGCGAAGGTGACAGGGACTTTCTTTCACTTTTGCTCAGCTGTGAGACAGCAAATGTCCCCAGGGACAGGAGCACATTTTGCTTTACTGGATAAGAATTGATGAGTATGAAGAGGTGCAAGTTATTTTTCTAAAATGAAGATGTTATCATTTTACTCTTTTTCTTAAGATCCTTCAGTGCCTGCTTGTCACCCAATGCACAGGATGAGTGCAGAGGTGGGTTGATGTGAAGCCAACGAGGTTCATGCCTCTGGGTCTCTCACTTCTGCAGATTCCTGGGAGGGACCCTGATAATGTAGTCACATGGCATTTGCTTTTATAAGCTTTTCAAAAGGAAGGTTTTATTTTGTATCTTTTTCTGTAAATACCCCTCTCCCAAACTGTACAAGCTTTAGGAGCCCTAACACCTGGCTTGGTCACATGTGAGTGACCCCATGACAAAGCCCCATCACACCCCTCCACATGGTGTACCTACTGTACAGAAAGTTTATTGTTCCCTGAAAGTGCTCTCTTTTTCCATACTTCCATGTTTTCCCCATGCTGTTCCCTGACCTGGGAGACACTCATTCCAATTATCTATCTAATGACGTCCTACTCACTGTCTATGTCTACCTCAGATGTCCCTGACCCTGCTTGGAGAGGGGCTGGCAGGGCTTGAGCACTTAATGCCTTGCATCAGAATCATTTCCCCAAGACATACAGTAGCTGCTCAATAAATAAATGAGTAAACAAGTGAATAAAGTAAACATCTGAGATGTCCTGTAGGCATTCTGCTTAATGTTGGTGGAAAAAACCTGAAATCTTTGGGTTCCTAGTGTTCTGGCCTATCTCTGCAGAAACCAAGACCCTGGGGCCTTTGGGTGTGTAGTTCTCAGGCTCCAAGGCTGGATGTGATGAAGCCACTGCTCCTTGCCCTCCCCTGCTGGAGTGCAACCTGGAGCAGACGGTCAGGAGATGGACATGAGGGCGCCGGGGAGGATTCTTCTCTTCCATCCTGTCTTAGAAAAGCAGAATAGAGCTGAGGACTTATGATCTGTGACATTTATAATGCCTACTTTTTCTTTTGAGAAGGTTGTGCTCTTGATTTCAGCCAGTGAAAGGAATTTGGATGGGCGGAAGGAAGGAAAGAAGGAAGGAAGGAAAAGCGATAGTTCTATCATCTATCTCCCTCATCTATCACCTATCTCTCTGTTATCATTCATTTCCCATCACACCCGCCCATCTATCTTTCATCTATTCCATTCATCCTAGCTATCTATCTTCTATTGATATTTTAATTCTAAAGAGACACAGTCTTTGTAGAAAGTTTAGAAAAAAAATTAACATCATAGAGAAAAAAATGTCATCTATTGTCCACAACTTAGAGACATTACTGATAATTTTTTGCATTTATCCAGTCTTTTCTTGTCTAGCTCTACACATCTTTTATGACATTTTATTCATTAATGTTAAATAAACATTTTCCTATGTCATTAAACTATTATTTCTGCAAACAATGTTTTCTTTCCAGTTGAAAAATCAATATGAAAATTTTTTGAAAAAGAAATGACCACTCCATTGGCATAACTATTTTTAACATAGTTATTTTTGTACACTAAACTCCCTAGTCTTGTATTCATGTGTTCAGAATTGTACCTGATGTGTTCACAGTGCAGATATAGATCCATTGGTATTTGGTGTTATCCTTTCACCATCCTACTGTAGAAGTGTTGCCACATTGGTATTTGTCTTTATATTTGTCATTTTTTGGTAATGGCACTATACTTCAGTGCATTAACATAGCATAATTTACTTGCCTACCCCCATGCTATTAGATGACTGAATTATTCCATTTTAATTTTTTGCCATTATAAGTAACACTGCAGTGAACATTTACTCCTGTCCTTAGCTGGATTCCCAGCAGGGTATCACTAGGTCTAAGCATATGAACAAGTTTCCAAAAAGTCTCAATTGTTAGTTGAGGCACAAAACAACTTCATTCAATGCCCAGAATGAACTGACTCTTTACTAACAGGAAGAATTCAAAGCCCTGAAGATTACTTATAACTGACTTTTATCTGGTCAGACTAAAGTAGCTTTACTCATGGTGCCTTTTTCTTCTGGAGGACCTACTGTATGCTTGCTGCTGGCTTCCACTAGTAATCGAGAACGTTCCTTTCCCTGAACACCACAGTGGATGGAACACTGTTCTCCAAGCGTCAATTTACTATGTAGGGGAAAGGACTGTTCTATCAGTTAGCAAGGCAAGGTGTTTGCTTCCCCAGAGTCCCTGGAGCGCCTCATTGGGGCCACTGGCTGCATTCACGGGGTGCTCAGAACTTTGGACACAGCAGGACAGTGTCTAGAAAGAGCTGGGACCAGGGGCAGAGGTCTAACCTTACTCCTTCACTAGATTTAGACTGGGACTTAGGTAAATCACTGGACCTGTTTTCTTATCTAAGTGGGCACTTAGTGAATTTGCAGGCACTTGAGAAATTGTAGAACTTTTTATGCATGTATAGGATAGCTACTGTCTAATTTTATTTTATTGTCTAGGCAAAACTTTTTAATTTATTGATTTTTTTTTTTAGACAAAATTAGGAACAAAGAGAGAGTGAGAAAGAGAGATTTGTTGTCCAACTTATTTATGCATTCATTGGTTGCTTCTTGTTTGTGCCCTGACCGGGGATTGAACCTGCAACCTTGGTGTATTGGGACGATGCTCTAACCAATAGAGCTACCCAGCCAGGGCTAGGGAACTTTTATAAGAGTTTATCTGAGCCAAGCTGACAGCATTTGCTGGGGAGGAAGATCTCAGAGGCTCTGCTATTGTCCGTTTTAGATTTCTTTAGACAATTTAGATTTCTTTTAGGCCTGGAGGCTGGTACTAGTTTGAAAAATCTGGAGCCATGTGCTCTGCATTTGTCATACTGGGATTGACTGTGTGGGAGAAATGAGGGGCAGGACCCCGACAGTGACTAAAGGGGAAAATAGAGGAACTCAGTTTTCCTCTTTGGACACTGAGCTGGGATTGAAAGAGACCATTTGGGTCATTTAGCCCATTCTTCTGCCTCTACTGACCCTGGCTGGTTTGGCTCAGTGGATTGAGCGTCGGCCTGCGAGCTAAGTGTTGCTGGTTCGATCTTCCAGTCAGGGCACATCAGAGAAGGAAAACTCTGACTCCAAAAAACCTCCGCTGCCTTGCGGCATACCTCTTCAGGGGAAAGGCTAAGGGAGTAAACCCCGACAGAAAATCCGGAGCCGGAGTCCCTAAGGCGGTTTGACGTTGTAGTCAACACCGGCAACTCCTGCGGCGCACCTGAAGCCAAGCTGTATTGACTCCGTCTTTCCCTTGGATCCTTCAGCTGCGAAGAGAGGGGGGGGTCTGCTGCATGGGCAACAGCAGACCCTCCATATCACCCTGCCCAGGCTCTGTAGCTTCAGCTTCACTGGAGAGGACACTCTAGCGTCATCACAAGATGTCGATTCAACACGGGGGGAGACAGATACCGTGTCACTCCCGAGTCGGACTGCACAGCCATTCTCGGCGGTGCAGATAGACTCTTAAGAAGCTACACCATCGTCTCTCGAGACGGACGGCTGCCGACAACGACGACGACGACTGAGTACTGTCTCTTAGCCATTCTGAGCAGTTTCCATTTGATTTGCAAGTCCTTTAGGAAAAGGGATTTTTCTCTCTGTAAGCTAGTCTCACAAGTTCCATCATCAAAAGTTCTTTCTTTTACCTCCCCTAAGTCTCTCCTGCTTTAGTCTGAGTTCATGTCTGTGTGATGCCATCCTGGCAGATGTACACACTTTGCCCTCCTGTTGCCCTAAAGGCTGGTGGTCAGTGTGGGACCATATGTGAGACTGGGGAGGGGTTGTGGTTCCCTCCAGACCCTCTCTCGGGTCTGCATTTCCTTTAATCAGAGGCTGAATATTGTATGAATGTGGAAAGGGAAGAGGGGAAGGAAGGGCTCTTTATCCACATATGAGAGGGAAAGGTGGGGGATTTCACTAGGCAGTGGGAGAGTTGACTCTTCGGGCACTTCTGGAATGTTCTGCATGTAGGTGTAGGGTGTGGTCACTTCCCAGAGGTTCACATCACCGGATCAAACACTCACCCTCCATCCATATGAGGGGCTGTGGGGTGGCACCGATCTGGGACAAGGGGAGAGGGACCATAAAACAAGAAAAAGATTTCACTGGATTCTGGAAAAAGCACTAGATTAGGGTGGGCAGAACCGCCCTGTGGCCCCCAGGGGCAGCCGAGAGCTGGCAATCGAGAGCTGGCAATCCTGTGATTACAAACCTGAGAGGCGTGGCTGCGACTTCCAAGGGTGAGAGGGCAGGTGGCCAAAGGTATCCACCTGCTCCCGCCTGCGTCTCTCCAGGCTGCTTTGCTCATACCATGTCAGAGAATCCACGAAAACATCACGGCTCCGTTGCAATCCTGACAGGTCCACTTGTCAGGGTGCTGCAAAGGTCAAGGAAAGTGTGTAACCTTAACCTCGGCAAGAAAGGAATTTGCTCGGATGGAGATCATCAGCTGTTGCGGGGGGTGTCCTAATGTAGACAGAGCAGTTAGTGCCATCTGTACTGGAGAGAACACGGGTCTTAGAATTAGGAGATTCTCGTTCCAGCTCTGTGACCTTGAACAAAAAAATCACTGGCGGTCAGAGCTGGAAAAAATTGTTATCACTCTGTCAACCCCAGATTTGATGAAAGAGGAAATGGAGGCCCAGAGAGGTCAGGGGATATGCCTGAGAGCCAGAAGCTGGGGGAGGGCTGGGGGAGGGGGGGCACTACGAGCTGTGGGGCATGGTTGACCCCTCAGGGACAACGAGTCATTGCTCCTTAGCAGCAGCAGCCAAGGGGGACAGCCAGGACAGGGCTGTGGGAGAGCCCCTACTGTTCTCTTTGCTGGGTCTGATGTCTCAGCAGTGCGCAGGAGCTAGAGGCTCAGAGACAGGGTTGAGGGGTGATGGGGAGAAAGGGTTGTGGGAATGTAGCTGGGAGGGGAGGCGGGAACCTTGAGGAGATGTCCCACAAAGTTTCCTTTTGTGCTTCTTGGAGCCCCGGTGGTCTCTGTGGTTCCTGACCCAGGAAGGTGAGGCTGGGAATGGGCCTCCCAGAGGATGAGAGACACGCTGTCCCCCCGGGAGGCAGGCACATACCCTACGCTTCCCAGACGTCTCAGGGAACAAGCAGTGGCTTCTGAGGGCCAGGGGCTGGCACAGAGAGGCCTGAGGAGCCCGCAGGGACACGTCGGGGAGCCAGTGCCCCTTTGTCATGCTTCCACCATCCCTGCCTGCTCTGCCCTGTGACCAGGCTGCAGAGAAAGGCAGCAGGCAGGCCAGGGCAGCAGGGGGCTGGGAAGCCAGGGAAGCCGGGCAGAGATTCGAGGGCAGCAGACCACAATACCGGACACCCTGCCTCCCCTGTGGGCTAGAAGACGAGGAGGAGGAGGAGGGTGAAGGCCGCAGGAGGGGCTGCAGAGGGTGGAGGAGCAGCCGGGCTGCTGAGTGTTTTCCTGCCCCTGGGAGCTGCTGTGACCAGGAGGAGGAGGATGTGGCGGGAGCCCAGTGTTTCCTGCCTGATAAGCCAGCCCCTCCCTGGGAGCCCTGGCCGGCCTACCTTCCAGCCCAGGGCCCTGCCCAGGGAGGGGCTAGCTGAGGAGGAAAATCACTTCTCCAGATTAGCTGGCCCAGGCGAGCCTTCCTCCCCCGCCCCTGTCCCTGCAGCGGCCACAGGAAACAGGGTTGGGGCCCAGGGCGCCCAGAGGTCCCCACCTTCGGGGCACTCCGGCTTCAGGCCCAGGGACTTGGGGGCTGTTTGGGGGCCCCACCATCCAAGTTCCCTGAGTGCGGAAGCCTTCTGGCTCCAAAGTCAATCATTTTCAAGGAGGGCAGCGACTGCAAGCCTTTTATGTGTTTGTCAGATCTCATGCCTGGAGTGCAGGCCTAGAAAACCGATCATTTTATTCACGGTGCCTTTTTGTACCAGTCCCCTCCCAGGGCACGAAGTACAGAGGGTGCTAAGCTTGGCAGGCAGGATGCTGATCTGTCATGAAGGGAAGGGAGGAGCTGGCCCCCCTAAGACCCAGGTCCCGCCCTGCTCTGCCCCATGCACTATGTGTCAGGGGTGAGACTCCCACTTCTCTGAGCTTCATTCCCCATCTGTAACTGGAAGCGCTGACTATATGGGAGCCAGGGCCTCCCTCCCTGCCTCCCAGCATTCAGGATCAAGGACTGGGTTCTGGACCCAAACACCTGTAGGAGCACCAGGGACCGTGGCCACCCCTGTAATAAGGACGGAGGCCCAGAGAAGGTAGGGGTGCTGCTCAGAGCCACATTCACAGACACGAGCCCCACCTTAACTGTGAACCCCTGACACCCAGCTGAGCCTCTTGCACAACAGTATGGCTCTGCCCCAGGCCCACCGCCCTGGGCATCCCACCCCCAAACTGTGAGTGCCAGCTTCTTCCCCACAGCCTAGACCTGCTTCTCCACCCGCTGGTAAAGGCACCCCCTCTGCCCTCACCAGGAGCCAGCGCTTGGTAATACAAGTGCACAAAGGCAGAATTTAATGCCCAGCACAGAGGAGCATGTGCTTGCCTTGGAGAAAACACTTGCATGGGCGTGGACAAGCGCCTGAGTGTGCCCACACACACAGTGTAGGTGAGCAGGTAGCACCTCTGCCCATCCCATGCGGGGGCGGGGGGTACTGCCATTTTCAAAGCACTTTCCCGTTTGGCATTTTACGTGATCATCTCAGCAGTCCCACGTAGGGGGATTAGGTCCTCTCACAGGTAGGTATTTGGTAAGTTGATGGTCAGGTGGGGCAAAGGAGCCATGTGAGGTCACATCATTTTGATGAGCAGAGACAGGGACTCTGCCCCCAGATAGAGAGACAAGCTTGTCCTCCCTGGTTCCTGCCCAGAAGGAGGGGCTGTCTGTCAGCCTGCTCTCAGAGGGAGCATCCTCCCAGCCACAGCTGAGCCTGTACAGCTGGTGGGTGGCTGAGAGGAAGATGGGGACTTCCCTGGGCCACAGACTGTCTGCAGCTGGTGGCACAAGGCCACGCGAGAGGCCTTGGCTGTGCAGCCCTCCCTGACCTGGGGCCTCCTGGCTGTGGGAGACCTGGATTTGGCAAAGGCAGCAAAGGAAGGAAGATCGATCGGGCTGTGGGCCTTGTCGTCTTACACTGTGCAGGGCTGGCCCAGCCACTTGCCACTGTGTAACCCTGGGCACGTCACTCCTTCTCCGGGCCTCCGTAAATTAGGGCTCCGGAACTGAGAGTCTTCAGGGGCTGGAATGTCCTGGTTGTCTGAGAAGGTGAAAAGGAAGCAAGGAAAAGAGAAGTGTCCCCTCCTCTCTGCTCCTGGCCTCAGCAAGATGAGGGAGTGGTCTCCGGGGAGGTGGCCCTGGTGGGGTGTCCCTGTACAGCGCTACAGTGTCTCTCTGAGCAGAGCTGGAGCTGCGGCTCCCGAATGCAGGCCCTGAATACCTCCCACCGCATCACTCAGTCCTACCTCAGCTGCCCTGGAGCCACGACATGAGGCCCCAAGACACCTGGCCTGGCCCCATTCCTCTGTATCACCTGGGCCCTGGCCCCGCCTCCTTGGAACTCTGCCCCATCTTGCCCACAATGCATAATCTCTCTACCTCTCCACAGGGGGTGTTGGACTGGATGGGATGGGGCAAGAGGCCTCTGTCATCTGAGCCCAGCCTGACAGGTCCTCACGTAAACTTGAAGCCCAGGAACACCCTCCCTGCCAGGCAGGAAGTGGTGCAAAGGTTGCATTAGGTCTCCTGAGGGAGCCTGAGACCTCCGTGTTCCGTGGAGACTCTTAGACCTCATCCTCCCAACCCCTGTCCACTCCAGGCCCTCAGCACAGACACTCAGTGGCTGACACTCTGAGCCTCTCCCCGTCCACTCCAGCTAGAGGATCCATAAGGTCTGAAAATGTCACCCTTTTGCTTAAGCTTTTGCCTACCCAGTACTGCCAACAGGGTGAAGTTCAAACTTCTCAGAGGGACATTCAAGTCCCAACTCACCTGGCTGGCCTCTTCTCCCCTGACTCATTCCCCACCCTGTGTGCTGGGCATAGCACATTTCCACATAGGAGTTGTTTCTTCATACCCCCGTGCCTTTGCACAGGCTGTTCCCTTGGGCTGGAATGCTCTTCCCCACATCTTCACTCTGTGGATTCCTACTATGTCTCAGGACCCAGCTCAAATATTTCCCTTCTCAGAAAGCCTTCTCCTCACACCCTCCACCCATCCAACCAGCCCTCCTCTAGTCCCCACCCCAGGTGAGTCTGTGGCCCCATTTTCTGCATATTCCCACAACCCTCTCATACAGCATCTGTAGCGTGCTGAAGCAATCTCTCTGTTTTTAAGCCTCTGTCCTCCCACTAGTCTGGGAATGTATTTATCTGGGAAAGGCATCTCATTTATCTTTGATTCCACAGGACCTCCTTTGTGCCAGGCACATAGTAGGTGTGCAGTCAATCTCTGCTCAGTGACAGAAGAGCTCCATACTGGCCCACACCTGCTCAATGTTTGATCTTAGACCTGCCACTTTATTTCTCCATGACTCAGCTTTTCTCTCTGTAAATGGGTACTGGTTCATATCAAGAGCTTTCAGATTATGGTACTAGACAGAGGCAATGGGAATAGCTCAGGAGATGATCAGTGTGAGGTATGAAGTCCTAATACGGTTGCCTTTTGATGATCCCTGGAAAACTTTAATTCTCACTGGCTCTCTGCCACCTCCTAGCCTGTGTCTACACCCCACCCTTGGCCATCAGTCAGGAATGAAAACTATTTGTAATGTTATCCCCACCAGAGCAGATTAGGAAGAAAATTTGTGCTGCATGTGGAGATTATACATATGTATACACACATGTATTACACACATACATATACACAGGTGTCATGACTTCGTGAGGATGATATAAAGGACCCTGGGATATCTTGCTTTTTGGCTGATCCCGACAGGACAGATACAGGGCCGACACTAACAGTTAGTGTCAGGGTTTATCAAAGGAATGGGCTGGCTGCTAATTCTATAGTAACAAAAACGCTCAATTCCCTTTGAAAATAAATTTAGCCCTTTAGTGATTGCCTTTTCCAGGTCTAATTTAAAAACATTTAATTATTTCCTTTATTAAATATGTTGTGTAGGTAGTTACAGAAAACTTAAAAATACAGAGACCCAACGAGAGAGAGAGAGAGATTGCAAGGATATCTTCTGTGAATATGTTTCTAGGCTATTTTTCTATGCTTGTGTGTGCATGCCCACACAGATATTTTTTAACTTTAATTTAGACTATTGGGTTTACAATGTTTCATTAATTCGCTTTTTAAAAAAGTGAAAATGTAATCCGAATCTGTTCTGCATTAAGCCTGCCTCTTGGGGGTGGTGAACATTCTGTGTGGCCCTTTAGAAGTCATTTTTCTGTCCCTTATGTTACTGGGTCCCATGAGCACCCTGCAGTTTGCTGAAGAAGCCCGAGTTGCCCCAAATGAGGCTATTCCTCTTCTACTATAGAGTTCACCTGCTTGCCACATCTGATGAGCAAAGTATACAATCCCGACCTTCCTGTGTTTCTCAGCCTTTGGCTGTCCCCTCTTTCCAGGAGTCCAGCCACCCCCAGGATTCCCTCCTGTGCATGCCCCCATCACTCAAGATGTGTGTGAGGCTTTCTTTACAGTGGTGTGTATTGCAAAAATAAGTAGGCACTGTTTTCACTCTCTATATGTGGGTTATGTTTTTTCATGGAATACCAGCTTTCAGATGACATGTGTCCGTTTCTCCAGTATCACCCGACCTCCCTCCCCACCAAACCAGCTGCTCTGATGGGATGGAAAGCTGTGGGCACTGAGGGACACAGGGATGCCCACTTTCATTGCCACACCGGGTGCCCAGAAGGGAAGTGACTTGTCTGAAGGTTGCTCGGTGAGTCAGCAGCTTGGCCCAGCTGCCCTGAGACTGCTGGGAACAGGCCCCAGACGCAGGACTGCCAGGCCCCAGCCTGTGACGTGCGTGCACTGTCTTGCTCAGGGCGGAAACCCGTCTTCCTGGGAAGGAGGGGCAAAGGCCCTGGGGTGTCCCTGGGCCTGGAGATGCCTCCCTCTGCTGGAAACCTCACAGGGGGCTTTTGGGTGGTCTGTTCCTGTGTGAGTCTACTTTGTCCAGCCAGACTGTGACTGTGCAGGATGTGGTCTTCCTGTCTCCTGTACCTTTCCAGGTTCAACCCTTTCCAGCTCGCTGCAGGGTGAAGACAGCATACACAGAGGGCAGAGCCTTGGGCCCGGCCCTCAGTTCCTCCCCTTGTGAGCCATGAGACCCAGGGTGAGTCACTTCATTTCCCTGATCCTCGGTTGCTTCGGCTGGAAGGACAGGGATGCTGAGATCCCCTCCCAGGGTGGATTGAACTTCCATGCTGTCCTCAGAGCAGGCCCTTTGTCACTGGGAACTTTTTTTTTCTTTTGCTTCATCCTGTGACTGCCCACCTGGGAATCACAGTGGCTCCTTACCCAGGAACACTGCTCCCAAGTCTCCACCTCACGTCTAGGCCCTTTTCCAGATTCTCCTCCAAGCCTTTGTCTGGGGCAAGACAGGGTCTGTGGAGGGGGTACGACGCCTCCGTGAACACACAACTCATGAAAACAACAGGGCTTGCCGTGCCAGTGCAGCGTCAGGACAGGCTTCCTGTTCTCCTGCACAAGCCTGGAGTGCAGGAGCCCCAGTACCTCCCACACAGACCCGCCACGGCCCTGGGTTCCACCCACCAGCCTTACCTCTGATGCTCCCCCAGCTCTACCCATCCACCCTTCTCAGCCACGAGCCTTTGCTCAGGCAGGCACTCTGCCTGCTCCAGTGCCGTGCCCTCTCCCCTACCCCTCCCTGTAACCTCCCGTCCCTGTGGCCTCCTTTCCTGAGCCCTCCTGGGGTCCGGAGGTCCCTCCTGGGCAGGCATCTGCATCTCCTGTGACCACCTGCCCCTGTGGACCTAGGGGCCTGCTGCCCTTGGTCACATACCTAAGGATTGAATGAGAGGTTTTGGGCCTCTTGTCTAGACGGAACCTCCTAGAAGGGAGGGATCGCATTAGTGTGGTGACCGATTTAGGGAAGAAGGTGGATGGTTAGGGTTGGTTAGGTCAGATGGGCCTGGGTGTGAATCCCAGCAGATTACTTATTAGCTCAGAAATAATATAAGTATGACCCCGACTCCTCCCAACCTCAGTTTCCTCACCTGTAAAATGAGGATAATGAAATAAAGTGCCTGCGCTTGGGCACTTGGGTAGGTACTGAGTATTATTAGGTTAGAGATGACTTTTGCTGTGCTGGTTTTTGTATTCTCCTCTGTGCCTTGTGTAACCCAGGCGTTCCACCCACGTCCCCGACATGGGGAAGCAGGTGTGCTAGACTGTTCCATGTGACCACCACGCACAGACACAGAGCAGGTGCCGCCACACGGAGGCCTTGCTGGGTGTCCTCTGAGCTTCTCCCCATGCAGACACCCTCACGGGCTCCTTTCACGGGCTCTTTCCTATGCTCAGTTTTTGAAGAGTTTTTAGTAACTGCTTACATCAGATTGGAACGCAGCGTTTTCAGGGGATAAAGACTTACAAGGGATTCAGAAGGCAGAGGTCTGTGTGGGGAAGGCAGCCCTTTCTGCATTCATCTGGGCCACATCGCAGGGTGCCAGCAAGGTCTGCTCTGGGAACTGGAGCCCTGGGTTTGTGTCTGCCCTGACAGTGACCATGACAGTGACTGTGGGCCAATCCCTTTCTTTCCCGGGGACTTGATTTCTTCAGCTGTACTGTGAAGCACAACATCCTGAGAAATTCTTCTGAGTTGATAGGGACTGGATAAACATAGTCTTCTTGTATTAGGTTCAGGAAAGTTTCTCCCTGTTCTCACTCTGTCTCAGGTGTCCTGGAACCTTGGCTGGAGCCACGTTGCCCTGTTCTTAGAATGTTGGAGCAGGAAGGGGCTGCTCATGTAAAAAATGTGGGCACTGGCAATGTTCTCTGTTTTCTCAACCTTTAGTGTAAGTATGAAAGAACTTGTCAGAAAGCTGTTTGGGTTCTTGGGAGGACATTTTACAACTACCATTGTGAGGAGGAGCTATAATAATACAACGTGGATGGTTGACAGAATTTTGAACCTAAAGCAATTTTTAAAATCCTCACCTAAGGATATGTTTATTAATTTTAGAGGAAGAAAAACATTGATCAGTTGCCTCCTGCATATATCCTACCTGGGGATTGAACCCACAACCTAGGTATGTGCCTGCATGGGTAATTGAACCTACAACCTTTTGGTGTATGAGACAATGCTCCAACCAAACGAGCCACCCAGCCAAGGATGAACTTAATGCGTTTTATGGTAGAGAGCCTATTTAATGAGTAGGATATGATGGGGTAGACGTTTTCTGAAGAAGGACCAATGATGAGTGGTAAATTCCATTTAGCATTACTCAAATCTCCCATTTGACTTTGTGTGCGCAAGTTGCTCTGTCCCCTGAGCCCTTGGTAGTTATCCATCTAAGAGCAGATGCTGTGGTCTCACTCAGAGTCCAGCACAAACAGGCTGCCTTACCCCCAGGAGCCACTACACATGTGGGAAGGGTGGTGATCTTGGCTTCAGGGGCCACGCCCTTTAAGACGGTGGATGAAACAACAACTCTCAATAAGAGGGTAGAAGTTCTGTTTGCTTCTGTCACAGCTTCACCTTCTATTAGTCAAGTGACCTTGAGCAATCATTTCACCTGTCCAAGCTTCAGTTTCCTCATCTGTCTTGGAGGAAGCATTGCCTGCCCACCTGTCTCACTGACCTCAGTCAGATAATGGGTGTGTGCACAAGACTGTCAGGGTGGAGCTGCCTCCAGGGTGATTGGATTATGCAGCAATCTCTTCGCCAGTCTCTCTTTTTTTCTCTTCTGCTTCCTATTGTATGTTGTTGTTCTTCTCTCAGGCTGGAAACAGCTACTGGCTGCTAAGACCTGCTAGAATGCTTACAGTTGTCACAGCCAAAAGAAGAGAACCCTTCCAGCAGGAAGGTAGAAAAAGTCCTGAATCAATCACCATGTCTGGGGGTGTGGTGGGTGAGATAAGGATAGAGTATTTTGATTGGTCTAGCTTGGGCCACGTGCCTATGCGTGGTCCAATCACTGTGGCCAAGAGCAATGGAGAACCCACTTGGGAAATGTGCTCATCGTTTGGCCAGAGAGGGAGGCACCCTGGCTGGGAACCCCCATCAGAACCAGCTGCTTGTGGCCGGAGGTAGAGAACAGTTCTTTAAAGAAGGAGCGATTGATCTGGGAAGTCAAAACTGTAAATACCCACTGAGGTGCAGGGCAACTTCGTAAGCCTATTGGTGCCAGGTAACATCAATATTTCTGTTGTTAGCCCTGTACCTGAGTTCTGTGAGGAGACCCTAGGGACTGGGGCCCTGCTCCACTCTCAGTACCCTGGCCAAGAAGAATGGGGACTTGAGTTCTTACCCATCATTGAAAATTTCAGTGTCTGATAGATAAAACACTTTTTTTTTTCAGATTTAATGTGTTTTATTGATTAAATTATTACATTTGTGCCAATTTCCCTTCCCTCTGCTCCCCTCCACCCGGTGGCCCCCCTCCCTCCAGTTGTCCCCCCCTTTTAGATTATGTCCATTAGTTGTGCATACAGTTCCTCCCAACCTCTCTCCATCTATTCCATTCCCTCCTACCTTGATCCCCAATTCCTATATCATCTCCCTCCCTTTCCCCATTCCCCCTCCCTGTTGACCTCCCCCCAATATGCTTCCCGTACCCACAGTTCCTCTTCCACTCTCGTTGCCTATTTAGTTTGCCTTTGTTTCATCTCCCTAGCTTCTGTTTTTTTTTTTTAAACCAGTCCCTTTAACATCTCATATAACAGTGGTTTGGATCTAATGAACTCTTTCAGTTTTATTTTGTCCTGGAAACACTTTCTCTGTCCTTCTATTCTGAATGACAATTTCGCTGGATAGAGTATTCGTGGTTGTAGGTTTTGGATTTTCATTACTTTGAATATTTCTTGCCAGTCTCTTCTTGCCTGTAGGGTTTCCCTTGAAAAGTCAGCTGATAGTCTAATTGGGACCCCTTTGTACATAATTCTTTTCTTCTCTCTTGCTGCTTTTAAGATTCTCTCTTTATCTTTAATTTTTGACATTTTGATTATAATGTGTCTTGGAGTGGTTCTCCCTGGGTCCAGTCTCTTGGGAACTCTCCTTGCTTCCTGGACCTGCAGGTCTATTCCCTTCCCCAAGTCTGGGAAGTTCTCCTTTATTATATTTTCACTCAATTTTTCAAGTTCTAGTTCATCTTCCTCATTCTCTGGCAAACCAATGATTCTTATGTTGGGCCTTTTATAGCTGTCCCAGAGGTTTCTGATCCTTTCATTGTTGCTTCCCATTTCCTCTCGCTGCATTGGTTGACTGCTTGTTCCTTCTCCATATTCCAGTTTGTTGAAATGAACTCTGGATTTTATTTCCTTTCCTTCTGTCTCGTATGCGGTTTTGTTCCTTTCGTTATGAAAGTTTTTCGCTTCTTTCATATCTTTTTCCTGCTCTTTTGTGAATTCTGTAAGCCACCTGATAACAATGGCCCAGAACTGAGCCTCTGACAGGTTTCTTATCTGTTCATCTGTCAGGTTCTCTATCTGCTGCCTGGTGAGTTGTGTCACCGGGATTTCTATAGTTGTCTGCCTCATTTTGACAGATGCGTTTTGTTTTCTTGGGCCGGCTGTCGGGGGCAGTGCCTGTGTACGCGTCACAAATTAGCGACTGGCGCCTGCCTGTCCGCGACCTATTTCGCAGCCCTGTGGTGCTTTCTTTGGGGGCGGGGGTCCAAGATGGATTCACACAGTTATTCAGCTAGGAGACCGGGATCCGTCCTCCCGCCCCCCTGGGCCTCACTGTTCAAGGCGATGCGGCGGCCGCTCTCCCCAGCGCCGGAGTCGCGCACCGCCAGGGGCTTGGCCGCCGGGATTCCTCGCCGGGGTCGCGCACCGCCAGGGGCTTGCGTAGCCGGGACTCCTCGTCGCCCGCCGCTCCGGGTGCGACCGCAAACAGCACTGCCCTCTTTAACTCTTAACTGCCCAAATGGCACCGCTGGTTTATAACTTCATATGTTGGACTTCCGTGTAGTTTTATTTTCTGGAATTTCTAGTTATCCTTTGTTTTGAAGTAGTTGTATTCCTCTATAGTTGTAGAGGGAGACCTAGCGTGTCCGTCTAAGCCTCCATCTTGGCCGGAAGTCTGATAAAACACTTCTTCTTTTTAAAGCAAAGAACACAGCATGAAAGCCCTTAAAGTGCTTCTGCCCATCATGGTTCTCCTTTTCTACTTGATCAATACAACCGCTCTTGACTGAACAGGTGGCCTTTGGCAATGCTCTGAAGTCTATGTACATGGAATGTGCCCAACACAATGTTGTCTTCTCTAAGAAGACACAATAGAGGTATAATGGCCCCTGGCTCTTAAGGAGTTACAGGCTAGGAGGCAAGACAGCTGGCAAACACAGTGCAAAGGGGTGAGTGCTTAGGAGCTAGCAGGGTAAGGGAGAGAGAAGGGAGGCAGGGGCTTGAGGTGCCTGGTCTGGCAAGAGGAAGGCCCCTGCTATTGCCAGGTGCCCACCCCTTGAAAGGCAGTAAGATGTGAAAGTGAAGAGTATGAGCTTTGTCTAGACCTTCTAGTGTTACTTAACCCCTGCCCATCAGTTTTCTCATCTATAAACTGGGAATGATAATGACAGTATCTACACTATAGAACTGTTATGAAAATAAAAATATGTTAGTATAGCCCTGGTCGAGTCACTCAGTTGGTTGAAGCACCATCCCAATAAACCAAGGTTGAGGGTTTGATCCCCAGTCAGGGCATATACAAGAAGCAACCAATAAATGCATAAATAAGTGGAACAACAAGTCAATTTTTCTCTCTCTCTCTCCCGCCCCTCTAAAAATCCCAATAAATGAAAATTAAAAAAAATATGTTAGTATATATCAAGTGCTTAGATGAGTGCCTGGCACACAGTATGTGTTCAATTCATAACTGTCACCATGCATTACATCAGATATTTACATGCTTATTCATTTACTCTCTGTCCTCACTAAATTATGAGCAGAGACTGTTTTACTCTTTGGTGTAGTATTCTCAGGGCTTAGAATAGTCACTAGCACACAGTAGGCACTTACTAAATATATACGTATTGCATACTGACAGCTAATATTATATTTCACTTGAATTATTTTAATAGCCTCCTTCCTGGTTTCCTTTCTTCCAACATTTATATCCCTTGATAATTTTGCTCCCCTGCCTAAAACTTTGTAATGGCTCCCTTTCCAGAAGTGAAGAGTCCACACTCCCTGGCCTTTGCTTTATAACTGTCCCCACCCTCTGTGGACATCGTTGTCACCTATTCTTGCCCCGTTCCCTGCAGCCATCTGCCCCAGCTTGCTTGCTACCCTGGCTCCAGCCTTCTCCAGAGCCAGGCTCTTGCATATGCTGTTTTCCATATAATGTACTATCTCTTAGATCCCCCTCAGTTAGAATCCTAATTATATTTCCATGTTTATTTCACATTATCCTTCATTTGAGAATCTCTCCTGCCTTTTTCATATCTTTGTATACACAACTTGGTGTCTGTCATATAATAGGCACTTAATAAGTGCCTGCTGACCAGCCTCAGGGGTGAAGTTTCTGATATCCCAAAGTTTCTTCAGTTACCTCCCTGCCTATGGCCTTCATATCATGCATCTCAATCAGTGAGTATCTGTTTTAATTGCCTGTTTGTGTCCTGCATTACAATGTGAGCTCCTCAAAGATGAAGGCCTTGTTTATCTTGTTAATTTCTGTGCCCCTAGTGCCTCAAAGTGTCTGGTACAAACCACTGATCAAACAATATTTGTGAGCTGAATGAAAGCACAGTGTCTTCATGGAAGGAGTCTGACTCTGTTGTCCACGTTGCTCACCACCTTCTCCCATTCCTCCTTCATCCTCATTTCTGCTTCCTGTCCCCCTTGGTACAGGTCTGACCACTTATGTATGCCTGACAACCAATTCTAGGCACATTTCTGCTCCATAGTTGTTTTTTTAATTTAGTGAGGACATTGCTTTTACAAACATTTTTATTTTTCATGTTGAACTTTTGAAAAGTGAGTTTTCAGTAGTGTTCCCAATATTGAGAGATGTTTCACCTCAAACAGAATAAATTTCTAAAAGCTTTATGTTGATTGCCTGAATTAGATGAAAAAAGTGAACTATTATTGGAATTGACTGATTTTTTTCCTATTGATGCATATGATTTTAAAACTGACATCATTTGACCGTGTGTGAACTTCTTCTCTTGGTGATTCTAGCAAATGAACATCTATTACTTCCCTCTTAGCATATGTACAAGAAAACTTGGATTTGACCAATGGACTAAACAGAGTTCTCCAACCAATAAGATAGAATATAAATCTAATTATATGATCACATATATGCATATATAGAGATTATATGATCATATATATATAGTGAGAAAGAGAGAGATCATATATATATCATATACATGATATATATATATATATAGAGAGAGAGATTTTATATATATATATATAGTGAGAGAGAGAGAGACTGGCAATTCCAAAATCTTTAGACCTGATGTTTCAGCTGAAGTCTAAAGGCTGGCAGACTGCTGTAGAAACAGGAGAACTAATGTCCTATTTCAAAGGCTCTTACTCTACAGAGATGGGTGTTTTGTTTTATTCAGACCTTCAACTGATTGGATGGGGCCCACCGTGTTAGGGAGTGCAATCTGCTTTATTTAGTCTACTGAGTCAAATATTAATTTCATCTAAAACACCCTCACAGAAACACCCAGAACAATGTTTATCCAGGATGTCTTAGATAATCTTCTTAAAGTTACCGATGACCTTAGAGTTAGATGCTGATGCTTCTTGAGCATAGTTGTGTCTTGCTTTTTATATAGTCATTGACATCACTATGGTTCTCAGGGGCATGGTAAATGCACATAACCATTCTGTACATGTTACAGTTTCGTCATTAATTTCCTTGAAAAAGAGAAAGTCAAGATAACTTAACATTTTCATTACTGATGCACTTTCCTTTTTTTTTTTTTTTTTTGTCGAACTCATTGCTACTGAGGGTTATTGAAAAATGAAAATGCCACAGCAAATACTAAGATAAATAGTTGTAGATTCACACCGTGTACAGTAAATGTGTCTGCAGCTAGGTTGCTCCCACTGCTGCCTGAGCCCTCCAGCCAGACTCCAGCCTTCTAGCTCCCGCACATCATGCAGACACGCCTCACTTGTCACTCTCACCTCTCCCTGAGGACCCTGGAGCCTGGGGGCCGGGGAACTTCATGCCTTTTGCAGGCTGTGGCACAACTGGCAGGAGCAGCAACACTGAGCT
The DNA here is from genome assembly GCF_987537825.1 of Furipterus horrens. NCBI lineage: Eukaryota > Metazoa > Chordata > Mammalia > Chiroptera > Furipteridae > Furipterus > Furipterus horrens. The sequence continues at coordinate 34,032,148 of NW_028327180.1, forward strand.
TGTTACTTAGCCTCACCCCAGAGAGGAAATGAACTCTCATTAGTCACCTTCCCAGGGAGAACTGCATGCACTGTCCCTGAGAGGGCCACACTGAGTCAGGAAAGGGCGGGGGAGGAGAGGCAGGTTAGCCCTCATCAGCTTCTGAATTTAGCCTTGCGCTGAGGTGAAAGCTTGCTCGCTGCACCTGCGTCTCACACACCGAGAGGTGCAGTCTTGGCAGTGGTGGAAGTACAAGCAGAGGGCTACCAGTCCTATATGGGCTTATTTTAGAGAATTTTAAATTGGATTCCCTTAAGCAATGACAAACCAGGTAGGACATGGGGACAATAGGGGTCAACCGAGAGGTATGGTCACCTCACCTATGGGGCATTTTATCTTTGGTCTGTAAGGGAAGTTCTAATCTCAGCCCAATTTTAGGGTATTTTCTCCATCTGGGGTTTCCACGTCTGGTGCCAGCATCCAGGCCTTGCCTAAGAGTCGGGGCATGGGGGGAACCCCGCCCTCCCACAGTAGGCCTGGAGTCCTCCCTGAATTGCTGCAGAAGGCTGCTCAGTGATGCTTCCCCAGGTGGGGGAGTGGGCGGGACTTTCCCAATGGGACCCTAATTCTCTGTTATTAACTTGATGTAGAAAGCTTGGTTTTAGCTCCCATGGTGTATGGGGCTTAAGGCTTCCACTCTTGTTTCGGAGGAAGCCTTGAATCCACTAGTCGCTGTGGCTTCCCTCCTCATTTTTGGTCCTGTGACTTCCCCATCCCCACGTCCTTCATACATGCAACTCAGCTACACATGAAGTAGACATTTAACAAGTTCTGTGACCAGGACACCTATATATTTGGGCAGGAGCTGAAGGAGGAGGGGAGCTTCTCAAGACTGCTCAGGGACCTGTGTTTGAAATTCAACTTTTCCAAAGGCCACTTGGTTTACTCCTGGGTTGGTAGGGCCTTCGGGTTCACTAGGGTGTCCTTCCTCCTCATCAGACACCAACACCCCAGGCTCCCTCTGCTTGTCCTTGGGCAGGGGATACCAAATGACTATGGAAGTCGGCTGGGCACGGAGGTCTCCTTTGCTAAATGGGGAGATCTTTTTTAGGACACAAACTTCTAATTCAGTGGAGGGTTCCTTAGAGAAGGACAGGGCAGGACAGGCTGTTTCTTTTATTTACTCTGCTTTTGCCTTTGGTAGGTCTGATGTCACAGGGAGGAGTGTCTCATACCTAAGAAGTTTGATAAGTTTCCCAATAGCTCTGCAGACAGAAGAAGGGGGTGCTAGGATTTTCTTAAAATGTTCGTTCATTCATTCATTCATTCATTCATTCATCATTTACCCATTTAGCCTTCCTTCACTTCCCAAAGATTACTTAACATCTGTATCTACTGTGTGGCTGAAACCCTAGTTACAACCCAAGCCCTTCCAGATCAGGAGTAGAGCCATCCCTGAGGGTGAAGTGTGGCCCTGCAGGCTGACTGGGTGGACATGGGCTTGAAAGGTCTGCCTTCTCCCCACCGCAGGCTTTGCAGCACCCACCCACTTGTTGGCTGCTTGGCCGGTGCCAGGAGGACGACCTTAGCCAGGCTGAGGGTCTACCCATAGAGTGGTGACTGGAAGAAGCACCTATAGCAAGAATCCTCCCGGGAAGGGTCAGGTCCAGTGAGGAGCACAGTGCCAGTAGCCCATTGTCCACAGTTCAGGGTACAAGTGGCCTGAATCTGAAAAGGTTCAAAGCCTTGGGGGTCCTGAGGGTCTCTCTGGTCACTGGTAGGGCAAGGTTGGGACACTGGGTTGTGGGTGTGGATGGGATGGTTGAACATCCCTCAACTTGGAAGGCAAGGCAAGAGGGAGCTATTAGTCCCTTTGTACTGAATTGTCCCAGTGTCAACTGATGCTTCCAATGCCTTCTGGACACTACAGCAATGCTCTCAGCCCGGCTTGTTCCTGGGTTGGCCAGGGTGCCTGCTTCTCTCCTGCTCTAGCATGGGGGACCCCAGCACATGGCCTAGTCTGAAGCAGTACCCACTTGCCCCTTGCCCCTTCCACCTTCCTCCAAAACACATACACTCACGTACACATCAATGCTTGCACACATGTGCACACAAACACACACACACACTATACACACAGGCTGTATAGGTGTTTGGGGATCCTGATCAGGTCTGGAGAGGATAGGAGGGCAGCTGTCCCACTTCCCTCTGCACCATAGCAGAGGATAAATACATAAGTGAATGAATGAAGACATGAAAAGTTTAAGAAAAGCCTGGCACCTCCTTCCTCTATCCAAAGAGGTACTGGGAAGCTTATCAAATGTCTTAGGTATAAATTACCCTCCCTGCAGCATCAGGGTAAGATGGGGAGAGTCCGGGGTAGTGCTGCTGGTGAGAACCCTTCCCAGCCAGGGGTCTCCTGTCTCCTGGAATTCTCTCAGAAGGCTCCAGAGCCTCTCCGGGGCTCCCTCTCCTTACCTAATTCCAGCCTGGCTTCCAAAAGCAGGCTGACTTTGCCTGGAAACACATAGACCCAGGCACACCTTTAGCGGCAAGATCTAGAAAGCAGCTGTGGTCATGGAGAGACAAACAGGATAATGACAGGGAGAGCTGCACGGTGGACTGTCCCATTGTGAGAAGGTGCATGAGGCAGCTATCAGAGGAGACAGCAGGTCACCGGCCTGGGAGGAGGCAGTGAGAAGTAACCTCCTTTATGCCCTGATCTCGGGGCTCCATTCACCTGTCAATTTTGTGTCTGTGAATAGCCAACAACTACTGGTTTTGTGTGGCTGTTTGCATGAGGCACAACACCACAGGGGAAAGACCACTGAAATGAGAGTCTGGAGGCCTGAGTTCGAGTCCTGGTTCTTAGAGTGCCTCGCTGAGTAACTTTGAGTAAATACTCCACACCTCCTTGAACTTGTAACTCCTTGACAAATGAGAATGGTAAACCTTGCTTCATCTGTCTCCTTGGATGTAGAAGCTGGATCTTAGACACCAGCCAGGAACTCCCCCACTTGGCAGAAGAGAGAGCTGGGGACTGGAGACAGAAGGGACAAGGGCAAGGCCATACTGCAGAGCAATGGCAGGGTAGGGTTTGAAGCCAGATCTCTGACTTCTAAGACAGCACTTGCTCCCCTGCCTCAGTCTAAAGAGTGTAGCTTCTCCCAGAAGGAGGAGTTCTCCAGCAGGGAGACCAGCACAGGCAGGGCAGGCTCTGTGTCGTCCATTCTGTTGTACCAACCTCAGAAAGGCGACGGAACCCCAGGGCCTGTTCCCCTCGCGCTAGCAACAGAACCAGTGTGTCAGCTGGAAGGTCTTCTTGGTGTCTGGTGCCACCCCTACTCTTACCAGGTTCAACCCACTGGTGGGAGTTCTGTCTTCAGTGTCTAAACTCAGGCTTAGCCAACCAAAGGGCTGTTTGCCCACCAGGCACAAAGCTCTGTGCTTTGCAGAGAAGAACAGCCTTCTTATTTGGGTTAGATTTTCAGAGGGTAGAAGATGGTTTCTAGAAAGAAGACAGAGATAAGATGATGAGTGTTGTTTCATTTCCTTTCATTGTTAGAAATCGCTGATCTGTTGGGTTCCAAGCACAACATGTGATACTTCTCTAACTGTCAATGGCTCCTCCTCATTCAATGTCTTTAGACAATGGACACCAAGGGTCTTCTACTTCTTGCCTTTTGCTTTCTTTCTTTTGTTTGCTTTGTTGAACTTAAGAGATTCATCTCGGCCTGGTTGGCCAGTGATTGAGAGTGGGAAAGGGACAGGAGCATTGAGATTTAAAGTCTTCTTCTGAAGTTTCAGGTCCAAAATATCGAAAGTTATTTGTATTTCATACTGCAGCAGCTCTTTCAAGCATTCAAGCTGAGTGTGAATGGCCTCATTGATGAGATTTTCTAACTCCTGGAAGAAACAGAACATGACTGGTGAATAGGGCTCAGGGGAAGGTCAAGGCCATCTGTGGGTAGGTTTCCTAAGCAGCATCTAATTCTCTCCTTTTCCTGGGTGCCAGGACCCTCCTTTCCCCTCTCCAGATCTCCTCTCCATCTTTTTCCACCCTATTCTATGCCCTGGGAGGCTGACTCTTGAGGGCAGCATCTGCTGGCTACCTTGACCTTTGGCTTCTGGTTGAGTTTTGCCAATGGGAGATCGTGGCAGAAAATGTGAGTATGGGAGGAGAATGCGGTCTCACCTTCCCCGCACCCAGCTCTGGGTTGGCCATGGCTATGATCCTCCACCTGTAGCCACACCTCCTGTCCTATGGCCTTTCCTACAGCTACAGCTCTCTTTTGGGGTTCCAGTAATTGCTCCTTTCCTTCTCCATCCAGGCCTGTTGTGGCAATTACCTTGTTTGAGCATGTCATTTATCACTAACGTTGTTCTGGGACCGTAGGCCAGTGCCATATCCCCTGCCTCTGGTCCATGCAAGCTGCATTTGGATAGCCTCCTCCTTCGTTTTCCTCCTGCCCTCACCTCATTCTCACATCTCACAGTTCTGGTAGCTTCTTTGGAGGGGATGGGACACAGAGGTGGATTTAACGGTGAGTGCACCAGGCGTGTGCCCTGGTCCTCGACTTCTGAAGGGCCCCGCAAAACCCTAACTTCACGCTTTTTTCTAATGACACCAAGTTTGGTTTCATTACTACACTGCATGAAATATGGTTAACATGTATTTTTATTTTCCCTGTTTCTCTCTTTATTTTAAGGGACCCAATATTTTCTTCTGCTCCCGAGGCCTCAACTGACCTCAATCTGCCTCTGATGGGACATTTCTTAGAGAATGGGCATGTCCCCCAACTAACCACCCACCGTCTGCCATGTTAAACAGGAGAACCTCTCTGCCATCTAAATCAGGATCAGAGCATCATGAAATTCTGGAGATTGTGTTTCAAGAGGGTGCACCATGTTTATTCTATGGTGTTGAGTGTCCCCAGCTCAGGCACACCACCAGGGGCACACAGTGAAGGAGGCCTTGGCTACAATGCACCAAGCAGGGCCCCACAGCAAAGTGATGGAGGCCCACAAGGAAGCTGGGAGGAGCCAGGAGAAAGAGCTGTCTGTGTGGAAGGGGATGGGTGGGCAGGAGCTAGACAGTAGGTAGCCCCTTCTACCCGTGGCCTTGCCCACATATTCTAGAGCAAGGTCCCTGGAAGAGGGTGAAGACAGGCCATTGCTTGGGTTCTATCAGTCCCATTGGACATCTCAATGCACTAAGATCATGTAGCAGCCTGATGTGCTATTTATCTGGGAGACTTAACTTTAGAAGAGTAGCATTCATTCTGCTGTGTTAACTATTCTTTAGAGATTTTCCCAGTGTTTTATATATATTTAAAGGACACTTTCCAGGGCTATTCACTCTCTGGCTGAAAATTCAGAAACCCAAACCCTTCTGGAACACACAGGTCCTGTGACTCCCAGCTCCACACCCAGTCTCACCTCCTACATACACCCTCATGTGACATGTCTGTGCTCAGGGCAAAGGGCAATGTAACAGTGATGATATCAGCGCTTATGTATCATTAAAAAAAAGTTTAGACCCTGCCAGGCCCTCAAGAAGTTGGCTTCCCTGGGGCCAAGCTAGTCACCATTTATTAAAGAGCTGGTCACTAGAGACTGGCTCCTGGAGCCCCAGAGGTCCTTAAGACCGATCAAGAGGGCAGCCTAATTTCTTAGGTTCACACCAGACTCTTCTAGGTCCTCCCTGGACCAAGTAGCCCCACGCTTTGCTCATCTCATCACATCACCCACCCTGAGCTGTGCCCCATGACCCTTCCTTCATCATCTCCACCCAGATCTTGTTGCAGGCAGGCAAGGGCACCAAGAGAATCTGTGCTGATTCAGAGCCTGGGGGTCTTTTCTGGTGGAATCTGTTACTGATCAGTGATGCCATGGAAAGAAGTTGGATTTGGAGTCAGCCAGGCCTCAGTCCAAACCTGAATCCTACCACATGCTAGCTTGCTGACTTCCGGTGGGTTGACAGAAAAACACTCTGCGCCTCAGGTGTCTCATCACTAAAATGGAGACGTGAATTATACCTTATAGAAATGTTTTTCATGAAACAGGCATGCAGAGCCTGTGGCAGATGGTCAATGACTTGCTGTCCCTTTCAGCCCCCTCCCATGTGCGCAGACAATTGGGGTCTTATCTGTGTGTCTGAGTCCAGCATGGACTGTCTCTTGCTAGGAACAGGTGTTCGCTCATGGCAGGTGAGCACCCCTCCCACCTTGCAGGCACAGCCTTACCTCTCCCTTCAGAAGCCGGCCCTGCTGCTCAGGCACCTCCGAGAACTTCTGCTGCAGCCGGTGCTCCTGCTCCAGGTGCAGTGTCTCCATCAGGAGCAGCACGTTGGTGTGCTTCTGCACCTCCACCATGCTGAGCTCAGCCACCTGCTGCTCATGCTTCCACAGGTCCCGGTCCTTGCCCTCAGCCAGCGGGAGGGGCTGGGGCGGCACACACACCTCCAGGTGGGTGACGGTCAGGTTGACTTCCTGGTCCTGGCCCAGGACATACTGGTAGAGTTTGTAGTGGAGGAGGAAGGTGTTGTGGAAGTAGTCGCAGAGGGCCAGCAGATGGGTGGAGTTGAACTGCCCCTGGTAGTCTCTGAGCTTGTTCCCTAGGATTGTCACAGCCTCGGTGATGGAGCAGCCTGTGGGCACAGAGGGGGCGGGTTGGAGTGTGAACCAGGGCACAGCTGCATTGATGGCTGATGGATATATGCTCTGAACTCAGGCCCTCTGACTTCAGAGCCCATGCGGTCAGAGCCTGCCAGCTACTTTATATTACTATTAATTAGCTTTTGAAAGCTACAGGGTGTATCGCATTTCCCTTTTTACCTTGGGCTCTTGGAAGCTCAAAGCCAATTATATGTAATAACTTATTTATCCCATTTTTTCTTATGTAATTATCCTCCTTATCTGTATTTTGACATTTAATTCTCATTTTAAAACCTTACTTCTGCTTTGCTTGATAGTGTTTTCACTTTTAACCCATTGGGAAGGAGATGAGGGTGTAAAAAATGGAGTCTGATAAGAGTGGAGCTTGAGCTGGTTGAAGAGACAGATGTCCAGGCAACTGCTCTATTGGAGACTTTCCTTACAGAGTTAGGCAAATACTGCTCATGCCACAGAAAGATCAGCTCTGGGGTGGTGCCCCTGGCATGCCTCACATTGTGAAAGTCAAGGTTGTACAGCAGCTCATTTGTTTCTTCTTTCTGACTTGGTTGCCCCTCCCCAGCTCCTGGCGTGCTCTTCCCCACACAGGACTCGCTCCTCACCCCCAGGAGTGCCACTTTTTCACAGAGGCCTCCACCCCTGGACCACCCCACCCCACACTCCCTTAGAAACTAGTTCTTTTGCTGTTTCAAAGTTTACTAAAAAGAATTTTTAGGAAATCAATTTGATTGATTGTTTTGCTAGAGAAACGCCAGCTTTAAATGAAATAAAATTCGATTGCATTGCTATTATTATGCATTTATGTAAATTTATTCTTTGCATATGTGATTTGACAATTACAATTTAGGTAAGTAAATAAATTACATTAGAAGTTACTCAGAAAGTGTAGTTACAATGCTTAGTTAGATGTTGATAGCTTTTAATTTTTTAATATAACTTAAAATTTTTATTTAGTTATCCTTAGCCCTGAATCAAATACAAAGAATAAGCTTTCTATGTGTATAAAGCAGATACTGTACACATCCAGTATATAATGAGACATACAAGCTATGGGTGTTACAATTTGATAGGGGTGGGCCGTCAGAAAAAAATGTCTAAATGTGATTCAGCGATCCCACTTCTGAGTATATATACAAAGGTAATTAAATCAGGCTCTTGGAGAGGTATCTGCATCCTCACATTAACTGTGGCATTGATTACACTAGCCGAGACATGGAAACCACCTAAGGGAATGTCCACAGATGAATGGATAAAGAATATGTGATACTTGCGCATGTGCGCGCCCGCACTCACACGCACACGCATACACACATACACAGCCAATGGAATGTTATTTAGCCTTAAAGAAGAAGGAAATCCTGTAATTTTCAACAACATGGATGAACCTGGAAGACATGATGCTAATTCAAATAAGACACAGAAAGACAAGTACCGCATGACCTCACTTAGAAGTGGAATCTCAGAAAGTGGAACTCATAGAAGCAGAGTAGTAGGATGATGGTTGTCAAGGGCTGGGAGTGGGGGAAATGGGGAGATGTTTGTTGCTTAGGGAGGACAAAGCTCCAGTTAGGCAGGGTGAACACACTCTGGAGATCACCAATACAGCATAGTGCATAGAGCTAGCAATACTGTTCTGAGTACTTGAAATTGGCTAAGAGACTGTATAGATCTTAAATGTTCTCACTACAAATAAAAGTGATAACTACATGAGGTAATGCATATGTTAATTAGCTGCATGGTGGTAATCATTTCATAGTGCATATCAAAATGTTTCATTGGACACCTTAAATATTTGTGAATTATTGACAATTGATAAATTGTCAATGATACCTCAATAAGCCTGGGGGAAAACACACACATAAGAATGCTTTTTAAAAATGGCTCCTAAGGAAAACAATAACAACAAGAGAAGGCTGAGATGCTGTTTTAGTATTTGCTACAGCGTGCCAGGCACCTTCCTCCCCGTTTTCTCATTTGATTCTTACAGCTTCTGTGTCACGGAGACCCAGCCTTGGCCTTGTTCTGGGAAATAAGCCAGCAGGTTGCTGATCTCAGAGACCTCTTCCGCTAGAACCTGTGTCTCAGGCTGGTGGTGGGGAGAGGCCCAGGGCCCGCAGGAGCCCTATGTTCCAGAATTGCCGGGAGCTTTCTAAAAATACAGAGCCCTCTCTACACACAAACACATGAGCACAAACACATGCACACATGCACACATGCATGCACACATGAGTACACACACATCTCCAAAAAGGAAGTGCTGATTCCAAGGTGGGGACTGGTTTGAAAATTGCTGCCTCTTAACTTTGATCAGTGAGCCAGACTGAGCCAAAAGAACTCAGACGTTGACACATGGGGCCATTGAGTCATCAAATGACCAACTGCAGAAGGATGGTGCCAAAGGTCCCAAACACCCTGTTCTGCTGAGTGACCTTGACACATGGTGTTTGCCCTCAGGACCCTCGTCCCCTCACCTGTGACATGACTGCTGGGTCCCATCCTGCACATGTGTGAGCTCTGTACTGCTCAGGTTTGGTGGGCATTTTATTCTATTTCTTTTTGATTTTGGAGGGAGATGATTAAAAATGACAACATAGTCTTTTTTTAATAATGCTCATGTCCATTATATAATTACAGAACAAGAGTTGAGGACTCCTCTAAAGGCAACATGTGAGTCCGTGCCCAGGGCAAAACCGGGGCACCCAAGTGCAGAGAGGAAGAAGGGGAAGCACAATACCACTGGGTAGGAGAGAAGCTCTGACCTGGGGTGCAAGGACTGGGACCCAGCAAAAGTTCCCTGCAGAGAGGACATTGGAGCCCAGAAGCAGGATGAGCTTGGCAGAAATGGCATTCCTGATGTAGGAACAAAAGGGATAAAGGCTAGAGGCAAGTGCAGTACTGTGTGATTCAGACCTCCTGGGAATCAAAGTTGGAACACTAGGGGACTGGGCTGGGGGACAGAGGGTTTGAGGTCTTCAGTTTACAAAAGGCAAGCATGCATAAGGCACACGAAAGAGCTACCCTTCATCACAAAATCCAGAATTCGTGGAACACGAGGACATCCAAGAATGGACTTCAGGACCCACTGGGACCCCCAGGAACTGCATCCAGAATTTTGCATGCACATATGTTTCTGGGGAGAGTCTGCAGAGAGAGAATCAGACCAGTAAGGTGGGGGCAGGGAAGGTCACTGGTTTCTGATCATCAAAGCTGGAGTCCAGCCCTGTGTGGAAGTCACTGTATATTGACTTTGAGAGATGAGTCATCACACCTTCTATGGACTCTGAGGAATTGTACTGCTGGAAGCTGCCCTGCTCTTCCACCAGCCTGGCCAGCAGCTCATGGGGCTGGGTCACCGGCACCCTCCCCGTGATGGCCTCGCTGCCAAGGCCAGCCCCTAGTATTCTCTATTTGCCCAATGGCCATGCACACAGCCCAGGTTTGAACCAAAAAGTCCACAGGCGCGGCAGTGCTGGGTGCCCTCACTGAGTGCGTGCGCATGCTCCCAGCTGCCTGTCATCTTGGCAGAAGCCCTACTACGGTCATGAGCTATGGCCTCAGCCTCGAGATCATGAAACACAACTGGGAACCTTGTCCTGGGTCAATAGGGAAGGAGCTCCTGGACTGAATTCTAACTTTCAGCCCCAAGACACCTGACTCATGAGACGCATTTTCCTGGCCTCCAGACCACTCTCCATTTGCCTCAGGTCGAGAAGTCCTGATGACTCAGAAAGCCAAGGATAAAGTCTCAGGGAGAAGCCTCTGGCTGCCAGGGCAGACAGATCTGTACCTGCAAGTGGCTCTTCAATAACAGGGAGTGGCCTTCATTTGCATTGGCTGCTGAGAACTTCCTGAAGATGGTCCCCAAGCCCCTGGAGGCCAGCACCTGCTCAGGGGCCAGGGCACAGGAGTGGAGGAGAGCAATGAGCAGGGAAGTGTGGGGGTGGGATGACAACACCAGATGCTCCAGAACCAGAGCAAAGAGGCACTTGGGCTTGGACGAGGTGCTCTGGGCACCCTCTCACTACCCCTCATGTGCAGTCTGGGGCTGGGCAGCAGTAAGATGTGCCACATCCTGGTGAGGCTGGGAACAGTGAAAAGGGGCTGTTCCTTCTGGGTGGGTGTGAGGGGGAGGATCCAGGTGCGCTGGTGCCCCCTGACAAACCAGTTTGGTTGCCCCTGCCTTGGCTCCCAGGGCAGGAACCAAGTCAGGCCGCAGCCTGGCTGGCTTACCTTTCCAAATAGCTGAGCGCCAACCCGAGCTGACCCTGGATGGCAGGGAGCGCACGACAGCCCAGGGCCCACGCCGCCACCCCCATCCTGTGTCCTGAATGCTGCCCGGCCCCTCCCCCCACCCATTTTTCTGCTTTTGGCAAGGTTCTGTTGAACTCATTCACCCTGAGGTGCCCATGATGGTGACAGCTCAGAGGACAGGGTGTGCTTTCCTTGAGAGAGCAGAGGACTCTCATGCAGGGAGCTCCCACTGTGCCCCTCAGGCCCTGGGTCATCTCAGGCTCCACCCAAGCCATCCCAGCTCTGTGAGGCAGGTGTAGACACCATCCTGATTTTACCTGAGAAAGAAACTGAGGCTCAAAAAGGTCAGGAAATTGCTCAAGGGCACACAGCTGGTGAGTGGCAGAAGCAAAGTTCAAACAGTGGGGTGGCCCGGGGAAGCCCCTTTCAGCCATTCAGTGGCTTTGGGTTTTCTTTGCAGAGCCTTGGAAGCAGATACTGGAAGGAGCCCCTGCCCTCTCTGTCATGCTTTTCCAAAGGATAGTCTGTGACAGGTAGTAATTATGTAGAAGTGAGTGATCCATGGCTAGCGGCCTTGAAAATATGTTGCATCAAGAGAAATAAAACAGAGCCCTTCATATGCTAATAAGCTCAGCAAAATATGCTAATAGGCTCAGCAAATGGCCAGAAAGGGTTGAGCATACACAAAGTTTCTCAAATTTGTTTGAGTTAAATAGTCTCTTGAAACCAAAGAGCATACTTTGGCAAGTGTTGAGCTAGTCTAGTCCTTTCAGATTCTACAGATGGGACACAGAGGCCCAGGGAAAGGAAGAGACTTGCCTAAGGCTCATTGTGACCAAGTCAGGACCTGAGCTCCAGCCCATGGGTTGGTGGTCTGATGCCTGTTACCACTTTCACCATGAGGAAGGGACTGGTTTTGATTTTCATCACTGCTCCCTGGCCCTGGGGCTTCTTGGTAGTTCAGAAATGTCTCAGAAGGGTGGGCTGGGGTTCTGCCTGCCCAGGGAAGGGATAAGCCAGGTCAGGAGACTTGGGTCTGGTTCTGCTCTGGGAAGTTTGCTCTGTGGTTGCCCCGCTAAACCCTGGTCTCGGGGACAGGCAAAAATTCGGAGTGAGACACTGAGAGCCCTGCACCTCCTGTGGCTCCTTCCTGCCTGTCCCAAGTTGTCTGGGCTTCTGCCCTCCCCTTCCTCCAATGCAAGACAAGCAGTTCCTTTGTGAACACCTCCTTCCAGGTGTGTCTGGTGGTAGAGCTGCTGGTGAGCTGCTGGCTGGGTGGTCTGGTTTGACCTGACATCCCTGATCTGGGGACATGGATCAGCAGCATCCCTACTGACCTCATGAGCACTGCCTGGGGTTGGCCACGGAAGACCAGACTAGCTGGAGATAAACCTTCCCTGCTGCCCTGTGACCACTGGACCAAGGCTCCCATAGCACCTCATCCTGCCAGCCACATGCTCTGTTCTCAGCCACTGTTCACAGTTACATGGAGGCTACCAGTGGGCCTGGGGTAGTGTTGGGATTAAAGTTGGCAATGACCTTGGGGGTCATTCTCAGAGCTTAGTGTGGAGTGCCAGTTAGAGCATAGACTGGGAATTTAGACACATATGGGCCCATACATTGCTTCTGCTTCTTAATCACTTGCGCAGGTTTTTCGCTTCTCTGGGCATCAATGTTCTCATCTGTAAAATGGGGGCAATAAAAATGCTTACCTCACAGCAGTAGATGTGGGCATGTGTGCAGAGAGCTTCCCACCATGCTTGGAGCACAGTAAGCACTCAGTAGGTAATGGGATAACCATTATCAATATGGTGAAGAGGCTACTGGCTGTGAGCTATTCTATAATCTACCAGTTCCTTTGAGGTCCTTACCTGATGGTGGCTAGGATTCGACTGTCCCATGTTATGGGGTTGAGGAGGGGAGGGGAGGGGACAGCCCTTCTGGTCAGAACACTTACTAAGTAACACAATAGTTCATAGTTCTCTCTAATATCTCTTCGGCATCCTGTTCTCTCCCTCTTATTGTGAGCTTTTCAATGGCAGGGACCTGCTAGAATGGACCAGATTTCCCAATCCCAATAGGTTTTTCCAGAAAATCCTGGACATGTGGTTGCTGCTCAGTGCTAAGCTCTCAGCAAATAATGATGTCAACTTTCACTGGTGTACTACTTCACAGTTTTAAAGCATTTTAATTATCTATCAATTTATTTAATTGTTTGCAATCAAGCTATAAGTTGATTGCTACCATTTAACAGAAGAGGAAACTGAGGCTTAGAGAACTTATGGAAAATCAAGACTCAAACCCAGATTCTCCAACTCCAAGGCAAGGGTACCACAGCTACTGAAGTATTTTTGAGGAGTGAATAGAAAATGTAGGAAATATACAGAACTACATTGCTTCCATTGAGGTTTTTAAATTTTAAATTTATGTTTATTGTGGTAAACTATATATAACATAAACTTTACCATCTTAAGCATTCTTAAGTGCACAGTTCAATGGCATTAAGTACATTTACATTGTTGTATGGTCATCACCACCAGCCAATGCCAGGGCTTTGTTCATGTAGCAAAACTGAAACTCCATAACAATTAAATATGAATTCCCTCAGTCGCCCTCTCCCCAGCCATTGACAATCACCATTCTACTTCTGACTATGAATTTGACCATTCTAGCTACCTAATATAACTGGAATCTATACTATTTGTCCTTTTGTGAATGGTTTCTTTTACTTAACAGAATGTCTTCAAGGGTCACCCATGTTGGAGCATGTGTCAGAATGTCCTTCCTTTATAAGGCTGTATAATATTCCATTGTATGGACATACCACATTTGTTTATCCATTTATCAATTGATGGACACTTGAGCTGTTTCTGCCTTTTGACTAATGTGAATAGTGCTGCTATGAACATTGGTGTACAAGTATCTGTCCAAGTCTCTGCCTTTAGTTCTTTTGGGTATATACCTAGAGGTGGAATTGCTAGCTTGTATGACAATTCTATGCTTAAGTTTTTGAGGAACTGCCATACTATTTACCTGTCCACTAGGTTTTTTGTTTTTAAGATAAACCAGTAGCCTCATTAAAGGCAAAAGCTCCCCAAACACTTGAATTAGAAAGACTTTGTTGTTCTTTTAAAGAATTCTTCTCTGTTCACTTTCTTGGGACTCAAAGAGTAAACACAGAGCCAAGTATTTTAAAGATTGTCATAGGCTTTTATCCAAGCATTTCTCTTTGCCCACAGTGGTCCCCCTACTTCGTCTGCTTAGCAAACGCACTACTCACTGTTTCTTGCCCCATTCCTCAAGAAGTTGGCATGCTCAATGCTGAAGAACACTGGCAAGAACAGACTCTGAGACCAGAAGGTCTCAGAGTTAAAGTTGGTTATTGCTCTTTACTGTGTAATGATTTGTAAGTTACCTAAGCTCTCTGAACCTCAACTTCATTATCATGGAATAAGGATAATACTATCCAACCCCCCAAGACTCATGTGAACATTAAATGAGCTGATCTGTGAAGGGAGCTTATTGCTGAGTGGATATTCACTCTTCCCTTTCCTGTAGCACAGCGCTCTGGCAGTGCTTGCTGGAGAATGTGTTGGTGAGTGGGGCAGGATTACGCTGATTCAGGGGGGTTCAGAGGGCAGAACAGGGGCCATTCAGCAGAAGGCTCAAAGAGACAGATTTCAGTTCAGTAGCAGGAAGAACTTTCTAGAAGCAAGAGCTTTGTCTGTGGAATGAGTGTTGTTTGAAGGAGTGAGGAAGCATTTAGCTGGAGAAAGGATTCCTGAATAATGTTGCGTGGTGGTGGATCAGGTGAACTCTTGAGTCCCTTTTAACTCTAAGAAGCTATGGTGACTTCCATGAAGCTGACAGTTTCTCAAAGCCACATCTGGGGCACTGTGGGCCCTCCTGGCGAAGCCCTGCAGCTGTCTCAAGCTTGATGACTGTCAATCTCAGTCATCATCCTTTTGGTCATCATCCTTGAGATGAAACCAACCAAGTCATCCCACCATGTCAGGGACATGGCACTTCATAGCTGCTCCCCACCCCCTTAGATGCTGGGGGCCTCCAGGACTGCCCAGTATGTCTAGCTGACTGAGGAAGAATGTAGGAAGCTAGAGGTATGGCATGGGGTCACTCCAAAGGACCACAGGTCTGGTCTTAACGACACAGGTACCATGTACCCACATACTGGTGGCAACTCCAGGCCAGAACACATTAGCCAAGTGGCATAGCTCACCCTCTCAGCTGGGCCTGCACCACCCCCACATCAGAGTCACTCAGCTGGGTGCCAGCATCCCAGGCCCATGTTGTAACTCCAGGTGACCCAGTTAGAAACCCAGCCCCCAGGTGTTTCGCCTGGTTCTTCCAGGTCCTCAGCTCTTCCTGCATGCCAGCAGCCTGTTCCCCTCACCACAAGGGGTTCTCTTGGGCTCCATGCTTCTCAGGCCCGCATGTGCCCAACGTACAGATCTCTCTGGTCAAGATGGGAGGTCATGTGGTGGGGCTCGTGCTCTGCCATCAGGCAGTCTGGGTTCAAAGCCTGACATTGCTTATTGGAGGCATGGCCTGGGGCAAGTTACTTAAACTCTCTGGGCCTTAGTTCCTTCATCTTTAAAATAATGCTTATGATACAAGTTTGAAGTGAGGATTACTGATGATGATGTGGGTGAAAACACTGTTACGTGCAGGATGTGCGGACCCTTGGGAAAGGTTCTGGAAGGTTTCTCTGGCACATTTTGATTTCTGACTTACTAACTGGGGCAATGTCCCCTGGTATGACATCACTCAGTTCTAGGAGTTGACTTCACATGGTGCTCCCCACTTATATATTAAAGTCCTAATACCCAGGCCCCTCAAAATGTGACTATATTTGGAGATAGGGTCTTTAAAGAGGTAATTATGGTTTAATGAGGTCATGCAAGTAGGCCCTAATCCAATGTGTGGTGTCCTTATAAGAAAAGCAGATCAGGACACAGACACATGCAGAGGGAAGGCCAGTGTGAAGACAGCTATCTACATGCCAAGGACAGAGGCCTCAGAAGACACCAACCCTGCTGGCACCTTGACATTGGACTTCCAGCCTCCAGAACTCTGAGACAATGAATTCCTATTGTTGAAACTGCCTAGTCTGTGGCACTCTGTAATGGCAGCCTGAGCAGGCTAATGCGCTCGGGGAGGTATCTCTGACAGGACAGTTACCCATTTTTCCCAAGAAATGCTCTCCCAAGATATCCACCAATGGCCTTTTTATAAACCTTCCCTGCCTATCAACAAAGAATGCCCCTCCTCCGGGTTTAGTCTGGGGGGCATCAGGTTCATGCTGGTACCATATTCAGTCAAAGCATGATGTTGACTCAATGTTCTTGAACTCACTTCAGTCTCCAAGTGGAAGCTGACATGAAGTGCCGGAAAACTGCAAATACTTAAGGCAGCATGCTCCAGGTATGAACCATTTCCCTTACAGGCTTTCAGGTGTTCCTGCTCTCTGCTCAGGCTAGTCCTGAATCACTGGAGGCTCTCCCACGTGTGGTGGGGTATTTGGGGGCTGGGAGATAGACCTGGGCATGGCCGTGGGTGTGCACAGGAGCTTGGGGGAGTCATCCCCTCCTGCCAGCCCCAGGCTATGGGGGGTGGGCAAGGTGGCTGCCTCCCACCCTACAGCTGCCTGGCTGATGTTTTCTGGAGAATCAGGAGTGACCGTGGGTGGGACGGCAGATACCAGTGCTGTGACACACTTCACCGGGCATGCCCGGCCAACCTGACCGGTCACCAAGACCCACTTCCTCCCACCCCCAGGACAGCAGGGCAGGCATTCTTCCTAGCTTACATGCCTACATGGAACATCGGAGAGAGGCCAGTGCTTGCCAGATGTAGCAGAAGCTCTGAAGTGGCTGAAGTGATGGCTGGTGAAGAAGGCTCCGCAGGTGAGCGGCAGTGGTGGGTCCGGGCAAGTGTCTGCACTGGCTCACACACCTCCAGCCCTCAACACTGCTGCATGAAGTCTGGGGCAGAGGAGGCTGTTTCTCTTTCTACCACCCCCTGCTGCAATGTGAGTCACAGATAGGAGTTACACCTGAGTCTCTGCAGCTCCCCCAGGTGGAGTAAGAGACCTCAGAGTCCCCATACACCCCAACATCTCTCCTTAGTCCTGGTCTTGGCAACGTATGCAAAATCTGTCCATTTCCTGCGACTTCCTCCCATCAGGACATGGAGCTGGCAGCCTCTGTCCCGCTCTGCTGTGCCTGGTGACTTCATGATGGGATTTACCGAGGGCTTTTGGGAGGCTGGCAGAAGGGGTGTGATGAAAGGACTTATTCTTCTGGCCCGGGGTTGAGACCAGAATGCCCCCAGTGAGCCATTTGCCAGGACATGGAATCGGCTTACACTTTTAAATAAAGTGCCACCCGTTCCCTCCGGGTCCTGGGGCTCGATTGGGCAGGGAGATAAGCTAAGCTGTTGGCTGTCCTGGCAGAGCGCTGATTCATTGTTGTGCAACCATGACTCTCCTTAAGTGCTGTCTGCCAACTTCGTTATCTAGTGTGCAGGCAGAGCTCAGCCATCCTTAGCCCCAGATTAAACACACACACACACACACACACACACACACACACACCCTGGAGAAGCTACTTTCCCAGATGAGTGACCGAGCAGTGTGGACTACGACTGAAACAGAAGTTTGAATGTGAGTCGGTCAGCCTGCGGGACCCCTGGCTGTGTGCACCCTGTGCCCCACAACCTGCGACAGGTGGGACAAGTGCCCTGGAGGAGGGCAGTGAGGGATGTGAGATGGGAGGGGCCTGACCTGCCATCTCCACTGCCCTTCCTGCCCCTTAACGCCTGGGTCCCTAACAAGAGCAGTGAACAGATGCCCTGGGCAGGGATGCCTTCTTACATGTGTGATTGAGGGTGAGTCACATGTGTGGGGCCAGGCTAGAGGGTGTCTGGACCTCCATTCCGCTGGCCCATGATTTGAACCCCTCTTCAGCCTTTTCTGCAGGGTGAGGGGGAGGCAAGAAGGAGGCCAGAAATGGCACAGACAGCAAGCCCCCTGAGGGGCAGCATGCAGTAACTTCCAGTCCTGGACCACCAGCGTCTGCTGTTCACCCTGCCTCACCTTCATGCATGATGGGCACATGGGAACTACCATTTACTGAGCATGTACTCTGTGCCTGTCACTCTGCAATAAGCCTTGTGTGCCCTGTCTCATTTGATCCTGCCAACTGTCCTATGAGTTGGAATTATCGTCACCCTCATTTTAAAGATGAGGAAATGAAGGCTCAGAGAGGTAATATTTTCAGGATGATACAGTAATAACTAATGGAGGTGGGATTTGAACCCAGATCTTCTGACTGTAAAGTTTCATGTCCAATCACCCTGTTGTGCTGCATCTAACATCATCTGGACACACAACCCTCAATGAAGTAATCCTGGGGTGAGTCAAGCAATCTAACCCCCTCTCTGCATACAGAACATATTGTCTCCATGGGCATCAAGGATCTATTCCAGGTATGGAGACCTCTTCAGAGCTTGTTTCTGCCCCCGTGCTTGTACCAATAGTGTTTCACAAATTTTGAGATGATTTAAAGCTAAGAGGAAGAACTTCAAGCTGAACGGCCCAGGCTCATGATTTTTAAGTGTCAGGAGGAAGGAAAGATGGGCCTACATTGACAAAATGGAATCAGTGGGGATGATTATAAAGTCCTACTTGTATACTCAAAATTGTGATTGCACAGGGGCAGGATGGGAAAAATGGTTCCCCTATAGGACTGCTTGACTAATATGGATGAGTGTGACCTGGATGCTGATAAAGTAAATTCATGCCTAGGCTCTATTAACAGAAGCAGCATCACCAAGACAGGGGAGGTGATAAAATCACTGATTACATCACCGATCAAATTGCAGGTTGTGTTGTGTTTGGATCTGGAGGTCACATTTTAAGAATGATATTGAAAAACACAAGTATTCTCAGAGAAAAGCAGCAAGAAGGGGGGGAGTGGGTGGGGAGGTGGGGAGGAGTGTTCTGTGGAAATTAAACCATGTTAAGAATGATAAAAGGCATGGGGGACGTCTAGTCTCAACACAAAGGCATGATAATCATATTATATAAGGTTCATTAGATATCTCCAGGGCCTGTACTCTGCTTCTGGAAGACAGACTTTGAGCATCTGAGTAAAAGGTGTAAAAGCAAGATGTAACAAGCTATAAAAAGGAACCTCCTAATAACAGAAATGGTACACAAAGCAACGAGTGGCCTCAGAAGGAGGGAGCCCCCTGTTGCTTGGATGGTGCCCGCAGAGGCTGAAGAACCTTGCTGGCTGGCTGGACTCCCTGCAGAGAGAGAACTCCGTTTTCTGATCACCCAATCTTCTTCTAACCCCAGGGTTTTAGAAGCCTACAGACCCAGCTAGGCTGTGTTGGCAAGGTATGCCATGCCCAGAGATGCCGACAGCTCCAGCGCGATCTAATCTCCCCAGTTTGAAGTTGGGTTTGCATCATCCCTGACTGTTTTTCAAGGGTTTGGCCTGTGGAAGGCTCTGATGGAAACTTGAAAGAGCCCGAGTTCCCACCTGCTTGGGGCTGACATTCTTCTCTCTAGTCAGTGTTTGTTCTGGCCACGAGCCGCTGCAGAGCTCAGGAGTTGAACTCTGGTACCCGCACGTTGCTCTGAGCAGTGGGCAGCAGGCCCCAGAAGGGTGCCAGGAAGGCCCCAGGGCACGGGGGTTGGGGGGCCTGGGGTGGGATAAAATTTCTCAGGATCTCAGAAACCAGCCCATGAACAATGCCATGTCTTGCTCAAGCCTTCAGCCTGAGACCACTGGGTGGGAGCGGAGAAGTGAGAAGTCACCTGGGCAGCTCAAAAAATAAAAAGAGGCGATGGAAACACTAAATGGCCTGAAGCAGAGGAGTGATGGGACTTTATCTGTGGGTGAGAAAGATCACTGTACTGTTTGGTGAATGAGTGCAGAAGTACAAATTTGAAAGGTCAAGACATGGTGCTGGGTGAGAAAGGGTGGTGGATGAGGAGGCGGAAAAAGGTGGTGAGATTGGGGAAGGTCGTGGAGGGGCTGTTGACAGGACTGCTGGGTGAGCTCTGGGCACCGCTGCACACCTATTAAAATGGCCAAAGCCCAGAACACTGACACCACCAGATGCTGCGGAGGATGTGGAGCAACAGGAACTCTCATTCATTGCTGGTGGGAATGCGGCGACTTTGGAAGATAATTTGGCAATTTCTTTTTTTTTTCTTTTTTTAAGATTTCATTTGTTTTTAGAGAGAAGGGAAGGGAGGGAGAAAGAGAGGAAGAGAAATATCAATGTGTGGTTGCCTCTCTCTCATCCCCAACTGGGGACTAAGCCCTCAACCCAGGCATGTGCCCTGACTGGGAATCGAACTGGTGACCCTCTGGTCCACAGGCCAGTGCTCAATCCACTGAGCCACACCAGCCAGGGCTAGTTGGCAATTTCTTAGAAAACTAACCATACTCTAACCATATGATCCAGCAATAGCACACCCTGGTGTTTACCCAGAGGAGTTGAAAACTTATCTTCGCAGAAAAACTTGCACACAGATATTCATTGGAGCATTATTAAAAACTACCAAAACTTGGAAGCAACCGAGATGTCCTCTGTAAGTGAATGGATAACAAACTGTAGTTTATCCCAACAATGGAATAATATTCATCTCTAAAAAGAAATGAGCTATCAAGCCATGAAAAGACATGAAGGAAACTGAAATGCATATTACTAAGTGAAAGAAGCCACTACGAAAAGGATGCCACCTATTGTGTCATACCAACCCTATGACATTTTGAAAAAGGCAAAACTATGGAGACAGTAAGATCAGTGGTTGCTGGGGATTGGGTAGGGGGAGAGACAAATAGGGGAAGCACAGAGGGTTTTATAGGGCGGTGAAACTACTTTGTTACTTTAATGGTGGATACATGCCATTGTGTATTTGTCAAAACCCATAGAATGTAAAAGACCATGAGTGAAACTTACCGTAAGCTATGGACTTTGGGCGCTTATGATGCAGGTTTACTGATTGTAACAACTGTGCCACTTTGGAGGGGAATGTTGACAATGGCGAGGCTGTGTGTGTGGAGGTAAGGTTTCTGTGGAAAATCTATTTCACTGTGAACCTAAAGCTGCTCTAAAAACCAAAGTCTAGACTTCTGGCCAAGATGGAGGCATAGACAGACATGCTGCATCTCCCTCCACAACTAAGAAGGAATACAACTACCTCAAAACTAGAAACAACCAAAAGTTTCAGAAAATCAAACTGCATTGAAGTCCAACAAACAAAGATATAAAGAAGAAATACTCATCCAGACAGGTAGGAGGGGCGGAGCCAGGGCAGAGAGGACACAGTGTGGTGGCAGCAGTGACGGCAGTGGCAGGCCAGCAGAAAGCACAATTACACGTTTTAAAAAGTCAGTAGGGACACCTGGGGAGCGTTCCCAGCTCCTTACCAGACCACACAACTCACGGTCCCAGCACCGGGGAAAATCAAGCCTCATTGCTTCTGACTGTGCAAATCAGTGGGGGTTGAGACGGAGGCAGAAACTGCCGGTCTCTCAGCAGAGTCCACTTGTTTAAAGGGCCCCCAGAGCCCTAGAACATACGCAGACCCACCCACTCTGGGAACGACAGCCAGGGCAACAGCTAGAGAGGCACCAGTCCCATGTGGAAGTGGAAGAAGTGCCTGGAAAAGGGGCGAGTGCTGGGCAAGTGGCATTGCTCCTTCTCAGACCCCTCCTCTATATACAGCGCCACAACGTGGTGAAACAGATCACCCTGTACTGATGAATCCCTAAGGCTCCACCCCTTACAACATAACAGGAGTTATAGCTCTATCTAAGACACAGAGGCAAACACACACAGGAGACTTCCAGTCAAGATGGAGGCCTAGACTGAAACACTCCATCTCCCTCCACAACTAAGAAGAAATACAACTACCACAAAACCAGAAAAAAACAGAAGTTCCAGAAAATAAATGGAAGTCCAAAGTATGAAGTTATAAAGAAGTGGTGGTCATCTGGCTGGGTAGGAGGGGCGAAACCGGGGTGGAGAGGTCAAGCTATGCAGCTGGTGGCAGCAGCGGCAATGGTGGCAGGACAGCGGTAAGCACAGACACCCGTATTTAAGGGGAGGTGAGAAACACCTGGGGAGCACCCCCAGCTACAGACCAGACCCATCAGCTTGCGATTCAGATGCCAGAGAAGGCAGAGCCCCATTGCCTTGGACTGTGAGGCCCAGAGGGAGTTGGGACAGAGGAGGAGGCTCCCGGTCTCTCAGCAGAGAGTGAACAGCAGGAATCCATCTTGGACCACCCCCCCACAAACAAAATGCCACAGTGTGGTGAGAAGGGTCGCCCAATTGTGAGGAGTGCATGGGGCTCCATCCCCTATAGCATAGAAGGTATGACAGCCCTGCCCAGGAAGCAAAGGTAAACATGAAACTGTCAGGATGGCACAGATCATGATAGAGATCCTGGTGACACAGCTGACCAGACAGCAAATATTTAACCCAATGAAGCAACAGATAGGAAATCTTTCTGAGGCACAGTTCAGAGCTTTGGTTATAAAAATGCTTACAGACCTAACAGCATATCTTAAACAAGATGGGAAAGGAATGAAGGCTAGTCCTGCTGAAATGAATGAAAACACATATGAAACTAGTGGTAAGGGAAAGAAAACCAGGGGTCAAATCAACAAATCAGAACATAGGGAAGGAACAGTCAACCAGTGCAGAAAGAGGAAACGAAAAGTGAGGAAAATGAGGAGAGACTCCGAAACCTATGGGACAGCTATAAGCAGGCCAACATCCAAATCATAGGGTTGACAGAAGGTGAAGAAGAACTAGAAATTGAAAAATTATGTGTAAAAATAATGAAGCAGAACTTCCCTAATTTGGGGAAGGAAATAGACTTACAGGTCCAGGAAGCACAGAGAGTTCCAAAAAAAACTGAACCCAGGGAGAACCACACCAAGACACATTATAATCAAGATGTCAAAAATTAAGGATAAAGAGAAAATCTTAAAAGGAGCAAGAGAGAAGAGAATTACGTACAAAGGGGTCCCAATAAGACTCTCAGATGATTTCTCCAAAGAAACTCTGCAGGCAAGAAGGGACTGGCAAGAAATATTCAAAGTAATGAAAAGCAAAAACCTACAATCACGATTACTCTATCCAGTGAAGCTGTCATTTAGAATAGAAGGGCAGAGAAAATGCTTCCAGGACAAAGTTAAACTGAAGGAGTTCATCAGATCAAAACCACTGTTATATGAAATGTTAAAGGCACTTGTTTAGGAGAAAGAGGATCAAAACTATGAACATTAAAATGAAAACTGTATCACAAGAACCAACAACAGAAGCTAGGGAACCAAAACAAAGGCACACTATGTAGGCAATGAGAGTGGGAAAAGAATTATAGGTATGGGGAACATTTTGGGGGTACATCAGCAGGGAGGGGGAAGGAGGAAAAGAGAGGGAGATGGTACAGGAATTAAGAAGCATAGTAGGAGGGAGTGGGGTAGATAGGGAGATGTTGAGAAGAACTATATGCACAACCAATGGGCATGGACTAAGGAGAGGGACAACTGGAGGGTGGGGTCACTGGGTTGAGGGGAACAAAGGGAAAAGAAATTGGGACAACTGTAACAGCATAATCAATAAAACGTATTTAAAAAAAAAAACTCAAAGTATATTTAAAAAATAGTACCACCCGAAGCCATATAGCTCCTAGAGGAAAACAGAGGAAAAGCTCCTTGGCATTGATCTTGACAATAATTTTTTAGATGTGACACCTAAAGCACAAGCAATAACAACAACAAAAAAAAAGTGGGACTCCATCAAACGAAAAAGCTTCTGTACAGCAAAAGAACTGATCAACAAAATGAAAAGGCAACCTACGGGGTTAATATCCAAAACACATAAGGAATTAATACATTAGCAAAAGTTCAAATAATCCAATTGAAAAATAAGCAAAGTACCTACCTAAATCAACATTTTCCCAAATAAGATATTCCAATAGCCAAGAGGTACATGAAAATGGGTTCAACATCACTAATCAAAACAAAACCACAGTG
This sequence comes from Furipterus horrens, assembly GCF_987537825.1. Classification (NCBI taxonomy): domain Eukaryota; kingdom Metazoa; phylum Chordata; class Mammalia; order Chiroptera; family Furipteridae; genus Furipterus; species Furipterus horrens. Next base: position 34,056,140 of record NW_028327180.1, read on the forward strand.
AGATATCACCTCACACCTGTTAGAAGGCTATCATTAAAAAGCCTAGAGGTAACAAGTACTGGAGAAAAAGGGGACCCATATGAAGAAAAGGGGACTCTTGTGCACTGCTGGTGGGAATGTAAATTGGTTCAGCCACTGTGGAAAGCAGTATGGAAGCTCCTCAGAAAATTAATAATGGAACTACCATATGACGCAGAAATCCTACTGTGGGTATACATCCATAGGAAATGAAATGACTGATTTGAAGAGGTATGTGCACCCCCATGTTCACTGCATCATCATTCTTAATAGCCAAGCCATGGAAACCAGCTATGCATCCATCGATAAATGAATTGAAATGTGATCACACACACACACACACACACACACACACACACACAGATATTAATCATCCATAAAAAGAAGGGAATCTTACCATTTGTGACAACATGATGAACCTTGGGGACATCATGCTAAGTATAATCTTACTTCCATGTGGAATCTAAAACACTGAACTCACGGAAATAACAAAAAGATTGGTGGTTGCCAGAGGCAGGAGGCAGGGTCAGGGAAATGGGTGTAGCTGGTCAAAAGGTATAAACTTCCAGTTATAAGATTAGCAACCTCTGGGGATGTAATATATAGCATGGTGACTACGATTAACAATACTGTATTGTGTATCTAAAAATTGCTAAGACAGTAGACCTTAAAAGTTCACATTATAAGAAAAAAATTATAACTAGGCATTTTCAATATATACGTATATCAAATCATTATGTTGTACAACTTAAACAAATACAATGTTACATGTCAATTACATTGCACTAAAACTGGAAAAAACAGTGCAAAGAAATTTTTCCCAAAGTATTTAAAGTGGCTCAAATAATACCCCATCATCCCAGAAGCTTTTCATGTGCAGTTTGCTAACAAAAGAGTATTCATTACCACGGCCATCAGAATCAGATATATCGCTGCTTGACATAACACCACCATCTAATCCCCAGACCTCATTCAGTTTCCCCAGTTGTCCCAATAACATCCTTGAGAGCAAAAGGACCCAAAGTGGGGCCACATGCCACATTTAGTGGCCACGTCTACTCGGCGTCTTTCAGTTTGGAACACTTCCTCTGTCTGTCCTTGGCTCTCAGGACCTTGATGTTTTTGCAGCTTACAGGAGAGGAACTCTGTTTATGCCCCTAATCTGATGTTTTCCCATGATTACATCAGCTTCTGAGATTTTGCTAGAACCATCACAGAAGGATGCTGGGTTCTTTTACATCCTACCAAGTGGCACAGGATTCTCAGAGTGTCCTCTTCCTGAAGATGTCCACTTGGGTCATTTGATTAAGGAGATGTCTGCTGGGCTCCCCCACCATCAAAGTATTCCCTGCCTCCTTGTGCCGAATAAGGATGTTGTGGGGAGGGCCTTAGGAAATGTGAAAATAGCCCGTTTCTTATTAAACATTCACACACTGGTTTTAGTACCTATTGATCCTTGGTTGAGCACTGCTGTGATGGTGGCCTTAGAAGGCTGCTCCAAATGTTTGGTTAATGACTGAATCTGCATCTCACAGCCCAAAAGGTCAACAGATGTGACCACATCCCCTCCTACCAAGGAGACACACAGACAGAGGCTCATCCTCTTCCCATGAAGCTCAGCACAGGGCAGGGGTCTCCTCTGTAATGCATCTATGGATGCTCCCTCTTTAAACTCACCTGACAGCTCTTTCCCCATCCCTGCCAGAGAACTGATACCTGTAAAAGATTCTCTCAAGACATTCAGCAGAGCGAAACCTGATACTGCAAACAATTAGCAGTCTTTTAGAGTGCAATGGGAAGTCAATGAAGGGTTTTAATCAGAGGAGTGAAACATTTGATTTATGTTAAGCCAAAAAAAAAAAAAAAAGAAAGAAAAAAAGCAACAAAAACTAAACTAAACATAAATTCCGAATTATGATCCTTCCTCTCTCTTCCCTAAAACAGAATTTGATTTCTCTCTGGGTCTGCTCTCCACTAGCTACCCTCAGAGATATTGATCTGATGGTGAAATTCATACTAAAGTGTCAATGTCTGACTGGGAAGCAAACATCTTGCTGCTGTGTGAACAGCTAGGAGCGGGGCAAGGCTCTCACCACTGAAAAGCCTCAGTGAGAACATTCAGTTTGCTCCACTTTCAAGAAAGCCTAGACAAGGACCCTGTTGATGTGCATGTGAAGAGGGTAAATGCCAGGGAAAAAAAGGAAGGGGCTCCCAGCTCTTTACAGGGCCTTTGGGATGTGCACTAAAGAGGCACCCTGTGCATCTCCCCTCCCCATGCAAGCCTTTCTGACTCCTGCCCTGGATGCCTCATACCTTTGGTTTCCTTAAGCATCTCTTCTGTGAACTTGACCACCTTGACCACTTCCACCCATGGGAAGCCTTTGCCCACGGCAAAGATGATGCTTTCATAGAGGGTATCCAGCAGGATGCTTCTGCGGGAGTCCCTCACCTCGTCAAACTTTTCCCAGTTCAGCAGCCTCCGTAGGTGCTCCCGACCTTCTGGTTTCTGTGAAGCATGACATGAGGGGTGGAGGATGACATTGAGGAACCAGAATCACAGGGAAAAACTCTCCTGGGGGTCTCCACATGGCTCCCCATTGTCCTGAAGAGTAACCAAGAATATAGGTACTCTTGGCCAGAACGATGCTTTCACTTCTGGACAGCTTTGCCTCCCCTTCTCTGGAGATGTACTCTTCTTTCTAACTCTTCTTTTCGGCACAGAGCTCATTCCCCTGTGAGCTCTGGTGCTAGCCATGGCAACCCTGGGTTTGAAAATCTCCCACAGGCTTCCAGTCCTTAATCATGGTCCTTCCTTCTTCTTCCCTAAAACAAAATTTGACTTCTCCCTGGGCCTACTCTCAACTAGCTGCCCCAGAGGTATTGACCTGGTAATGAAATTCATACTAAAGTGTAAATGACTGAAAAGAGGCTTGGTGAAGCAGGAAGAAATGTATCTTGTTGGGTAAAAATTTAGGCACTCTGCAGACCAAGGGGTAAAGACACATCAGGGTACCTTTTTTCCCTATCTGTAGGTAAGAGCCCACTTTACTTGAGAATTCATCTGGCCCTTCCAGAAAGGTTCTTATAGATTGCCAACAGGTGTAGGAGAAAAAAGTGCCTTGAAGGGAGGGGGTAGGGAAAGGTGTGGCATGGCATGGAGACCCATGAACACTGGACCTTGCTCCCCTGGGGAGGGATGAGGCTCTGGCTGGGGGTACTGTGGGTGAGGGGTGGGGACTGATGGCTGACTGGGTGCGAGAGGGAGGCCCAGAGTCCTGTCTGCTGCTTCACGGACTTCTTGGCCACCACCATGGCTCCCCTGCCTGACCCAGGCTGTCCTGCCCTGCAGCCCTCACAGATCCCCAGGCTGATGTCTGATGGGACTCCTGATTGGAAGGTATAGAGAAGGTGGTGGGAGACCTGTACCAGGGCAGGAACAGAGGCCACCAGGAGCAGCCTTGGCCTCACGCCTGCCCCTCAGCTCGTAGCTGCGGGTCAGAAGCTGACCTGAGCATGGGACCCTCTCGCCTGAGGTCTGCAGCTGAGCCCTGACATCCCTCTGTGGACATCCCTCTGTGGACATCCCTGCTCTGGAAAAAGCTTGCTGAGAAGTCCAGGCCCTGTGGCTTGGATCCTCACAACTCCTTGTCATGCCTTTTGGCCTCCAAATTGGTTCTGAGAAACCAAAGAAAACTGCCCCTCCCGACCCTAAAACAAGAAAACCCCCGCCCTGTTCCCTGCCCCCCTCCCCGCTCCCTGCCCCCCTCCCCCACCACACACCCCTTACACACTTTGGCCTCCAGTCCCAGGGGACTCACAGGGCCCTGAGGCTCCCTGGTGAGAGGTGGCAGGCAGCCGCTGGCCCTCCTGGAGCGGAGGCAGGACCTGAACCCACACACCCAACCCCTTCTCCCCTCCAGCAGGCTCTGGGCATCAGGGCCTGTCACTTCAGGCTCTGAAGACAGCCCCCAGCTCCAAGGGCTGGTGAGTCTTTGCCGGGTATTCCAGAGCACACCCACCCACGGTGGGCCCAGAGGTGGCGCACCGGGAAAGGGGTGATGTCCCACGTGTGCGTCTGAAGAGGCTCCCTCGGGGGCCACTTCTCCCACCCACCTCACTGCTCAAGCAGTCTGAGCAAACTTCCTTTGAAAAGCCATGTTTTCTCTTCACCTGAAATTGGAAGACTTTTTTCACCCCCTGGGGTGTTATGAGTGCCATGGCCCTGCATGCAGGTGCTGGGAGACCCAGCCAGGACTGACTCAGAGTTCTGGGAACCTGAGGTGAGGGTGCGGCTTTGTGAGGTCATGAAGACCTGCTTCAAGGTGGCTTTTTTTTTCAGGCTCCCGGCCCCTTCTCTCCAGCTGGGCTCCAGGTGTCCTACCCGACACCTGTCTGGGGACCCTGATCCCTCTCCTATCTCCCTTGCCTTCAGGAGGTGAGACTTATCAGGCTTTCTTGCAAGCATCCATGTCCCTTCATCCGACACACTCTTCTCACTCAAGTCCCCTTTCTCTTTGTCCTTCCACAGTGAAGGATTTTTCTCCATGAATAGATGGGCCTCCATTTGGTCTCTTCATTAGGATCTGGCTCCCACCTCACTTGGCCAGTGACACCGATGAGTTCCTGTTCCCAGCATCCCGACTTTGCTTTGGGATGCAGCAAACAGCTCCCCAGGACTGTCCCCAAGTGCAGTGCCCAAGCACCCATGGGTGGAGTTTCACAGGGCTCCAGTCTCTGACTCCTGGCTAGTTTTGTCCTTCTCTGTCCTAGAAGACCTGGTGTCTGCTGGTCATCTGAGAAGCGTCCCCTGCCTCAGTGACTATAAGCCCTGACTCTATGCCCAGGACTCTCAATGAGGAAAGATTGGGATGTTGGAAGGAGTTGGTGCCTGAGCCGTGTGGTCCGGGGACTGCCTTCTCTGGTAACTGACCAGGCCCCCTTGGCTCTTTGGGTTTAACACTTGCCAGGGGGTTCCTGTCCAGGAGTGAGAGCAACCAGGTTACAGCTGTTCCCCCAAGTTTCCAGCATCTGCCACCTCAACTGCTCCAAACCGTCAGTCCTGTTGGCCACGTGACCCCATCAAGGTGCACTCCGTGCTGCCTCCCTTACCTCATGGTCATCTCATGCTCTTTCCACCAAGAGGAAGGTTTTGCTTAGGGCCCCTTTGGTGCACCCTGCAGGTCACCAGGAACAAGGGGATGGGGAGGGAGCGTCCCTTTCTACGAATGAGGCTCCCAGGCTCCTCATGCAAACTCACCCGTTCTTTCTTCAGCAACTGCACACTCGTGTTTATCCACAGAGAAAATAAACATACAAAGGGCGCCACTTTGTAACATGTAGTTGCTATGTTGGGGGTCCTTTTCCGTCCTTGTCATCCCTGGTGGACGCCTCTGTTGAACATCTGTTCACTTCTTGGTTTCTAATAAGCTGCTCTCTCCTGAATGATCTTCTGCCTCTCCCCCCATTCCTTCCCTGCCTTCCGAGAAGATTTCTCTTGGTCTGTTCATCCCTTACATGTTGGTCCACTGCAGGGTTCTCTCTGTACCCTATTTTCTTTCTAGACCACACATTCCCTTTAAATATTCTGTTACAGCAAGAACACAACATGAGATCTACCCTCAATGCATTTTTAAGTGCACGATACAGTGTTGTTCATAACAGGCACAATGTTGTACACAGCTTTCTGGAACTATCCATCTTGCATCATTGAAACTTCAGGCCTTTTGATGAGCAATTCTCCATCCTCCTCACCCCCCATTCCCCAGACTCTAGCAACCACCATTCCACTCCTTGATTTGATGAGTTTGTTTTAAATACCTCGCACGCGTGGAATCATGCAGTGTTTGTCCCCTGTGACTGGCTTATTTTGCTTAGCACACAATGTCTTTAAGACTCATTCCATGTACTTTTTTTTTTCTTTTTTTTAAATTTATTTTTTCTATTGGGGTAAAATATACATAAGATTTACTTTGTAAACCAGTTCATCCAGTAGCACTAAGTACATTAACGACACGCAGCCCTCACCACCATATGTCACCAGAATGTCCCCAACTTCCCGACTGTCCCCTTTAAACATTCCCTAATCCTTCCTTTCCCCAGTTCCTCTCAACCACTGTTCTACTTCCTGTCTCAGTAGATCTGACTACTCTAGGTATTCACATAAATGGAATTAAACAATATTTTCCCTTTTGTGATTGGCTTCTTTTCTTGGTGGGAGTTTTTATGACAGTTACTATCCTTTTCTGCCATTGCACATGGGGCATGCTGGGGCAGGCTCTTTGACTTTTAGGACTTTGGGCTACAAGGGACCAAAGACATGACAGAGAGAAGAGCATCACTCAGAGATCTTTGTGTTCCTTAGTGACAACGTGAAGTCTATGTGAGTATGAATGAAAAGAAGGGTATTTATGGATGATGGGTGGCTCAGGAGGGCAGATCCTGGCAGATACTGTTTGTGATCTGTTCAGTATTTATTCTTCCCTTGTCCTACCATAGAATCTTCACTTTCCCAAGGGCAGCAATGTGTGCAGCTAAAAAACATTTCCCTGTTTTTTTTGCAGATAGGAGTGGTCATGTAACATGGCTCCTTTATAGGTTTTCCAGGCTTTGGAAAGTCCATTTGGCCTTTATCTCTTTCTTTCTCCTGACTGGGAATGCAGAGATGATTGCTGGAATGCCAGCAGTCATGTTGCAAGCATATGAATGAGAATCCCATTCGGGGTCCCTGATGCTAGCCAAGGCCTGCGGCACCAGCCACTGACTACTGACCTCTGCACTTTTCTGTGATATAAAAGAACTTAAAAAATCCACATCTCGTTTAAGACAGTGTTATTTGGGTTTAGAGTTATGTGTAGCTACTCTTAATCTCTCAGTGCTAGAGAGACTAACTTCTGAGGTTCAAGTTGGGTCAAATCAGGTCATGCAATGGATCAGGCAGTGAGGGGTTCTTGTTCACAGAAGTAAAGTGATTTGCCAGAACCAGGAAGTGGGGGCGTTGAGGTCGCAGGATATCTCCCCTGGTCACCAATGTGAGCTGCACGTCCCACTTCCTGTCAGCGCCCTGAGAAAGAGACAGTCAGTGATCTTGGGAAGCTTTTCCAGAGCTGGGGGAGGGTGGGAATTCTGTTCATTAAGATAAAAGGAGACCCATCAAAGACAAATCATCATGATGAACCAAGAGTCTACCCTATTGTGGTCATTGCTGAGAAGATAAATTTAGGCTTTGTGGACACGTAGCCTCTTAGACAGGTAGGAGCTCTTAGTTTCCCTGGGGAAGGAGCCCTGGAGGTGGGTTGGGGAGATAATGCAGTCGAAAAAGGTCATCTGTAGGGCACAGTAAATCTCAGCATGTGTCTAAGCAATCATTCATTCATTCACTCATAAAAATGTTTATTGCGCATTGAAGAGCAGTCTATTTAAAGCATGAGCTACAGAGGCACCTGTCACGTCTCCTGTGACGCAACCCCAGACTTCCTCTTCCACCCTGTTTCCCAGCACTGCTCTTTACTCTTCCCTTCTGTTCTGCTGGGCTTTCTATGCCTGCGGGCCCCCTCCTTCTTGGGGCTTTTGTACCTTTCTTTGCCTCTGTCTTGAAGGCTCTTCTCCCAGGCATCCGCTTGGCCAGCTCACTTCACTCAGGCTTTGACTACAAGTCACATCCCCAGAGACGCTTCCCCCGATCACACCTTTACTGTGGCAGCACCTTCCTCTCTCTCTCTCTCTCTAACCCCCAATTCTGCTTTATTTTCCTCCCGAACACTTACTACCACCTGGCATAGGTGGATCTGCTATGTGTTTGTTGTCCCTCACTAGGACATAGTGTCCATGAGGGCAGGGTATTTGCTTTGCTCACTGTGGGGAACCTGGGCCAAGAAGTATCTGGGAGGAAGCAGGAGCTCCATATGTATTTACTGAATAAAGAAACACAGGGTTGCCCTCAAGATGTGCTCACTCCAGGGGAGGAGAGACTGAGCCACAAACGTGCTGTCTAATGTAGTAACAGTGTGGGGTGGGGGGTGATGGAAGAGGGAAATGGCACCCAGTCTAGATGGGGATGGCTTCCTGGGGAAACAGACACAGCTTTCTGCCCAGCGATAATAAAGTACTGGCTGGGGAGGGGTCAGAAGTGGCAGGACACTGTGGGTAGGAGAAGTGAGGACAAGAACACAGTGGAGGAAGCAGGGGTCTGAGCGGGAGGCCACCATGGAGAGTCCTCAGTGGTGCGGAGGGGGTGAGGATCAAGGGTTGGTGTAAAGGGGTGTGTCAGAGTCCTTCCTCGCTGGGCTGTGAGGTAACCCCACAGCCCCTCCTCACGCCCGAAGTTGCAGACGTCTGTCATGCACACTGGTCTGGTTATGGGGAAATTAATATCAACACAGGGCGGGAAGGTAGCAACTCAAAAACCACTCTGAAGGATTGGGGCTTTGGCAGTAGCAAATGAGACTTGGGGGCAAAGAATTAAAAGTTTTGGCCCCCCCAGATTCCTTCAGAGATATGGGGAGGGGTGCTGAGTTTTCCACACATGTTGGATGGGGTTGGAGTCTGTTTAACTGTTTCTCTTCAATGAGAGTGAGCCCAGCTGGATTTTCACTGTATGATAACAGGGCACATATGATGTCATTGCTGAGCATGACGGGGTGGGGATGGGGTTTGGCCTGTGGGGTAAGCAGAGCTTTGGAAGGGCAGCTGTTGAGAGCAGGATGGTGACGGATGCAAAGACAGCCCTGGAGCCCCCAAACCGAAACTGTGGCAAACTTAATTTAGTCAAAGCCTCCACCACATTGAGCAAATGACTTGGTCCAAGTCCAGTTTCCCTGAGGGCTGCTCTGGAGAGGAGAATGTGGCAGGGAGGCCAAAGGCACCAGGAACCAGGAGTGAGCCCGGGAGCCTGGGAAGTGGAAGAAGAGACTGGAGACTCAGAACATCAGCCCACAAGAGCACTTGTTTATTTGACATCTCTGGCATTTAGAGCAGTATCAGATGCATAATGTGGATTAGATTAATAATTGTTAATTAACGAAAGTGAAAAGTTCCCTGCATGATTATAATTCTCCTGCTGGTGACCCTGTTGGTTTCCAGTTTACAACTGGTCAGACATTTCAAAACTGAGCCAAGGTCCTCCAAGTCCTGTCCTATGTGCTATTTTGTTATAATTGAAGCGTTCAGGTGTTGGAGAGTGCTGGGAGTAGGGGGAAGATGTATCAGTTGGAAGGACTATGTCCTAACTGTGTGGCTCCATTTGTATTATGAGCTGAACTGTGTTCCCCACAAATTCCCAGGACCTCACATGGTGACTGCATTTGAGATAGAACCTTTAAAGAGTTAATTAAAGTCCTTAACAAGAAAAGATTGGGACGGAAATACTGGCAGAGGGAAGGCCTTGTGAGGATGGGGAGAAGACAGTCATTTGCAAGGACAATGGCCTCAGAAGAAACCAGCGCTGCTGACACTTTGGTCTTGGACTTCCAGCTTCCAGAACTGTGAGAACAAATTGATGTTGTTTTAAGCCCCCCAGTCTGTGATACTTGATTATGGCAGCCAAAACGGACTTATGCAATGTGGATACCAGCCCTTTATGGAGGGGATGGGGTGAGATACACCCAATTACAAGAAGGTTCTTTCCTTTCAAAGAAAGGGGAGAATGTCGTGACTTCTAGGGCAGGGAATTGCTTCTCAGATAAATAATCCTTGGGGAAGAAACTGTTTGTTTGTCTTTAAAATTTCCAATCTGTTGTAGGTCAATGTGTAAAAGAACACAATAAAATGAATCATTAGAAAACAGATTATCGCAGGCCACTAGTGTTGTTGCTTCTTGGCCATGAAGTGGATGATTACTGAGAGCAGGGAGAAGTCAGCAGATGCTGATGACAGAGGAGCTGTCGCATGAGCTGCTGGAGGCTTCTCACAGCCAGGGCCCTGTGATGGAGAGGAAGCATGACATATACCAGATGGCTGAGGCTCCCCCTGCCCCTCCCCTCCCCAGGCGCAGCTCACAATCGCTGGGTGTGTGTGTGTGTGGTGGGGCAGAGGTTCCAGGGAGCCCAGGGCTCTCTGCTGTAGGAAACCAAGTGAGCCACTGATACATGGAAAAGTACCTGAGGTTAAGGATGTAGTTCATTATTACAGGCAGGCGGGCCTCGCAGGAAGGATGGAGCCATATGTTTATTGCTTATTAGTCTTCTCTTTGTGGGCTAGGACTTGCTCTCCCTGCCCCATTTCCTTGCAAAGAGGCAACACATCAACTTGCATTTCCCGAAGAAACTTAGGGCCCATCCAGCCTTCTCTTCCCTTTGCTTGGGGTGATAGGAAAGGAAGCACTTTTAGTATCAGAAAGTTTTATTTGAAAATTCCCACCATGAACTGTGTAGCATATGATATTACCATTCATTAAAATTGACTGGAGGAAAGAAAAAAGAAAGAAAAGATATTAAACATACAAAACACAGGTCAACCTCTTCACACCTGGATATTAGCACAAAGTCAAACTGTTAGAAAAAGTTTCTAAATTCTTACTCTAAGTATCTGGCCTTATCTCATCATGTGCAGATAACCAGCAGTTCGTGACCTCACTTCTAGCTGCACTCAGTTTTAGTAACACTAGCCTAAGGCAGTTCTTCTTGTTCTGGAAGTCTGGCTTTAGCAGTCACACACAGCGCCCAGCTGGGCGCTCCCTGGGGTCCTGTCAGCCATCCCTCTGGCGATGGGGCTCTGCAGAGGTGGCCAGCACGTGGCCTGGCCTCTCTGTGGCTAGGAGGTTCTTCTCTGAAGTTGGGAGAAGGGAAGTGGGCATCCTTCCCTCCCAGGATTAGTGAAGGATGAAGAGGCAGAGGGAAGAGGAGGATCCAGATGATGACAAGGAGGCAATAATTCTCTGTCTGACCACAGCAGACACTTTAGATATGAGGGCAGGTCTCAGGTGGATTTCCTGCCAAAGCCAGTCTGAGCTCTACAGGAGCACAGAACGCAGTTGGCTGTGGTGTATGAGCACAGGTGATCACGGAGACCACACTACAACAAGGCACCTATTCCGCTGCAAAAGCTCAGCTCCTATCATCCTGATCAGAGGTCTGATGAGATGGTGACTTGGGGAAACTGATGGTTCAGAATAGCTACCGTGGGGACTGGGCCTGAATGGGGAATGGTGGAAGCATGGAGGGGTCATATTGGAGGCCCAGTTAGTGTTAAGACCATGAATCTGAAGGACCCTTCAGTCCACAGGAATGAGTGAATTCCTCCAGATGCTTCCAACCCCTGGAGGTAGAAGAGAGGAAGGAGGTGGCTGGAATGATCAACAAGAGAGTGGCTAAAGGAGAATCCCATGGGCATTAGGCTGGGGGCAGGGCAATCTAAAGCCAGGAAAGGGGCGAAGGGATCTGAGGAGGGTGACTAGCATCTGCTGAGAGTGAAAACAGATGAAGTGCGAAGAAGAGCAGGAGAGAAGCCAGAGATGGAAGGGCACCTGGGACTGACTGTGTAGAGTCGAAGGTCCTAGAGCCAAGCGTGTCTGGGCAACAAGGCCTGGAGAATAGGCAGGGGAGTGAGCTGGTAGGGGGAGGGTGTAAACAAGGGTCTTAACTCAGGGGAATTTGAGCCCAGGTCATGGTCTGGGTTCCATTAGCTAGATGTTAGCTAATCTGAGAGTCCTTTGCATCTTCAGTAGTGGCTATAGTAGGTATATTAAAAACACTGAGTTGTGAATCTCTTATTGATTGATATAAAGGCCTCTGAGAGCCAGGTACAAATGCTCCAGTAACTTAAATAGGTTTTCTGGCGGACAAAATCTATTGGACCATGCAACTCATGGAATCATAGACATTTATACATGGTCCTTTTTAGAGGTAGGGTAGTCCTGGGTCCAAATTGCCTGGGGAAGTCTCTGTTGACTCCTCTTGTCTTGAAGTAGTTGATAGAGCCCAGTTTCACTTCCTAAAGTGTCTTGGTTTGGCTGATAAAATATACAGTCTCTCCACTTAGCAGTCACTTGGTTCACTTACTTTACTTCACAAATGTGGACATCAAACAGATTTATTTTTCCTTTACTTTCAATGATTTCCATATTCTTCTGGAAAATAAATAAGCTAGAGAAAGATTTCATTGTCTTTGTGTGCTTATTCATAGGTTCGGATGAAGTGTATTTATTAAATACTGATGAATGCTCTACACTTTGCTGGTGCACAATAAATGTGAACCAATATTGTGCTGCCCATATTCTGTACTTTGCATGAATAATCCAGATTTCAGCCCATGAATATTGTGTTTGACAATGTTTGTTTTAACTTGTTAAAATTATGTGGGCAAGCCCAGTGTGATGGATAATTTTATGTGTCGCTTTGGGTTAATGATGGCTAGATAGCTGGTAAAACATTATTTCTGAGTATCTGTGAAGATTTTTCTGGAAAAGACCAGCATTCAAATTGGTAGTCTGAGTAAAGCAGATCTCTCTCCCCAATATGGGTGGCTATCATCCAATCTGCTGAGGGTCCCAGTAGAACAAAAAGGTAGACAAAAAGTGAATTCGCTCTCTCTGTTTGAGCTGAGACCTTCACCTTCTCCTGACCTTGGTAGGACAGAAGCACTTCTGGTTCTTGGGCCTTTGGACTCAGACCATGACTTACATCATCAGCTTCCCCGATTCTCCCGCCTTTGGCCTGGGACTTGCACTACCCCCTGGGTTCTCCTGGGCCTATGCTGGCAGACAGCACATTGTGAGGCTTCTTAGCCTCCATAATTGAATGAGCCAATCCCTCATCATACATTTCTCTCTATATAGATCTCTATAGATCCTATTGGTTCTGATTGTTTAGACTGAATGGCTGTTAGCTGGTAGTCAGCGGCAAGCCTTAGTGATTTTGTGGGTAGAATTGATCAGTCATGTTGCTGTTGAACATACATTGGCTCCGTTTTTACCTCTTGATGACAGTGCAGTCTCAGGTCCAATTTTGTTCACAGGGGGCTCTTTAACCGAATTAATTTCCAGTGAGGAAACTGCCAGCTTCCGGTCACGCAGTTCATCCCTGCCTTCAGGTAGCCCTGCACATAAACACAGACATTCTAAGAAAGAATAGTTTCTGCCCTCAGAGAGTAGATGTGATCGTTCCAGGCCTCAGTGGTCCTCCCCAAGTATTGCTGACGTAAAGCCCAAATGATCAATTTAGTCTGAAATCAGAAAGACAGGTTCTCTGAGGAGGAAGACAGCTGCTGCTGGTTTTTTCAGGCCTCCCTATACCTAATTCCTGTCTCAGGGGATGCCATCAAATTTTTTTTCTGCTTTATTTGGGGGAGATGGCAACTAGCCAGCTGCCTTTTCTCTACTGTCCCCCATTCAGGATTTGTGTTTCTGTGGGACACTCCCTATGGCCTGGGAATCCCCCCCCACCCGCCAGCACACACGCCCCCCACCACCACCAGCAGCACGAGCCCCCACCAGCACGCCCCTGCCAGAACAGGCTCCTTGTGGCCCACCCAGGGGGCTGGAATTTGTTTGGAGGGCTCCCTGCAAGCTCATGGGACTGAGTTTAATCGTCCTGAAGAGTGTACCCTTGGGCAGAGGGCCAGGAACAATCTGTGTAACGCACTAAGCTAATTAGTCTCTCTGCAGATGGTGTCCCCCACTAATCCTCTTTGAGTGTATAATAATCCAGCCCTGTTTTGGGAGCTGTCAGGTGTCTGACCTCAGTGCAAATGGCCTGTCTGCTTGGGCTGAGAAGGCAGGGCAGGCTGTGGTTCTGGACTCTTGAGCTGAGGAGAGTGGCTGTGAGGACCATCCCTGTGGCTCCTGGGAGTCAGACCAGCTGCAGGGAGAGAGGCAACATTCAAAGCAGCCAGACATCCCCCTGGGACTCACGGGGGTTCAGGAAGCTGGGCATGTCCTCCACAGAGGACGGTGAGTCTGTGTCCTGGTGCTGGGAAGTCACGGCCCATGGGAGGCGTTCCAGCCTGAGACTCTGGGAGGCAGGTCTTGTGCAGGATGCTCACGGTGATGCAAGACTGGGACTCTTCCCTCAGCCTGCCGGGCTACTTGGTGTTAGGTCATGTTTCAACATAGCATGCCTCAGACTCAGGCTCCTGCTTGCTTGTTTACAGGATGCTCATATTATAGCCTGTCTGGTTCTCCCACCCGGACCTGGAGGGTGACCATGCACCCAGAGAGGCAGAAATCCCTCCTGAAGACCCTTCTCCATCTTGGTGTGGCTGGGGTGGGAGGGGGACTCCACTCCTGCAGGGTGAGACCAGCGTGTGAGGGGTTCAGGTCGGGGGGCACATTTGCTTCTGAGAGGATCAAGACTTCAAGAGAAAGCTATCAAGAGCCAGGGCAAACATAGAGCATGAAATGGGGTCAGGGGTCCCTAGGAATGACTTCACTGAATTTTCTCTGCTGGCCTGAAGGTTGGGATCACTGGGCCCCTTTCTCCAAAAGAAGAGATTAAGTTACGGAAGGTCCACAAAGTCAAACTCAGGTCCGCCTCAAACCTCTTCCTCCTCTCTGCTCTTTTCACGGTCATTCCTGGGCAAGGCAAATGCCATCCTCTTGCTCAGGGTTGACTGGCCAGGAGGCCAAGGATGGGGGGCAGGTGACTCTTAGAGGGCACACAGCCAGTGAGGGCAGAGCCTTGGCCAAGTCCAGTGTGACTGCCACTCACTGTCTCTGTGCTCTGCAAGGTACTGTACTTTCTGTACCCTACGCCAGCTCACCTCCCACCGTAGGCTCCCTCCACAGAGGAGGAAATCCATCCCATAGTGATGAAGAAGGAGGCAGAGTCACCGCCTCCCAGAGGTGTAACTGTGGAGATGGCCCTAGAAGAGACTTTGGTCCCCTCCCACAGCCCAGACAGCGAGAACATCCCCTGCTGGGAGCAACCTCCAGAGAAGCATAACCCACATCCAACTCCAGTTACCCTCTTAGATATGTAAATATCATCCAGAAATCCTCTTAGTAATTGTGGTGACCTCAGATGGGCCTTCTCTTCTAGTCTAACCTTGAGGACGGGGAGAAGAGCTGGTTGCCCTCTGCAGCACCTTAGTGCTTAAAGGTATGTGTGTATATGTGCGTGTGAGCGTGCGTGCCTGCAGGTGTGTGTATGTGCGTGGGTGCTTGTGTGGGAGTGTGTTTATGCACATGCTGGTTGGGGAGACCTGGTGTTGGAGAGAGACCACTGGGCCTGCAGTCACAGAACATAGACCTACTGTGGTCCTGCTCACTGGGCCTTGGTTTCCTAGGTGGGATGTGAGCAGGTTGGACGAAAGGAGCCATAGCCTCCCTCCACTGTAATAGCCAATGCATGGAGTGTTTAGCAGCTTTCTTTGCTCCAAGTTAAATAACCCCAGTCGCTACAACCTTTCCCTGTAAAGCACATTTTCCAATCCTTTAATCATCTTGGTTATTTTCCTCTGAACTCCCTCCAAGATGCCTATGTCATTGGATAAGTATGTCATATAAATTAGTCAGTATATCAATCTGTCAACAATATCTCTTGAGCAACCACCCTGTGGCTTGCAGGAGGTGCCGGGCTGATACAATCCAACCACACAGGAACAAAAAGAGTTTTCACTCTGGCGCAGACCAAGGGTTCACTTGCCCAGCAGTGGCCCAAGACACTGGGGTCATGCTGGGAAAACACGGTTCCTTTTAATGCCATTATTCTCCAAAGATGAGGGCCTTCCCCCAACATCAATGTCTGAACTGTTTTAAGGAAACATCTAAGGGCAACTGCTCGGTTCGGAGCCCTGTGCTAGCTGGGTTCCTTGAGGGTTACAAAAATAAGTGTGATGCAGACCCTGACCTCGGGAGGAGAGGCAGGCGCATGAGGTGGCAAGTGGGGAAATAGAAGCAAAGAGGATCCTAGGTGGGGAACCAGCCGACCCCAAGGCTGCAGCGGGGCTACTGGTGTCAGATGTGGGCTGCTTTGAAAGGTTTTCTCCAAGATGCAGCATGATCAATAATAAAGTGAAGTAGCCAAAAGAATTCAGAGTCTGGAGAAAATTATTTCTTTATTAGAATAATGGTTTCATTGTTTATTAGCTGGGCGGATCTTGGGTGAGTTATTTAAGCTTTCTGAGCTCCAGGTTCTTTAAGAATAACATGGTAGGATTACACCTACCCAGAAGGATTGTTTGAGCTTCGATGATGTCACATTTGCAAATATCGGGTGCACAGTAGGCAATTCATTTCTATAATCTCTCTTCTCAGCAAAAAATCACAGATCAGTTTCAGAAGAGTCTTCACCTCTTCTGGATGGATGGATAGGGTTGGACACCCACTAGTGTGGGTCCTAAGTTCTGTTAGGCAACTATGTGATGTGCACAATGGTATCGTCTCTGCTTATTGATCCTAATTTTCCTTAAGATTGAAGGACAATCTTTTATTTAGAGTATAGTGTCTGCTTCATGATTTTACAGTCTTAGATCAGCTTGTCTCTTGGCTTTTATCTTTATGGTTGGCCTTTTATGGTTGAGCCTCCATTTTCTGTATTAGAAAGAGCACTTGGCCCTTGACTGAGACCTCCGGCTAACCTGAAAGGGTAACTTTGGACAAAGCATTTGCTTTGAGCCAGCTTGGCGCAAAGCAAACGCTTCTCAAACAAGAGCGTGTTATCAGAATCATCTAGAAATCTCCGTGAAGTACAGACTATTGGAACCCACCCCAGAGTTTCTGATTCAGTGAGTCTGGGTGGAGCCCAATAATTTGCATTTCTAAGAAGTTCCCAGGTGATGTCGAAGCCCTGGGTCCAGGGCCTGCGCCGTGAGAACTGCTGGCGTAGGAAGACCAGCCCTGGAAATTCGTGGAGCTTAACCAAGTGAGTGGACCCCTCCGAGCCTGCCTTTTCATTGGTAAACCTCTACCTTACCGATTATATTCTAAGTCAATAATTAAATAAATTATGATGTAGAAAGCACTTTATATACTATAAATGCAATATACCTACTATTAGCTTAATATTCTCCATCGGTTTTAATTTACCTATAAAATGGGGATAATGATAGTAATTTTTATAAAGATTAAGTGCGATGGTCTCTATAAAAGCAGCTTGTGAAACGTAAAGGACCGTAGAGCCTTCTTCTCATCATTTCCCTAAGCCTCAATTTTCTCATCCCTAACATGACAGGATGGCCCATGGGTTCATCCTGTGAGCCACTCTCAGCTGAGTGGCAGCTCATTATTGTAAATGTGAACGCAGGTTTGTGTTGGATACACTCTGATGCTGCCCTGTGTCCTGTTGGCCCCTTTGGTCAAAGCTGCATGTCAGGCCCCTGTTCTGCCAGATTGCTTCTGGCTGCAAGAAACAGAATTCCCAGCTCAAAGTAGCTTTAAGAGATGGGGTTTGTCATCTCATCTAACAAGTCCAGAGGCAGGGCTGGTTTCAAGGTCATTTAATTCAATGGCTTGACCAAGTTCAGACTCAGAAATTCTCTTAGCTCTCTCCTCATGGTCACAAGGGGACTGCAGCAGTGCCAAGCATCACATCCACATAGGACAACAGTCAAAAGCACAAAGAGATGAATCCCTAACTTGTATTCCTTTTAATGGATAAAATTACTTTCTTAGAAGCCACTTATTGGCCAGGGTTGTATCATATGCCCTATGACAAGGGAAATGGAATTACATGATTGGCTTAGACAAGTCAATATTCAACCTCTATGGCCTCTATGGGGAAGAAGCCTAAGAAATGCAGGGTCCCGATCAGACCTCTGTCAGCAAGGGAGACAATGGTGCAGAATGGCCTCACAGGGGGGCAGGGCAGGAAGACCAGCAGTGTCTGCTGCACTCCAGTGTCTCTTTCCAGTAGGAACCCCATCCATAAGGGCTTTACTTACACATCTACTACCCAACATTGTGAGATCTTTCTGTAGCTGGGAACACAGCTAGAAGGGGCTCCCAGCAGAATCTTGAAAAGCTGTTTAAATTGGTATTTGTGAACCTTTGCAAGAGAAACTGAGCTCTCTAGGAAACTCCAGCCCCTTGTCCTGGAGAGGCAGGTGTAGACGTTCAGACCAGGACTGTAGCCTGGAGGACTCAGAGGCCACAGGATTGTTCCCAGGCAAAGTGCTTGACCCTGAATACAAAGCAACGTCACAGCGTTACTCTTGTGTGTGGTGTTTCCTCCTGAATCTAGCATAGTGCCAGTACCACAGCAGGTGCCTGATAAATACCTATTATTTTTGCAAGAAAGAAGCTCTTGCTGCTATGGTTGAAGGAGTTTGGTGAGCAGGTGGGAATGGGGAGAGCAAGGAAAGCATCTGCAGTGGGATAGGCTTTGCTGGCATTCGAAGAAAATCATGTCTGTGGATTGTTCTGATCTCATTCTTCCTCCTCTGTAAGAGCTTTGTGAACCCATCGGAGTGGGAGATCCAGGGGTTTTCTAAGGGAAGGGTGAGCCCCACCTGGTGGGTTTTTTTTTTTTTTTTTTTAATAAGGAGTAAGCTCCAGTCTGGGCTCAGGGATGGCCAGAGGTGAGGGGGGGGCGGGGGCGGGGGAAGGGTGCAGCCTCACTCTGCCTCGTGCTGGCAGGGTGGTCGTGGGCGCACAGCAATGTGAGTGTACCCAATGCCACTGCACTACACACTTAAAAACACTTAAGGTTGTAAATTTTACGTTATGTGCACTTCACCGCAGTTAAAAAATTTTAAAAACAGCAACAGCAATAAAAGCATGCTGTCAGCTGTCACAGACTGGGTTCCCCAGAAAGCAGACTCTGAGAGGGTGCCAAGGTTTATTCGGGGGTGCCCTTGGGACCAGTCCCTGTGGAAGGAAGGGAAAGAAGCAGGACCAGCAGAGGGGAAGCCAGGCCACCACGTCGTCTCAGGAGAGGCTCAGCCAATTACACAGGGAGCTCTGAAGGCAGGATACCTCTCTATTGCTGTCCCAGTTTGGGGCGAGGTGACCAGGCCTTTAGAGCTGAGCCTGGAGTTGCCACTGGCTGTGCATTGCCTTGCAAGGGTGTGGCCTGGGGCAAGGCTGTCATTTGCTGAAGCAGTGCTGGGGGTCGGGGTGGGGGTAGGTGGACAGCTGAGGGCTGCCATTTGGGACAAATGGGTACAACGTGCCTAAGAGCACAAGCACATGAGAGGCCTCCAATGTCCACCGTCTGGTCTTCACTGCTATCTTAGCAGCCCTCTCGGAGGAAAGCAGCATCTCCTTGGTTTGTATGTAAGGCACCGAGCAGTTAAGTCACTCGCTGGCCACAGAGCTAGTAGCAGCTGAGCTGGTTGAGAGCTCTAACCTTCCTGTCTGAATCCAGGGCTCTGTCCACACCTGCCACCCTTAAGGCTCTGCCTTGGGCCCTGAACATTAGAGGGGCTGGCTCTGGCCCTCCTTTATCTACAACCCTTCCTAGGGGATACGGAGGCCAGGGGGATATGGGATGTGCCTCACCCAGAGCTCATATCCTTCTCTCCCTTCTTATCTACACACTGGGGACCCAGAATTTCCCAGAAGATTCTAAGACCTGCATCAACTCTTCTCTGGGTCTATCCTCTCTGGTAATATATGCAAAATCCTTCAATGGCTCAGAAATGAAAGGCAAGGTTTTAACACGGAAACGAGCACTGGCGTCCATACTTTGGGGGTTGAAACCGGCTTCACTCCTCAGCTGCTGCTTGCCTGTAGGTAATTTAAAGCTCCAAACCTCCATTTCCTCTGTCATAAAATGGAGATGGTGACAGTGGGTCCTGTAGGGCGTGTGGGGGATCCAGCTGGCAGGGAGAGTGACCCTATACAAAGCTGATGTTCTGAGATCCTCATCAACAAAAGCTCATCCTAGGGTCTGATGCCCGTGATGCTGTTTGCATGGTACCCTCCTGTTTTTCCTGACACAGTGTGGTCCTCACCTGTCTCCCAGACCAGACACTAAGTCTGGGCTCAGTCTGTGCCTGAGTACTGCGGGAATGAAGATGGGGCAGGGCAGCCTGCAGGGGGTGGAAGGAATCAATCAGGGCTTCCTGAGCAAGACAAAGGGCAAGCACAGGGGAGGAGAAAACCAATATCAGCAAGTGCCTCCCATGTCCACAGGTGGCCAATGTCCAAATGAATGTGTCCTCCACCTGGCCTGGTTGTGATATGAAGGCTGCACTCTCTTACACGATGGGAAACAGTCTGTGGGGTATGTCTCTGAGTATCCCCAGAGCCCATCATTTACAGATGTCCCATCGTAACAATGGAGGCCCAGGGACCAGAAGCCAAAAGCTCAAGGTCACGAGTTCTCCCCTTCCAGAAAGTCTTTTTTCTTGGCAGGATATGCCCATTTTGGGATGCATTAGTCGTGGTTCTCCAACCTGACTGGGCTTCAGACTCACCTGGATCCGTAGCTCCTCCCCATTTCCCACCCAGAGTAGTTTGGATTCAGCCTTTGGTGTCTGCAGAATCTGTGACTTTAACCAAAATCTCATAGTTTGCATATATTGGGTGTTGAAGACTGATGTTTGGGAACTCCTGGTTGGGAGGAGATCTTTACAGAAATTAATTGAAGATTTTATTTTTATTTATTTATTTGTTTGTTCATTCATTCATTCATTCTCTCATTCCCACAAGAATCTGAAGAATTATAAAAATCTGAGACAGCACTGTATGGGTTCATTCGATGTTATGCCGAACAACGTTAAAATAAATGGTCATTAGCACAAAAATCAGTCAAACTGGTTGTTGGTGTTATGTAAACTAATTACCTGGCTGCACTTTCCACCATTAGTGGCAGTAACAGCCCCTATATTTACGCAGAGCGCCAGGTCAGCAAGGAACTCTGATCAGGGCTCAGTGGGTCCTCACATGCAGCGGGGTTTTGGAATTGCTGCTATGGCATCAGCAAAGGTCCCCCTAGTCACAGGCTTCGTGACATCCTTAGGGCAAGCCAGCAACAGAGGCGGAGGTTTCGTTTTTCATTTTATTGATGAAAAGTGATGAAAAGGCTGAGGCCCAGACTGATGAACGGACCGGCCAAAAGGTAGAGAGGAAGAGAGCTGCCTCCATGTCTCTGTTCAAGATGATGTAGCCTCCCCTTGACCTCATCCACTCTCATCACAGCTGTCCATACATTTGAGAACAGGGGTGAATCAGACCTATGTGGCCCTGTGTGCACCTTCGAAGGGCAGGGATGTGGCAGGGATGGGAGGGAGTGCCCTGGGCTGCCCCGCTCTGGGAGCTGCAATTCAGAAAAGTCACGGGCTTCCTGCAGAATCATCACACACTTTCGAGATGAACAGGCTCTTTAGGGGCCACCTTGTCTGGCTTCTTCATTTTTTGGAGAAGAGATCAGAGTCCTGAAAGGGTGTGTGAAGTCCCTGAGTCCTCACTGCCCCAGGGGGACAGCATCTGGTCACCGTCCTGGGTCCCGAGCACTTCCTGTGATGCCAGTTGCCTGGTCATTGAATGGAGCCTGGGACCTGCTGGAGAAGAGAGCCGGGGAGCAGCTACAAGCTTTCCCAGGGGGCAGAATCGGACTGGATGCTCTTAGGACCCAAAAGGGCCTCTTCACATCCCAAACCACTTCCCTGGCAACACATCTCCTTGTTGACAGATGCTGGCAGGTTCCGCCACTCTCCTTGACCACCACCCATTCTTTGTCTACCCATCCCTGGTCCCGTTTGCCAGAATGACACAGACTGTACCCAGTTTTATTGCTCTGATCTTGTAAATAAGTTTCTTGTAACATTCCAGTTTCTTCCATTCTCTGAATTTCCACGGGTCTATCAACATGTTTCTGGAACTGGATGCTCTGTCACACAGCACCACCTGCCCAGGTGAGAGGTAACTGGCAAGCCCCCAGGGCAGGAAGGAGTGTTTTTCCAACACCCACATTGGATTCTTGGAGGAATCGCGATCTCCTCTTTCCTGGTGCTGGGACTGGATTTCCTCTCCCAGGCAGGACAGACCACATTCCAGCTTTTTCCAGACCTTTTGTCACCTGGAAAAAGAGACAGATGGGAAGACAGTGTTGATGTTTCTCTAGGACATTAATATACGTGTAAATGCTTGCCCTTCCTTTCTGAGAAGCTAAGAATGTGTCTCTCATCACTGATCCCCAAGTCTTGCAGCCAGCCCCCAGCAGACTGGCCATCCCTATCGAAGGAGTCAGATTAGGAGCTTTCAGAAGGGAAAGGGCTAACATGAGCACCTACTGTGTGCTGGGCATTGGTCAAACACGTGCCCTTATGTAAATCTTGGGGTCGTATTTATTTTCTTTTTTCAGATGAGCAAACTGAGGCTTGGGGGTCCTAGTTAATTCACCCAAATTATCTAACTACTAAGGGGGAGAAAAGTCAAAATCTGACTCCACCTGGGCAGCCCTCAGCTTCATTGTGCCTTGATTGAAGCCCTGCAAAAAAAGAGAGAGAGAAAGAAAGAAAGAAAGAAAGAAAGAAAGAAAGAAAGAAAGAAAGAAAGAAAGAAAGAAAGAAAGAAAGAAAGAAAGAAAGAAGAAGGAAGGAAGGAAGGAAGGAAGGAAGGAAGGAAGGAAGGAAGGAAGGAAGGAAGGAAGGAAGAAAAAGATCCTCCCTGAATTTCCTCGTAAAAACTAATTTTTTGTACTTTTTAAAAGTTGACCATAGTTTTGCTGGAGCAGATGTTCCCTTGCTTATGCCTCCTAAAGCACTCTGCCTTCTTCTTAGCTTTCACTTAACTTACTGAGCGTCTAGCTCAGGAGACCCTGAGTACAGACAATTCTCGAGTGACCTGGAGGCTCCTGGGCTGCATGGTGGCACTTCTCAGCATGCTGTCAGAATCAAAGATACACCATTCTGACATTTAAAAAATAATATCCCAAAACTCATCTCTTTACTAAAACCTCCCTAAAAGGAGTAATTTCATAGCAAAACAACCAACAGATCTTCTTCATCAATCTTTTCTCCCCAAATTTTCCTAGAAGCTTTTCAAAAATTTTATCTCTGGGTCTTCACCAATACTGTTCGTTATCGCTCTTCTTTTTGCTCACTTTCAACTTCCTAATTGTTTTTGTTCTTTTTCAATTTTTTAAGAGCTTTCTAACATAAATAAATCCAGGCTATCTGCTCTTTCAACTCTGTAAACTTACTCCCTGCTCCTTTAGCACAACCAAACCTCAAGCTGACAAATCACCTTTCTTTTCTCTGGGGTGGTGGGTGGGGTGCAGGTAGGAACTGTCAGGGAGATGAGCAGAGAAATGTGGTGAATTAAATGGTATACTAATTAGGATTAGGTTTGGCTGCAGGTAATGGAAAATCAAACTTTATAGCCTAAATGAGAAACTCAGGAGCGGTCCAGGCCTGGGATGGTGTCTCCATGGCCATTGGCATCTAAACTCCTTCTATCCATTATGCTTAGAACTAGATTCCACTGCGGTGGCAAAACGGTGTCTGTAGCTCCAGCCATCACGTACATATTCCAGGCAGCTGGACGGAGGAAAGAGCAAGAGGAAAAGGGTTTTTAGCAAACTTGAAAGAGATTTCCTAGAAGCCTCCAAATGGCTTCTGCTTAAAATTTGTTGTTCATCCTGATGTGAAAAGAAATTTGGGAAATATAGTTTTATTAACTAGCTATGTTGCAGTCCTCAATAAATAGGATTTCTATGAGTAAGAGAAAAAAAGGGACACTAGATATTAATAATCCCTGCCACACATGGTAATAATTTTTGTCTCTGCCACTCTTGGGACCTTTTCTTTTTAGACCTCTTTAAAAAATCAAAACTTTTATTTTGAGATAATTGTAGATTTATATGCAGGTGTAAAAAATAACAGAGAGATCTCCTGTACTCTTTATCCAATTTCCTCTAATGGTAACATCTCATAAAACTAAGTACAATATCATAACCAAAATGTTGACATTGATAAGTCATGGTACAGAACATATTCATCATCACAAGGGTCCCTCATTTTGCCCTTTTATAGCCACACCCACTTCTTCCTTAACCCAGTTATCATTCATCTGTTCTCCATTTCCAGAGTTCTGACATTTCAAGGATATTCTATAAATGGGATCATAGAATAAGCAACATTTTGTATCATAAGTTGTCGTGTTCATGAATAGTTTGTTCCTTTTTACTGCTGAGTAGTACTCCATTGTAAGGATGTACCACAGTTTGCTTAATTGTTCAATTATTGAAGGACATCTGGGGTATTTACATTCTTTGGCTATTACAAATAAACTTGTGTACAGGTTTGTATGTGAACCTAAACATTTATCTCTGGGATAAATGTCCAAGAGAGCAATTGCTGGATTGTATGGTTGTTACCTGTTTAGTTTATAAGAAACTTCCAAACTGTTGTCTAAAGTGGCTGAACCATTTTACATTGCTACCAGCAATGTGTGAGTGGCCCAACTTCTCCACATCCTTTTCAGCCTTTAATGAGGTCACAATTTTTTAATTTTAGTCCTCCTGATAGGTGGGTAAAGATATCTCTTTGTGATTTCATTTGCATTTGCCAATGGCTAATGAAGTTAAACATTTCCTCACCTGCTTATTTGCCATCCTTACCTCCTCTTTGTAGAAATGTCTGCTCATGGCTTTTGCCCATTTTCTAATTGTTGTGTCTTGAGATTTCATTATGTATTCTACATACTAATTCTTTGTTAGATATGTGGCTTGTAAATTTTTTCTTCCAGTCTGTAGCTCATCCTATCATTCTCTTAACAGGGTCTTCTGCAGAACAAATGTTGAGATTTTGATAAGGTCCAATTTAATCAATTTTTTCTTTTTCCAAATCACATGTTTGAGTCTAAGAACTTTTATGTAGCCCTAGATCCTGACAATTTTCTATGTTTTATTTCTAAATGTTTTATTGTTTTATGTTTTTCATTTAAGTCTGTGACTCATTTTGCATTAATTTTTGTATAAGATATGAAGTTGAGGTTAATTCTTTTTGACTATGGATGTCCAATTGCTCCCGTACCATTGGTTGAAAAAGCTATCTTTTCTCATTTTGAATCTTTGTCAAAAATTAGTTGAATGTATTTCTCTGGTTCTATTTTTGGGTGTTTTATTCTGTTATATACATATATGTGTCTATGCTTCCAAGAATACATTTTGGGGCTTTTAAAAGAAAATTGTTTTCAACCACTTAAAGTACTATAGTACATTATAGAATGTTGAAAATATACCCAATTTTTTTAAAAAAAATTATCTATAGGTACCGTCACCTAAAAAACAGAATTATATAAATTTGGAATATTTTCTCAATGCATAGTTTTTCTTTTTTTCTTATTTATTTACTTATTAAAATGTTATTTTTTAAGTATATTTTATTGATTATGTTGTCACAGTTGTCCCAATTTCTTTTCCCTTTGCTTCCCTCTTTCCAATATCCCCCCGCCTCCTGCAATCTCACACCCTCTTAGTTCATGTCCACAGGTCGCGCATATAAGTTCTTTGGCTTCACCCTTTCCCGTATTATTCTTAACTTCCTCCTGTCTATTTTGTACTACTCAATTATACTTCCTAGTTCCTGCACCATTTCCCCATTTCTCCCCCTTTCCCCCTCCCAGCTGATAACCCTGAAAATGATCCCCATACCTATGATTCTGTTTCAGTTCTGGTTGTTTGCTTAGTTTGTTTTTTTTTTATTTTTTAGATTCAGTTGTTGGTTGTAAGTTAGTTGTCATTTAATGTTCATAGTTTTGATCTTCTTTTTCTTAAATAAGTCCCTTTAACATTCCATATAGTAATGGCTTGGTGATGATGAACTTTTTTAGCTTTATCTTGTCTGGGAAGCACTTTATCTGCCCTTCCATTCTAAATGCTAGCTTTGCTGGATAGAGTAATCTTGGTTGTAGGTCCTTGCTTTTCATCACATTGAATACTCTCGCCAGTCCCTCTTGCCTGCAAAGTTTCTTTTGAGAAATCAGCTGATAGTCTTATAGGCACCCCTTTGTAGGTAACTCTCTGCTTTTCTCTTGCTGCTTTTAAGATTCTCTCTTTATTTTGAACCTTTGGCATTTTAATTATGATGTGTCTTGGTGTGGTCCTCTTTGGGTCTAGCTTCTTTGGGACTCTCCGTGCTTCCTAGACTTGCATATCTATTTCTTTTGCCAAATTTGGGACATTTTCCTTTGTTATTCTTTCACTTAAGCTTTCAATTTATTGCTCTTCCTCTTCTCCTTCAGGAACCCCTATGATTCAGATGTTGGCACATTTAAAGTTGTCCCAGAGGTTCCTAAGCCTCTCCTCATGTTTTTCAATTCTTGTTTCCTCATTCTTACAGGCTGGCTGTTATTTTTCTTCCTTATGTTCCAAATCATTGATTTGAACCCAGGTTTCCTTCCCTTCCCCATTGGTTTTGTGTGGATTTTCCTTCATTCCACTTAGCATAGACTTCACTTCTTCTCTTATGCATTTGCTGTACTCAAGGATATCTGTCAAGCTTGTGAGCATCTTTATCACCAGTGTTTTGAACTCTGTGTCTGTTAGGTTGGCTATCTCCTCGTCACTTAGTTCTTCCACTGGAACTTTGATCCATTCCCCGTTTTGGGTCATATTTCTCTGTCTCCTCATCTTGACAGGTTCCTGTGTTTGTTTGCCTCTGTGTCTTAGGTAGAGCTGTCGCACCTATTATGCTGTAAGGGGTGGAACCTTAGGTATTCATCAGTAGAGGGTGACCTGTTTCACCACGTTGTGGCACTGTGTGTGGGGAAGGGGTCTGAGAGGAAACAATGCTGCTTGTTCAGCCCTTGCCCTTTTTTTCCAGGCACTTCTCCCACTTCCATATGGGACTGGCGCCTCTCTGGCTGTTGCCCTGGTCATTGTTCCCAGAGTGGGTAGGTCTGTGGACATTCTAGGACTGTGGGGGTCCTTTAAACAAGCAGACTCTGCTGAGAGACCGGCAGTTTCTGCCTCCGTCCCCACCCCCACTGGTTTGCACAGTCAGAAGCAGTGAGTCTTTATTTTCCTTGGTGCTGGGACCATGAGCTGTGCGGTGTGGTCTGGTGCTGGGAGCGCTCCCCAGGTGTCCCTCTTGACTTTTTAAAATGTGTGACAGCTTTCTGGCAGCCTGCCGCTGTCAGCACCATCATGCCATCCCACCACACCATCCACCCCAGCTCCACCCCTCCTACCTGTCTGGATGAGTATTTCTTCTTTATATCTTTGTTTGTTGGGCTTCCATGCAGCTCGTTTTTCTGTAACTTCTGGTTGTCTCTAGTGTTGAGGTAGTTGTATTCCTTCTTAGTTGTAGAGGAAGATGCAGCGTGTCTGTCTAGGCCTCCATCTTGGCCAGAAGTCCTATACATATATTTTTTTAATGTGTATTTTTATTTTGTTGTTCTCATGTTTATACTATGTATTAGTGTGGATAGGCTAGGTAATGCTGCGGTGACAAATACCAGTGGCTTAACCCAACAGAAATATATTTCTCATTTGCACAGGATTGTTGTCAATCCAGGCATCACTCTGGGGCTATCGTCCGATAAGTGGTGACTTCAGGGGTCCAAGCTGCTTTAATTGACTCTCTGTACCAACCTGAGGCCTCCATATTCACTGCCTCAGCATAGTAATGTGTCATATCTGTTCACATTTCATTGGCAAGAGCTGGTCACATGACCCCCTAACTGTAGGGGACGGAAAGTGCAGTCATATACTAGGAAGGAAGAATAGAACACAGGATTCGATGAGTCATAGCATTGTACTGCCTCCAGAATGAATGAAACATGTTGTATTTTATTTTATAGGTAAATATAACAATTCCTTTTCTACTTTAAAATTCTCAAAAAACTTTTAGAATGATTTAGAGTCTAGAAAAAAAAATCTTGGCATTTGATGAAATAAATCTTTTGTTACCTGGAAAGTTCATTTATGTAAAATGGCTCATTCTCTAACCACCTGAGATATATGAGGCCTCACTGTCAGAATAGTATCATTGCTAAGACACAAAGGACTGAGTTAAATATTTGTATCATGCAGCTTTACTTCCTGGGCCAGTCTAAGGATCCTGTCATCCTCACACTAAAATCTTCCAGTTTTTAATGTTAGGAATTTCAGTCAAGATGGAGACATAGGTAAACACGGCTTGCCTCTTCTCACAGTCACATCAAAATTACAACTAAAATATAGAACAACCATCATTCAGAACTGTCAGAAATTGAGTTGAATGGAAATCTAACAACTATGGAATTAAAGAAACCACATCCATCCAGACTGGTAGGAGGGACAGAGACATGCAATGGGCTGGTTCCATATCTATGTGTGGTGGATAAAAATTTGGAGGGCTGTCTCAGGAGTGTGGAGTCCCAGCCCCATGGCAGGCCCCCAGCCCGGGGTTCCAGTGCAATTTCTGGCTGCAAAACCCAGCAGGCATTGAGTTAGTGGAAGAAACTTTCGGAGTCCCAAACAGTTCCCCTTAAAGAACCCACACACAGACTTACTCAGATTCACTCTCTCTGAGCTCCAGCACCAGAGTAGCAGTTTGAAAGACACCAGTGGCTTACAGGGAGAAACTGAAGTGTCTGGCATCAAGATGAGAGCTGGGAGATAATTCTCTTAGACAGAAAGACAGGCAGAGGTCATCGTCTCTTTCTAAGCCCTCACCCAACAGAGCCACAGAGCTGGAAGGCTGATGCCATATCTGAGTTTCTATCAACCTGGCTAACACTGCTTGCCCCACCCTGGAGATCCCTAACCTAGGGGCCCACCCAAACTGTTAACTGTAACTTTTCCATATGAATGG
This sequence comes from Furipterus horrens, assembly GCF_987537825.1. Lineage (NCBI taxonomy): Eukaryota > Metazoa > Chordata > Mammalia > Chiroptera > Furipteridae > Furipterus > Furipterus horrens. The sequence continues at coordinate 34,084,775 of NW_028327180.1, forward strand.
TTTCTCTTGGCTCATGCTTCACAATCTCTTAAACTCTGTCAAACAGGTAACAGCTGGCCTCAGTGAGTCCCCAGCCCCTGTACCTCTTGCTAAGTGGTCCCAGGCCCAGCACTAGCAGCAGCCAGCCTAGATTCACAGTTTGACTTTGCCTGGGAATCTCCAAGCCTATCACAAGTAGCAGACATCTCAGACTACTTTATAGCTCAGGCAGGGTAGCCCCGGGCAGAATATAGGTGGGCACTGACGTTGGAATGCACCACCCGGGGAATCCCAGAGCCTGCACATTCAGTGGACAACTACAGAGCACCAGTACCCTGCTATTGCACAGCTGATTCTCCATGGATGATGGAGGTTGGTACTCAACCCACATAAAGGGCGCACCTCAAGTACCCAGCTTGGGTGATAGTGGAGGCTGTGCCACTAGACCCTACAGGACACCTATTACATTAGGCCATGCTACCACACTGGGAATCATAGCAACTCTACCTAATACATAAAAAGAAACACAGGGATGTTGACAAAATGAGGAGACAAAGAAACATGGCCCAAATGAAAGAGCAGATTAAAACTCTAGAAAAAGAAGTAGGCAAAATGGAGATAAGCAGTCTATCAGATGCAGAGTTCAAAACACTGGTTATAAGGATGCTCAAGGAACTTAGTGAAGACTTCAACAGCATAAAAAAGATCCAGTCAGAAATGAAGGATACACTAATTGAAATAAAGAACAATTTACAGGGAAACAACAAAATAATGGATAAAGCTGAGGCTCAAATCAATGATTTGGAACATAAAGAAGAAAAAAACAAACAACCAGAACAAGAAAAAAGAATCCAAAAAAGCAAGGATAGTGTAAGCCATGTCTGGGATAATGTCAAGTGATCCAACATTTGCATAATAGGGGTGCCAGAAGGAAAAGGGAAAAAAAAGAGCATGAAATTAAATATCTACTTGAAAAAAATAATGCAAGAAAACTTCCCTAATTTTGTGAAGGAAATAGACAGTAAAGTCCAGGAAGCACAGAGAGTTCCAAACAAGATGGCTGCAAAGAGGCCTGCTGCAAGACACATCATAATTGAAATACCAAAAGTTAAAGAGAAAGAGAGAATCTTAAAAGCAGCAAGAGAAAAGCAGTTAGTTACCTATAGGAGCATCATTATAAGACTGTCAGATCATTTCTCAAAAGAAACTTTGCAGGCTAGATGGGATTGGCAAGAAATATTCAAAGTAATGAAAAGCAGGGACCTACAGCCAAGATTGCTCTATCCAGCAAAGACAACATTTAGAATCGAAGGACAGATAAAGAGCTTCCCACATGAGAAAAAACTGAAGGAGTTCATCATCACCAAACTGTTATATGAAATGTTAAAGGGACTTATTTAAGAAAAAGAAAATCAAAACTATGAACTATAAAATAGCAATAAATACATATGAATCAACAATTGAATCTAAAAAACAAACTAAGCAAACAGGAAGAACAGAGACAGAATCATGGATACAGACAATGTGTTGATGGTTGCCAGATGGGTGGAGGATTTTGGGCGAATGGGGGAAGAGGTGAGAGGATTAAGAAGTACAAATAGGTAGTCACAGAGTAGCCATGGGGATGTAAAGTACAGTATAGGAAATTGAGTAGCCAAAGAACTTATACACATGGCCCACAGACATGAACAATGTTGTGGGGATTGCCTGAAGGAATGGGGAGTGCTGGGTGGAGGGGGCCACAGGGGGGAAATTGGGACAACTGTAATAGCATAATAGATAAAAAATAATTTAAAAAATAAAGTAAAATCTTTCTGTTTTCATGCTTTCTTTCCTATGGCCCATGTCATTTCATGGTAGCTTTGTTTTGTTTTGTTTTGTTTTGAACTAGAAAAAAATAAAGTCAAAAGACAAATAAGCAAAAGACCAGACCATTTAGCACCCTGTAATAAATACATCCCATGTGACATCCTGCCAACACCATCCCCTAAAAGAAGAAAAATGTCACAGGGCCTTTGCTCATGCTGTTCCTTCTAATTGAAATGCTTTTCATTCTGCCTTTGCCAAGTTAAATGCCATTCATCTCTTGGATCTGTTGTATGGGGATACCTTGAGACATTGATAGTCTAAGTACAGTTCAAACAAGCCTTCTCTGGGATCATGAAACAGAATTGGTCATGCTAAGATGCTCAAATAGCACAGTTTATTAAGTAAATTGAAAATATCAGTGGGAAGCAAAGAGAAAGAGGTGGATAGGTTAACACAACTGCATTACCTGAATCCTAGGTTAACAATGGCCATGTCCTCTCTCTCTCCCTCCCCATCATCCCCCACCCTCTCCTTCTTATATTACCTTTCCTGCTGATGATGGGGTTACAAAGACCAGAACTGAAAATGAGCAAAGGGCCCCAGCAGATATAATGTGTGCTTGCTCTGCTGGGAGCACAGGTGAGAGCAGGTGGCCCCAGATGCCCAGCTGTGGCTTCTTCATTTATCAGTTGAGCAGCTAATGGAGTTATCTGCATCCTTCTCTCTGATGAACCCCCTTATTTGTCCTCAGCTCTGGTCCAAATAATTCCAACCATCAAACAATCTGAGTAGAAATTCGTATCTGATTTTGTAAGAAAAAAGAAATCAAAGGAATAAATTATTGCAATTCTTTAACTTTTTTCCTATGTGATACACTCAAATTCTTGTTGAAGTCCCCAGCATTCATGGAAAGTCCCTACTTCATCCTCCCCACGTGCCTGCGGATAAATGGAAGTGTGTTTGCATGTGTGTTTAATTTGCGTAGGCAAGCTTAGCCAATAGTTTTGTTCACATATTTAATCCACATAAGCCATACCTGAAACTAACAAAATATTATGGAGCGGGTGTTTTTCAATTGTTCTTTCCTGTCATGGATTTAGGGCATGTTCCCTGGGCCTGTGTCTGTACCTCTTAAGCTGCTCTGGCCCCTCAGACCATCAGCTCCAGGAGTGGGTGCCATTGCCACTCTGCAGAGGGCACCCGGCCCAGGGGCTGCGACAGGAGGGTGGGGCTGTCTCAAGAACTAGTTCCTTATCAGGAGGATACAGAATTCTGAAAATCCCCCCACCCCCATAGCTTGTGTTTCCTTTTGGATCTCTGAGCATCTTTTGATCTTGAAACTAATCCATTTTTCCCCTCTCTCTTCCTATTTCCCCCCTCTATTTCCCCTTCTGTCTCAACCAATTTAGGGAAATAAGAGCCTATGTGGGAGATAAGTTCCTATGAATAACAGCTACATTAACTCTTTGCTTGCAAGAAAGCTCAGCCAAGTTGTAATTAACTAGAGCATCTCATATGTATCAAGTGGGTTGCTTAACTACAGGGGACATTCTTCTGACTATTTTTTACTGAAATGTTTATTCCTCTATTTATTGCCCAAAAGACCTAGAAGAGTCTTCTGGTCCTCACATAACATCACACACAATAAGTGCTCATTGAATGTATCATCTAATTGGCTTGATTTCAGCCTATTAGCTAAATAGCTCTACTCGAGAGCAAAAGGACTCTGTCACTCAGCAAATTCTGCAACAAATTGGAGGGTTGAGGACTGTGAAGCTGATGCCTCTAAGTGTGTAAGCATTGAGATTGGATCCCAAAACCTGACCCAGAAGGTTCTACTCTCCTTATCTGCTCCATGGGCCTTTCTCCTCCCTGGGCCTCAAGATCTTGTGCACTAAAGTGCTCTACTGGTCTGCCTCAGTACAAGGCTGCTGTGGGATCAGCTGCGAGGGGGTGAAGGAGCTTTGTATACCGCAAAGAGCTTCCCCAGACAGGGCCTTCATCACGGCCTCAGGTCCCATGGCTGGGCTGGCTTGGAAGCTGCTTCTGGGATCTTTGCTGACAGACTGCCCCTTGCCCTGTTCACTCTGACTCCTCTGGGTGTCTGGCAGCTTCTCGAGGGGCATCTATGCCCAGCCCCACTCAGTGACAGCAAGAACAGGCTGGATCCGACCTGCTGCAGCATCAGGCCCAGCTCTGAATTACCTAATCCCAGCTAAGAGCATTTCTGATTGCTTGACCGCTGACCTCTTGCAGCTGGATTATCAGATGTGGCTTTGGGGAATAGGCTTGTTTATAATGCCAGAGACAAAGGGAGGAAACGCAGAGCAGTTAAAACAACAGTCCTTCCTGTTGCTCCAGCGCCTTTCATCGGAGGAGGTCATTATAAAGCAGGCTCCTGGGGCTGGCAGGGCCCTGAGATGCCATTTAAGGGGAAGGGGAAGGAGGAAGGCGCTCGCTGTGCAGGAAGGGTGCAGGTAATCCCGCAGCAACCCTGCAGGGCAGGTGGTGATGTGTCTACTTTATACAGCAGTGGTGAGCAGCCTTAGACAGGGTCGTTTATCCATGAGTCTAAGTTCAATTCTTTGCAGCTGCTATAGGGTAGCTCTGAGGTTTGGAGGGGGTCTGGCTGACTCCAAACTTGTTTCTCGTCTCTCTGCCTCATGTTGCCATCTTCCTGCTGAACAGAGCAGGCTATAGCCTACCCCACGTGCCCCCAGAACCCCTCTTTAATGCCCAGACATGAAGTGCCCTGGAGTCTTTGTCACAGACTCAGAAAAGGTGACTATTGGAAGGGCCCATAAGCATCACTGAGTCCAAATAATTCATTTTACAGATGAAGAAACTGAGGCCCAGAGAGGTACAGCAACTTATCCACATTCACACAGCACTGCATACCGCACCTGGTGGAAGGCAGGTCATCCATTGACGGCTGCTGAGTAAGCGACGGAATTAGTGGCATTGCTGGATACAAACCCAAGCCCCCCTCTCCCAGTCTAGTCTCTGGGCCTGTCAGCCCCTTCAGTGGGGATGGTGTTGTCCACTCAATGTGGCAGCCTGACCGGGGGCTCCTCGTGTGCCTGCTGCCTCCAAGCATTGCACCTGCTGACCTCCGGCTGATCTCGAGTCGCCACTATTCATGTTTTTAAAGCAATCCATATTCATTTGGAAGTAGTTTCAAACCAGGTGAAACGTTGTAAGAACAGGACCAAGAACTCCCACCTCCTGCATCATCTCTGCAAGCACCCTATCACCTCACCTTCCCTACCTGCTTTCTTGACCAACAGCCCTGTGCAGGGAGGGAAGGGAAGGGAAGAGCGAAGGAGATGGGATGCTATTAGTGTTGTCTGAATCAAAGGGGTTTCCCTTTCTCCACTTCATAGTTGCCTGGAGAGTAGAACATTACAGAACTCTCTCCTAAGAAGTCTCCTTTCTTGTAAATGTCCAGGGCCTGGTAGATCTTCAGTAGGTAATTGTGGAATGAACTGGTCTCATTCAATGACACAGTTTTATTAGTTATGGTCCCTTAAGACACCCATGAGGGAACAAAGGGTACATGAAGCATTGGGCCTCTAGCGCTGGACTGGGATGACAAGGCAAAGTCGGGTGAAAAAGCCCAGGGGTTAACTTGGGAACTTGCTGGATGCCTAGAAGGTGATCTTCTTGGAGGCGGTTATGGGATCAGAGGCTACTGAAGCACAGAGGTCACATGGAAGGCACCTGGGCCTTAGTCTCCTCCCCTACCCTTCCCAGTGAGACAAAATGACTTCCTCAAGACAAGCATTGGTCATAGCAGAACTGTGATGAAGATCTAGTCTTCTGACTCCCACACTTTTGCTTTCCCCCCTTACCCCTAGTTCAATTGTTCTGTGCATTTATTATTATTGGTCCATGTTAATGTAGCAGAGAGGAGGCAAGAAGCTCCCACATAGTACACGTTTTCACCCAGGCATGGCAGGACAAAATGTGGCTAAGAAGGCTCAAGACTACCCAAGGCCTGGGTGGATGCATTCCTGAGGGAGATGGGCCCTTAATTCCTAGTAAGGAGAGTCCCAAGGGGACTGGAGAGGTCATGCCTATTGGTGTCTTTGAGGAGAGGAAATCCCAGTTGGGGTTGGTGGGCTCGTACCAGACAGAAGAGCCATAATGCCTAGAGGAGGATTTGTTCTGCCCACAGGTGGGATGGGGTCCTTGGCCTAGTGAGTTCTGCGTGTGGTTCCAGTAGTGCCGCAGCAACTATGCCTGTAGATTCCATTGCTCTTGGGATATCCATGAGCCCTTGGATGGTCTCCTAGTGCAGCAAGAGCTCAGGGACTTGGTACTCTTCTGCCATCTGCTCTGCTGAATCTAGAGCCTCCTTTAGCTCCAGCTAGTGGTACCTGAGCAATACCAGTAACTTTGGGGTGGCCCTGGAGAGTCATGAAAACCAAGCCCCCCATAAAGCAGAACCAGACCCAATACCCACTTTCTATACATTGACTGTCTCTGCTTTCTTTGATTTGATCTTCCTCAACTAGTCTCAATCACAGAGGATCAGCTCACGTGCTAGTAGAAGCCTCAAAGATGCCAGTGAAGATAAGGTTGTGTGGGGTGCAGCTTGTCCTGCAGGTCATGTGCTGAGCATCTTGCTACTCCTGCCCCCAGCCCTGGTCGCTGCTCCTTCCTGGATCCTGGGAGAGCATGGATTCTGAACTGTTTTCAGAAGAGAGCAGGTAGACATGTGGTTGAGCTTGTGTAGGAGGTGAGTGAGTGGGATTGTGTCAGAGAGGAGCCAGGGGTACCTTCTCCCCTCAGCAAGTGCCTCCATCACTTCTGTTTTGCTCAGACTCACTTCTGTTTTGTGGTTGGTCCAGCCTGACCTCAGCCCTGTTTGCTCTGCTTCAGGAGACTGAGGCTGCTGAATATGCCTTGTACCAGTGACCCACCATGAATTAGCCATTACTCTGTTGACACCAGATTCAAGAAGGATTAAAAAAAGGTGGCATTTTATTTCTCTTTCAGGTCTGTGGGTACTTCTGGGTCGGTTTTTGACCCTCCAGTGCCTCCCCAGTGCCTGGAACATAGTAGGGTCATGGAGAGTGTTTATGGAGCTGAAATGCACTTAAGGTTTCAGGGCTGTTGCTGGTGTCCCTGCCCCCAGTTTCCTGTGGCTGGAAGCAGACCTCATGCAGGGTGTTTGGCTTGTTCAATGTCTGTCTGCCTCTCCAGGTCTATTTTTAGTCCTTGACCTAGGAGTTTGACCTCTGTGGATAGCCTCACAGTCTCCCTAACCCTCTGGCTTCTTGTTGGATTTGCTAATGGGAGGCACGAGCTGAAGATCAGAGGGCAAGAGGATAGGGGTTGGGATATGCATTTGTTTCTGCAGCCCTGGCCAGGCCATAACTCTGGCAATGTGTGCATTCCTCTGCTGAAGGCCATTGGGTAGCTGCTCACTGGTCCAGCATTGCTGTTTCCCTTCCTGACCCTTCAGGCACAGGGGCAGTAGCAGCTTCCCACTCTTGCTATCTCCTAGGCACATCACCACTCCTTGTTGGGCACAGAGTATTAGATACTCTACCATGTTTCTTTTCTGTACTGTCTTTAATTAACCTTTTGGCTGTGCCCTGGGTTTCCCACAGGCAGATGCCCCCAGAGGCTGATTTTCAGTGGTTTCAGGCCCTGAGCTTCCATGTGGGAGGTTCAGGCCAGCATCATATATAAGAGAGGGAAGTGGCTGAGGTACCACTCATTACATATGACAGTCTCAGCCTGAGGGGTGAGTAAAGACTGATGACTGATGGATGGGCTGAGCCATCTCAAAGCATAAGTAGGTCATTTTGGGATCCAAAAATGGACAGATTATCAAAGGGTCCTCAAAGTCTTTTAAATCCTAATGTAACAGAACCTTTGGGCTGCTCTGATTGAAACAGAATCCACAGGCCATTCAGTTAGGGGCCCGATTGCCCGCCACCAGAATTACAACTCTCAGTACTAGAGTTTAGTGAAAAGAAAAAGAACTGTTTATTTAACAGTTAAATAGATTTAGATTATTTGCGGATTTCTGCTGTTGAGTCTTATGTTCTTTAAAATACCCACAAACACATAGTTCTGCCTCCCCCTACCAAACCAGGCCAGCCTTAGAAAAGTTGGAAACACAGTTTTCCTACTTCCTAGGCACAGTTCAGCTTTACCAGTAGCTGCCAATCACTCAAATCGGATTGGGGAGGTCCTTTCTGTGCTGTGGTGCCCTCCAGCTCTCAATGCAAAACCGCCTGGATTCTCAGCCTCCTTGTAAACTGCCTTCTTCCTGAAAACAGCATGGATCGCCTCTCCTTCTCAAAACTGCATGGCGAGAGCCTCTTAAAGCAGCCTGGAGAGCCCTCTCAAAACTGCATGGAGAACTCAGCTTCTTTAATCCGCATGGAGAAGGCCCCTTCACCAAGCTGCATGGAGGCATCGCAAGAGAGATAACAAGTGAGAGAGAGAGAGAGAGAGAGAGAGAGAGAGAGAGAGAGAGAGAGAGAGAGAGAACATGAGACAGAGAGACAGAGAGAGCGTGAGACCCAGCTACAGCTGCTTATATATTCCTGACTGCATCCTCTGACGCAGTGGGTGTTGCAACCAGTTCTGACCATTCACAGAACCCTATGCAGGCTCTTGTAGGCTCCTTTGTACCATCCCACAGTCCAAGACCCCTCCCATCTTCTTGGGTCTTGGAAGTATCAAAGCCATTTTGCATAACAAAGACACTAGCAACTAGCCCCAGGCATGCAAAGGCATCTTAAAAGCTACTTCCTTTTCCCCATCCTTCAGCCGCAAACTCTGGGGTTTGTTTTTGGACACCCCTATTTCTGTAACACTAACATTGATCTCATTGACCTTATATCGGGTCAACCTCAGGTTAAGAATCATACACTATTCTTTCTGATGAATGTTCATTCATTTATTTACCACACAATCCCTGAGCACCTACTATGTGCTGTGCACTGTGCTATGCCCTGGGGACCCCACAAACAATGGCCTAACTATATCCTAGTATAGGAGGAGAAAACAGCTGTGTATACATGTGACAATTATACAGTCAGCCTGAGAATGAGAGAGAATGAGATGAAGCACTATAAGAGTTCAGGGGAGAAAGAGGAAATAAGAATGAGAGCATCTCCTCCCCTGAATTTTGGGTGGAGGTAACCCCATAAATCAATATATTAGATTGTATAGCCAAAAGCTGATGGTTTACCAATTAACTACACCAAATGGGAGATCCAGTCATTATTGTCATCCTACTATGTCCCAGGTACTTCATAACCAACATCTCAAACCTTCTGACAAAGACTATTATCCCCACTGTGCCCAGCAAGCTCCAGACTCCAGGTGTGTCTCTCTGCCATCTCTTCCACACCCACACACCACAGACAAACTGCTTCCATCTGCCTCCCAGAGCAGAAGAGGTTGAATAGAATGTTTGGTCTCCATCCCAGTGGACAGTCATAGAGGAGCATGCTAGCAGCTGTAACTAAACCCAAAGAGGGAAAACAAGGATTTCCCACCATGGTTACAACCCGTCATCAGCTCAGGTTATTTTACAGCATTCGTGTGAATCAGGGTGTGGTGGTTAATTGTAAGCACCAACTTGACTGGGCTAAAGGATGCCCAGATAGCTGGTGCTACATTATTCCTGGGGAGTCGGTGAGTCTGGTGTTTCCAAGGTTAAGTAAACTGAGTAAATATAGAAGATTGCTTTCACCAATGCAAGTGAGTGATGGTCCAGTCCATTGAGGGCCTGAGTAGAACAGAAAGATAGAGGAAGGGAGAATTCTCTTCCTGTTTGAGCTGAGATTTCCAACTGCTTCTGTCCCCAGACATCAGCGCTCCTGTTCTCGGGCCTTCAGACTCTAGGAGGACCTACATCAGCTCACCCTCTTCTCAGACCTTTGGGCTCTCCTGGGCCCCCAGCTTATAGATGGCAGATCTTGGACTTCTCTGCCTCCATGATCGCATGATTCAATCCCTCATAATGAACCTCTTTCTATGAATCTATATATCTTACCTTATTGGTTCTGTTTCTCTGAAGAACCCTGACCTAACACACAGTGATAGTCTTGCAAACGGGATTCCCTGCCCCAAGCCTGCACCTCTGCCTCCTCTTTGGACAAGGTCTGTTCCCATCTTTGCTTCCTTTCCTTCCCCAACAGGACCTGGCCTCTGGTGGCTCCCCGCGGGCTCCCTCCCCCACCATCTTCCACTGTGTGAAGCACGATGACAAAATGACAAAAACATTCTCAAGGAAATGAGCTGCGCTGCTCACGGAGGCCACTGTAAGTGTCAGAGAAAGCGGGGTTTGGAGTTATTCATTTTACTCCCATGGAATGAGTCCAAATCTGTGCTGGGCTGGTTCCCCCCTTCCTGTTTTTGAATCCAGACACTTGCCGTCACAGTATGGTCCCTGCGGCGGGGCAGAATCTTTATGGGCCAGTTATCCTTGGTTTTTATTTCATCACAAATGGACTATTTCTCTTCTGCTTTCAACTGGTCCTCATCAACAGATTGAGGCACCCTCACGGGGGCGGGGGGGGGGTGTTGGAGAATGTGGCATCTGCAGTCTGAAGGGCCGCTAAGCCTTGCCTATCATTCATGACCCTGAGGGCAAGAGACAAACAAACCCTGGAACTCTGCCAGCTTCAGACTTCTCCTTTGTTCAGTGGGGTTTCCCGACCTCGCCTCTTCTCATAGGTTAGCCGTTCCCAAGCATGCCCCCAGTCCTGAATCCCTCCCTGTGAACAGAACCACTGTTCTCTCCTGTAACAGCATAGATCCATTGTGCCTGTTTAGAACTATATGAAAGATTACCTATGATATGATTTTTTATGTATAGTTAAGGATTCCTTAGGCTTTGTGAACTCTTGTTTAGCTGTAGTTGTACATTCATTATGTAATTTTAAGAAGTGCCCTCTCCCCGTTGTGTGTGTGTGTGTGTGTGTTAGCTACTGTTGCCATGACAATACCCACACTTGGGCCTTACTCTCCCTGGGCCCTCCAACTCACCCTGCTGGTTGATCTTGGCGACTACCACTTTCACACCATCATGCCCCTGCTCAGAAATCTGCCAGGGCTCCCAACTGTGATGACTGCGTATGTGTAACCCCTTCTCTTTCAAAACAGGCAGCACCATCATTCCTGGGATTCAGGTATTTGTTCCATCAAGCAAGGCTCCACTCCCATAGTTGCTGCAGGCCTCGCCCTGTTCTGTCTATCAATGTAAGTCTTCCCGTCCCCCAAAGGCCCACCTGGAAGTTTCGGTCCAATTCTCTGGATGCTGTGACCATTCTCTCCTTTTTAGAAAGCTCTGTTGGACTTAGAGTTCACCTCGCATGGGTTGGTGAGCAGTTGAGTCCGGGTGTTACTTTAGCTCAGTGTTTTCAACACTGGCTGAGAGTCCGCTGGGGAGCTTTTAAAAGAAACTGACTAAATGACCCATGGACATGGACAACGGAGTGGGGACTGAATGTGTGTGTGGGGGGGGGCGTGGAGGGGAGCACTGGAGGAAAAAGTGGGACAACCGTAATAGAAAAACAATAACTAAATTTTTAAAAAGAAACTGAAACCATTATTATTTGGGCTTAGGCCAAATCAAAGACTCTGAGGGTGAAGTCTCGGTGTTAGTACCTTCAAAAACTTTCCAAGAGTTACGGACTGAACTGTGTCCCTGTCCCCCCTACACATCATCCTGCCACATTCACACATTGAAAGCCTAGTCTCCAGTCCCCAGTGCCTCAGAATGTGACTGTATTTGGACGTAGAACCTTTGAAGAGGTAACTAAGTTAAATGAGGTCATTTATTCAGGTGAGCTCTTATCCACTCTAACTGTATGTGGATAAGAAGAGGAAATGAGGGCACAGACACACACAGAAGGACAGCCATGTGAGGACACAGGGAGAAGATGGCCATCTGCAAGCTAAGGAGCGGGGGCCTTTGGGAGAAAGCAACCTGCTGACACCTTGGTCTTGGACTCCCAGCCTCCAGAACCGTGAGAAAACATGTCTGTTATTGAAACCACCACGTGATTCCACTGCACATTCGGGGAGCGTCCCTTCTTTTAGCCACCCCGATCTCCCCAACCCCTCCTCCCAGCTAGATCATAAATTTCCCTGAGGACAGGAGGAGCCGTACCTTTTGATTCCCTCTGTCTCTAGCTGGCTAGTGACCCACTGGGAGCTAACAGCTTGTTCTGCCACAGCACATGGCCTCCACGCCCCACTCTCTACGGTCCTTTACTCCTGATGCCCCATCACACTTGGAGATGCTTCAGACATTTTTTCCCCAATGTTGTTTACGCTTATCATCTTGGCCAATTTTACATCATAAATAACTTGTATCATTTTCAGTTGAAGGTCTTGTTCTGTTCTATGGACCCCATATTTTCTCTTACTTTGGGTCAACACCTGACTCTTCGGACCCTCTTTATGTGGCATGTTTGGCCCACTGGTCTGGCCCACATGCCACTTCCACAAATGACGTGCCACTCTGGTCGGATTTTAAATCATACTGTGTTGGTGCTGTCCTCATTTAGCTCCCTTCTCTTTGGAGTCATCAAAATTTCTTCCCATTGTGCATCCAGGAGAAACCGTGCCAAGGGCTCACCCACTGCCTTGCACCTTGTAGGCTTTAAGACCGTCATGCCTAAGAGAGCTCCTCTTTTCAGAAACTGTACTGTCTTGCAAACCACTGGATTTGGGGTTTGGAACTGAACTTGGAGGTCATTTTACTTAAGGGAAACTGGGGCCCAGAGGTGGAAAGTGACTGGCCCATGGTCATAGAGCTAGGCAGTGGCCAGGCCCGTGTTGGAGAGGGCTTTTCTTTGACCTGCACTGTTACCCTGCGGATGGGGATTTCCCTTCCTGGGAAACAATGTGGGCATAAAGCAAAGGCAAAACACTCCATTCTCCAGAATTTGCCTTAAACTGTTCTCTCCATGTGTCCTTTATAGCCTTCAAACTATACATCACTTTCTCCACGTGAATGCTGGTGATGGCCCAGAGTGGTCATCACTGATATGCCCCCTCTCCTGCCTCTGCTGGGGTCTTTTCCAGCTGCCCACATGGACAGAGATGGCCATGTAAGTAAGTTCTGCGGGGGGTGGGGGAGGGTGTAGCAGAAGTTGTTAGAGGAAAGTGACAGGTCAACTCTCCAAGGGGCTAACTCCTAAGTGCCTCTGCCTTTCCTCCTTCCTCCCCCCTGGAATGAGGATGGGTGGCAATGAGAAGGGCACTGAGCTGTTAAAAAGGAAGACAGGGCTCTGTTTCCCAGCTCTCCATAGTCTAGTCCCAGCTGGGGGTCAACTGGTAGGGGAGCAAATGTGGATAAGTGAGAGATACTCCAATATCAAAGGGTTTTCCAGTCAAGACGCGGGACTGAGCTCTAAAGGAGATGCTCTTTTGGACTTCCCCTCACCCCACTCCAGCTCAGGACAGGGCCTCATCAAGGTGTGTTTTGGGAAACCCATTGGAGGAGGTTCTGATGCTCAGCTTTCCTGAGCCACTTGGGTGCCATGGGATGCGGTCAAGACCATGCAGGAGCTCAGGGGATGGCTGTGAAGCTGTGGCCTTGGTAAACACAGACCATTTGTATCAGGCTAAATGGATCTCAGTCAAACTGCAGGGCCCACAGCAGCCACCTTGTGATGAGGAGGAAACTTCAGGAAAATCAGCAGTAAGGTTAACAAGGCAGACATTTGGAAGGTGCCAGAAGCATTGATGACACCATGGAGCTTCTATACCAGCTCAGAATGTCGATCTCTAGACATCTTTTATGTGAGAAGATAAATAAACTTTTACCTGGCTTAAGTCATTTTGGGAACTGGGGTCCCTGTTACTTAGAGCTAAGGCCATTTCTGATGTGGCAGTTATCTTGGGATTGCTCTCGCTATTTAAAATTTGTTTTCTAAGTTGAACTGAGATCAGTCTCAGTTCTTAACTTCCAGTTCTGCCCTCTAGGGTCACCCCAAAGAAATCTAGTCCTTTCCTTCTCTTCATCATTAACTTTTTTCATCTTGATGTCTTTACTTCATCTCTGTCACTTGCAACAGTATGTTTGTTGGACCACAGGTCCCCTTAGTAGCTTTCTCAGCTGCTCGGGCCAATGAGCAGCCTGAGGCTATGCGCCTTGTTTGTGCCTTCACAGGCTACCTCCTGCCCATGGCAATTGTTGGATTTCCACTTTCCTTGGCTGTTTGTATGTTCCCTCTATACACTAGCCCATGGTCAGGCAAGAGAGCTTTCTGCTCTTGGGTTATTCTGCCCCCACTTTATTATTATCTTATTCTGTGCCGACTCTGCTCCTCACCTTATTCTTATCAATGTATTCTGCCTAGCGTCATTTATTCGGCAGCAGGGACAGAACCAGAAGCACTTACTGACTACAAGGGGCTCAGACACATCACTTTGCACTTTCCACACTGCATTTGAAGCCCTGTAAATCCAGGCCATCTCCTTAGCCTACTTCCCGGCTGATAAGAGCTACCTAGAGAATATTAGCAAGAGGGGGTGGGGTGGGGGATGGGGTTGAGGAGAAGACAGGAAGATACTATAATGCTGGTTTTGTTTGTTTGTTTGTTTGTTTTTGACACAATTTCCAAGGATTGTAGTTCCCATGTCAATCTCAGGGTCCTTCCAGTCTTAAATCTCTTTTCCTGAGTTGTAATTAATGTGCCCTTCCTTCATCACCAGAAAGACAGGGAACCGTTTTTGGAAAACTTTTCCCAGTAGCTACAGATTGAACAAGAGAGTCTAGGTTCACAAACATGATCTCTTTTCTTCTTTCTAAGCCACACCATCAGTGTACGCTGGTCAGCTCAGAGCTCCACGGTCTTCTTCTCTGTTGTCCTCCCTCTCCTCAAGTCCAAGGACTACATCAAGGGTCCTTTTCTGTGTTGCTGAAGACACTTAAGTTCTACTCTCTTAGCAAATTTCTATTCTACAACATGGTGTTATCAACTATATAGTCACCATGTTTTATTGTACATTAGATCCCCAGACTTAGATCAAAGGTTGTGAACCTGAGCTTTGTGGCTGTCTGGGAGGGCTCCTACGGGTGGGCTTCAGAGGTCCATGAAATCGTACGCAATGTTTTGTGTATACGGGAATGTGCTCATTTTTTTCTGGATGGGGGCATTCTTCATCGTTTTCATACCATGATTTTGAAAGGGGATGGTTTTACCTGGAAAATTTTAAAAACAAATGCCCTTGGTATTTTCTCAAGAGGTCTTCCACATTCAAGGGTAATTATTTATAGTACAGCATCATGTGCTATCATTTCCTACAAACTCCTAGTGTAACCTCAGCAGCCCTTCAGTTTAGCACCTTTATTTTATGATTAAAGTAACTGAGGCTCAGAGAGGTCAAGTAGATTGCCTCAGCCATCAGCTATTTCCTGGCAGAGCCAAGCTGGGCTC
Source organism: Furipterus horrens (assembly GCF_987537825.1). Classification (NCBI taxonomy): domain Eukaryota; kingdom Metazoa; phylum Chordata; class Mammalia; order Chiroptera; family Furipteridae; genus Furipterus; species Furipterus horrens. The sequence continues at coordinate 34,099,990 of NW_028327180.1, forward strand.
CTCAGCCTGGGGCCCTCCAGAGCAGAAGGGACGTTCATGTGCCAAAAGGTGAGGAGTTCTGTTTTCTCCCCTGGATTATAAATTCCATGAAACATGGGCCCATCTCACCACTCTGAGCCTCATTCTCTGTGTCTCACCAAACATCTGTCACATAACAGACATCAAGTGTTTGTGGTTAGATTGCTTTGTACCTACTAATCGAAAGTCTTCCTCTCATTAGCCCCTCTTTCGTCTCACTGTTTATTCTGCTCCTGAACCCACCACTCAGAGCCCTGAGCCCAGGGAGTGGCTGCTCTGCTGTGGGGACCCAGCATGGTGCTTCCCTCACCCTTGGCCACCCACCCAGCTTTGGGAAGTCTTCATCCACCAAATTGCCTTTCTTAAAGGACAATTCATTCTCCTCATTGTTGGCTTTTTTTCCTATTATTTTACTTCACATTTTTTATTCTGGTAAAATGTGCATAACACAAGATTTACCATTTTAACCATTTTAAGGGCACAGTCCAGTGACATTAAGTACACTCTCACATTGCTGTGCAACCGTCACCAACATCCAGCTCCAGAACTTTACCTTCCCAAAGTGAAACTCCGTCCCCATTAAACGCTAACGCCCCATCCCCCCTTCTCCCAGCCCCGAGCAGGTGCCATTCTACTTTCTGTACCTCTGACTACTCGAGGTCGTCACATAAGTGGAATCATACAATATTTGTCCTTTTGTGTCTTGGCTTATTTCACTTAGCATAATGCCCTTAAGATTCATCGATTGTAGCATGTGTCAGAATTCCCTTCCTTTCTAAGGCCGAATAATAGTCATTGTGTGGATATCCCACATTTGGTCTCCCCATTCATTCGTCAATGGATACTAGGGTTGCTTCTACCCTTTGGCTATTGTAAGTAAGGTTGCTATGAACATAGTTGTGCAAATATCTGTTTGAGATCCTGCTCTCAATTCTTTTGGGTATATACCCAGAAGTGGACTTGCTGGATCATACGGTGATTCTCTATCTAATTTTTTGAAGAACTGCTACACTATTCCCCACAGCAGCTGCACCATTTAAATCCCCATATGCAAAATCTCCACATCCTTATAAATATTTGTTGCTACTTTTTTTTTTTTTTTAAATAATAGCTATCCTGATGGGTGTGCAGTGGTACCTTATGGTGCCCTCCTTTTTCTTAGGAGTCACATTTACCCATTTGATCATCATGACAGGACTCTCAGGCTGTATCACACTGGCTCCCTGATGCTGTCATGCACATGAGTCAATAGAAGTCAAACCCGAAAAAGTGCAGTGGCTTTATCACGGATATGTGTACAACCTATGCGTGGCTCTTTGTCATACTATTTCACTGACTTTAATACACACAAGGTTTTTTTCCCTCCATGTTTCAATAGCTCTGAAATCAGGATGCATATTGCAATAAACAGCAGATTTTTGTCTTAGTTTGTCACTAAAAGGTGGTGCTGAAAATGGCTCTAGACCCTGTAAAGCCTGTGTAGGCCCATGTGGCGCTAGAGGACCTTATGAAGGGCTAGCCACCTGCTGAATGACGGTGGTTCTGTGCTCTCTGGAGGCTATGCACCACAAGCATTTTCTTCTGGGGACATGGACTAGTCACATCACGGTAGCTTCTTTCAGCTGTTCACGTGTACCATCAATCAACCCTTCAAGGTTTCGGACACCATGGCATTCTCCCCATCCCCCTTCCTGCTTGTCCCCTCTTAGGTATAGCACTGGTGTCATTGCCTTAAGGATTGTCTTCTGCAGAGCCTAGCCTCTGCCCTGTCTCACCCTGCTCATCCTCTTCCTGAATCCATCACTCTTGCTGCCTGCTTCTGCCTGCAGCCCCTCACCCTGGCCTAGCTCACTTCCAGGGCTGGTGACAAGACTGTTTCCTCCCCTGCTGGCCCACCCAGCTCAGTTCATCCCACTACAACTGTCACCTTTTGGAGCATTTCCTGTGACTTCTATTTTTTTCTTCTTTTGCCCCTTAATCTGGTTTCTTCTGCTTCCCTCCCCTACCCCCAAACAGCTGGAATGCCTCCTCTGCTTTCTTGCCCTGCTTCCTCCTGAAATCCCCTGGCAACCCTCCCCCATCCTTTGCGGACCTGAATCAATCCCAGAAGTGCTCTTACTGGTGCTGGGGACCCTGGGATTTGCTGGGACCCATTTAGCACCAGGGATTCATCCCCCAGGCTCAGTGTCACCGAGACCACCTCCCATACTCCATGGCACCCGGGTGACTCAGGAAACTGAACCGCAGAGCCTCCTCTAGTACACTCTGCCCAGCACACCCGGATGAGGCCCTGTCCCGAGTGGGAGTGCGGTGGGGAGTCTGAAAGGAGGTCTCCTTTAGAGCTCGGTCAAAGGGGGTGGCTGAACAAAAGCCTTCTGCTGTGGAAGTGTCTCCCCCCATTACCCCCAGAGCCCTCACTAGACACAAGCTGGGAGTGGGGAGTGGAGACTGGAGGGCTGGGGACCACGCCTGCTTGCTGTCCTCTGCTCCTCACCCTCCTCTTCGCCCTTCTCCTGACCCCTCGCACCTGAGTCAGGCTCCTCCTTTGCTCCTCCTTTCCTTCGCAGCCAGCAGCTCCCACTGTCCGCACTCCTGAGTGTTGATGGGGAGGGGCTATCTCCCCCGCTGCTGTGAGGGGGGGTCACGCTCATGTCGCCAGCCTGGTTCAAGATATGAGCCACAGGGTCCAGACATCCTCTCTCTGGGCCAGGCCTGCTATCCTACCTAGCTTGTCTTGTCAAAGAGGTCATGTCCTCTCCTGTGCCTGCTTGGGGAGAGGAACCTCATGACGCTGGAAGGAGAAAAGCAGGGAGAGAAAAACCGATCTCTGCGCCTTTCTGTATGAGCTGACCATTAATCTTTGTGCCACTTCCAAGGGCCTGCGTTATATTTTCTCCTCCTCCCACCCTCGCTGGCATGTAGGAATGGGACGGTTGTCCCTTTAGGGACAAAGGGGGAGGATTTGGCAGGGGCTTTAGAGCCGAATCCCTTCCCATCTTTTCTGCTCCCAGAGACCTTCCTAATTCAGAAATGCAGTTTCCGAACTGGGAAAGGGCTGCTCCCTGGGAGTCTGTGTCCTTCTCTGTTAAGCTGAAGGGAGGACTGTTGGCTTCCGTAACTGAGGAGTCGTTTTCTAGCTTGAGTTCTGGTTCCAGGCCTGACTGCTCCCAGGGGCTCAACCAGGTCATCAGGACTGGATTTGCTATCCTTTGTGATGGCATCTTTTTCTGGTTCCATGAAGCAACCCCTGGCAGTGCCAGTTTACCTTGACCTCACTGCCAGCAGGGCCATTGCCAAGAAAAGGCCACCTGATCCTACGAACCTCCTCAGACCCATAGTGAAGGCATCCAGACAGGGTAGCCAACCTGTGCCAGTTAGCCAGGGACAGGAGGTGGTGGGGGACAGTTAAGTCTTGGCCCATGGGCTTTTTTCAATGTTAAAACTGAAGCAGGCCTGTTTATACCAGGACAGCTGGTGAACTTGACCTGCATTGACCCTGCTTCTTGTTTCTCCTTTGTCTCACCCTCCTCAATTAGAGCATCCTCCTTTTTGTGTAGCTGTTCTCTGATCAAATGTAGGGGGCCCCTGAGTTTGCTTTTGTCAGTCGTGACCCTTGTAGACTTCAGTGGAGAAGGACTTTGGGTCCCGTTGCTGAGGTACCTGGGGCCGGAGCTGACCTGATTGTGTCTGTGCTGTTTCCTCCTTGGGGGCATCCATCGGCCACCTAGCAACTCAGTGTCGGATGTACTCAGGTGTGCAGTGCACCTGCTCCTGCAGAGAGGGGGCCCTTACTATCCTCCCACCAGACCCAGGCCTCCAAAACTGCTCCCCATTCCGCTCCCCTGCTGGGTGAGGGATGAGTGCCACTTTGCACTGAGGTCTGGAGGCTGAAACCCCAGGACCATGCTGTAACTCATTCTCCCCCACAGCCCCTTCCCCACCAGCCCATTTGTCGGTCACCCAGTCCTGCTGGTGGCTTCTTCTCAGCCTCTGCTGGATCAGTCCCCTTAGCCTTCATTCCACTACAGTTGCCATCATTGACCAATAACTTTCCCTGCTCTCCCAGACACTGCCAGGGGCGGTCTTCTAAAATATCAGGATGACATTTATTGAGAAGGCTCTTACTAAATACCCAAGCTTGGATACTTTGCTGCACTTTTGCACATAGCCCAATCCTGAACACCCTGAGTGGAGCAGGAATGACAAATGTCTGGCACCTGTATAGCCCTTCTGAGCCCTGATGCTATGGCAGCATCGCTAGCTGGTCATAGAGGACAGGCAGCCTGCATACCTTGTCCTTCCATCCTTCCAACCCACACCAGCCTGTCAGAGTTGGCACAAAGGCCATATCTATTTGCCACACCAGTCCCAAATTTTTCCTTCTATGGCTAATCCTAAAATGGTTCTTTAGGTCTCTGCTTATGTCACCTCCTCCTGGAAGTCTTCCTTGACTTGCCATTTCTCTTAATCTGTTTTCAGTCATGTCCTATGTATAATATATCTCTATCTCTATATTTATATTCATATCTCAGAACATTTCTTATGCTACATTTTAATAGTGTACCTATTTGTCATGCTAGAATGTGCAGTTTTGGAAGATGGTTGTTACATCTCAGTAATCTTTGTATTTCCAGGATCCAGCATAGAGCCTGGTACACAACAGCTGCTGAGAGATTTTTTGTATGATACACGAACAAGTAAATGAACAAGTGAGTAAATATGCAAATAACCTGGTGGGATCAGGTCATTTTGAAAGTGAATGAATGAGAAGATTATTAAGCCTATTTGACAAATAAAATCAACTGGCTTCCCCCTTCCACATGGCTACAGAGCAGGTCATACTTCTCAGTGATTCATTGTGGGGCTGAAGTTGAACCTGTTTGTTTCTGTTGATGAGGCTGGAGAGCAGGCCATTGCTTCATCTTGCTATGAGGAGAGGGTGATCTTTATAGTCTTGTACACCCTCACCTTTCACAGTTGATGAGTCCAGGCTATCTTGGATTCTTCAGCTCCTTCTTTCAGGTCCTAAATTTTTCCTAATTTGTGTGTATATGTGTGTGTGTGCCTCCGCACATGTGTGTAAGTTTTGTGTACGTGTGTATGCAGGTCTATGGGCCACCTAAACCTAATGCAGAATCTTGTCAGTTATATGAGTGCAGGTACAGTTAGAAGAGGGGTGCTCTTGGGGCCATGTGCTTGGTCTCATGTGGGGAGGGAGCCTTCATGGTGGCCCCTGACTGCTATCAGCCTGATTTTTGGTCCTTAGAATTCCTCAGGAGACAGTTTTCTTTTTATTTCAAAAGTCTAGTTGGAGATAGAGAACTCCAGTTCAGAAGGATGTTATTTTCTAGAAGAATGCCAGAAGAAGGGGACAGTCAGCTGCTTGCATGTGTGTTGTCATGTTACGCTTTTGTCTGGGTCCTCAATGAACCACAAAATGGTCTTGTCTTCGCTTCAGGCCAGGTTCCTGCTTTGCCCTTGAACACTCCCCTTCGCTCTGCAGAGAGATCCTCTCTGCCCGGAGATGGGCTGCAAGGAGCTGAAACTCTTGGAGGCATCAGGGAGGCTGGGGACATGGTGATGGTAAGACACACAGACACTAGGGGATAGACATGGTGATATTGGGGGACATGGTGACACTGGAGGTCATAATGACATTAAAGGACACAGTGACACTGTTAGATACAATGATGCTGGGGAATACGGTGATTACTGGGGACATGGTCCTCCAATATTACCATGCCCCCCGGTGTCACTGTCTTCCCACTGTGTTCCCCAGCATCACTGCATCCCCCAGGGTCCCTTATTTTTTCTCTTGGTTCCTCGGTGAGGACCAAAAAGAATGTTCATTGTCACAAGTGAAAATGATAATCAAGTGGGGAGAAAAGCTAGTCCTTCAGGAAGGCACGCGGAGTAATAGCACAGCAGCTGCTGCTGTTAGCGGGTCTGAGAAAGCAGCTTAAAGGGCTTAGTTGGGAGGGAGGAGGCTGAAGAAGCTAATTATAAAGCTTGTGCTGGAGATGAGAGAGGATTACGAGGCCTTTTTGTGCACCAAGATTTTGGAAATGAGAGGAGACTCCTTTACCTGAAAAGGAACGGGGTAAACAGAAAGGCGAGGTAAGGAAGGGAGCAGGGATCACGGCTGCATCAAGGAAGGCTGGGTCACCTGCAGTGAGCGTGCCTGTTAATGAAGGTCCTGCACGGTCTGAACTGCACGGAAGCAGGGATGACTCCTCATCTGATCATACTTACTCGTGTCCGCTGATGGACAGGCCTGGGCTCTGTTCTGAGGCTCTGAGAAATATCTGCCTTACTAATCAGGATGGATTTCCTGGGCCCCTGCTGTGTGCCAAGCTTGGGGCTGGGTGCCCCAGGGAGCACAGCTTCTGCTTCCTGGGCCTTAGGGTAGTCGACCAGGAAGGATAGGGCCCAGGATGTGCAGAATGTCAGGGAACCATGCTGAAAGTGGGGTTGCCCCAGACTTGGGGGCTAGGGAAGTGCTCCACAGAAGAGAGAAGCCAAGGCAAGGTGTAGAAGGATGGGGGTCACCATGCAGGGGATCTCGAGCCAGGGAGCCTCACTGGAGTGGAGAATTCCTAGAGGAAAGAGCAGGAGCTAAGGCTCACAGGGTGGACAGGAGTCAGATGCAGAGGCCTCAAATTGCAGGATAAGGGGACTGGGCTTTTTCTGCAGACACTGGGAACCACTTGAAGGACTTGGAGCACAGGAATTATCTGGATAAAAACTGAGTTTCAGGACGACTTGGTCAGCAGGTACACAGAACAGACATGGTGTGGTGACCTGGACAGAAAGAGTCAGGTTTCTTCTGCAAGAGCCTCAGGTGAGGCAGTGAGCTCCACCATGGTGGAAACAGGAATGAACAGTTGGATGAATGACTATAACCATCTGTGGCTGGCCCAAACCCCCATTCTCCCATGTTGATGGCAGCAAACTGGGGTAGTCACCAACAGGGTTCATTATGCATCTTCGAAAGACTTTGGAGGGATGCAAGGAGGAGCATTCTTTTCCTATGAAAGCAAACATCACTATATAATGGAGAAAGCACGCAACACCAAGTGGTGACATCCTCTCGGGATTGCAAGTCTCCATGTCTGTGCTTTGGTCCCTAAGGGTTTGGGGCTGAGAGATTCTGCTCCAGCCCTCTCACCTGGTAGGTGAAGGATGGAAGTCCATCCAGAGAGCCAGATGTCCTCCAGGGCCACACCTTTGCACTAAGAGAGAACGGGCAAGGTGCCCAGGCCTCCTGACTGCTTGCACTGGGTTCTAGCACTTGCCTTCCATGGTCTTCTCTTTACTTACCCATCTCTTTAGGAGATAAACCCCAAGGTATCAAAGGAGCACAGGTGGTAGAATTGGGTAAGAGAAACAGCAGGAGGAGGGAAAGGAATCAAGATGTATTGGTGCTTGCTCTGTTCCCAGTGCTCTACATGCATACTTGTTTGCTCATTATGACCCCTCTGCAGGGTGCACATGGCTGCATTTGGCTGCATTTGACAGGTGGGTCATCCAGACACAGAGGGTGCCATTCACCTCCTGGGTCACATGGAGGGGGGGGACAGTAAAATTTGAACTCAGGTCAGGCATTCCTTCTATTCCATCAAAATGGATGAACCTGCCTCTCCCCAGCAGAGTGGAACAGATTTTGAGTGGGCACGAAACACCTCTATAACACATAGCAGAGAGGAACTGCAGAATCTCTTGGCTGCTTGCTGACTCTTTCTTCAATTGGTTTCAGCTGCCTGGGCCTCCACACCATGAACAGCGCCCCGAGGGATGCCCAGGTCCCCAGCTACCGCAAGTGCTTCCTGCCTTCCGTGGCCCAGACCCTCTCTGTCGCCCAGGTCAAGCCAGCCAAGAAGATAACTTTCCTCAAGCAAGGAGATCCCCGATTTTCTGGCGTTCGCCTGGCTGTCCACCAACGCACCTTCAAGAGCTTCGGGGCACTGATGGATGAGCTCTCCCAGCGTGTGCCCCTCTCTTTTGGGGTGCGCTCCATCACCACACCCCGGGGCCTGCATGGCCTCAGTGCCCTGGAGCAGCTAGAGGATGGTGGTTGTTACCTTTGCTCTGATAAGAAGCCCCCCAAGACCTCCAGTGGGCCAGGCTGCCTACAAGGGAGAAACCCCTCCACTCAGCAGTCTCAGGACGTCAAAGGCCAATGTGAGGCACCAGGAACATCCTCTTCCCAGAAAAACCCTAAAGCCCCAAAGAGGATCACATTGGTTAAGAATGGGGACCCGCGCTTCCAGCGGACAGTGGTTCTCAGTCATAGAAATACCAGGAGCCTGTCAGCCTTTCTCAGCAAAGCCTCGGACCTTCTCCACTTCCCCGTGAAGCAGGTGTTCACAACCAGTGGGGAAAAGGTAGGCTGTCAGGGCACAACATTTTCTTTAAAAAGTTCTCTGGACCTCAGATCAAAATACTTGAATGGAAGGGGAAGATTATCCTTAAAAAGAAGCACTGTTAGCCCTGCTACTAATTAAAGGTGGGTAGTCGGGACAGTGAGTCAGTTAATCAAACAAACAATTGTTATTTATATTTTTAGCTACCATTTGGCAAGCTCCTCGTGAGTCCCAGACACTGCCTGGCTCACTTTCATTCTTTTCTTATCCAGTTATGTTATTTAATCTGCTGCAGGGAGAGTTCAGTGCAGGAAGCAGAAACTACTTGAAGTGCCTTAGGCAGAAAGCAGTTGAATACAGGGCATTAGGGAGCTTCCTCTGGACATGGTGAGGGATGAACTCTGGGTTTGCAGGAATGACTCCCAGCATTCTGCATGGAAGCTACTACCCCTGCCTGAAGCTACTGTCATTATTGAGTTCAAGTGGGCTGCTCAGATGTGGCATCCAGGACTATAAACCTGAGATCTGGAAACTGCCACATCTCTATCTCAATGCATTGGGGCTCTGGGTCTGGCCACTGCTTCCTGAGCCGCCCTCATCTCTGAAAAATGTGTTTAGCGCTTTCTAAGCCCCTCAGTCCTGGAAAGCACACCAGGAGGAGAGTGGAGTTGACCTTGACAGATCTAGGTCAGAGCCTCCACCACACAAACTCATGAGGCAGTACCTATTATACCATGTGAAGAGCTAAGAAAATTGAGGCACAGAAGTCAAGTAATTTGCTCATAGTTGTATGGCTGGCAAATGATAGGGCCAGCCTTAATGTTGTCAGAATTGTAAAGGAAGAACCTTTCTAAATTGTGGTGCATTTGCTATGTACTAGCAGGTGCTACATTCTAGTATGTGCTACATACATGCAGATTTTACAGACAAATAAGACTAGGTCCCTACCTACCGTCGATCGGCTACATTTCAGTGAGTGTGGTGAGAGGGAGGAGCAGACACAAAATTAATTAATTGAAGAAAAAAATAGCACATTTTCAGGTAGACTGACTTACAGAGCTATTAGCGTTTCTGTAAACAAAGTGGCCTCATTGCTCCCTGGGACAGGCTGCATCACAATTACTTGTCTGCCAGTCCTCAGCTAGAAGGACACTCTCAATAATGCTTTTTTCTTTCCAGGGTCCTAGACCCTTATCTCTCATTAAAATGGGGGTATCGTTTAACCTTCAATTCTATTTTCTTTCTTGGAAAAGTCTTGTTTTCTAGAAACATAGCTACATCTATCTATAGGTTGAAAGACTTGGTCACCTTTACATTTTTGCGATGCACCAGAGATCTAAATCAAAATAGGAATGTACCTGATTGTTTGAAACAAACTTTTAATTAACTGGGTTGAAAGATCTGGTAGACAGCAAACTTAATGTCATTTTGGGAGGAGAAGATGCAAGTTTTCTCTCTCTTTTTCCCATTCCCTTGTTAATGGAACATACCTTTCTAATTTGAGAAAATGAAAAAGAACAGATTCAGCACTTTAAAGATGGAACTAAATTCCCCAAAAGTGCTCATTACGATATACGTAATGCTATAAATAGTGCAAACCCTCACATATGTGGGGCCTCAGGGCCAGGTGAGATTTTTCTAAAAGGAGGAACCTGTTTTCTGATGCTGTCTGCTCCTCTCTCAGCCCAGGACATCCTGCTGGTGGGTGTGGGGGGGGGCGGGGAGTAAGACAGGGGTGTGACCTAGCGCCTGGGCAGGAGGAGCCTAGAGAACCCTTGGAGGACCCTGGGATGGAAGGGCCACCTGTGCAGAGAATAGTGCCTTGCCCTTGTCCACTCTTCTAGGGGCAGAAGCAGAGGCGATGGGCTTAGATTATGCTGGAAAACCCAGGTCAAACTCGAGAGGATTCTGGCTGGGGAAAGGGTGCGGCGACACTGAATCAGGTCTCCATATGGAAGCTGGTTGCTTTAAAAAAATGCCTGTTCTGGATGGTGCAAGTGTGGGCAGGGAAGCAGACCAAAGGCTTTGTGAAGTTTTTTGTACCTGAGGCCTCTGGAATAACCTCTAGACCACAGGCCTCCTATCAGGGGGATATAGGTAGAGAGGAAGATCATGGTGGTGGGACCTCAGTCCCCATCTGTCATGGTATTATGGCAAGTGGTTGGGATCCTTCCCTTGGGTCAGAAGTCTGGGTTGAGATGGACAAACAGGACCAGAGTGAGGGGATGCTTCCTCTACCTGTGTATTCCCAAGCAGAAGGGAGGTTCTGCAGACCCAGCCTCCTGACTCACACTCTCCTTCCTCAGGTGGATTCTCTGAAGGCTCTGTTGCACAGCCCCCCGGTGCTGGTGTGTGCTGGCCCTGAGTCCTTCAGACCTCAGGCAATGGAAGGGGCAAGAAGTGGGACTGAAATTTTACCAGGCCAGACTTCAAGGAACAAAAATGGTGAGCTGGTTTTGGAGTTTCCCTAACGTTATCTGCAAGGGATAGTGGTTCAGGAGAGCCGGGAAAGCTATTCTTTCTAGATAACTTAGGAAACCTGTCTTTGGTTTCAATTCTTGGGCTACCAGTTGTTTGAGGTCTCTTTTGCCTATTCCTCCTCTTATCATCATCATCAGCCTTAACTGGGTTGAACATTTGAGGTATGAGAGAGGGGAGTCTGGTCTTTAGAGAACAGGGATCAGGATATCTTGAACTCTAAGTTTCTAGGATCTAATATAAGCTTTACTAAGGACCGTGGTGAGATTACAGAAACAGTGGACCATGGCTATGTGGCATTTGCATCTTTCAAGGGTCATGACTCTCTTAAACAATGATGGGGGCCAAATGGACTAAAACTAAAGGTCATTGATCTAACCCATCAACCTAGGCATCCAATCATATAGCCATCCAAAAGCCTACTATGTGCCAGAGTTTAGGGTTTGTTATTTAAAAAACAAACAAATTACTTTAGAAGTACAATTAACAACCATAGAATAAGAGTTTCAGCAAAATTATTTAAATGACAACGGACAAATTTTGGTGAATAAACAAAATAACGTCCTCTGTGAAAAGCTGTTAAGAACTGCCAGTCCCTCATGAGAGTCTGTTTAGAGGCCCCCTGGTCCTAGAAAACCTACAAGCCCACCCACTCTGGGAACCATCACCAGGGCAACAGCTAGAGGGGTACCAGTAACATATGGGAAGTGGGAAAAGTGCCTGGAAAAGAGGTGATTGCTGAGCAAGAAGCATTGTTCCCTCTCTGACCCCTCCCCCACATACAGTGTCACAAGTGGTGAAACAGATCATCCCACACTGACGAATACCTAAGGCTCCACCCCTTACAACAATAAAAGGTGCAACAGCTCTACCTAAGACACAGAGGCAAACAAATACAGGAGCCTGCCAAGTGGAGGAGACAAAGAAGTATGGCCCAAAAGAAGGATGGACCAAGGTTCCAGTGGGAAAAAATAAGTGACGAAGAGATAGCCAACCTAACAGACCCAGAGTTCAAAACACTGGTGGTAATGATGCTCACAGCCTTGACAGACAAGACTGAGTATGACAAATACATAAGGGAAGAAGTGAAGGCTATACTAAGTGAAATGAAGAAAAAGCCACATGAAACCAATGGTAAAGAAAAGGAAGCTGGGGCTCAAATCAACAATTTGGAACATAAGGAAGAAATAAACACTCAATCATTACAGAATGAAGAAACAAGGATTGAAAAATATGATGAGATGCTTAGGAACTTCTGGGACAACTTTAAACATACCAACACCCAAATCATAGAGTGCCAGAAGGAGAAAAGGAAGAGCAAGAAATTGAAAACTTAGTTGGAAAAATAATGAAAGAAAACTTCCTAAATTTGATAAAGGAAATAGACATACAAGTCCAGGAAACACAGAGAGTCCCAAACAACTAGACTCAAAGAGGACCACACCAAGACACATCATAATTAAAATGCCAAAGGTAAAAGATCAAAAGAGAATCTTAAAAGCAGCAAGAGAAAAGAAGAGAGTTACCTACAAAGTTGTTCCCATAAGACAAGATGATTTCTCAAAAGAAACTGTTCAGGTAAGAAAGGACTGACAAGAAGTATTCAAAATGATAACAAGCAAGAATCTACAACCAAGATTACTCTATCCAGCAAAGCTACCATTTAGAATGGAAAGGCAGATAAAGTACTTTCCAGACAAAGTAAAGCTAAAGGAGTTCATCATCACCAAGCCATTACTATATGAAATGTCAAACGAACACAGTTAAGAAAAAGAAGATCAAAACTATGAACAGTAGAATGACAACAAAATCATAACTATCAGCAAATGAACCTAAAAAAACAAAAACTAAGCAAAAAGCCAGGCCAGGAACAGAACCATAGATATGGAGATCATATGGAGGGTTATCAGTGGGGAGGAGGAAGGGGGAGAAATGGGGGACTGGTGCAAAGATCAGGAAGCATCATTGGTTGGTACAACCAATGTTAAGAATAGTATAGAAAATGGAGCAGCCAAAGAACTTATATGCATGACCCATGGACATAAACTAAGGGAGGAGAATTTTCTGGAGGGAAGGGAGGTGCTGGGCTGAGGGGGGCAAAGGGGAAAAAGTTCGGACAACTGTAATAACATAATCAATAAAATATACTTAAAAAAAAATCACAATAGTAGTGTCAGTGATGGCCATGTGCCAGGTACTAGAGATACAGAGACCCATTAGCCACAGCTGAAGGAGCCTCCAGTCTCATCTGGTGCTTAGGAAACCTCCTCCTGCTCAGATGAACTCATGGTCTGTTCTTTTGCTGGCCACAGGCTCACCCTCCACTAGCTCCTTCCTCTTGTCAAGTGTTAGCTAAGGAGAGCAAATGAGAAAGTACTTGGGGCTTTATTCTTTCTTGAGGTTATTTTTTTCTATCCCCAGTAGCCCCTTCTCTTTTTCACAGGGCACAGACTTGACTATCAGGACCTTCTATTGTGTGTTCAGGTCTTTCCTTGCAATCATTTATCAACCCCAAAGCTTGATGAGTATTAGGAGGATAAATCACCACTAATAATTGCAAAGCATTTTACAGTTTACTATCTGGTGCGTATGCAGCAGCTTATTGATTTTGCCTCCCGTGTTGGGGGTGGGCATGAGCAGGGCTAGGAGTTAGCTCCTATCAAGAACCCACCTTGTGCTAGCCACTCTGCAGGAAGTTTTGTTCTGTCTTTGTAGAAAGTTTTATATATAATGCCTTGCATTATCCAAACACGTCCAAATAGATACCATTATTCTTATTTTACAGCTCATAAAAGAGGCTCTGCCAAAAACTACACAGCTAGGGAGTGGCAGGGTTCAGATTGAATTCAGATTTCAAGTTCATCTTGCTTTGCTCTGCTGGTTCATAAACAGCAGACTGTGGATATTTGTTCTAGGGCAGTGTCTGCCCTTACTGTGTGGTTTTGGAGGCGGCACGGGCGTTGAGGAGGTGAAAGCCTTGTGATCAGCCTTTTTGCCCTGCCCTGAAGCTGCCCCAAGCAGCTCACTGTCTTTTCCTCTTTCCTCTTGCTCTTCCTTGTGTGCCAGGGAGCTGGGGCCCGAAGGCCAAGCAGAGCATGATCCATTCGAGGCCCAGCTCAGGCAGCAGGCCTCAGCGGTTTCCCTTGCTGCTGGAGAGATCTAATTTCAGCGACCCCCTGGTGTCTCTGCATCATGCCTGGATGGGTCCTGCTCCTGACAGGCACCCTCGAAACACACCAGCCCAGCTTAGCCCATTGGTGGCCAGTGATGATGTTGAGAAGAAGGTCCATGTGAATGAGGATGGCAGCCTGTCCGTGGAGATGAAAGTCCGCTTCCACTTACTTGGCAACAACACGCTCCTGTGGTCCAGGAGGGGTGGGAGGGCCAACACCCTCACAACAGCCAGTGGGGAGGGCCTGGTTCTGGGAGAGGCAGACCCCCTCCGCTGTGTGTGGGAGGGCCACCCTGGGGGCTCCATGGAGCCCGGGACACAAGGACTGGGGTCCCAAGAGGCAGAATGCAAGGAAGCCTTTGAACAAGGCCAGCGGCAGCCAGGGTCCAGATATGAGATCTGGATGAACCCCCTTTACACTGCCCAGGGAGAGGGGAGAGCCCCTCGGGGGAGGCCCAGGCTGGCCCCCCATACCCACCCCAGGAGCCCCTGGAGCCAGGCAGTTGCTGGCAGGAAAAGCAGCAGCAAGGAAAGTGTCAGCCCTACCCCCAGTGACAGGCCCCAGGAGAGCTCCGAGTCAAACTCGCCAGAGGGCAACGTGGGCAGCTATGACCTGCATCGGGCTTCTGGGGCTGCCCCGCAGAGAGGACCAGGGCGGGAAGGGGAAGCTAGCGGTGTACCCCAGGCTGGTGAGGACGCAGGTCCAGAGGGAGCGGGACCAGGCAGCAGGGATCGCTGCTGCCTGAAACCCAGGACCCCACGCATGACAGCTGCTCTTCCTGACTCCTTAGTGAGTGCTGGGTCTCACATGGAGTCCAGCGAAAGGGGTGAGTGGCACCAGGGCCGCCGCAGCAAGACGAGGGCCATGACTGCCCCATGGAAGACCACCCATTGGGGAGGACACTGCTCTTCCGCCATGAATCTCTCATCTTCGAGGAACGAGGACCCATGGGCAGAGGGGAATGAACTGGACCCCAGATACTCCCAGGCCAGGGATGGATCTGGGATGAGACAGCCCCTGGCTTCAGGCCATTTTGGCTCTGGAGACACAACAGAAGGCTATTCCCCATCCTCCACCTGCACCTCAGCTGTGGGCAGGAGAAGAAAGCAGGAGGGCAGAGCTAGTGCCATGTCCTCCCCCAGCATTTCCAGCCTTGGCCGAGGGACCCAGAGAGGCTGCCCCAGGCAGCCCCACAGCCAAAGGGATGCTCACTGCCCACGTGACTCCCCTGTGTCCAGGCAAACATCAGAGCCCCCCACCCCAGGCAGGGTCTGCCCAGCCAAGCCAGCACTGCACTTTCCTGGAAGCTCACCTAATAGCACCAGGAACCCAGCGTCCCAGGCCCCAGGGCCACCTTCCTCTGCCTCTCCTCCTTCCCAGGATGCACGAGGGGTCAGTAGTGCCCCCCTTACTCCTGTGAGCAATTCAGACTGTGCTTCCAATTTCTATCCCCTCTACTCTCCCTCTGCTGAGACCAAGAGGAATCCTGAGTTCAGGGCACACTCTCTTTCCAACACATCTGACTCTTTCAGCTCCCAAGCCAATGGCCAGGGTGAAAATGCATGGGGCGACGTCCCTAAGCCTTCCCAGCCCTGGCGTATGCTGGTTGGATGGCATGAGCGGGGGAAGCCAGGAGCCCACCAAGGGGGCTGCTACTCAGAGATGGGCACATCCCGGGTCAGCAGAGCTCCCCGCGGTGAGACACACGTCCAGCCGGAGGGCAGCCAGAAATCCTCCCCGGAGGCCTGCCTGGTGTGCACCAGGTGCTGTCCTGCTCCCCCCGGGGCACAGCCCTCCGTCAAGAAACACCCTCCGTGCACCAGCAATGGACACCACAGTGCTGATTCGGGGCCAGGGGGCGCCGAGCCGGGAGAGGGACAGCTAGCTGTGCAGGGCCCATGCCCCGCTGGCGCCCAGTCAGGGGCCGCTGCGAGAGCAAGAAGGAGTAGCCTGGGCCCTGGGCCTGGGAGAATGTGCCAGGTCCCTGGTGGAGGGGCAGGTCTGGAGGAGCAAGAGGACAATGGCAGCGTGACACCAGATGCTCTGCCCCAAGCCTCACCAGAAGCCGTGGTGCGTGAGTGGCTGAGCAACATCCCGGAGGAGCCCATGCCCGTGAAATGTGAGATGGCGGATGACAGCCTGGGTGTGGCTGGGGGTGGCCTGGAAGGCCCCATGGAGGACCCCGTTGACAAACATTCCCTCCAAAGCCGGGAGGAGCCAGCTCAGGCCAGACAGCCATCCCTGGAAGGGACCACCAGTGAGAAAGTAGAACCAGAGGGACCCCTCCCAGTGACTGGTGACACTGGTCCCCAGCCAGAAGAGGGTCTTCCTCACAGCGGAGTTTCAGAAGCCCCCGCAGAGACTGGAACAGGTGAAGGGGCAGCTGGGGACTGCAGTGTGGGCCGGTGGGTGCTTCCCTGCAGGGTCTCTGCCTCCATTCAGATCATGAAAGCGCTGATGGGCTCCAGGCAGGGCCGGCCCAGCAGCCTGCCCGAAGTGTCTGGCCCGGTGGGCAGGAGGCTCAGCCACTCTGCCCAGGCCCTCGTCACGTGTCTCGCCAGGCTCCACTTCTTCGATGATGATGTTGGGTGTCCTGCTGACAAAGTGAGGTTCACAGACTCTCCTCGGTACCAGGAGCTCCTGAGCACCTTCCAGGCCTTGTGGCCAAGGTGTGGCCTCAGGTCAGGTGAGCTGGACTCAGGCTTCCGGGAGTTCGGCAGGTGCCAGGCTCTGCCAGGCCTCAGGTCCCAGGCTGTGACGGAGGACTTCACACCAACATCCTCTTCCGGTGTGGATGTCGGAAGTGGTTCTGGAGGCTCGGGGGAGGGCAGTGGACCCTGTGCCCGGGACTGCGCCCTGGTCTCTGAGAAGATAGAGCTGCCCTTGAAAATCTCCCACCGGAGGCCTGATTCCAGAGCCTCAGAGAACCCAGGGGAGCTGGGACGGCAGCAGCTGGGTGCTTCCATGGCCGCCTCAAGTTCTCCAGTGCGGGCCTGTGCAACTGGGAAGGACGAGGCAGAGGGATGCAGTGCGGAACAGACGCTGAGTGGTGGGCTGGACCGAGCAGCTGGGAGCACGATGCAAGAAGACGCAGTGCAATTAGAGAAAATAAAAGAAGAAAAGGAAAGAGCAGAACTGCAAGGAGAGGGTGTCAGTGGACTTCCAGAAGAGGAAAGAGCCATGGGACAAGGACTATCAGGGGCTGGCTCTCAGGAAGGGGCAGGTACACAGGATGTCGAGCCTGTGCAGGAAGATGGAGTAGGAAGAGACCCTGCCTCCGCTGTGCTGCGCCCTCCAGGGAGGAGAGAAACGTGGGCAGAGACCCTTGGGAGCCTCACTGAGAGGGACTCAAATGCCAGTGGGAGTCAGAGTGGTCCCAGCACTGAGCCTGGTTTGGAGAAGCTGCCCAGAGCAGCTGAGACAGGCCACGAGCAGACCCAGGCCAAGTTCACCCAGAGGGCTGGAGAGAAGGATGCTTCTACAGCTCACAGGGTGTCTCTGGACCCTGACCCCCTCTGGGTGTCCAACCTGCTGAGGAAGATGGAGAAGGCCTTCATGGCCCACCTGGCCAGTGCCACTGCTGCGCTACAAGCCCGCTGGAGCCTGCAGGGCCACGACCTGCTGGACCAGATGGTGGCTGAGCTGCATCAGGATGTGGGCCAGCGGCTCCAAGACAGCACCGTAAAGGAGCTCCGAAAGGTCCAGAGCCGGGCTGGCGGGAAGGCGCCAGGGCCCCCTCGGGGAGCCTTCAGGTGGGAGATGTCCCAGGAGACAGAGCAGCGTAGGCGTCGCCTCCAGGGCCTTCGTAACCTCTCGGCCTTCTCAGAGCAGACCCGGGTCCGGGGCACCCCCTCCCTCTCCCTGGAGGACATGCCAAACCCCAGGGGAGCCCTGGGGACCCGGCCGGGTGGCAAGGCCGAGAGGGAGGAGTTCTGTCCTTGCGATGCCTGTATGAGGAAGAAAGTGATCCTTCTGTCCCCAAAGGACACAGTGGGTAGAGCCAGCCCACCTGTCAGAGAGGCCTTTGACCTGCAGCAAATTCTACAGAAGAAAAAAGGAGGATGTGCTAATGGGGAGACAGCAGGGATGACCCCTGAGAAGACAGGGATGGAGCCACTTCAGAGGGACCTCTTGGGGACAGAGACTGTCCAGGGAGCAGATGGAGGCCTGGAGCTGGGTTTAGGCCGGGGGCCTGGGGCTGAGGAGAGGGATGAGGACAAGGGCAGCCAGATGCTCAGCCGAGGTGAAGATCCAGGAGGAGCAGAGGAGGATGCAGCTGCTCAGCAGAGAGGAGGGAACACAGGCCCCTGTGCAGGCCACCACCGAGGGGCAGCAAAGTGGGAGGAGAGGGTCATGGGGAGCAGGAAAGAGAACAGAGAGGAGGGCTCTGGGTCCAAGGTCAGGCTGGAGAGCGACCGAAGTCCAGGTGGACAAAATGATGGTACCGGCACCACAGAGGTCCAGGAAACTGAAGGAGGGGGGCAGCCAGCATGGAGAAGAGGACGTCGAGGCGAGAAAGAAGGGAGTCCACAGGCTGGCCCGAGGCAGGGCCAGTCGGGTGAGGCTTCTGGACACAACAGCCGAGACCAAGTGGAGAGGCCCACAGCAGCCCCTGTCCCAGGTGGGGACACCCCCGACCAAAGGTCAGGCCTGGAGACAGGCCACTCCTTATCCGGAAAATCATCTCTGGGAAACTGCTCTCATCTTTCGCAGAAAGGCTCCGAAGAGGAGCCTTCAAATGGAGACGTGAGGACCTCAGGCCATGAGCCCGAGGAAGTTGCTGGTTCAGAGAAAAAAGTCACAGACATGCATCCAGAAAGCCCCGCTCCTGAGCAGGAAGGGCCTTCCCCTGGCTTGATGACTCCCAAGCGAGGGACAGGCAAATGTCTGACCCCAGACCCCAGAGCAGGCAGAGGCTCTGATTTAGAAGCCGAGAAGATAGTTAAAAGTCTCTCTGGGACAGAAATGAGGTTTAGCAACCTTGCCATGGACAGGACAGAAGGCTTTGGCCAAGATGATTTAGATTTCTAGAGATCTATCTGTGAGGTGGTCATGAGGCTGGAGTGCTGTTTTTACTCATATTTTGTCTACAAGCCCAAGCATGGCTCAGCCCCCAGCAACGTACAACGAGCATGGGGGAAAGGTCAAAGACTCGCCAAGGACGCAGGCACACCACAGTGTCCTGGGGTTCTACACGCTGGAGCTTCAGAGGCCCACTGGCCTGTTCTGCACCCTGTGTGGGGCAGTTTGTCTCAGATCTGCCCTGTAACCAAGGGTCAGCTGGGCCCTCTGTTCCGTGCCGAGCCTGAGAGGATGGAACTGATTGGAAATGTTCCAGGAGTTTTTGTTTGTGTGTTTGTTTTTTTTGCTAGCAAATGTTTCTCTCATTCTTTTGCCTATTGATCTCCTGTTATTTTTCTCCTTGGCCTCTCTGGGCACTCACCTCGTTCTACTTTGAGGTACTTTTCTCTAGTCTTGAATATATTTGGTGACTCTGCAGATGTGAAAAATTCAGGAAGAAGCAGATAAATTCAGGGTCATTGGGCGAAGTTTGTTCTCAACCTCCAAGTGTATTTCCTTAATTTGTGTACATATTTGGGAGGTAATGGAAAAAACTGGAATATGTGAAAAAGCAGAAAGAAGGAAAATTAGCCACCCATGATCCCATCACTCAGAGACAACTTGTATTAGAGGTTTGATATTTTTTCTATCAGATGTTTTTCTAACTATGGTAGTGGATGTCATCCTTATACACTTTTTTTTTTAACTTTACAATGCAAGAACTTCCCCTCTTTATCTCTAGATCTGCAGAAACCTATTTTTAATACCTGAATAATACATTATGAGAATATAAAATACTCTACTGCACCATTTCACTCTTGCTGACCATTTAGATGGTTTTCATCATTTTTAAAAAAACTTTTTCCCCTCATGAACTGCAGATGATTTCTTTAGCATAGATGCCTAGGCATGGAGTTACTAGGTAAAAGGATATTGACTTTTTATTTTTAAGGCTCTGGATATCCTGCTGCCAAACTGTTTTTCTGAAGGTCTGTACTAACTGACATTGCCTGGCCTGACACCCTCCCATCAGCATTTGGTCTGGTCATTAAAATAAGAAATCTTTTGCTAATTTTATGGGCACAAACAGTATCTCATTTTAATGGGTTACTATTGTAGATATATTTGATCACTAATGAAATCATGAATTTTTCTAGGTTTTTTAGAAAGCTATTTGCATAAAAAGTATATATGCATGCCTTTTGCCCATTTTTCAACTGGAATCCTACCTTTTTAAAAAATGAGTTGATTTCCATGTATCCTTTATAATATATAAAAAGGTTTGTTTATCATTTTTAAGATGTAACAATGCCCTTTCTCTGTATTCTTCTATAGCCAACCTTGGCCTGGGTCGTGTCTGGATAGGGAGCTTCTTGATGGGACAGAATTTCTCATACATGACCTTTTGTGTATTCAGACTAATGAAAACAGGAGTCTATGCTACAAGAACAGGTGTTATTCACTGGCTATCTAAATGTAAATGTTAATAATAAAAATAAAGCAGATGTTGGGCCTGGGCCTGCAGTCATTGCTCTGCTCTGTTTCTGAGTGCTGGAGATGTTCCTAATAAAATTATGCATGTTTTTAAAATTTCTGTGCAGGTGATACTTTACAGCTTTTATATTAAAAGACTGTCTCTCTATATATGAACTATATCTTAACCAGTAGCTCCCAGTGGAATAGATTGCATTGTGAGCTAGGTTTAAATATGGTGATGTGCAGAGATATCCAGAACTTGTTGCTTTTAGTTGACATGGAGCTTCCACTGTGCACCTCTTCTGTGACTTAAGTCCCAAGTCACCCCCTAAAGGATGTTCTAACCATAATCTGCTATTTCCTCAAGCGACAGAGATAACCATCCCTGGCACCTCCTGATCTGGCACTTAATAAAATGGTACTGCCTGTCTCTGGTTGAGAGAATGCAGTGGAAAGAGCATGGGACTTGGGGTTAGATGACCAAGGCTCAAGTTCAGTGATAGCACCTCAGTTTCAACATCTGTGTAATGGGCAAAGCAATGTATTCTTCAGTGCATTGTTGAGAAGTAGGTCAGATCACATATGAAACTTCATTATACATATGTTGGGAAAATATCAATATTTTAATTAGATCTGCTGTTTTCTGAATATTATGTGTCAGGTACCATATTATACATAAGCGGTCCCACTTAATCTTTTCAGCATATCTTTGAAGTAGGCAAATTGACACTGTCATCCTCATTTCACAAATGAAGTGACTGGGGCAGGGTAGACTTACATAAATGTGTCCAAGCTCGCGCAGCTAGGTAGGGGCAAAGCCAGAATTTAAATTAGGGGACTTCAGACTCTGAAGTCCACGTCCTTTTCCACTGTATCATATTTTCATCATTTCAATTCAGGTCCTATAAATCAGTAACTTGACCAGAGGTGATTAACACTTCGTTGAATGAATTTACTGGAAAATAGTTAAGACTTAGGAAAGTAAATACACTGGGATTTTTTTTGCTCAACTGATTGCATTATGTCCTTAGTAATGTTCTACTTACGTACAGATATCAGGATCTGGGGATAACATGCTTTTATAAAGTTGAAACAGACTGACAAGTTATCTCTTCAGGGGATATCTCCTCTCAGTTACACACTCATCCAGTTTAAGCCCTCAAGTATTTCTAACCTTTATATACATTTCTTTTTTCTGTTAATAATAAACTGTGTTTTCTTCTGATTTGGCGATAAAGGATTTCAGGGCCATCCGCTAAGGTGAGGATTCCCCCTGCCCCCGACTTCTCTATAGCAACCATATTGCACGACCTTGCACAAGCCTCTGAAATTTAGCCCTGCTTGAAAATGTTGATGTTCCTGTCACCTCAGCTTGTCCCCGATTCAAAACTCAACTCATTTGTCACTTCAAGTGTTGCCCAAGTATTTATAGTAACAGTAGTCATGCAAACGTCTTTAGCCAGTACTCCTTGAACTAAGTGGAACAGGGAAGTAAATGGTGCTGGGATGAAACTAAGCTCTTCTGCCCTAGCCTTTTAGGGTGGGGATCAGAGAGTCCAGCTTAAAAGCATCATATTTCAGTAGCTGTGAACCAAAGATCCAGGGCCAGGCCCCAGGCTCAGAGCTTCTGACCTTATTGGTCTGAATTAGGGCCCCAGCACAGCTACTTTGTCAACCTTCCAGATGTGTATAGTGTTCCGCCAAGGTGGCCCATCCCTGATTGAGCCCAGCTTCCTTCTCCCGGGTGAGAAGACAGACCCATCTTGCACAAGAGAATTGCCCAAGTCACACAGCCGGGTAAGTGGCCACATGGAGACCAGATGGCAGGTCTCTTTCTATGTCCCACTTTGTAGTCCCCCTACCCAGGGCTTCGGGCGGCCCTGCAGAGAGAGGCAGCAAGCCGCAAACCTGCCCGTTCATCATCCGGACCTGTGCTCCCCTCACCCGCACGCCCACCTACCTTCCTCTTCACCCCAGAGTGCATCCGTCCCTGAGACCCAGGCCCTGTCTCCAGAAGGCCCTGCTAAGGTGTGCAGTGGAGAAGCACCTGCCTGTACCATGTGAAGCCCTCAGGACAGTGCAACTTGGAAGGGGACACGTCCTGAGAGGTGTCCAAACTGAACATGGGCCAGGTTTTTCCTTCACATTAAGAACATATAAACCACCTAGAGTGCTTCCTTAACAAGGACATTTCCACTCAGGAAATTTGGCTCAGCGTGTCAGAGGGTGGGCCCAGGAATATGTCTCAATAAGCGTCTGAGGAAAACCTACATACCCCCCTACCCAGTTGCCTGCCAGACCATTAGCTCTGCTGTTCTCGCTCGTTATGTCGTCTCCCCAGGGGACAGTGCGGGCCAGTCACTGTCAGCCTCTTGCTCTGCCTCCTTCTCCTGAGAGGCAATTAGAGTGGGTAAAGAGAAATCTCTCCCTGCTGGCCCTCCTCCCACACCCGGTGTCCATAGGCTCAGTCGGCAGCGCTGGCCCATGGTTGTCCCTGGGACTCACCTGGGCCACCGAAGTTCTCGAGTTTATGCCCTTACTCACCCACCTTCCCAGACAGAGTGACCTAAGTCTGATTCATGACTTCCATTGAAGTGAGTCAGCCTCCTGGGGTAACTGGCCCAGGGTTATGACCCTCATCTGTTGACCATTCCCAGCCTCCAAGCTGAGCGTGGCATCCAGGGACAGAAGGCGACTCCCCTGGACCAGTCTCCCCCCTCCTGTTGCTTCCACACCCTTCCTCCTGACCCCCACCTGTGCCTTCGTTCCTCCACGGTTTATGAGACCTACCTGTGTTCTCCTGGGTTCTAAATTTTTAGACCTGGTTTCATAGCCCGAGGTGCTTAGGTCGTCAGTGAGAAGACCCAGGGAAGCTGCACAGGTCAGGAAAATGCCCCACCTGCTACCACCGCCACCCCTCTTCTGTTTCCATCCACGTCCCCTCCGTCCCAGTCACTGCACCCCACCCCCACCCCCGGCCCTGACCTTGAAATCGTTGCTGGTTGCTTGTTTTCCAAATTCTGAGGCTTTTTTGAATGGCGGTGGCCCACAGCCCTAATGACACCGCTCTGGCTCTGTGACAATGTCCCCTCCTCATGCCCCTCACTAGCCCAGCTCTGACTTGGTTTTTTGCCTGCACCTTGAACCTGAAACACTGGCATCTTTCTGCCTTCAGCCTATTGCTCTTCTGTCCCCTCCATCTCCCTGGATGATTCCATCCATCCTCGCTGTTTCTGCTTCTACTTTTCAGCTCGTGACTCCCAAATCCAGGGCTTCAGCTTCCAACCACTGCGTTTCCCTCAAGAGCAACACACCCAGAGCAGAACCCATCCTCCTTCCTCAGCCCGTTCTTCTCCCCACGTGCTCACCTGGCACCAGCAGCATCCATCCTAGTCTAATATCTCCCCCCACACCCACACCCACCACAACAGCATGGTGTGAATGAAACATTACGGACACTTGAAATGGGTGAGGCTCTCTTCCAGTTTGGCTGTCCAGGAAAGCACCAGGTGGACAGTGACACTGGCCTGGGTCTTGCCTTATGAGCTTTGGTGTGAGATAAGGGGAAGAGCATTCCAGGTGGAGGTGATGGACAATAGGAGCAATGAAACAGAGAGGTCAAGCGTGGGCTTGGATGGTGATCAGTGAGTAGTCAGGGTCTCTGGGACCAAAGATGTGTGAATAGAGACAGGGTGGACATATGCGGGGCCCATAGCAGAAGGCACTTGAGTCCCTCCCTAGGCTCCAGGATAGCCCCAACCTTTGGCCAGAAGCATTGAAACCGTCCTGGGATTAATTAGGGCCGCTGCCTTTCCCCTGGGCTCCAGTCCTTGCCTGGAGAATTCAGCTCTGTCTGGAGTGCCCTCTGATGGAGGGCCAAGGTGCAATTCCCTCCTCTCCACAGAAGAACCAGCAGTCTCTAAAAAGCAGCACTCCTAAGGTGTATCCAGAGAGGCCTTTATGTTCATTGTCACCTTTAATTCTTGCCACAGCCCTACAAGGCTGACTGAGTGCCACTTTATGGGTGCTGAAGTGGGGTCAGAGGTGAGTCACCCAAGGATGTACAAATGATGAATGCCGAAGCCATGATTGAACCCAAATCTGACTCTCCTGGCTTGGGGTCTTTATCCACACAACCTGGCACTGAACCGCACACTCTGAGGGCCCTATCATGGTGGGCTTTGAGCCCCACCATGTCTCCTTGGTGCCCCCTTGCCACATGCCGGCTGGGGTGGCTGTGCATGAAGTTGCCCTTGATCTGCTCCGCTGGGTCTTCCAGGCTCTCACCTCTCACCCCCGCTGGTGTCTCCTTACCTCAGGACCCGCCCTCCTGGGGGCATCCCTGATACCTCACTGGCCTATCCATGATAAGGAACAGGGAACATGATGTTTTCCAACTCTGGCAACCTTGAGAGACACTGAATGTCTTTGTTTGTCACGAGGACTGGGGACGTCAATGATATTCTGTGTGTAGGGGCGGGTCAGGATGCTGAATGCCCAGCAACACGTGGGCCTGTACCTCCAAGGGGTGGGTAGTCCCACCCCAAATGCCACAGGCATTATTACTGCTGCATTTTATAGGCAAGGAGACTGAAATTCAGAAGCATAGCAGCTTCCCCATAGACACAGGGCTGGGAGCAACTGAGCATCCTCCCCTGATTTCTGCTCTTCCCACTGTATCCCAGAAAGAATGAAATTGCTTCCTAACATTCCGGGCCTCAAGGCAAAGGGGTGAACTGGGTAGCCTATCAAAGCTTCATCAATCACAGTAATTCCAGGAAAGGACAAACCAAGGGACGGATACCAGCTGGGTACAATGGATAGAAGGGTGAAAACTGGAAAATGACTCATTTCTTGGAAAAGTCTGAACCCCCACATCCTATTTTGTTCTGTCCCAACACAGGCAGTTTTTCCTGAGCCAGGAGACAGGCCCCAACAAGACAGGTAGCTCCAGCAAGTGTTGGGGACCCGGGGATACAGAGAATGCTTTACAGCTCTTTTGTTCTGCTATCAAGAAGCAAGTATGTCTCTTCCCCTTCCATGCACACCCGACCTTCCCAAATACTTCAGAATCAAACCCTCAGAGAGTTCTGAATTTAAGGATGAGGGTCAAGAGATAAAATGCCTACATGATAAACTGAGTCTACCCTCTCCTGGATCCAGGGCTCTTTGTAAACCCTACTATGACACTAGACAGTGTCCAGTTCATCCTCACCTTGAATATGAAGGTGCTGATTTCTGCCAACTTGTTCATTGCAATCGGATGTCACAACAGCACCCAGAATGCTGATTTGGGTAGGAATGGATTTCCCTGCATGAATTGGACCTGCATTTCGGGTACAGTGCTCACCAGGAAGACTAACATTTGTTGGTACTTTCATCCAACACAGGCTGAGCAGCTGTCTGGTGCCAGGCCACATGCCAGCTGCTGGGGATGCGGAGGTGAAAGCACTGGCCCTGATGTGCTCCGTTTCCTGCACCTGCCTGTGTGCCCCCCCCCCCCACACTGCAGGGAGGGGTTCACTGGTTCCTGTGCTCCTGATGTATAAGTGAAATAGTAGAAGAATGTTTCTGCTCCTTGTGCCGGCTGGTGGTACTGATGGCAGGCACCCCAGACAGTGGCTGAGAAAACTGGGAGGTGCAGCAGCAAAAGGCCAGGCTGTGTGCATTATTTGACTGGTGGCAGCGGTGGAGTCAGGATGGGCTGAATTTGCCACGAGCTGAGACTGTGGGTCAGGGGGCTATAGGATGGGGGTGACAGCAACTAGGAGAAACCATAGAAAGCCATATGATATGTGTGTGTGAGTGAGGGGGGGTGTCTGTGGATCGTAGACATAGGGCAGAGAGGTAGCTAAGAGTCCCTGAAATGCTGCCTAATTGAGAATGAACTCTGATGGCTCCCCAGGCCGGTGACTTAAGAGATACCCATTCAGGAAGGCAAAAGAGTTTTGTTAGAAGGAACGAGGGTGGCACTAGGGATGCAGCTTTGGCCAATGTGGGGCCAGGCCTCTTCCCACGCCTCCAGGGGGACCAGGGTTCAGCTCTCCTGCTGGCAGCTCAGCAGTGGCCCCGGCTCAAAGCCCCAAGCAGCCATCAGGTCCCAAAGACACAGTCCTGGAAAAGATAGACTGAGTATCTAACCCAGGGGAGGGCTGCTGTCAGGCTGGGGAGCAGCCAGGTGACGCAGAGGGCAGCCAGGACAGTCAGGACCCTCGGTTGCAGAACACAGGCAACCAGGCCACCATGAGGGGTGCTGTCCTCTCTATTGCAGGTGCTTCTACCCCAGGCCATGCTCTCTGACAGTCAAGATGGCTTTTCTCCCAGCACTTGGCTTCTGGTCCTGGCTGTGTCCCTAACCAGAATGACCCAGGATGCCCATGTCCTTAGAGGGTCCAGCCATTGCTTCCTAACTTAGGGAGCCAAGGATTCACGAGGCCCTCCCTGTGGTTAGCAGCCACCACAGAGGAACTGGAACAAGAAACGCGTGGCTTCCAGGGCTTCCAGTGAACTGTTTAAAACAAAAAAAGTACTGCTGTTCTCCAATTCTCTTTGTCCTGGCAGCATGAGGCTTTCAGACCAGGAGGGCCACATGCCTGCTCCCTCTTGGCTCTGCCATTCATATCTCTGTGTCACTGGAGCTTAGCAGCTCACTTGACAAATTTAGAGCACAGAGGTTCAGAGCGGTTGCACGCTGGCCCAAGGTCACAGAGTAAGTCAGGACTGGAACCTGGGTCCCCTGATGTGCAGGCCCACCGTGGCTGCACAGCCCCCAAGCTGAAGCCTCAGAGCCCAGGCTACCTCCTCCACTCCTGCTGGGAGGGCAGTGTCCCGGCCTAATTAGAAGCTGTAGAGGATCGGGGACATGGGGGGCCGTGCTCGCAGATTAGTGCCCCCTCCATAGATCATAGGCATGCCAAGGACATAATAAATAATCTGCCCAAAGGTTTTAAAGGTAAAAATCAGCAAACCATTAATAACGTTCCCGGCACCATACATCACGCTGAGATCTTCCCATTACCGCTGCCTGAGCCGATTCGCATTTTCTGAGCTTTTTTTTTTTCCATTTCCCTTTCCATTTCCAGTGTGTTCTGCTGCAGCCTTGAAGCCCCTCCCTGCAGCCTGCCTGAGCCTGGAAGGATGGGAGTGGGAATCCTTTTCAGATTTACCATGGAGGTTCTGTTCAGGTGCATGGAGGGAGGAGCAAAGGGGAGGCGTCCGTTCCCCTTTCTGGAGACCCACATTTCTGTTTCTGCTTTTCCTTCTAGTGGGTGGGATAGAGCTGCCTATCTCTCCCCCTGGCTTTCAGTAAAAATAACTCTGTGGCCTCCCTTTCTGAGAGGCCAGGGAGCTTTAATTAATTAATGCAACAGGGTCACTTTAAGTCAGAAAAGTGCTGAGGGCTGCACTTTGCAATTCCTGATGTCCCTGAGCTCTGAGGAGACAGTTGGGGGCTGAGGCCCAGGCTCTGAGACTTAGGTTCACTGGACACGGTTTATAATTTGATGGTAACCTGAGGTATCAAGCAACTCAGGAGCTGGGATGAGGAAAAGGAGGAAGGGAGAAGCTAGGGCAGCAGGCTGATGGCCTGCGTGCAGCGTGGGGCGGCACCGGGATGTGGTGACCAGGCTGCGTGGCAGAAGGCCAGGGGGTTACACTGGAGTCTCCTCTGCAGAACCAGTGAGAGGCTTGGCCGTGGCTGCAGAGTTTGCACTGAGGACAGAAGAATTCCATGCTAGCTAGTGCTCCCTCCGTCGAAGGTCCCCTTAGGAGACACCACAGGGGCACTCTCCTGGCAGTGTGGGGAAGGGGGTCCTGTCTTGGCTCTTTTGTCCTGAGCTGGGGGACCTCAGACCAGCCTGTTCACTCCTCGGGGCCTGTTTCTTCACCTACAACATTCCCAGCATTCCTTCCCCCTCTGACTGCTGGGTTGTGTCCCCTCCCTGGCTATCCAACCTAGAGCTGAGTTCTGCGCTGGCAGTTCTACAAAACCTCTGGAGTGGCCCTGGGTTGGGGGCTGGGACCTGCTGGCCTCCGCCTTTTTTGAACTTGACTAAGACACATACCTCGCCATGGCTCAGGTTGTGTTCCAGTCCCCCCGCCCCAGATCCAGCGGACCGCACTGCCCGTGTGAGCGGCAGGGTGCATTTTACTAAGCCCGGCCTGGTTACCTTTGGCCTTCAGCATGGCCCAGTGAAGAAGAAAGGCAAACTCTGCTCCACGCATTCCATGGATGAGGAGGTGGACCTGGAAGGATGAGCTGAGGGCTGGAGAAATTCTCCTGCAAAAGGCCTCTTGTGGAGAACCCCCAGGTTGTGGCAGACAGTCACAGGGGCTTCTTGGGAGCCTGAGAAGACTGACGCCTGCTAGACGAGGACAGTTCCTCTCCACAGATGAAGCACCTGTCCTGGGAGCCTCTGTGGGTGTGGGGCAGACCACACACACTGTGAGCCAGAACTCAACCGGGAACCTCATTTCACAAGAAAGACTCCAGTGCCCTAGGCCTGAGAGATCCATCCATGACTGTG
The DNA here is from genome assembly GCF_987537825.1 of Furipterus horrens. Lineage (NCBI taxonomy): Eukaryota > Metazoa > Chordata > Mammalia > Chiroptera > Furipteridae > Furipterus > Furipterus horrens. The sequence goes on from NW_028327180.1 coordinate 34,129,084, forward strand.
CAGCATGAGCTGAAGCTGGGCCCCAGCAGTCAGGGAAGCAACTGGGCCGGACAACCACCAACGGAGCATCCTCCCAGGCTGGGGGGATGTCCCAGGACAGGTCTTCTCAGCCGCCTGTGCCCTGAGGGAAGCCTCTACCTAGTGGAGGGGTCCCCAGGGTACATCAGTATATCGTAAAGACCACTTTGGCAGACAGACCCCCTCTGCCGTGCCTTCTTTGTACCTACAGTGTGCCCTTCGGCCACACCCTACTTACCAGTCACGTAATATGGGACAAGTTACCAATGGCTGTGAGCCTCAGTTTACCGGTCAATGACAATGGGCTTAATACTCATCTGACTAAGAGGTGGTGAGAATGGGATGGTATAGTAAGTAAGTCATTAGTGTGATTGAAAATCATTTGCTCAAGTGGTCTAGAATGCTCCTGGTGCACAGCTGGGGAAAGAAAGCGCGTTCTAACCAGAGGAGAATGATTTGGGAAGGGCTTCACAGCAGTGATAGCCCTTTATCAGCACTTTGAAGATAAAGGGCAGGGTTTTGACCTGCAGGGTTGGGAACTGGGGTGGGGAGATTTCAGGGAAGGGACAGAAGAGTCACACGCCCTGAGCCTGAGGAGGCAGGGAGGGTCCAGCGTGACCAGACACAGGCATGTGGGGGGAGGGGTGGGCGTCTTGGCCTCCAGGCCTGGCTCCGAAAGGCCTCCTCCTCACACTGGGCTGTGCTCCATGGCCCAGGTATCAATTCGGATGATAGAATGCACTTGGCCACCAGCGGTCCTCAGGGACTCTGGCTTCCCTCAACTCCCTGTCACTGTGACAGACCCTCGGCCCCCTCTCAGGCCTTGATGGATGGCCCCCACACCGGATTTCATACATCTCCGTCTTCCCCAGAAGCTGTGACAAGAGTAATTGGTGTCACCTCTGTTGATTGCATGCCAAATGCTGACAAGACAGTCCATAACAGGGAGCTCTGTGCACTGCCCTCGATTGTGTGGGCGAGGAGGCTGCTGGGAACTGACCCAGCATGGCCCCCCAGCCCTCTGGGGGTAACCCAGGGAGAGGCAGCTGGCCTTGTTGGTCCAGTTGGAAGCAAAAGCAAAGCAATCCTGACCCCAACCTGGAGAATGCGCTAGAATCTTCCTAAATGGATACAGATCAGTGTTTGGTATCCAAGACTTGCCCCCAAGGCTGCACCTGGTGTCTGATCAGTTCAGTCTGCGTCTGCTCTGCATCCTGGGGACATGGAGGTGGAGACCTTCTGCCAGCAAAGCTATCTTTCCCTTATACAGATGATACAGGTGAGGTTAAATGAGTTTTACCTACAAATACAGATTGAGGTGCAGGCAACGGGCAGTGCTTGGGGCTGTGTGTGTTTGGGGGGACGGGGGCTTAGGAGGGTAAAAGCCAGGTCACCTGCTCATGACCAGGCAGACCTTACATTATGCCAGGCCCAATCTGGCTGTACAGGGGCCTTGACCCCTTTGACCACAGTGTGGAGAGGGGTGGAGTCGTCCCTGAAACCTCTGATCTTTCACAGAGGAAGACAGCCGCACCCACCGTGTACACACAGCTCAGCAGAGAGGCCTGCGTAGAACCAGGAGCACACACGAGAGCCCTGCCCAGGTGTTGCAGAGAGAAACACCTCCTACTCCATACTCCCCGACACCTGATTCCCAACCAGAGCTCAACGGAGACACACAGGGCGGGTTGCGGGTTGCCTGGGGGCTGTGCAAAATGTCCAATTTTCTTGATAACTAGAATCTGCCCCTTAAACTTTTGTCTCACAATTAAGCCAAAACAGCTGGATCAATGGGCTCTATCCCAGTGGCCTCCTTCCAGGGCCTCCCATAACTGGCTCCAGGGAGCAGGCTGCCCACGCTGGGGAAGGCGGGGGAGGGGAAGGCACCCACAGCCTTACTCTGAATTCTCTCCATGAGGACTTTGGACAAGAGCTGGTATTCGGGTTTGGCATCAAAAATAACAGTTTGGAGTTCTAGTTTGGTTTTGTTCGTTCATCTGTTTGCTTTTTGATCCCCTAGTGACGGCTGCTTCTGTGGGTCCTCTCGCCTGCATGGGGGCTTCACGACAGGCCCTGCACAGATGTGCCCTCTCTCCTGGCCCTATTTTACCTCCCTTCCCTGTTTCATTTCCTTCCATGTTTTATTTTGTCCTTTTATTCTCCTCATCTCACAGGTTGCTTCAGTATAAGGTGAGCTAAGCAACGAATCAACAGACATGGCCTCAGTGCCAGCAGTCAGGGTCTTTCATACAGAAAACAGCCTCTTGGTCTTCGACTCTGGCCAGGTGGGCTTGAGTATACAGCGTGGGACAAAAGTAGACTAACAGTTGTTTGTAATGGAAAATATCACAGCAATTAATAAATAATAATACGAGAATCAATTTTGTGTTTTGCATACTCACAACTGTTGAGCCACTCGTGCCCCGCCCTGTGTATTCTACACACATTTGCTCCATACCTACCACATGCCATGTGCCACAGACAACGTCGGGGTGGCATTTGGGGCACCTCAGCCAGCAAGACGACTGGATCTAATGTTTGGCCAAACCCCAAGATATTTGTCTATCTGCTGTCCCCAAGAGCCAGTCCACCCAAGTGATTGGCAGGCCTGCTGTGTGCCCCGTGTGTACCCAGTTGCTCTGCACCTCCTGTGTGTGTGTGTGTTGGGGGGAGGGGGTGTTGAAGAGCCCTCCTGCTTGATGTGGGACAGACAGGGAAGCAGGAGTGACTTAGAGTTCACAGGGCCTCCTGGAGTCAGCTCTATGGTCATCCTGGGAGCCTCTCTCTCCTTCTTGCTGTGGGACACTTGCCCTCTTGACCAGGGAGGGCTGGAAGGTCCCTTCTCAGGTTACTGATTCCTTGTCTGCAGCGGCCCCACCCATGGAGAGAGGGGAGGTTGTAGCAATGGGAGGACAGCCCTGGGGAGGGACAGCCACCCCCAGCCCTCCTTCCTGGGGTTCTGGGCACCCCCCTCACCGCCCCAACACAGAGCCGTCTCCAGCTTGGCCCCTGGGACCTGCAGATCCTTCCTCAACCCCAACTGGCCTGGGAGAGTCCCTACGGCCGGCTCATTGTCCCACTCCTGCCACTTTTCCTCTGCCGCATTGTTCCCGTTATCAGCATCCTACACGCTGCAGCGGCTGCACAGGAAAGCGTGGCCGCCGCTGAGGCCGCCGATGGGCCCAGGTGTCCTGCTGGCGGGGGCTGCTGCACAGTCAGGTTCCCCCACGCCCGTCTCAGAGTCCCGGCCGTCGCCGCGATAGTGGAGTGCAGGGTGTGTGGCCGTGGTCTCTTTGGGGTATCTTGGTTCTTGATGCTGGAGACTCTGGACCCAGGCCCCTGCTTTCCAGCTCTGATTACAGGAGGCCCCATGCAGTTTCTCCAAATCGCTCCATCAAGGTCCCTCTCAAGTCACAATCTCTGTGTCAAAGCTTCCTTCTCCCTTAAGCACAGGCCTGACTGTTTGATTGACAGGACCAAATAAGGCCAAGGAAATGAAAGTGTGAAGGGCATCTTCACCCACAATTCCCGGACCCTTTCTGAAGTGTAGGGTTTTGATCAGAGTGGGTCTGATAAAGTAGCTCCTTTACTGAGTTTTGGGGAAGAATGGTCTGGGAGGAGGAAGAAGGAATCCCATTTTTGGTCTGCACTGGGCTAAAATATTTTATTTTATATTATTGGGAGGGGAGGCTAGAATATTTTAGATGTCTTAGGAGAGCTAAGTGTCACAGAGTTAGCAAATAAAAAGAAAGGACACCCAATTTCATTTGAATTTCAGATAAAGAATAATTTGTCAAGTATAAGTGTATCCCGTGCACTATTTGGGACACACTTATACTTAAAAATATATCTTCTTTGTTTACCCAAGATTCAAAATGAATTGGGTGTCCTATATTTTAGCTCGCAACCCTATGTAAGACCCCCTTGCATGGTCCAGAATGCTGCAGGGAGGTCTTTGGGATGTTCAGACAAGATTAGGGAGATGGGAGAGAGGGGTGTCTTCCTGGGTCTGTGGTCTCATTCCCTAGAGTTTCTCGGAAGCACCTTTTCTAGACTGTCCTAGAGAAGACATGCAGGCTGGAGGTGGCTCTCCATCCAGGGCAGAGGAGATGCTGCAAGTCCCCAGAGCAGCCCAGGCCACACATTTGGGCCCAGTGCTCTTTGCAGCTTCTTCAGGTGGGTCTACATCCTCCAGAGGTGCGGGTACCTAGGGAGAAGTCTGCAGAGCTGGCCTGGTAATCCAAGTGAACCAAAGGAGGGACCCTGCTACGGAGCGAACTTTCTTCCTACCAGCGGGGATGTGCTGCCCTCTGGTGGCATATGAATATATGACAGTGTTTCTCCTTCAGGGATGGTCTCTGCCAACGTCACCAGCTCAACTTCTTTACTACCCCTTCACCTGCAACTGGTCTTTATCTGCTTTGGGAGAATCAGAATTGTGGCTTTTCTGTAAAGAAAAAATTTACCCTCGTGACTCTTTGTTGTCAAAAAATCCAATTTCTTGTCTCTGCACTCTACTCAAAAGGCCAGTAATGCATTTCTACAGATTCCAGTCAATGGAGTGTAATGAAAGCGGTCTGTCCCCTCCAGCCAGGGGATAGTTTTACTTAGAGTACTGAAAACAGGAAATAGTAGACACCTTTTCACTGAAATTTGTAACCTGAATGGAAAAATGACACAGTTATGAGTTGATGTAGCTGCTAGGATTAATTACAGGAAAACAGGTCAGACCCATGTCATGTGGAACTTTAACAATTTGGGAACCTCTTAAACAATAATGTATGATTGTGAATGCATAACTAGGCTCAGAAGTGAATATTTATTTGGAATTAATTACAACAGATTGCATATTTTTCATAGACTTTTTTTTAAAGCAGTTTCAGATTCACAGCAAAATTGAGCAGAAGGTACAGAGATTTCCCATAAGCACACTGCCCCCACATACACATAGCTCCCCCCCCATTATCAACATCCCTCACCAGAGTGGTGCATTTGGTGCAGCCAATGAACCTATGCTGACACATCATTATCACCCAAAGTCCACAGTTTATATTAGGGTCACTCTTGGTCTTGTACGTTCTGTGGGTTTGAACAAAAGTATAATGATGTGTACCCACCATTACAGTATCATACAGAAGAGTTTCACCACCCTAAACATTCTCTGTGCTCCACATATTCACTCCTCCCTCCTCCTAACCTTAGCAACCAATGATCATTTGACTTTGCCCAAATAATGTATTTTTTTAATAGAATTTAACCTTCCTTTAAAAAAATGTTTTATTTATTTATTTTTAGAGAGAGGCAAAGGGAGGGAGAAAGGGAGAGAAACAATGTGTGAGAGAAACATTGCCTGCCTCCCACACACCTCCTACTGGGAACCCGGCCTGCAACCCAGGCATGTGCCCTGACTGGGAATCTAACTGGTGACATTTTGGTTCACTTCCAGCACTCAATCCACTGAGCCACACCAGCCAGGGCCAAATAATGTATTTTTAAAAGACGAAAAACTCCACAAATAACACAAAACCAGAAAAGTCATTCAGTCAAGCTTCTGGCTCTATATATTTCAAATCTTGTGTCTCCTCTGCCCTAAGACATGTTCTCACCAAGGCACGTTTCTGTCCTTGAACTTTCCTCTCATGACACTGGTGGACCATTGGGCTGTGCCTGCAAACCATTTCTACACCAGGACAGTTAGTAATGTTTAATTACACAGAAGTGACTGAAGTATGTATACATGGTAAGTATAATGGAGAGGAAGTCAGAGTAGAAGCAAACAGCAGCCTTAACTGATTTGTCATTTAAATATCTTACTCCTACAAATTTTATAAAAACATAATGCTGTTAGGGCACTTTGGCCAATGATGAGGGGCCCTGAGGCTTAGCCTTCATTGACCTCATGGCAAACTTTCCACAACATGTAAACCAAAGCTAGATCTCAACACTAATAAAGTTAACATTATCCACAAAAATGTGGCTAAATATTTAGAGAATAACACTATGAATGTCTGGTTATTTGCAATGTTTCCACTGTCTTAGGGGCATTTTCCCAAGCAACATAGCCTGTGAGAGTGATTCTGATTTTTGCCTGTGTTTTACAGAAACTAGGCTCTTGACCTATAAGCCCCCAAAATAATTGAATGCTCTTTAGTTGCTGCTTATAAGATCTAGCTTTATTCTGAACTCTTAGAAATGCTAAATTTAATCCGCTCATGTTTAAATTAGGCCCACTCTCTGCTATCCCAACCCTGCCCTGGGCCTGCCCCAGGGACATTAACTGGGTAGGGAATTCTGGGTAAAAAAGAATAATAGAGGGAAGGCATCACAGGGAAGTAACCTGATCTGCTGCAGTATGAACCTGAGGTTCAAAGTCAGCAGAACAGAACAGAGGAAGTGTAACACAATGGGTGCAGGCTGGCCTAAGGATTTCTTGAGAAGGACTACTACAACAGGACTGAGTTCCCGAGTAAGACAAGGGAGCGCTTGTGAACTTATGACCTTTACATCTATTGAGCTGACTTGGACATGATTTGGAGGAGACAAGAGAACCAGTTAGATGACCACAACTGGGGCATCCAAATTCTCTCTTGTCCTAGGTTCATGCTCGGATTTTAGGTAAACAGCGCCCTCTACTGCTAAACAACTTCCATGACAATTCCCAGGGCTCTTTCCCCTGGGAACTCCTAAAGAGGAGGGAACCAAGGTGGAAATGATGGCTTGATCCATAGGAGACCAAAAGTCTTCAACCAAAAGAGAGGGTTCTGTATCATATTTAAAGATAACCAGGAGACCTTACCCCAAGGAATCCAGGATGCTTTTGTGTCTATAACTGCATCCCAAGGGCTGCAAACTCCCTGGGTTCTGGAAGTTCAGACTGGCACTCACCCCTGCAGACACTAGGCTGGGGAGGCCTGTGTCCTCTGGGAGCTCCTGGCCAAGCTCTGAACACCTGACTCTCTGGTGCACCAAGTCTGTGCTCTGAAGGAGGCAGCTCTCTAATGGGAGATCTCACATGCTCCCAGCCACTCTCCATTTGACTTTGGTCTAAGCTTCTTGGCAGCTGAGGATGGGAAGAGCCTAATGAGACCAAGAAGTGAGTCCGTGAAATGTAACCACGTGCCCAGTGGGGTCCTTGAAAGTGCCCAAGGGCATGGAAACCACCTCAGAAGACTCGGGGCTAAATGCCTCCCTTTGACCTTCTTCTTCCTCCATAAGGGTCTTGGCGCCTGGCTGCAATGTTGACTTGAATGTTTTGTTCTGTTTGGGCCTTGGTATAAAAACACAAATGCCAACTTCCTTCTGACTGCAAGGCAACCCAAAGGCAACCAGGAGGAAGCTCTCCAGTGACAAGGTCCTGCTCGTACCCCCACTTCCAACTTCAGGAGGTCAGATCTACGTCTGTGGAGTCTTGGCACCCTAATTGGTCCTGAGGTTCAGGTGGAAAACTTGGAAAGTGAAAAGCCAGACTTAATATCCTGTGCATGTGTACACACACACACACACACACACCCTTCTGACTGTAAATACAGGATTCAGCCTATAAAAGAAACAATAAGGACTGGATTCAATGAAGTTCCCCGACAAACGGAGTGTTTAGGGTTTTGTTGGGATTCTATTGTGTAGACTGGAGTTTCTTAACACAGTAAGACAGCGAGCAGCTTCCTGTTATGAAAACAGCCAAACCCTGACATTCAGAAAGTCAATCTATACAGCAACTGGATAAACAACCAAGATAATGATCAGCCATAATTGGCACAATGGCCAAAATGGGATTGCTTGGAGAAAAGGGGCTGGCACAGGCCCAAGCAATGCAGATGAAGACAAGCCATTTCCTGTGTGACAGTCCCCCTTCCTTGAACCCAGGCTGTGCACACCACCCTGTTCACACCCTGGGAGTGTGCAGGTACAGATCCAATGCTAGTTCCAGGCAGGTCCCCTGGAGCCGGGTTCCCCGGGTGCCCTTCTGAAGATCTGGGGCATTGTGCCAGGACAGGTATTCCCACTCTCTGTCAGTGCTCAGATGGGTGTCACCCTCCAGGTCCTGTCACTCTCAGGGGCGTGAGTTCATTCAAGCCAGTTTCTGAGTCTGGGTCTTAGTTTCCCCACCTCTACAGGGCCAACCTTATCATGTGCTCTGTTTCCTCTGAGGGCTGCACAGGTGACAGTGCTTTTGGGTTATGTAAGAAGAGACAGCAGGTATGGCTTTATCAAGTGTCTGAGCACAGGGCTCAGCCCTTTGGTGATTGTGGGGCTGGATGCAGTGAGACCCATCCTCTGTCACTGAGGGGACCCTGGGCCCCCATGAGCCCTTGCTCAGCATACATCCAGCTACTTAACCCGACGTGGCATGATCAAACTAATGCAGAGACGAACTCAGTCTCCCTGGCAGGCCCTGGAAGATCCTGTCGACCCCCAAAAATGTCACTTACCAGCCAACTTCTACCTGAAAGGAACTGCCCAGCATTCTACTCATTTCTGTGGGTTAAAGTAAACATTGGTGTCCATTGTAAGTGGGGACATTGTGTCAGGAGAGTCCTGTCGGCATGGACATAGTTGGGCATCAGAGCACCTCTTGGCATTCTCCCTGCCTAAATTTACTCATTTGGGAAGAAAGAGCAGGTCAGACAAGACCTGGGAGGTCAGAGAGTGGCCCTTTCCAGGGCCTGGGTAGGCCATTCCAGTGTCAGAAGGGACAGAGAAGCCTAGCCCAGCATGATCAGGACTCAGTGGGACAGAGGGGAGGATGAAAACTAATCAATAGTTTTCTTTTCTGTAGCATTAAATTCTGAGGTCTAAGAGCAAAGGGCTCGCAAAGCATTTAGAGTCTTTTCAAAGGGCCAGAACTTACTTTTTGGAGCTAGTATTTCAGAACCAGACATTTGGACTGGGTCACATTTCAGGTCCTGTCACTCATGAGGATCTTTGAGGTCATTCCAGGCCAAAAACAGAGGCTCAGAGGGAGGGTGTGACTTTCCTAAGGCTGCAGAGAACATGAACATGGAGCTGGAATAAGAACCCGTTTTCTGAGTCTGTCCTTCTTTCCACCATGTCTCACTGCTTCTGTCCATTAGGAACTGTGGTGATGGCAGATACCCTGTGAGTCACTGAGCTTTTTAGCTCCAGAGAAGGACCTGACCAAGGAATCTCTTTATTCAGGATCCCAATCCCCCTGGTGTTTCCTGCTTCTGCATGGGAAAGGGGAGAGCCTGGATCCCTGGATGCTCCCTCCAATCCCTGCCCAAGAACAAGGCCTAGCCTGGGCTAGGAGAAGCCCGTGCCCTGTTGCTGCACCTCATTCCCGGCAGCTCCGCCTTTCCTGTGCCCAGGGAGTGCGGGAGAGACAACAGCGAAGGCCAATGGTGACGACCTTGAGCAGAAAAGTCTTCAGGCCAAGAAAATCAGTCCTAGAACTCAATAAGCATGACACTTGTCATTGATACAGCACTTTACAGTATATAAATCTCTTTCATGTTCATATGCAATTTCACCTTGACAACTTCCCTATGGACCTAAGATTCCATTATCTCATTTTAAAAATGCAAAAAACTAATGCCCAGAAGCCAAAGAACTTCCCTAAATCCATGTGCCCTGTGAGTCCTGGAGTCAGGATTCTATCAAGCCCTTTGTCTCCAAGCCAAGCGAGATTTCACTCCATCTCCCCAAACCTGAATCCACAAATCCTCCACTTCAACACCACACCATGTCTGCTGATGCCAGGATGAGTGTTTTGTTTGCCTGTATTCACCACAATGGGTAACTTTCAAACCTGTCCCAGATAACACCATTCAAAGGCTGTGGGTTCAGATTGAAATCTGTGGTCCTATCAATCTAAAGTCCTTGAGAGCAAAATAGAAGTCTGTGCTGTCTCAATTTCCAAACAAGGGGAATTTGGCTTGGCCCACTATAGTCCATGGCGGAGAAGTCAGCTGCCTCCAATTGTACAGAATAACAAAGACGTGGCCTGAGCAAGGGGCTGGAGTCAAAAGAAATCCCTCTGTGCACTTCCCACCCCCCAGTAGGTTGTGTGCTGGACCCTGCTTCTGATTCCTTGTGGTCCACACTCAGCTCATTGACTTGGAAGACAGGTCAAGTAGTTTTTGCCCTGGGAAGGGGCATCATGGTCTTATTCTTTCCCTCCTTGCAGGGCTCCTGCCTGGGCAGGGCCTGGACCCTGTACTTATGCCTTCCTCCTTGTCCTTGCGGAGGATCATGACCTCGGATTCCAGTTTTCCATCATGCCTGTGTTTTCCTGTGGTGTTTATACCAGGTGTTGAGATCCAGTGCCTCCAATGACAGGCAAGTTGGTATGTGTATGTGCTCTGAGAGGGCGATATCATTATTACACAGAGCAGTAGGTTAAAGCTCATCAAGGCTCCATTTTTCACTTTGCACCTGGATTCCGCAACTCATCTGTGTCTGGAAAAGAAGCCAAGCTTGGATGGTTGGATTCCAGGTCTGGTGCTCTTTCTAGAACCTATGTGGCCCCATCCCATGGTCTCAGGCCTATCCTGGTCTTGACCCAAGGATACTCCCGGCTCTCCTGTTTCAGCCAGACCTCTGGCCTGGTCTTCTGCTCTGCTGGCCTTTGGCACCCAACTCTCAGAATGACCAAATTCTATTGTATATTCCAAGTCTGACTAAAGGGATTCCACTTGTTCACTCTTCATAACCATTCTTCGCACACTCTCGGGGTCACAACTCTCAGGGACTTCTGCCTTTCTCTGCTTTCCTTGGCATTGACAATGTGGGAAGAATAATGAGAAAAAGACCCCAACCAGCCAAGTTCATGTCCAAGCTACAAATACCTGTAGAGGAGTGTGAACAAACATGAGGCAACCTGGCTCCCGCTCACTGTCAAGAATGGATCTCCCATTGTAGGTACTCCAGGTGGAATCTTCTTCCCAGAACCCATAGCATGACCTGCAGTGTCATGAGTTCTCTCCCAGCACAGGCCGAGAGGCTCAGTGCAGGTGGCCTCCTTGCTCCTCAGCCCTTCTGTGACTCTCTCCTGCCCACAGATTCTTTCCAGCCTGGCAGTCAAGGCTCCCACAGTGTGGCTCCCTCAGGCCTCTGACCGGCCAGGCTGCTGTGCCTCCCTCCCTGTCCTCCTGCCGCCTGTAGGCCTCCTCCTCTCCATCCCTCCCCATCTTATTCATCCTTCCAGCTGCAATTCACACCATGCTCCCTTTGTGAAATCTTTCCTTATGACTCTATGTTGCAAATGAGGGAATAGAGGATCAAGGGGATTAAATAATTTGCCAAAGGTTACACAGCTAGTGAGAGATAAAATACAGATTTCAAACAAGGCCTGACAGACTCCCAAGTCAAGGCTTTTTCTACTAAGCCCCGCCTCCCCGTGAGGAGCACATGGGATGACATACTTAGTGCAATACCAAGTAGGAGGTGCCGATGCTCTGAGAGTCCCCCTCCCCCGCCTGCTCGAGGGCAGGAAGCACAGAAAGTGAACAGGGTCATGCCAACACTGGGTGTTCGGGTAGTTCCCTTCCATAGAGACCACAGTATTGACTGGTAACGACTTCCACCTGCTGTCTTTATCCATGACAGTAACTGCCATTTATATGAGACCCAACTATGTATGGAGAACTCTGCTAACTTTAAATGCATCACCCCATTTAATCCTCATCCCTACATCACTTGTTAGGTATTATTATTTCCATTTTCAGAAGAAGGCTCTGTGCTTAGAAAGACTCGAGCTAGGCATTTCCTGCACTAGATTGCCCTACAAGCATGAGAAAAATAGGGATAGTTATTTCTACATTAGAGCTGGCAAAATCGGGACCCAAAGGATTTCAGCTATTGGCCGTTGTGCACAGTGTAGCTGGTTGAAAGCCTGGGCCTGATCATTGTTCCTACGAGGGCTCTGTCTTGGGTGATGGAGGATGAGAGGGAGACCCTCCAGACGGGAGCCCTGCACCAGACTGTGGCCTTGGTAGGATCTGAGTGGGTTTCCACTGTTTAGCTGATAGAGGAAAAGAGGGAGGAGGTGAGGAGGGCACAGTGCCCATTCCCAAGAGAACAGAGAGCACTAAGGAAGGCCCCACACTGAGCAGCGCGCAGAGCCCTGTCCGTGTAGGACAGACTATGGCGTAGTCTGTAGGGAGACAGATGGGTGGAGAAGCGGGGCAGTCCCTCATCTAGTAACTTACGCCACGTTCTCTTCCCAGACTTGGCATGTAAAAGTCAGGGGCCCTGGCTGAACTCCAGCACCCAATCTCCAGCCTCTGCTCCCTGGAAAGAAAGAGACAGCCTGGGGGAAGGAAGTCTCCTCTCTGCACCTCCCTGAGAGCAGCCATTAGCTCTGCCTCAGGCCTGCAAAAAAGGGGGAACTTTGTGGACAAGGGAAACAGGCCCAGAATGGGACGAGCTGAGGATCCCCCTACAGAAGAAACCTACTAATAAAGAGAGCAGAATATTAAGTTCAACTCCACACTGGTACTGAGTGGGGATGAGAGAAACAGACCCTGCCCCAAAGTGGTGATTCTCAGGGAGGGTCAGGGAGCCAACCACAGCTGGGCCCAGTTAAATAAAATCTATCTAGCATTCTATATATGTGTGTTGATCTCAAAAAATATTTATTGAATTGGACTCCAAAAGAGAGAAGAAAACAAGACGGCAAACCCCTAACTGAAATGCAGGGCATTGATGGTATACACTAAGCCACAAGGGTAGTGCAGCCTCCTTGACTCTTTTGGGGTTGCTTAGGAGAGCTAAGCAAGCTTCCAGGAGGGGGAGACATCTGATCTGGGCTTATCACTGCTTTCAGGAACAATGCAGCAAGTCTCATGATACATGAGACGGTTAATTGACTAGGGTTCCCAAAACCTGGGATGGGATCTTGTCTCTGTTACAAGTTGTGTGTCATGGGCAAGTAACTTGACCTCTCTGAACCTCCATTTCCTTTACCTGGGGATAATGATAACATCCACGAGTGCCTAGTAGTGCCCTTCTTTGTCTGAAAACACAGTGGTAGACACGGCAAACAGGGACCTGTTCCAGTCGGGCTTCCTCTCTAGTGAGAAGAAGCAGGAAGTGATGATAAACTAGAAAACTAGATCCTTTCAGGTGGTGATAACTTGATAACTGTTATGAAGTCTATGAACAAGGGAGTGGCAGAGAGAGAGAGAGAGAGAGAGAGAATATGGTGTGGGTTTGCCTCTGGAATGAGCCAGGCCAGAACTTTCTCAACTGTACTACTGTAATGAGTTATTTGCCATTTGCCTCTTTGTGTCTCCCACAAATTCATATGTTGAAATCCTACTCCCTATTAGGGTGGGGCTTTTGGGAGGTGACTAGGTCACGAGGGTGGAGCTCTTGCGATGGGATTAGTGCCCTTTAGAAAAAGAGGAAGCAGAGACACCCAGGAGCTTACCTCCTCTGTCTGCTCCCCACCATGTGAAGATGAAGCAGGAAGACCTCTGCAAATCAGGAAGCAGGTTCTTACCAGATGTGAGATCTGCCAAACACTTCCATCTTGGGCTTCCTAGCCTCCAGGACTATAAGAACTTTGTTTAAGCCACCAGGTCTACAGTAACTTGTGAGAGCAGCCCTAATGGACTAAGAGATGCTGATTCTTCCATCTATCTACTCCTTCCTGTCCCAAAGGCATGAAAGCGTTGGTCTCACTGGTGGTCATACTCTTGTCCTCCTTCTGAAGGGATTCCATGACTGAATTTTCAGCCTTAAGGTGGTTGATTTGCTGCTGGTTCAGTAACCACACAGCCCTGGCAGCAACCAGAAATCCAGGTGCAAAACTGTTGTACATCTGCATGAACCCATGGTGACCCCAACCCACCTGTCCTCCCCGCCTCCCATGCTCCCCTTCCAAAAGCATGCAGATGAGAAGGAACGCCACAGTCAATGCAGCTGTGCCTGAAGAGTGGTAACTTCTAGCTGGGCCTGAGGGGAGCCTGGGAGGGACAGAGGACAGGGCTTTTCTGGTTTGTACCTGTGGAGCTTTCTGGAAAGTTGGAGTCTGAGCTCAGTTTGGAAATTGCAAAACTGCAAGTGATGTGGTTTGGCAGTAGGAAGAGTGGGGGCGACTGTGCCCTGGGGAAGGAGAGGGCTGGAGCCAGCGGGAGAGGAGAGGAGGGGTGGTGAAGGCTGGTCTTGGTTGTGCATTTACCGCTCTAGTCCAAGTCTTGACCTGAAGTGGAATGTGGATGGCTAAGCACAGGTGGGAAAGACCTTCCCCATGCAGAGCAGCACCTGCTTCTTCTGCTCAGCTTTTTCTTCTTCCAGGTGGGGGGATGGCTTCTTAGCAGCCTCCACTGGGCTTCTGGATGGTGTAAGTCGGCCCTCAAGGGCACTAGAGCTGTTGTAGAATCATCCAATAGTAGTAAAACTGGAAGAAATACAAAAAGCATCCAATTTAATTGGATGAGGAAACTGAGGGTTAGAGGGGAAGGTGTGCACCTAGGACCACATGGCCTTGTAATCTGACACCGATTTTTGGCCTCCTATCACGCTCCTCATCCGCTTTGCGCCTGGTGGGCCTGTGCCTGGCATGTGTATACAGGCTGAAGGATGGGGAGGGGGTGCATTATTCCCAAGCTTCAGGTCTAGCACAGGCCCTGGTCCCGCGGAACTGGAGGAAGGCAGGGTTCTCATGTTTGTTGTAAGAAATATGAAAGTCATCCAATCCTGGGGGTGTTTAGAGCCCAACGGATTTCCCCAGTGTCGGCAACAGCATTCAGTCCACCTAGCATCTTCTGGGTGACGCCCCCGTGGCAGACAGTCCTTTGTAGACCTGACTTCCTCGGGCAGAGGAAACAGAGGATTATCTCTGCCACTTACTAGGTATGAGATCTCTGACTCACATACAACCCACTTGCTTCTGTGAGCCTCCACGATCTTACCTGTACAACAACATACACCCTTCTTACATCTGATACAAAAAACATGTTCACTCTGAAGCTGCTTATCTATGCATTATCAACATCCCCATTACTGTTTTCATCATCATCAATGTTGCCTGGAGGAAGTGAAGATGTACTTTATCTTGGATGCTGTCATGAATAACTCTAATTGCTAATTATCAAAGGCCTTAGGTGACAAATAAAGATAGCAATCAGACACCTGGACTGTCCGTAGTCAGAACTTGCCCTCCAAACAATGGCAGCCAGCAGGCTACTCTCCTCCCAGTAGGTTCTTAGTACAAGTTTATCGTCTGGTTCACTGACCTGTCATGGGGATGGAACCAAGGGAGGCTAGAAGACATAGGAGTTAGGGTTTCCAGTTGGAGGGTCTTCTGCCTGCTGTAGCGATACTGCCAGAATGGAGAGATCCTGACTAATGTGTTCTAATGAGCATGGGGTCAGCTATCTATGGATTTCTGCTAGTGAACCCTCAGGTTGGACAGTCATGACAGGCTTCTTGGAGGAGGTGGGCTTTCCTACTTGTGATGGAGAGTGACTGATTCTCTGTACAGGGATCCAAGATTTCTTGTCCATCCAGTTAGTGTGTGCTATATAACCATCTACTGTGTAGACAGCCAACTTATTTATTTATTTACTTACTTCTAGAGAGAGGGAAAGTGGGGGAGAAAGAGAGGAAGAGGAACGTCAATGTGAGAGAAACATCAGTCGGTTGCTTCTTGCATGTGCCCTGACTGGGGACCAAACCCGCAACCTAGGCATGTGCCCTGACCAGGAATTGAACCAGCAACTTTTTGCTTTGCAAGACAATGCCCATTCAACTGAGCCACACTGGTCAGGGCCAACCAAGTAATTTAGGATATGTTTTCTACCTCAAGAGAATAAGTCCCTCGACCCCTCTATTTCAGAACTAAAACTGTTAAAATGCAGCCTTGCCATTCTAATGGCTTCCTCTGCATCTGGGGACAGGAAGGCTGCCTTGGCGGGGTTCCTCACCTGGCAGCAGGCAGGTGTGTGCTCTGTGCCTTCTGTCATGCTGGAAGACACTGACAGGGAAGCTGGACTCCTGTCTCCCCAGTCCCCCTTCTAACACCAGGCCGACCTCACTTGTCTGCACTCCCCCTTGGTACTTGTGGGCGCTTGAGACCAAAGCCTCGTTTTCCCTTTTGGTTAGAAGCATTCCTGTCTTACAATCTGATTTCAGATCACACAAAATAGCACTGGATGGGCAGTGAGTTCCGACCTTCCCTTTGGGGAGTAAGGAGCAGGCTGGGTGAGAGAGTAACACACTCAAGGTCATAGAGCAAGTTAGTATCAGACGCCGGGGAGGCCTTTGGGCGCCTGCTGCCAACTGTCACCCTGTGCGCCTGTGTTGACATGTCACAGATGGTGTCCTTCTCAGCTTCTAATCCAACCCTCCCTGCTGTTGGGGACCTCCTAGTTCCTGGCCTCAGTCCCTACCTGTGCCTTTGTCCCCTGTAGCTCAGACCAGCTGTCTCCACGGGCACCTGGGTTCCCTCTCCTGAGCCTCTCTTATCAAACTGGGTGGGGCCTGTAATCTGGGGAGCCCTCTTCCTGGCCCCTCTCCCTCGCCTTCACTCTAGGACAAATCCCACAGAGGTGGGGTCCCAGGGGTGAGTGTGTCCATCACTGAGATCCAGGCATCTAGGCCCAAGTGGCCCATCAGGGAGGTGGTGGGGTCAGGGGATGGAGCAAGGGGCTGGGGCCGGGGCCGGGAAGGTCTGGCGTGGCTAACCCCAAGCATGAATGAATAGAAGTCCCGGCGGAAACACCTGGTGGTAACGGAAATCCAGGACAACTTTTATTATCCCTGTTCACAGGTCCATTCAGACTCCATTGGGGGCTTCCTATTTCCTCTGCTGGCACTTCACACTCATTCATAACAAGAGGAGCCATTGTGCTCCTGAGTTATGGGCCGAGGATCCCCACGGGGCAGGCATTAAACACACTGGCCCGGAGTCTTATTTTTAAAATTGTATTCCCTGCTGAGTTGCAGGTTCTTATTTTTTCCTCCTCCCACAAAAAAAAATTTTGTAAAGGGTAGTTTTCTTCCAAGTGCGAAGCTGAAAAATAACTGTGAAATTCATTTCTCAGTCCTCATGGCCATAGTGATGGGGGATCCTGCTACCTGGAACTGGGAGCCGTCCTTGGCTCCAGTTCCAGATTCTGGTCCTGGCTGTGCCCACATCTTCGCTGACCCCAGTCCCTACCTGTGCCTCTGTCCCCTGTAGCTCAGACCACCTGTCTCCACAGGCACCTGGGTTCCCTCTCCTGAGCCTCTCTTATCAAACTGGGTGGGAAGGTTTGGCGTGGTTCTGGTTGACACTGGGCGAGAGATTCCCCCCAATGGTTCAGTTCCCGACACTGAAATGTAGGAGTGGGCTTGATAGGTGTCCTTTTAGTTCCCAAGTGTCGTGAATACAAATGGCATGCACTGAAGAGTCAAATTCTCCTCTTGAATGTGGCCTGTGGAAAGGAGTCCCCATCTAGAGAATCCATGTGGTTGTTCATCTTCAGGCAGGAGCCAACCAGAGCTCCAGATATCAAAGGTCCCCTAACAGCCCTTGGCTGGTGCCCCGTGATGATAGGAGAGTGTCAGAGGGGGCAGGTGGCCATGAGCTCAAGTGTCATTTTTAAGTAGAGTCCTCAGTGAACAGGTATCCAGCCTTGGGAGCCACTAAGTACAGAGTGGTGATCCAACTCTGCCAAGGAATCAGCAACAAGCTGATACGTGGAGCTGCGGGGACTTCTGTGCATGCCTCTAGATTCTTCTCCCTGAAAGAGAAATCCTTCCACCTGGTCATGGCTCTGTGTGTTGGTAATGATCCTCATGATGGTTCTTCAAACGTTGGCCAGATAGACAGCTCATAAAACTCATCTGCAAATACCTGTATTCAACAGAACCACCCTAACAGAGCAGATATTTGTTTGTCAGCTTGCTTTTAACATTACTTATTAAAGGGAAAATTATTCTGACACTTGTTAAAATGGTAAGGAAGACTTCAGGGCTATCATGATAGATATTAAGACTATTGAGATAGGGAAGGGATGGAGCTCAACTCCGAATACAAGAAGACAAGTAGGGTCAGTGGATGAAATTTACAAAGAGGAGACATCAAGAGTAGGGGGATTCTTGTTTAGATGAACTAAGAGGATACTCACAGAAGGCAGACCAGGGTGGTCAGATATCACCTGGAAGATGATGGGCATGAGGAACTGGATCAGATATTGAGGCTAATCAGGTACTGAGGGTGAAGCGTTCTCTAAACTGACTTAACGGGACTAAAACTTGCTAAAACTGAACTCTGGAATGGGCATAGAAGCCCAAGAATGAGGCCTAGTTGGAAAGAGGGCTCAGAGGAGACAGTCTTTGTCATACCTGGGAAATGGAGTTGTCATGGAAAAAACAATAACTTTATGTTTTGGGTCTCAATGACCTGCCTCCTGGGGCACGCCGTTGATGAGTCCTATTCTCCTGTATTCTCCTGGTGGGAGGGGTGCTGCCTTGAGTGGCAGCTGGGTCTGGATCCTGACTCAGGTAGCTTCTGATCCTGAGTCCAGGACTGAAGAAGTGCTTTGGAAGTGACAGAGAGGGCCGCTGGGTTCAACCCAGAGCAGCTGGTGGGAAACATGGCCTTTCTTGCTGTTCTCTGTCTCTTTCCTCTCGCTTCCTCAGTTGCTTGTAGCTGGAGTTGGGGGGTGGATTGTGGGGGGACATGGACAGTCTACTCTGGGAGGACTGGGAAGATGTGAGACTGTTCTTCACTGCGTGCCAGGCCCTGGCCCCTACCCACAGTGGGACTCAGGAAATATGAATGAATGCCTGAGTGACTGCGTGGTGAATGAGTGGTTGACATGTGGGGATAGAGGGAGGCTGCTGTTTGGCAGACCCTCAGGGGCGTGAAGCTCTGTGAGGCTGGGAGACCCCTGGCCCACCGTGGGTTCTGAGAAGGGTCCACATTACCCTGTCTTTGCTTTCTTTGTTCTGACCTGGGATTTTGCGAGTTTGGGACCACTGGAAGTGGAAAGTGAGGAAGAAAATATGCTGATCACCCCAACTTCATCTTAGTCTAAGGCTTTGGAGCATTGATCAATGACAGCTTTGAGGAAAAAAAACAGCTGAGCAGAGATTTCTAGAGATACGCAGAGGGCAGGTGGAGAAAACGTGCTCCTGAGCATGTCCCAGCTCTATGCTCCGTGACCTTGAGCCAGACATGCGCCACTTTTGAAGGGGCAGGAGAGGAGGGGCTGCCACACCGACAGTGAACTCTGCTTCATGTTTTATATTCCTCATCTCAGCAACCACCACAAAACTTCTCCAGCAGCTATTAATATCCCCATTTTACATCTCAGGAAACTGGGATCTAGAGAGGTCAGCTTTGCCCTAAGCCACACACTGCTCAGTGGCTGAGCCAGGATCTCAGCCCCGGTCTCTGTAGCTCCCCAGCTTGGAGGACAGCATTCCCAGCCAGGCTGCAGTGGGGCGACTGCTCCCTCTGTTCTCAGTGCCATGGTGAGACTCACACAAAGGAACTCACAGGAGTGTGTCTTTGAGCCCCCGTGTGCTAGGTGTAAGAGCTTCTCAGGAGTCCTCATGATGACCCTGGGCAAAAAGGCACCCCCTTCCTCCAGCCCTGATTGTCTTCATTGCTCTAAAGCAGTGGCTTCCTGAAGAAAAGCGAACAGACCAACAATGAGCCAGAAGGAAGGTTTTGAAGGGAAGGGCGGGCTGTGAAGAGAAGTGGATGCCCCCGCCTGCTCCTGGGGGACTAGGGGCTTGGTGTGCTGTGACCACTCACTGGCAAAGAACCCTATGGCCTGCATGGCGGCCTCCCCACGCTGGCTGGGCGCAAATTCTTTCCTCACCTCAGCCACTTGCAGTGCACGAGGACACACACACATGCACACATACTCATGCATGCACACACATGCATACACATGTACACAGACAAATGTGCACAAATATGCACACATACACAAGCAAACATAACATGTACTGTGCATACATGCCCACATACACATGCATTTGTACTGGCACACCTGCATATACATGCACACAGACAAGTGTGTACAAGCATGTACATTCACACATACACGTGCATATACTGGCACATGTGCATATACATGCACACACACACACAAAACATGCATGAGCAGGTGCACGCAAACACACACAGACTTGGCAAGGGAGCCTTGGGGTGGATGCTGGCTTGCCTTTGGGAGTCCTGGTGCACCTAGGAAGGCTTTTGCTTGCCCTAGTCTTTGTGCAGCCTGTGTGGGTCAGGATAGCAGCTTTTCTGGGTATCATTAACCCCTAAGTGTCCCAACCCCATACATCCCTTCCCACCCTCAATTAGACCACTACTTTCTACGTCTGTCTGCCTCCCATAAATGGCTTTAACCTCCAGTCATTCTGTTTCTGTCACTGTCACAAATATCATTATCCTTGTGCCCAGGCCTGACTGAGACCTTAATCAAAAGTCCACAGATGGCCATGGTCAGCTTTAGGTCACCCAAAATGCAAATGGATTACACACCGAGGAGATGGCCGAGGTGGAGGGACAGGCTTCTCCAGGGCTCTCCAGATGCTGGTCCTCACCCTGTCTTTAATTTCAGATCCCACTGTTCTTCCTTTCTGTGAAGCCCTAAACCCTCCATAATATTTGAAAATAAGACCTTCAAGAGGTAACTAAGGCAGCCCTGACTGGTGTCCTCATAAGAAGAGGACATTAGGACACAGACTCACCCAGAAGGGAGGCCACATGACAGCAAGGACGGCCACCTACACACCAAGGACAGTGGCCTCAGAAGAAACCAGCTTGCTGACACCTTGAGCTTGGACTTCCAGCCTCCAGAACTGTGAGAAAATGAATATCTGTTGTTTAAGCCCCCCAGTCTGTGGTACCCAAGCCGACCCGTACACCCCCAATGCATGGACGAGTCAGGCCGCACAGCCCACGGGGTCAGCAAACGGGCTGCCGGGGAAGCTGCTTGGCATGGCGCTGGCTGCCGCGGAAGCACAGAGGACGCTGCCAACCTGCGCGCTCCATGAGGGCAGGGCCTCCATCTTCCCGGTGCCCTGTCCCAGCCCTGTGTGCATGAGCACACGTGCGGCTTTGTCTCTGGAAAACTTGCCACGTTAGCTACGGAGCAGAGCCCTCAATGTCAGAAACTGCTCAGAAATGCCTGGGTCACAATGCATCCATCCGTGGGGACACACGATGCATTTCAAAGGGAGATGGGATTGCTGCTCAGTGCAGAGGCCAGGATCCCTTGGAACCTTTAGCGCCCCTCGGGAAGCTTCCTTGGGGGCGGGTGACTATAACAAGGTTAGACAGGGGCCTCAGGGAGGAAAGGGAGGTGGTTCCAGAGAGGGGAAAACACAGGCTGGGAGCCCCAGGCAGCTGTGGGTCTCCTGAGCTGCAGCCAGGGCTGCAAGGAGAGAAGGCGTGAAGTCTGAGGGACCAGGTCAGGAAGAAATGGACCTAAGCACGCAGGGCGTCAGACAGGAAAGAAGAGCCAGCAGAGTAGGAGGCCAAGGCCGAAGAGTTCTGGAAGCTTTCAACCTCAGAATGGAAGGAGCCTTAAGCTCCCTGAGACTGCCTTTGGTCTGCTGGTTTGCACCCCAGTGGGGGGCAGCCAGCCTCCCTCTCCCACACGCAGGTGGGAGAGCACTGCCCAGGGACCTGCACTCTGGTCCTGGCCTGCCCTGGCCTCCCTGGGCGGCCCTGAGCTGGTCCTAAGTTAAGCATGGCTTCCCAGCCCCGTGATGCCTGGTCTCAGTGATACCTGCGTGACCTCTGGCTCAGCCACATGCAGGTTCTACTTCCTGTGCTGGGTTCACTGCTTCCCAGGGCTGCACATCCCACCTCCAACATCAGGAAGCATCCTTTAGTGACAGGAACTAGGCCTGCACTATCTTTCACCCTGATCCAAGTTCTGCCCTGTAAGTCACTCAGAGGAGAAACCTCTGCTCCATGACAACCCCTGGTAGACCGGGGAGTCCCCATCGTGGCCCCCTGATCTTCTGCAGGTGGGATCTCCCAAAGCCACTTAGCTGCCTGCTTTCGACACCACTTCCAGGCCTTCATCAGCTCACGCCCCCCACCCCTCCCTGGTCTATCAGTGTTCCTTTGAAAATGCGTTTGTTCAGGGGGCAGGGGGTCCTGTGGCTGGTGGAAAGACCACCCTCCTTCAGAACTACCCAGCCCCCATCACTCCATCCTCTTGCTCTGTAACCTGTCCCCACACCCCAGCACTCAGGCACTTCAGCGTCTACATCCCCAATTCAAAACTGCTTCTCACCGCAGCCCTTCCCGGGATCATGCTTCTGTCTCCAGCAAATACTGGGATGGTGGAGCCGGGGTCTGGGCCTGCTGGGCAGCCTGTTCTCAGCGGGGAGTCCTGCGGCTGCTCCTCTAAGGGTTAACAGAGTCGGGAGCCAGCACGGCCAGGATGGGAAGCTGGCTCCAGGAAAGGGGAAGGATATCTTGCTTTTTCTCTGGGCGACAATGCTGAAAGTGAGCCAGTTGGGGGAGGGACTGGAGGCTGAAAAACAACCACCCCCAAATAAAATTATGAATGGGCTGACTTCACAACAATGCGTGAAGGTTGTGCAGAGCGGAGGGAGCCTAGGTCTGTTGACAAGCAGCAAGGTCACGGCCCCCCGCCAGAGCCACAAACAAGGGCTCACAATGCTCTGCTTTCCTCCAAAAGAGCCGGCTCCTCTCCTGGCCCTGGTCCCATGGGCCTGGCCTGCCCTGTCCCTCATCCTTGCAGGAGTCTGTCACTGAGAAGCCACTGCGGCTTCCTCAGGGAAAACCCGGTCTTTTGTGAGCGCTCACTTCCTCCTCCTGTGGGAACCACTCCTGGACCTAGGACATCTGCTTCAAGGCGTCTTTCTCAGGGGGCCCAAGGTGGGAAAAGAGGAGGGGTGCTGGCTGCAGGGCAGGGGGGCTACAACCTGTCCCGGACTGGGATTGTCATCACGGTGGCCTCAGGAGAGAGAACAATAAGGGGACCCCTGGCCCCCCCGCGGGGTCGATGCTGGTGGGAGCTTCCTCTTCCCACAAGTCTGCTCTTTTGTGTGTGTGTTTATTGGGGGGTCAAGGGAATTCTTTTGTTTGCTTTTGTTTCCCTTTTTTTTTTTTTTTTTTTTATGGTTTGGCCTTTGGCTAGCCCCAGGCTCAGGAGTACAGAGGGGTGGTAGTGCCAGCAGGGGGGGACGGGAGCCGAGGGGAAATGGGGTGGCCATGGGACTCATGGGGAGAGTGTGCGAAGGAAGATTGGGGGCTTTGTGAAGTGAAGGGAGTGAGATGCTGGGATGTGATCTCCAGAAGTGCCTCTGCCACGTGGCCACAGCCACTTGCGTGACAGGTGCCCTATGACAAGCTGAAGGGCGGAGGAGGGGTGCAGGGTCAAGAGCTCTGTCTAGAGTGGAATCTAGAAGCAGCTCAGAGACTGCGACTCCATCATGCTGGCTTCCACATGGGCCTTGCGGGCCGTGGGTCTGAGGAAGCCCTGCCAATGGTAGATTTATTCCAGAACACCCAAGGAAGCCCAGATATTCCAGAGCACCCAAGGAAACCCAGAGAAGAAACTGCCTTGACTTGGGTTCTCCTGAGGGGTCTGAGACTAAGGGTGCTGGAGGCCCAGCTGTCTGGAGAGAGCTCTTTTCTCTAGAAGAGCTCCTAGTCCCCAGAGAGGGTGGCAGGAGTCAGAGGCACACGGCCACAGAGCTGAGTCCGCCTCCTGCTCGCTGAATTGAGGCCAGTCTTCTTCCACTCACTGAAGCCTGTGTAGACGTCAGGGTGGACACACATCTATCTGAGAGGACCGCAGATAAATCCTTAGGAAGGTGGAAGAAATGGGCGAATTGGGGATGATTTAGGAAGATGTCCCAGGAATTATCCTTTAAAAAATTGGAGTGGAAGACCTGGGCTTGGTTAGCTAAAGCTCCTGCAGCTTCTGGGAACAGCTCAGCCGGACTTTCAGAGCCGCAGCTGTGAGCCCCTGTGCTCGGTGGAGTCAGACGAGAGTAAAACCCAATGTCAGGCAGCCACTCCAGGAAAGTTTTACAGTTGTTTCTTATAGGACTGAACATGCAACTAGCATATCAGCCAGCAGCAGCCCGCAGGACATTTATCCCAGGGAAGTGGAAACTGAAGTTTACATGGAAACCTGTCCGTGGGTGTCCCTAGCAGCTCTGTCCATGAGAGCTATACACTGGAAACAGCTCGGGCGTCCTCTAATGGGTGACTGGTTAAACACGCTGTGGGACGTCCACACTGTGGGAGACCACCAAGGGCGACAAAAACAAGAGGCCTCTGTGTGCTGCAACGTGGAGGGATCTCAAGGGAATTATGCAGAATAAAGGAAGCAATCTCAAAAGGGGCCAGACTGCCGGATTTATTTACATACCATTCTTGAAATATTTAAACTGTAGAGATGGAGAACAAACTAGTGGTTGCCACAGGGTAGCAATGGGGTGGTGGGTGGTGAAGGCCATACAGGGTGACATGAAGCAGCCTTGTGGCGAGGGGACAGTTCTGTATCTCAATCACAGTGGTAGCCACACACATCTATAGGCAGGATAAAATGGCACAGAACTACACACATGCATACACGAGTCCATGCAAAACTGGTGACATCTGAGGCATGGTGGCCTTGGTATTGATATTGTACTGCAGTTACACGTGATGTTATCATAGGGGGAAACTGCAGGAAGGGTACACAGGACCTCCTCTATCTTATTTTGCAACTTCCTGTGATTTTATAATTGTTTCAAAAGAAAAAGTAAAAACCACAATAAAAAATGGAACATTCTGGGCTTTATATCTGCATCCAATCAAATTCTTGTCAAGCATACACACCAGACAAGGTCAAGACCTAATGCAAGGAGCCACTATTAGTTTATTTCATACAGTGACAGCCAAGAAAAGAACAAGCCAAGGGTCCCATCTCCCTGTGAGATCCATCCCAGACACCAGAAAGGAGAACACAGAGACAATGGGGCTGGATGACTGCACAGGAGATGTGACAAGACCTCACGGCAGCTCCTCTCAGGCTCCTGCCCACCGCCCCTCCCCTCCCCGGGTTCTGAACCATCAGATCACAACCTGTCCTGCAAACACTCAGACAAACTGTGCCTCACACCTTTGCACACAGGCCTGTGTAGGTTGACAGGGTGCCACGGCGGGCCCCTTTCCCTACTACTCTCTCAGAGTGGGCTTTGTGCATCAGTAGCTTTAAAAGCCTCCCTATACTCCTGCTAGGAAGCTGGGGCTGGAAGCCCAGGTCTAGCTCTGCCATGAGGAGCCATTCTGCCAATGGTTCACCCTCAGGCAATTCAGCAACTCTGATGGGAACTCAATTTCTTCACCTGAGAAAGTGGGGATAGCAGCCTCCAACTGGAAGCTGCTGGTTGTTGTCTGAAAGACACTCCAGCCATCACTCTGGCCTCTGAACTAGGTCCTGAGCCTACTGACTTCCTGCACCCCCTGGAATGTTCTCCACCCCCTGCCCACCCACACCATCCACTTCTCCCTTGGACCACATCTCAGTGCCGGACTGATCCATAAGCATCCTCTCTACTGCACTCCCAAACCTCCTTGATATAGCCACAGGGGGCCTCTCCCAAATGCAAATTTGATCACATCACCCTCTGCTGAACTCCACCTGTGGCTCATAAGAGGAGGGCACAGCTCTCCGTTCCAGGGTCCCCTCAGGCCGCTCTGCTCTGCCCCCTGCCCAGCGTTCCAGCTTGTCTGCACCATGTACCCCCACTAACTTCTCTCTCCACAGCCACGTGACCCTCTTTCAGTCGCCTGGATTCACCCTCTTTCTTCTTGCTGAGGCCTTGGTGCATGCTGTTCCCTTTGCCTATAACGCCCCTTCTCCTACTTTTTCTCTATCAGTTCCTATGTCACTTGCACAGGAAGCCCCCAGGATATCCCACACATGCCAAACCCTCATCTTGTCTCCATTTTGTCACCAGTTATGTCTCCTGCATCACATTTATTGCCGCAGTAACTTTCCCATGGAGGTCTGTCTCCTGCACAGCCTGTAGGACATCCCCCAAGAACTGTCTGCCTAATTCTCCAGCACTTGGCCCTGGGGATGGTTTCTCAGCAGACATCTGATAAGTGGCCAAAAGACAAAACAGAGGCTTTAAGGACAAAGAAAATGGGAGGTGTAGGCAGGGGTGAACATTTAGAGTGAAGGGATTGGCATTAGAACCTAGAGCCTTCTTTAAAGTAACTGTAGATTTTTAACCACAGATGGTATGATGATATGCATTAATTTTTTAAAATGTGTGCATCTCGCTTGGAAGATCTGGAGGCCTGGAGGGTGGCCACAGGGCAAAGACCACGAGCAAGGGCAAAAGAGGCCTCAGAGTCGCTAAGGTTGGGGACCACATACAACTCAGAAACAAAGCCAAGCTGATTCCATAGGGCTCGCATTTTTCTGGATGGTTCTCAGCAACATCATGGGGATGGTCCAGGAATGGGAAGTCTATCACTTGCTCCCGTGTGCCCTTGGACAAGTTCTTTCAACCCCCATGGATCCCCTTTCCTTCATCTGTCAAATGGAGATGAATAGTAGGACCTACTTCCTTGGGTCATATGGATTTGAATGAGATTTCACAGCACACATTGTATTTAACATCACCCATAAACGTGTTTGATAAATATCATTATTATATTAATCCTCATCCAAGTGTTCATCAAGACACGGAATAAAGCCAGTAGAGTGGCTAGAGGCCTAATTCTCCTTATCAGCATAACTTGTTCTTTTTTTTAGTAATTGTCTGCATTTTCATGATTAGGCAGAAAAAATGACCCTTTAACAGCACTTTGAGGCTACTTCTACCATAAAGCAGGAGGATTATCAGAATGGAGAGGTTTATCTTGATTTTTCCATTCATTAGGACAGAATAAGTCCTTAAAGATTTTCAACTTGAGTCTATGCCCAAGAAATGTATTTTCTGCCCGGAAAAAAAAAATGACTCATGTAGAAGAAAAAGAAAAGCACAGGTTTTGCAGATGAAAGCATGAGATCCACGTGGCCCTTGTGTGCTAGCTTCCTGGGCTCGGTTCTTGTCAAGTGGAAAAACAGAGCTGCTTTTCAACCCAGTGCTCAGGAAACGAGGGTAGGGAGAGGCTCCCTGGAGCCCCCTCGCCCCCCACTCCCCTAGCCATCGCAGGCTTTGCCATTATTAACACTCCCATGATCTCACTCCCTTGAAGAAAGGGATTTCTCAAAAGTTCCAACTTCAGGGTCTCAATGAGTTAGAAGTGGGGCCTCTGGTTTCAATCAAATGTTCCCTAGTCTTTAGCCTAGGAAGAAGATGAGAAGCTTCTTCATAACTAGCAGCTCTCACCCTATGAAGATATTCCTTTCTGCATATTTACATGAAGGCTGACTGAGGCAGGCAGGAGGGTGAGCCCCTTTCTCCCCCCAGTAATCTCCAGTCATTTCCTCAGTGCTTTTCACCACTGGGTCGCTGCCCACTGATGTTATCCAAATGTGCCACAGTTCTGTTTGGGCAGGAACCTTTGAAAGCAGGGATTTTGCAAAGTCCTGCTTTTGGAAGTGGTTTGTTGGCTCCCATCAAATAGACCCACGGAAAGACAAGGGAAACAGGAATGTTTTCTAAGAAGATAATTTGGGCTTGACCCAGCACAAGGCAATATGTGATGATTGTTTGTTACCTAAAAGAATGGGCTGGGGACTTCACCTTAGTCACCGAGAGCCTCTGGGACAGTGCAGGATAAGGAGACAACGTTCCATTCTTCTTGGCTGGTCCTTTCTTTCCCCCACTGGATTCATTGGTTGGCATTGTCAGGGTTAAGAAATGAAACCCCTCTGTAGTACCCAAATGTTGAACAAGGTTATCTACACAAAATAAGTCACAGGAAAGCTTCTTCCCAGGCCTCTGGGACACATGGCCCTCAGTTCATCCCTCGACCTCAGTGCATCCATCGACCTCTGATGTTGCCAAGGACACGGCCTCCCCCACCAGACATTGAACTCCCTCGAGACAGCGACCACGCACTGCCTGTCATGGTGTTTCCCAGCACAGAGAACGGCACTTAACACTTACTGGGATCAATAACAAAATGAATGAATGAATATATGAATGCACAAGTGAATGACTGCATTTTAAAGCCAAAGGTGTCTCTGCCTCACAAGGTCATGTCTTGTGAGAAAAGAAGCAGCTGGGAAGGAGATCAGTGAGAAGTCCAGTGTGCAGGATTGTTTCCTGTGCCTTTTGACCTTCAGCTATGAAACATGACCTTTACTGCTTGTTGAGCACAGACTACTTTTAGAAGATATCCTTCCACTGCCCTCCCAGAAGGAAGGGGAGATTGGATGGTGCTCAGAGCCTGCCACTTTTAAGACCTTCTGAGCATGCTCAGAAATAAGAAGACAATATGGGAAGGTAGCAGTGGAAGGGAATTTCAAAGCAGTTCTGGAGGAAGGCTGGGTTCATTTTGGCTGATGGAGTAAGAAGAAGTCTTAGTGGAATTAGTTGATTTATTGAGAGTCATCTGAATGTGAAGAAGACAAGATAACTGAGCAAACACCCTCCCCTCGATCCCTCCCTCCACCCTATGCAAATGTGCGCATGTACACACACCTGTGCCTACACACATTCACACACACACAAATGCACACATATCCCGCCATTTGGGAGGCAGATCACTTGGTGAACACAGGTATCTAATGGAAAACTGCTTCTTTAGAAGGGGTATCCCCAATATAGTAAAAGCCCAAGATAACATAGCATAGCGTATGTTATCCAGGAATTTGGATATAACAGAGCTGGCATCAAATATTCTCATGGTGGGGAGCAGGCTGGGAGGAGGGGGCAAAGCTGGGTGAAGAAACCGCAGGCAATCCTAATTCAAGAAATGGGGAAGCAGAGGATGGATCCCTGTGTCCCAACTTTCTCCAAAACGGCCAACAAACGGACCAATGAGAGCAGTCCTGGAATATGCCTCTGTTTTGGGAATCCCAGCAAAAGTCCTAGGACGCAGAATCACCTTTGACATTTAAGCCAGAGTAGACAGCTGCCACCAGATGGCGCCAAGCAAGAACCTGGGCTGGCACAGACCATTCACTCATTGACTTGTAACACCCCCAACTTGCATTGTAGAAGTTTGGACTTCTCAGCCCTACTTATGGCGCTATGGCAGGGTTTTACTATTGTGAGTCTCTATGGAATAACGATGATCCTTTGGATATATAAAATGCCCTGGAGTTTACCAAGTGCTTGCCTTATTGTGAATCTGGGGGTGGCAGCCACTGGGAGAATGGGGGATTATGGTGACTCTCAGAAAGCTCCAACCAGCTGCAAGGAATTTCTTCTACCATCTCCCCCTTCAGGGCTATAGCTGCTGTTTCTCTAGCCTCCCGGGCATCGTGAGGCCCATCCAAACACTCCTCATTTGGAGGATGAGAGAATTTTTGTTTCGAGGCATCTGGTAGACCTTTGGCCTGAAGTCACTCTGCCACCTGGTGGCGACAGCTGAGAATTGCAGCGCCATCTTGGCCAATCCCACCTAAGGCTTGTCTGCTGGGTTTTCTCAACTCCAAAGCCCTCTGCAGCAACCTAATCAAGTCCTATTCATTTTGCAAAACTCTATGCAGCTCTATTTGGTAAAAGCACTGATACTATCTACGATGTTCTTTTCCATGCAGTGACACAGTTCTTTCCCTCACTTCCTCCTTCCTTTCCTTCTCTGCGCTGTCTCCATCCGACATGGCCAGTGACATGTTTGTTTATTGCTAGAACGTAAGCTTTCTGAGGGTGTGCTGTCTTGTTCATGGTTCTATCTGTGGCTAGAACAGTGTGAGTACAGAACAACTCCCAGTAAATGTTTGATGAATGGATGAACTCTGCCAAACGCACGCCAGGCTGTGATGGCTTTGCTTTGTCTAAACACTTTCTGTTTTGTGAACTGTATTTCATTGTATGCCATCTTGTGCATTGCTTTATTTGTGTAAATCTCTTATTCCCTCCTGGACTACAAAAAAGATTATGTTTGCATTTTCTAACTGCAATGGAAGCTCAATAAATAAATATTTTTCATTATGAGTACTATAATATTACTATCATTAATAGCAATCCCTCACATTTATAATGTTTTATAGTTCTTTTCATTTTCTACACTTGATCTTATAAACTATTTTATGAAATAGTAAAACAGGAATTATGAATCATATCTGTATATATAAATTATATATATATATATAAGCTTACTGATACCAAGGTTCAGCAAGGTTAAATGACTTGCCCAAGATCACACAGCTCCCAAGTGGACATGCTGGGACTTCTCACTCTACCCTAAACATTCTTCCCTTGTTTTCCTTGATTAGTGTCCAAATGGGGAGACTGTTACTCAGATAAGATTGTTGGGGGAAGGTGACATTACAGTGTGAGCAGAGGGATCTGTGCAAAGAACCTGTGGTCTGTAGAAAAGCTGACTCTCTAGCCTTCCTCGCCCCTGCTGTATAATCTACTTGGGCTGCCATTATAAAGTACCACACTGGGGGCTTAAACCACAGAAATTTATTTTCTTACCGATCTTGAGGCTGGAAGTCTGAGATCAAGGTATGCGCAGGGCTGGTGTCTTCTGAGGCCTATCCCCTTGGCTTGTAGATGGCTGCCTTTTGTAGTGTCCTCACCTTGTCTTCCTTTTGTATGTGTCTCTGTCCTAATTTCCTTGTTTTATAAGAGCACCAGTCATATTGAATGGGAGCTCCCTTATTGACCTCATTCTGCCTTAGCTGCCTCTTTAAAGGTCCCATTGGTAAGCAAAGTCACATTCTGAGGTTCTGGGGGTTAGAACGTCAACATATGAATTTGGGAGGACAAAGTTCAGCCCATAACACTGCTCCGTCCTTGCCCCCTACTAGATGAATGTCATGTTCTTTGTCCCTGGGCCTGTGTCCTTCTTGGATAGCTTCTGGATGCCTTTCTGTCTATTCAGCATTGCCAGTGGGTTGGCCAATGACTGGTACATGGAAAAGGAAGGTGTCAGGCCAACAGTGACTGAGAGGGTGGAAAATTCCAGAAGCCGCAGAGATGCTTGCAGGCAAAGCAGCTCATGTATATAGCTCATGCATGACCCCTTTGCCTGGCAACAAGTTAAAATCTTGAGCAAGTGGCAGGGGGCTTCCTTTCTAGCGGGAAGTTGGCTTTAAGGGCCAACATTTGGGGGAAATTTCTGTTCACAAGTCTGTTGTCTCGATTCAAATGATGACTCTTGAGTCACAGTGAAGTTTTCATTCCAATCCAATCCATGCTTCTAATGTGACCCTCCTACCCTTTACAAAACCTAGGCTTGGCACTGGGGTTCCCTATTTCTTGGGGATTAAAATTTGAATCTTTTAGGGAAACACTTTTCAAAGTGTGAAACAATGACCACCACTGGTCTGCCAAGTGTTTGTTCCTGCTTCATGCAGAGATAAGTACAGAGATGGAGAGTCGATGCTTAGAAGCCTTTATTGCAATTTAACAGTGGTTTTATGTGGGTTGAATCTAATTATGAAAGTTTGGGCTCACAGTTTCTTTGTTCATTTTTCTAGTAATTCAATTTTATTATGTTTATGAAAGTATTGGTTTGTAATTAGTTAGAAATTTAAAGCAGAAAACCAAAGACAATGGTCTAAGAGACGCAGGTCCCAGCCACAGTCCTATTCCCAATGGCGGAGTCTGCAGAGTACATGGTCACGTTCATAACATTCGAGCCGAGTTACAGCAGGGCCACAGGCAGCGAGGGGGTAAAGGGCTCTTAAAATTCTCTAGAGATTCCTTTTACCAAAGAGGATACAAAGTTTGACCAAATCCTTCAGAGACTGAGTACAAGCTGAGGCCCTAAACCCAGGTTTCAGACCTAAGGGCTGGTGTCCTGGCCTTAGGGAGTATCCAGAGGCAGTGTTCCCAGTGATTAGACCCACTGCCTCTCCATCCAGGGTATGAATACCAGCCCTACCGCTTCATAGCTTCATGACCTGGGCAAGTCACCTCACCTCTTTGGACCTTAGCTTCCTCAATCTGTAAACAAGACATGATCTTAATTCATTTTAAAGTATTTAGAAGAGTGTTTGGCATATAGGAAGCATTATGCAAATGTTAGCTGTTAGTAACAGAGGGTTGCATGGTATTTCCTATGTCTGCTCAAAGCCACTCAGCTGTGGAATTGGAGGGGACTGAATCCTGGACATTTCTGACTTTAGCAGCAAGTGAAGGGTTGAATCAGAAATCAGACCACGGGGGCCCATGGGGTGCTCTTGGGGTTTCAACACGGTTGTCTCCCGCTGATCCTGGTTCTTAGTTAGCTCCGTTCACTTTGAGTGAATGTGTTCCATTCTCTGAGCCTCAGTTTCCTCATCTCAACAAAGGAAGTAGTCATCTCTGCTCTGTTGCTGCTGCTAAGGGCAACAGGGATGAGTGGCAGGGTGCTTTTAAACAGGAAGAATAAATGCTTTCACAATTAGTTTCCAAACAAGTGAGTTGTCAGGAGGTTGTGCCAGCAAAGTCTTGCACTGGAAATGCTCATCCTGCAAGAAATGGCCCAGAATCTTCTTCTTGGGAAAGCAGGTGACCTCCAGTGGCGAGCCAGCAGTTCATTTCATTGGCTCCATCTGTGCTTGCAGCAGGCACGCCAGCGGTGGTGGCAGGGAGCCCAGGCCTGCCACCCAGACATCCAGCAGCCGGGAGGAAGCAGTGGCATCTGCATGGGGGTGGAAGCGGATGCAGCGTTTAGAGTTGGAAAACAATATGCATTTGTCAGGGTTTTGCTCTTTCTTTTCTAAATTCAGAACGTTTGGGGAGAGAACAAGAGGGAGGAATACTAATTTCCCCTCCAGGAAAGGATGATGGATGGTGGTAGCTGGCAGGAAACACGGACACCTCCTCCCCCACCCGCCCCATCCACCCCTTCACCGCCTCCTCCTTGGCTCCTGTGGCTTTCTCTCCCGCCTCCCTTCCTGTCTCCCCCGGGCTGCTCCCGTCTCTCACTCTCTCCTTTCCCTCCCTCCCCAACCTAAAGGAAGATGCTGCCTGGTATGAGATTCCAGCACACATCTCCGAAGGAGTTAGTCTGACTCCCCGCACCCCACTCGCACCCCACACTGTGCATAATGGGATCTCTGTGATGAGATAGGCGCAGACTCCAGTGCCGGTCGTTTGTGAGGCCCCGGAACTGGGTGGGTTTTTTTGAGCAGCAGCAGAAGCAGGACAAGGGCAGTGCCAAGCTCACCCCTGCCTGCTCACAGCCCACACATGGCTGGGAGGAAGGACATGCGAGGACTGGAGTCTGGGTGGGATAAGCCAGCTGCTAGGAGGTTGTGTAGAGAGAGAAGGCAGAGAAGGGAGATTGGGGAGGGGAGGGATCCTGGAACAAAGCCGGGCTCTGAAATCCAGCTCCAACATCACCTACCTGAACTTGAAGAGCCACTCCACCGATCTAGGGCCTCAGCATTGCTAATGTTGGGGGCTGGATAAGACTTTGTTGTGGGGGGTTTGTCCTGAGCATCATGGCATATTTAACAGCATCCCTGGCCCTGTATTCCCTAGATAGATGCCAGTGAGTACCCCAGCCTTCATTCCCATTGTGACAACTACAAAGGTCTCCAGACATTGCCAAGTGTCTCCTGGGGGGAGGGGCAGGGGGCAAAATCCCCACTGGCTTGAGAATCACAGAAAACAATTTCTTTTTGGAAGTTACCCTCAGTGAGACAGTGGGCCTTAAACATTTTATCAACAAGCACTCAAATCTTGATTCTATGAAGAATAATTCTAAGATTTCTGCTGTCCTTAATTCTGCATCTAAGAAGCAAAATGGTGAGAGGCCCGGCACCAGCTGGGTGCTCACTGGACGCCATATTTGCTTAGGTCCAGCCAACCACAGGTTGGGCTGCTCAAGTTTTGTGGTTTTATTTTGTTTTGTTTTCTTTATACTGACGAATGTTTTAGAACTGATTCAGAAAATCCACCATAAAACTCGTGAAGATTGGATGTAATTCAGGGAAACTAAGGCACAGAGAGGAAAACCTTTAAATAGACCTCGTCAGAAGTAGCCTTGGGCTTCTGCCACAGATCTCAGCCCAAGTGCTGAGGGAGGAGAGACAAGTAGAAGGGGTTCTTCTCCAAGGCCTCTGTCACACAAGCCGAACAAACTCAGACATCTGGTCCCTTAGAGTCAAGACAATGGAGTTGGAAGACGAAAGGAGTCTGGGTGTCTGGGAGCCAGGCTATCATGAGCTACCTATCTCCAGACTTCTTTTACATCCAAGAATCAACCCTTGCATGCTTACCTGCTGCTTTTCCACCTCTGTATATCTTAGACAATTGTGTTAACTGATCCAATTGCAGAAACTCAGCTCTGTCCTTGACGCTGGTCCTCAAGATCTTGTTCAAACATTTCCTCCTTACCTCAAAGCTCTCCTTGATCCTTGCAGCTCAAGGTAGGCTCACTGACCTCTTACATCTCAAAGCCTTTGGTCAGGTCCTTTCTCACAGCACTTCTTCCCCAACTGCACTGTTACCCATGCCCATGGTTCAGCTGTCTTTCCATCTTACCTGCCACTAAAAACCCAACTCTGGACCAGTTCAACTGCCTCCTCCTTATCTCCCTCTTTCCTTCCTTCTTTTCTCCTCCCCCCTTCTCTCTTTCTTTTTCTTTATTTAAACATTTATTCAATAAATATTTAGTGAGTGCCTTTTCTATTATGTGCTAGAATGCACTTCTTTGCAGCATCTTGCAGTACCAGAAAGTAAGGTAGTGTTTAAAGTAGACATACTTGTATACACACACACACACATGCACACATACACACGCATGCACACACACACTGTGGTGGGGGTGTCAAAGGGGCACAGGAGACAACAGAGAGCTCCCAGTGACTAAAGCTGGAAAATTTGAGCAATACAATTAAAAAATAGTTTTGGATTATAACCCAAAGTAAATATAAGTATCCATGAATCCATATTGATATAGGTAAGTGATCCAATAAAGTAAAAATGAGAAAAAAGAGACAAATATTTCATGAAGAAGAATTCCAAATGAATATACTCTGCCCTAAGGGAGGTGGAGCATACATAACTCACCACACCTTGAGAGTGGGCTGAACATTGTGACTTCCCTCCAAAGAGGACAACATGGAAAAAAGGTAAAAAAGTAAGTTCATCATGGAGAAATCTAACACTGCCTTGGCCAGGTGATCAAAGTCTGCATCGACAGTCATAAATCATGCTGATGATATATACTCTTGATACAATGTGTTCCAAATGGCACTTAGCCTCTGTGAGCTTCCTCCCCTAACCCGTAACTCCAATCTAGCTATGAGACAAAGATCGAACTTCAGTAGCGTGGCACTCAACAATAGACTTGACTAGCACTTCTAAAAATGATCCAGTTCATGCAAAACCTTGTCACAGCCAAGATGCACAAACATACTATTAATCTTAAATACAAAGTATTAACATCAGCAGTTGTCCACTAGGTCAAAGGTTCCCAGACTTCCTCAGTTCATGGGCCATTAGTGTCCTAGGAATTTTCTTTACAGCACTCTTAGTCCAAAAGAAGTACTTAAAGACTGCATCTATTAAATAGTCATGTCCAAATAATTTAGTAACTGTTGTCCACTCAATATCCGACAGATGCTGCTGCTTCCTTCTATGTCCAACAGATGTCTCTGTGTCTCCATTGTGTCCCCTGAATTTGCACGGAGTCACGGGGCACCTCAGCACGCAGTTTAGGAACTGCAGCTCTAGGTGTTAAAACTCTGATGGGACATACGTGACAACCATCCGGCATGACCAATCATACGCGAATGGACTGGGTAATGTTTAAACTCACAATCTCCATACCACGACAAAGCATTGCATAGCTTAGTTTCATGCTAAATGGCAACACTGCCTCCAGCTCATTATTGTAGCAGCCCCCTGACTGTACTGAAGATGTTCCTCACTGTATTCATCAGGGTTTCTGGAGCAACAGAACCGATAGAAAGTATGTGTATGTACCTAAGAAGATTTATCATAAGGAGTTGGCTCATGTGATACAGAGACTGACAAGTCCAAGTCTGCAATGTAGGCTGGCAGCCTCGAGACCCAGGAGAGTTGAAGGTGCAGATGAGATTCAGAGGCAGCCTCCTGGGGAATTTCTTCTTGCTTAGGGAGGCCAGTCTTTTTGTTCTATTCAGGACTTCATCTAATTGCATGAGGCCCACCCACATTGTGGAAGAAAATCTGCTTACTCCAAGTTTAACCATTTAAATGTTAATTTTAATCCAAAAATAATCTCCACATCGAAGCATAAAATTAACCATCGCAAGTTCACCCCTTGCTACCTCTATACATCTCCTTAAACCAACTTAACCTCCAAACAAAGGTGATAACAAGGTCATACTGCCACCTAATATGATATCACAATCCTGTGTACAATGGAAAATGCACTAACCCTTCCCCCAGAAGAGGATCACAGAGCCCTCCTAGGATGGATGCTGGGTTCCCCTAGCAGATTTATCCCCTCCCAGGTATGTCTTCCCAGGGTGGTGACTAGGTCTCAAATAGCAAATCCACTCCATTGTTCCAGTCCCCCAAAGTCTTCGAATCCCTTCCTCTGCATTAACCCAAGGCAGGCCCAGCATTTCTAACTCACTCTCTGTGGGTTTCCTTTAGGCCCATATTTCAGCCAACCAACCAGCCAAACTGGTAGAGCCCTTTCTGACTCTAGGAACAGCAGTGCAGGGGCAACATTAGATGCAACATTAGATACAGAGCGCATATCTGTAAATTCACCTGAACCAAATTTATGTCCCTGCCACCATTGCCCCAGCCATAATATCTATTCCCACACATGTTGCCTGGACTTCTATTCGTATGAGTTAGAAAACTCCAGTAGTTCTCTGGGAGTGTAGTGCTTTCCTCATGAGTCACACTTTGTACTTCACCTTAAAGGGTCTGCCGGGACTCAAGTCCAGTTATAGAAGCAGAGAGGGCGGTGGCTTGAGTCCTGAGGAGCATCGGCTTGGCCTTGCTTGGCAGCTGCCTTAGGAAAGGCCAGTACTCTTTCCTCAGGCAGTGCAGCATGAATACCCTTGGAGAGGTAAAGAGGTCACTTTTACTGATGGTGGAGAGACTGTTGCCACTGGCAATAAAGACTCCTCAGAACTTAGGGGCCCAATGTCCCCAGCTCTCCCAGGGTCTTCTCACACATTCCCATTCCAATTTTCAGGATCTCAGTCAATGCCTTTAACAGTAGACGCCCCACTAGGCTGGGAGTGCGACTCACACTGATTCAGCCAGTCATAGGATGAGATTGTGACTTTTTGCCATCACAGCCCCGTGGCTACAGGAGATGCCAGTCTCCTTCTGGGCAGACGTGGAAGCTTTAGGGTTATTTATGGGACCATAGACTTCTGCTGGAATTATCAGGAGCACGGCTCTGTTTCCAAGGAGGCTGCTTGGCTGGTGGGATGCACACCGGAGGTACTGGTGGTCTCGATGGCCACCACTTGGGAGCCCTGTTTGAGAAACAGTCCCTATCAACGTCTGTTGAGTGCCTGGATTCAGCCACGACCGAAGTCAACATGCCACTCCTGGCTTTTCTGTCCTGTACCCTTTTGGGCTCTAGATGGCTTGAGTCCAGTAACTCACCTGCAGCGGAAAGAGTCCTGACTAATGCGGGGACCCAAAGCCCAGTCTCTGAACCAGGCCTCCCGGCCGCCTGACGTTCTGGTCCTACTTTCTTCTTTTTTTTTTTTAAATAAAAGTTTAATTTATTTTTATTGTTGACACTATTAGTCTCCATTTCCCTGACCCCTCTGCCCACCTCCACCCAGGCCTCCCACGCCCCCTTCCCTCTGACCATCAACCACACCATTGTCTGTGTCTATGGATCGTGCATGTATGTTCTTTTATCCCTTCACCTTTCCTCATTTGTCTTCCCTTCCCCCCTCCCTCTGACAGCTGTCAGTCTGTTCCGTGTGTCCATGTCTTTTTTTCTATTTTGTCAGTTTATTTTGTTCATTAGATTCCACATATAAGTGACATTATGTGGTATTTCTTTCTCTGACTGGCTTATTTCACTCAGCACAATACTCTCCAGGTCCATCCATGCAGTCACAAAAGGTAAGGTTCTCTTTTTCTTTTTTATGTCTGTGTAGTATTTCATTGTGTTAACAGCCTCCATTGCTGGCCCTCAGCTCTAACCTGTAGTCAGTCCCTTTGTAGGTACCACATTCTCACACATTCCCCTTACTGAAGGAATAGCACTCGTTTTATTATCAATAGAAAATGGCCTAGAACAGCACGTAGAAGAGAAGGCAGAACAGGAGCTGGAGTCCAGGGCTGCCTGGCTCTGGGAATTCTGGGGCCTGGGATGCCTTCGGGGTCTGTGGCGAAGGGGCTCTCGTTTTCTGAGCATCATAGGGCCTTCCCTCTACCTCGGTCACCATCTTGATCCAGAGGCTGTAATTTTCTAACAAGGTGTAGACCCCTGGAGTGTTTTTCTGTCCGCAGCTCCTTCCCCAGCTGATGATGCCCACCTGGTACCACTTCTTGTCAGATTCTGTAGTGCAGACGAGAGGCCCCCCACTGTCACCCTGTGGGCAGAGAACACAGTTTGGTAGCAAGTCCTATTCTAAACTGTCCATTTGTCCATTAACTGTCAATGATGGAGGAGGACCCACTGACCTCCCCTACCCCAGGCTGCCGGAGGATATCTGCCATTGCTGACCAATGCCCGACCCCACCCCAGGCCCACGGGAGGAGGATACTGCTGCCAGGCTGGCTCCAGGGACCTTGGGCTGCAGGGCATGGGCAGTGGATGGGATGGGACTGAAGAGGGAGGAGGAAGAGGAAGGGCCTGGTAAAAATAACAGCATCTGCAGAGGGAGCTAGGAGACGGAGTAAATATGCACAGGACTAGTTCTGTGGGTCGTAGCAAGTCAGAAGCTCCGGAATCTGAAACTAAGCAAATAAGCAAAACAAAACAAGACAAAAACAGACTAAAAAAAAACAGAGGCCAAAGGAGTGGTTATTGGAAGGAAGGGGTGGGGGATGGGTGAAAAGAGGAAGGGAATATAGTCAATCATATTGTGATAGGTTTACACGGTGACAGATGATTGCTAGAATTAGTGGGGTCATCACATTGTAAGGTATAAAAATGTCAGATCACTATGTTGTACACTTGAAACCAATATACTCAAGATAAGACTGTATACCAACTATACTTAAATAAAAAAACAAACTTGAAAAAATTATAAAGTGTTATGTAAAGTTAATGATTTCTCTTAATGTATTTATTGGCTAAAAATATAGTAGCTATTTATTGAACAGTAGAATGGTACGGCAAAGAAAAAAAAATAGGCTATAGAGGGAAGGCAAAGGAAACAGATACAAGAAGTGTTGTTAGAAATGTGGATACGAATTTGATGGGCTTCCAGAGGCATGAGGGAGAATGATACTTCTTTTTAATTCTTTGATGTGGGTGTTTGTAGAGGGGAGAGGTAAGTGAGTTAAGTTTTTCTGTACGTGTGTGCCTCCAGGGTGAAATCGTATGGGTCTATGACTTGCATGATTATTTATATAGAAAATATGGACCAAGTCCCTACTGTGCAGCACACGTATGTATGGCTTCCTGTCATCCATTTAATACAGAGAAAATGATGCTTACAGGGGGTGAAGGGCTTGCTCAGGGATCCATAGAAGCCAAGCCAGAATCGGAACCAGGGCTTCCTGACACCAAAACACATGTTTTCTTCTCCTTGCTACCCACGTCTCACCAAAGTCAGGGCGTGACCACAATCATTCAAGCAATCTCTCTTCAGTGGAGAGATGGCCTCCCCATCCATGGTTACACACAGGTGACTAGAGTGATTGGCATATTATAATGAACCCTAACAGGGGAGGAGGAGGAGGATTAACATTTCCTGGACATGTGTGAAGCATGTGTTAGCCCTTTAGTTTTTTTTTTCCCTCATCAGCCACACCCCCTCATGTCTCTGAGGTAGGTACTTTGATTCTCATTTTATAATTAGAAAATTGCAGGTCGAAAGAGGTTGATCACTCCCATTTCACAAATTTTCATTGAGGAAAAATGAATTGTCAGGCATTGGGATACAAGATCTTATGGTTTAGTAAAGAAATGTAAAATGTAAACAAATAGGATTCACTGTGTTTGATGAGGCAGGAGAAGGATGAACAAAGATAGAAGCAGTGCAGAGAGGGGAAGGAATTGATTCTGTTGAGGAAAAGCTCTGTCAGAATAGACTTCAAGGCATTTCATTTGAAGGATGAATAGGAATTTGACAGAGAGTTTGTGGGACCATTTAGAGAGGAGTCAGAAGGTAGACACTGGTGAAGATAAGGTGAAATGATGAGCATCTGAAGGTCAGGATTGGGAGGCATGGATTGAAACCCACATGATCTGGTGACTGGTGACATTGGACATGGATGGTGGTGACTAGTTCCAAGGTCATGGAGTGTGATTAGGAGAGATTAAAGTGCAGGGGAAGATATAAAAATTGTGTTCAAGTGAAGTTTGGGTTGACTGTGGTATGAACACATCACCAAATAGAGGGTTAAACAGAGCAGAATTTACAGAGAGGTAGGAATTCAAGGACACCCAGTAAGTATGGGCTAAACCCAAAATCACCCTTTCCAATGCAAAGCGTTGCCTCTAACCCTTGTCTGTTTTTTGCAGGTGGGTGCTTTTCTTTGCGCCAGTTTCATTTCAAAGTCATAGGGCAAGAACCAAATCAACAGGATTTCTACTCAAATAGTTCCTTCCATAAATGAGGTTTTTATAATTTTCTTCTATTTTATGAATGTTATAAAATTTTTATTAATATGTTGCCTTGAGTATTTACTTCCTTACATAACAAGGACAGAACTGTCCTTGGGCAAATAATCTTTTATAAGCCTCAATTCTATGTCATTAAAATAGAGATAATACCAACTACTTCTCAAGATTGTTGGCAAACAAAAAGTTTAAAAATCTATAAATCACTCAGCACAGAGTAAATGCTACAGAAATGTATTAGTATTATTATTTTACCCTTACATATTACAAACCTTACTTACACATTTAGGAAACAGAGATTCCTTTCATGGACTGCTGAGACCCAAGAGGGACATCTGTAAATACATGTCCTTTTATGCACAAAGCCTTTACATTTTTTCTCTTTCTCTTAAAGAAAGCAAGGATTGTCCCAAAGGAGTAACTGGTCTCACCCAGTAAGGACCCAATACTGAAGACAGCCCATCTAAGGAAGACTTTCCCCCAAGGATTAAGGCTAATAGTCAAGGACCTGTCTGTTTAGAAACATACTGACCACAGGAGCCTCCCAAGTTCGCTGCTGTTAGATAATTACACCATGTGATCACTCCTGTTTTTTAGGGGGTGGGGGTGGATAGAAGCAGATGACCTGGCTTCCAGCCTGAGCCCATCCCTCCCTGGACTAAGGGGAAATCACTTAAATCCTAAATTCCTGTTTTCTCCTCTGTTTAAACAGAGACAGTGAGACCTGCCTACCCAGCCAATCTTACTGGACGGTGGAGAAAATGAAATTACTACTGAATATGTGTGAAAGAGCTATGAAGTTGACAAACTGCTTCAGATCCATTCAGAGAGTGAAGGAAATGATTGATGATTAAAATAACCATGTTTTCTCATCTGTGAAACCGAGTTTTGATTAAATATTTTTCTACATCCCTTTTCAGCTCTAAATGTCTGTGATTCTAAAAGTGTATAATTCTATGGTATGAAGTAAGACTTTCGTGCAAGTATCGTGGGTGATGTGCTCAAGACAACACCCTGGCAAGTAGCCCAAGACAGGGAAACTTACTCTTTATGACACTGTAATTAATGATGGATCCATGCCATTATACATTTGTTCAAATTCACAGAATGACAAGGGTGACCTTCATGTAAACTGTGGACTCTGGGTCATAGTGAGGAGTCAATGGAGGTTCATCCATTGCAACACGTGTAACCACGCTGGTGAGGACGCTGATAGAGGAGGAGGCTGTGCATGTGTGGGGGCAGAAGGTATATGGGAAATCTCTGCACCTTCCTCCTAGTTTAGTTGTGAACCTAAAACTGCCCTAAAAAACAGCCTTTAAAACTTGGCAGTCCCATAACAAAACTGCCCAACAGCCCATGTGGCTGCTGACTCGTATCCCCCTCCACCCCTGCAGCTCTCAGCCTCCTTCAGTACCTCTCTCAGGTGTCTGCTCCGCTGGGCTAGTTTGCTGACAGATAGTTGCTGGCTTCCTTGGAAAGGTCATGTGTTGGACAAACATTTGTTGAGCATTTTTTTATGTGCTAAGCACTGCACTAGGCCCTGGGAATTCACACATGAATAAGACAACGTTTCTGCTGCGGTTGAGGAGACAGGTAACAGACAGGGTCGTCTGATGTTGTGACTGTTGTTCCAGAAGATCCTGCACCGAAGTATTGTGTGACTAGATAGGGTATGTTTGATTTTACGTTTTGCTTCACTATGCCACTTAAAAAATGATTATGTTTAAAATTGAACTTTTCTTTTAGTATAATCTTAGGGGATTACAAAGAAGAAAAGTTCTGAGCAAAGTAAACCAAAAATATCCAAGTGTTTTTCATTTTTTTATCATCTTAATCATTTTTCAAATACACTTTATTGATTATGCTGTTACAGCTGTCCCAATTTCTTTTCCCTTTGTTCCCCTCCACCCAGTGACCCCGTCCCTCCAGTTGTCCCCCGCAAGTCCATGCCCATTGGTTGTGCATATAGTTCTTCTCAACATCTTCCTATCTACTCCACTCCCTCCTACTATGCTTCTTAATTCCTGTACCATCTCCCTCCCTTCCCCCCTTCCCCCTCCCAGCTGACCTCATCCCAATATGTTCCCCATACCTATAATTCTTTTCCCACTCTCGTTGCCTACTTAGTTAGCCTTTGTTTCGGTTCCCTAGCTTCTGTTGTTGGTTGTTGTGATACAGTTTTCATTTTAATGTTCATAGTTTTGATCCTCTTTCTCCTAAACAAGTCCCTTTAACATTTCATATAACAGTGGTTTGGATCTGATGAACTCCTTCAGTTTTACTTTGTCCTGAAAACACTTTCTCTGCCCTTCTATTTTGAATGACAGCTTCGCTGGATAGAGTAATTGTGGTTGTAAGTTTTTGTTTTTCATTACTTTGAATATTTCTTGCCTATAGAGTTTCTTTTGAGAAATCAGCTGAGAGTCTTATTGGGACCCCTTTGTATATAATTCTCTTCTTCTCTCTTGCTGCTTTTAAGATTCTCTCTTTATCTTTAATTTTTGACATTTTGATTATAATGTGTCTTGGTGTGGTTCTCCCTGGGTCCAGTTTTTTTGGAACTCTCTGTGCTTCCTGGACCTGTAAGTCTATTTCCTTCCCCAAGTTAGGGAAGTTCTGCTTCATTATTTTTGCACATAATTTTTCAATTTCTAGTTCTTCTTCACCTTCTGGTAACCCTATGATTCAGATGTTGACCTGCTTATAGCTGTCTCATAGGTTTCTGAGCCTCTCCTCATTTTCCTCACTTTTTGTTTCCTCTTTCTGCACTGGTTGACTGTTTGTTACTTCCCTATGTTTCGATTTGTTGAGTTTTATACCTGGTTTTCTTTCCCTCACCACTAGTTTTGTATATGTTTTTGTTCATTTCAGCAGGACTAGCCTTCATTCCTTCCCTGTCTTGTTTAAGATCTGCTGTTAGGTCTGTAAGCATTCTTATAAACAAAGCTCTGAACTGTGCCTCAGAAAGATTTCCTATCTGCTGAGCCATTAGATTAGATATTTGCTGTCTGGTCAGCTGCTTTACCAGGATCTCTATCATGATCTGTGTCATCCTGACAGCTTTGTGTTTACCTTTGCTACCTGGGCAGGGCTGTCACACGTCCTGTGCTATAGGGGGTGGAGCCCTGTGCACTCATCACAACCGGGCGATCCTTCTCACCACACTGTGGTGTTTTCTATAGGGGTAGGGGTCCAAGATGGATTCCTGCTTTTCACTCTCCGCTGAGAGACCAGGAGCCTCCTCTGTTCCCCCAGCCCTGCCCTGGGCCTCACAGTCCAAGGCAATGGGGGTCTGCCTTCCCCGACTTTGGAATCACAAGCTGACAGGTCTGATGTGCAGCCAGAGGGTGCTCCCCAGGCACTTCTCACCTCCCCTTAAATACAGGTGTCTGTGCTTACTGCAGTCCCACCACTATCGAGGCAGCTGCCGCCACCAGCACAGATTGACATCTCCGCCCCAGCTTCACTTCTCCTGCCTAACTGGACAAGCACCACTTTTTTTATAACTTCATATGTTGGACTTCCATTTATTTTCTGGAACTTCTGGTTATTTCTGGTTTTGCGGTAGTTGTAGTCCTTCTTAGTTGTGGAGGGAGACAGAGTGTGTCAGTCTAGACCTCCATCTTGGCCAGAAGTCTCTGTTTTTCATTTTTGCATTTACTCGTAATTTGTATTTTAAGCAGAATATAATCTTACTGCCATTATTTTGAACGTGTTTAAATGTTATTATTATAAAAATGATCATTTCCCTTAATTATGTGATTCATGCTTTTTAAAAATGTTTGCTAAATTTAAAAGTGTGATTTTATTTTTCAGGGCAAATACTTTTAAGTCCTAGGAGACTTTCTGCTTGGTTCCTTTGTTTTTAAGTGATAATAATATTGTGTAATTTCAGAAAAGTTTTCTTCATGTGATCACAGTCAGCTTGAAAGCCTTCTAAACAGAGAGCAGAGCTTTTCATTTCACAACTTAAA
This sequence comes from Furipterus horrens, assembly GCF_987537825.1. Taxonomy (NCBI): domain Eukaryota; kingdom Metazoa; phylum Chordata; class Mammalia; order Chiroptera; family Furipteridae; genus Furipterus; species Furipterus horrens. Next base: position 34,173,817 of record NW_028327180.1, read on the forward strand.
AGAAAGGCTCAAACCTATAACATCACACTTATTTATAGCACTCTTAAGTAATAGGAGATTAATTTTAGGAACTTTTATTAAAGTACATTTTATTAGCGGAGAGATTGAAATAAAATCCTAGACTCCAGAAGGTAGCTCCAACCATCGAAGCAGAGGGTCCAGAAAATGTCACCAAACATGGCACTTGATTTGCACTTTTGCCACAGCTGGTTTGGCCATTTGAACATGGGATGGCGCTGACTCCCAGAGATTGAAAGGAGAGGTGGGGGTGTGGGTGGGGCCTGATTCTGATATTCTTGGGTGAGCAGTAGGAGTGACACCTGGGATAACAGTGGACTCCCACACATGGGACAACCTCATTTACTGCTCTCTTCACCTTGTCACACTCATCTTTTGTCACCTGGGGCTTCTGAAGTACAGGAATTTCCTCAGACACATGATGCTGTTTCAAGCCTCTGCGATTTCCCCCACATTCTCTCTGGAATTCTCTCTTTCTAACCACACTGTTAAATGTCGTTTCCCCTTTGCTACTGAAATGTCTCCTGCTCCAATATAAACTGGCTGCTCCCTGGGTCTGTGGCATGGCTATGATCTGAGATCTTCCTTTAATGGCTGTGTTTGAGAAGCTTTGCCTTTTCTTTGTTTTTCATTTTGGATATAATTGTAGATTCATATGCACTTAAGACACAATACAGAGAGATCCCATGTACCCTTTTCATGTCTTCCCCAAGAACAGATCTTGTAAAACTCTACTACAACAGCACAACCAGGATGTAGACATTGATATAGTTAAATATTAGAACATTCCCATCACCACAGGGATCCCTTATGCTGCCCTTTCTGTGCTCCATCCACTTCCCTCCCATCCCAGCCCTTCCAGAAACCCCTGCAGCAGTGACTGATCTGTTCTCCAGTTCTGTACTTTTGTCATTTTAAGAATGTTATGTAAATGGAATCACACAGTGTGGGACCTGAGGACTGGCTTATTTCACACAGCACAAGTCTCTGGAGATCCATCCACGCTGCTACATCAATAGGTGTTTCTTATCACAGCTGAGTGGTATTGTGTGATGTGGATGTACCACCGTGAATTTAACCATGCTCGTCTTGGAGGACATTTGTTTCCAATTTTTGGCTATTAGGAATAAAGCTGCTACAAACACTTCTGTACAGGTTTTGATGTGAACACAAGCCTTCATTTCTCTGAAATAAATGCTTAAGGGTAGCATTTGCTGGTTATATGGCCAGAGCACATTCTGCTTTTTAAGAAACTGGCCAACTGTTTTCCAGAATGGTTGGAGTATTTTTAAGTCCCACCAGCCACGTATCCGGTTCCTCAGCATTCTTGACAGCATTTGGTGGTGTTGTCTTCCTGTTGTTACTATTATTATTCCTTTATTTCAGCCATTCTGAGAGGCTGATATCTCACTGTGGTTTTAATTTGCATTTGCTTAATGGCCAATAACATTGAACATCTTTCATGTTCTTCTTTGCCATCAGTATATCCTCTTTAGCACAGCGTCTGCTCATGTCTTTTGCCCATTTTGTAATTGCATAGTTTGTTTTTCTACTATTGAGTTTGAAAGTTCATTATATGTTTTACATATAGTTCCTTTGTGGATATTACCTCCAAATCTGTAGTTTGTCTTTTCATCTTCTTAATAGGGTCTTTCACAGAGAAAAATTTTGATTTTGATGAGGTCCAGTTTATCAATTTTTCCTCTTGCCAGTTGTGTTTTTGATATCACTCTATGTCCAAGAAATTTCCATTTTTTTTCTAAGAGTTTTTATAGTTTTGCATTTAAATGCATGATCCATTTTAAGTTAAGTTTTAATTTAAGTTATTCTAGGAATTATGGTTCTCAATTATTTTTTTTAAAAAAAGGACTCTTTACTCAGATTTTCAGCTTTATTTTTCCTTATCTTATGCTTCAATAAATTGAATCCATGATTATTAGTGCAACTGCCTATTCTAGTTAGGACAGACCCTATCTCGAGTATTGCCTTGAGTACTAGGTTATGAGACTCTGGTCCTCATTTGAATCTTCTGTTCTACAGGCCTCTTAGGAAACTGGAGTGGAGGAGGTGGGTACTAACTCTGTACTATTGGGTTGGGGTGGAAGTCCAGACTGCCCACTCAGGCCAGTGATGATGCTAAGGGGAGGGGCAGGAGGACCCAGTTACACCTGAGTACAGTGGGAGTTCAAAATCCTCAGAGACCCTCCACTGACACCTGGCAGGGCAGAGAATGGCTCATTACTGCTGTAAGAAAGTCAAAGTCCTTCCTCTCCACCCAGCCTGCTCTGACACACCATGGCAGGCAGGGAAAGGGGGAAAGTCAAGGCTGCTCACTGAGCTTTGGTGGGTGGGGTGGAGGGCTGTGGGGTTTTCCTGGTATTTTGCTGGCACAGAATGTTTATTGTCAAAAAGTTTCTGCTTTGCTAGGTTGCCCCTTTCCTGGTCCAGAGAGCAATGTTCTTGTTTTAATTTTGTTTTGGTTATATTTTGCCTGTGTCCATTGGCATTTTGGGGCTGTGGGTTTCTCTAGCATCCAGTCTGGTACATAGGAGGTTTGTCTTGAAGGTATCCGGCCATGTAATGTGAAAAATATAGAGACATTTATTGAAGAAGATACAAGCTATAAGAAATATTGTACACAGGACAGTGCCTCCTCTGCCCCTCTCACAGCAGGCACCTTGGGACCTCACGCAGTTCTCCCAATTGCCATCAGCTGCTCTGTTGTATTTTCCTGAATCTCACTGATGGTCTGAAACCTCTTCTCTTTCAAGGTGATTTTAGTTTTAGGAAAAGGCAGAAGTCACAGGGTGCCAACTCTGGGCTTTAGGGGGACTCAATCATCTGGGTGATTTGATGTTTCACCAAAAAACTGCACAAGAATATGATGCGTGAGTGGGTGCGTTGTCGTGATGAAGCTGCCGATCACCAGTTGCCCATAGCTGCGGCCTTCTGAATCATCTGAATAGTTTCCATGGGGCAATGTTCAAGCTTAACTCAAAATTTGATGCAGATTCATTGCTCTACTCAGTCATTTTGAATGCAACTGTCACACAGTACACACACTCATTCAAGGGCATCTACTGCTCCCACTGACTAGTATGGTGAAGTGGTCATTGTTCATGCATGTGCATTCCAGTCCACTCTCCTTGGCTGCCAGGTTATATCGATGTCATGCAAAATGTTCTCATTCTATTAACAATGGCTGGAATTTTTCTGGACAGATGTTGTATAAGAAGGAAGAAGAAAACCCAAGGAACTTACTGCTCTGTCATTCCAGTCAGTCCGTCTTCACTCTACCTTTCAGAGCCTTTATTTTTGTTTTATAAGGTCCAGTATTTTTAGCTGTTCTTAGCAGGAGAGATTGGCAGAAACGTGTCTGCTCCATCTTGTCCAGAACCAGAAATCCCAATTCTCCTTTCTGTTTTGCAATGTTCAAATTATCCAGAATGTGAGGAAAACACAAGGTTCCTGAGATGTCGATTCTCTCTCTCTTTGGTCCTTATAGCATTTACCACATGGGGACTCCTTCTAAACCTGGTGCCTTTGCTACAGAAGCCCACTCTTTCTTCTCAGAGCCCCTCCTCCATTCTCCTCTCCTCCCATGCCCCCCAGCCCTACCCCAGAAATTCCCTCCCAAGGCCCCATCTCACGGGCTGCCAGGGAGAACTACAATCTCTTAACATTGAACGGGGATAGATACTCTCCCTCCCATGACACAGCCTTTTCATCACTCTACAGAATAGTGAGTATCTGCATTTATAGATGTACACCAGCCACCAGGTCCACTTCTCCAGCCAATGAGCAAGACCAAGTGGGCTCATCAGGGTGATCCCTCCCGAGGTGAAGAAAGCATCTTTGAGTTTTAAAGATAAACCCCATCATTCATCCTTAGGAACAGAGGAAGCTAATCTCTGAGGGTTTTTTTTTTTTTTTTCTATTGTTCCTAGCATCAATCAAAAAATAGTTTTCTTTTTTGATTTTAATGTTCATTTTATTAAAGAGATGCTAAGGTAGCAGACTTTGGTTCAACAAAACCCACATGCAAAACCCAAGATGGTATAGTTGCTTGTGCATCTGCCTGCCCAGGAGACTGTGGGCTCCCTGAGATGGGACATCATGTCTCATTCATGGTTGAATCCCCTGGGCTTACTAAGCCCAACAAAGATTACTAAGTTAATGAGTAAAAATGGTTCCTTGTATGGATCTCAAACCCTCCTTGGCTTTTTATTTAAGAAGTGCCAGTAATGGAAGAAGTCTTGGAGCCATATTTATCTAGTGTACCTGGAGAAGACCTCAACTATTTATGTAGGGTTGCCACATACCTACTCCCAGGCATGCACTGATATTCTAAGGACACCACTTCATGTTCCCATTCCCATGGTCATGCCCTGATTCCCACACAGTGTTCAGGCTCCTTGTTTATTCCCAGTGGAGAGAGGATACCCTTGCCCCAGCAGCCCTGACAGGATGGGGGCCCACGGAGTGAGGGAGGAGAGCTCCCCTAGTTACCTGGCAAGCATCATAGCTCTTGTTCTCATATCCAGCACACAGCATGTTTTTGGTAAGTTTTGGAAATGCCTTTGAACATTTCTCCCAATCCATGATGATCATGGGCACTTTCATCAGGTCAGGTCCCGCAGAGTCTTCATCACCTGGTCCACAGAGAGAGCAAATTCGAAAAGTCACTGGACAGGATTCCCCTTGTGAATAATGCAAATGACTGTACCTTAAACCACCCTGAACATCCCTGCATCCCGCCAGCCACCCACCCACCTTCCTTCACAGCCTCCCAGCCCCTCCCTCTCTCCTTCCTTCCGGTCATCCCATGCAGTTCACTCATTCCACCACCCCAGGTTTTTCCAAAAAAGTCCGCGACCTACTTGAATTAGTCCTCTCATTCTAAATCCTACCCCTGCTTCTGAGAAGATGTCCAGCTTGGCTCCAACCAGCCCTAAAGACTTGACCTCTTGGAACTGGCTATGGATCCTTTCTCAGCATAATCCTGCCCTTCATCACAGCTGCCTGTTCCCACTTTTTATTTCGAGAGTATGGCCCTTCCCTAACACACTCCCAGGGAGAAAGCATTCAGATCCTCCAGGCAAGGGTAGGTTCGCTGAAAGTCTTTCCAGGGGATTTGCCAAGGCCCTTACCAGCCAGCTCCCAGGATTTCTCTCCATCTCACTAACTCTGACCACGTAGACATTGCAAAATTCTTCTCCTTATTATTTTTAGTCTTGGAGGCCTCCTCCTTCACTTCCAACTTTTGTAGTGTCTGGAGCCCAAATCAATCAGACACCGGTTGCTCTCTAGCTACTGAATTCCTGGAATGCCTACCATTTTCCAGACCCCAGCCCATTGCCAAGCCTCTCTATGGACCTAGAGTCTCTTTCAGGTCTGAGATAGTGCAGTGCGTTCTCATCCCCTACCTATTTGCTTTTGGTTTTGTTGAGTGCTCTTAGGGACAGTCCAGGAAGGCTTTCATAACCCCTTTCTGCTCTATTTGGCCAAGTAATAATGGAACGACAGGTTACAAGTAACAACAGATTCATTTCTAAGAGTGGCTGGGCAGCATCCCAGGGCCATCTAACACCTAGACCAGCGCAGGCATCATGAATGTCTGTAGAAACCAGGTGGGAAACATCAATGTGTGAATCAAGGGAGATGTGAAAGCATAGAGTTCCTGGTGAACTAGAGAGTTTAAACTCAATAAAACACACAAGCAAGACTGCCCTGTGCTGGCTGCATATGACCACACTTGGGGGCTGTCCGAGACCTGGCATCTCAGCTTGGGGCCTTGGGAAGATGCTTCCTTGGTCCTCAGATGAGTCTGAGATTGAGCCTCTGAGGGCCTCTGCTCTGCAGGGTTTTCTCCAATGCAAGTTTTTTTTCTCGCCCTTGTTCCTCAGCCCTCTCTCCTTTTCACCCTCCTCTCTCCTTTAGATTGAGTGGCTCCTCCTCAGATGCCTGTGGTGTGGCTCCTCCCCCGTGGCTCTCAGAAGATGCTGGGTGGGCACATACCAGCTTTGGTCCGTCCCCATCCTGCCACCCAGCACTTGCTCCACATGGAGGGGCTGGACTGCCTGGGCATGCAGATGGGTTCCTTCAGGCTGCTGAACATGATGTATGAGCTCAACAGCAGCAAGGCAATGTCATTGTCCATGCTGAATTTTTCAAAGTCCTTGTGAATAACGATTTTGGTGACCCCCTTTATTTCCAGGGATGGACTCCGTAAGTCATTGGTTCCCAGCACGACGGTCAGGTCTCTTGGTCTGGTGGCATAGAACAAGAGAGGGGAAGGGGGGAGGGAAAGAAAAGTGACAAAGCACCCAGAAGTTGCTGTGTCCCCAAAGCCTACATCCCATAGAGTTCTACGGGCCTTTATGATTTGTTCTACTGGGGCTGTTGCTAAGGTGTGAGGACTTTAGAAAGGTAAAAAAAGGAGGATGAAACAGCCAGTGTGGCAGACTACAACAACCCTGCTGCCCAGCACCATCCCAGATACATGAAGGAGATACCCCTGCCACTGGTGCAAAGGCAGAACTTAGCTTCAGGCACTCCAAAGAGCCCACAGAAAACCACTTGGCACAAATCAAACTAGCCCTCAGATAGGTAAGGTATTATCACATCAATTTGCCTACCAGCAACTTAGAGACCCCAGGACGAAATTTAATCTAGACATGCCACTGATTAAATAGCAAGAATTTTCCACATTACTTCAGGAATTCCCTCCAAGCAGAATGGCCAGGAACTTTCCAGTAGCCAATCTTTAGGGATCCCATGGGAGCAGGTACAACAAGATTCCCTGGTTATGCCATTGTGAAACTGTCCCTAGGTGTTTGATTTACACTGTAACATCAGTCTTGTTGTATACCTTTAAACTTTCTTGAGGTGGTGTAGCAGGTGTAGCAGAAAGCGCAAGGGCTGAAATCAGGATTTAAATCCTGTTTCTGTCTACTGGTTGTGTACCTTGGGTGAGTCACCCAACCTTATTGGAATGCAGTTTCCTTTTCTATAAACTGATTGTTTATTCTCCCTGCCTCAGGGTTGTTGCACAATTAAATAGTTGCTTAGGAGGTCGCTGGGACATGACTATTAATCCCTAAATGCTAGATTTTCCACTGGGCTCCTGGAGTGCAGAGAAAACTCTACAAGGAGCAAGGAAGTAGGGTGTCAGATGACCTGGAAACCCAGACTTTCAGAATTTGGAAAATTTCCTCTTTTAAAGACGTGACTGTTCTATGAGAGGTAAGTGGACCAAGCCCTTTAGCTCCACCGGGTCACAGCTGTTCCTGGAAAGGACAGTGAGTGATCACAGGGAAGCCATAGTTAATGGCCCTGAGTGACCATGAGGAGGGCACATCCGAGTGCCAGCCTTGGGTTCAATCCCTGCTCATCCTCAGGGCCACCATGTCCAACTTGGGACTGACCAGCCCAAGGATTCCCCTTAACAATCACATCTGGCTGTGTGTGGGGGTGCTCTCAGGGTGGACAGTGTCAGAAGCAACCAAGGTGGGCTCTTGATACTTACTCTAGTTTCTCACTATATAAGCAGTGAGCAGCAGTGACAATCCACCACTCGTTGATGATTGCGCCGCCACAAAAATGTTCATTTCCTGTCTGAATACTCACCAGCCATGGAAACTCACCCACCTCAGCCTCCATCCCCTCTATAATTCTGGAATACTGAGGTCCTCCCTCAAAAAGGGGTCTTTCACCGCATTCTGGTGGAATGGAAGAGGAAAGGAGGAACAGACGCAACACTTAATCAGTATCCTTTGGCAACTTCTCAGGAGCTATCATTATGCCCATTCTAGACATAAAGAAACTACAGCTGGCCCAGGGAAGCACCCTAGATGCATGAGTAAGCCAACAGATGCTTTATTTTTGTTGCACAGAGACTGGGACATGGGTCAGAAGTATTGGCTCTGTCCCCCTCCAGCATTGTGATTTCAGGTAAGTCACTTTACTGAGCTTGTTTCTGCTGTTTCCGAGAGAAATTGAAGAAGATATTTGTCCAACACCAACTATAGAGTGGTAGGTAGGCAGAATAACATCTCCTAATGGACCATGTCTTAATGGATAGTGCTTTATAAGGCAAAGAGAGGTTTGGAGGTGGAATTAAAGTTGCTAATGAGCTGACTTTAAAATGGGCAGATTATCCTGAACAATCTGAGTGGGCCCGATGTAATCCCAAGGGTCCTTAGCGGTAGTAGGGGAGGCAGAAGAAGAGAGATGTAACTATGGAAAAATGCACAGAGAGGTGCAATGTCACTGGCTTTGAAGATGGAAGAAGGCACCACAAGCTGAGGAATGTGGATGATCTCTAGCCTTGTCCAGAAGCTAGAGAAGGCAAGGCAAGGTTTCTCCCCAGAGCCTCACACAGGAGTACGATCCTGCTGACAGCTTGATCTTAGCCCAGTGGGACCTGGGTTGGATTTATATCCAATAGAACTCACTGTAAGGTAAGAAATTTGTGTAGTTTAAGCCACTACATTTGTGGCAGTTGGTTATGGTAGTCATAGGAAACTAATATGTGAGGGAAGCCAGAGTGGTCCCCAGAAAGGGCCTGAACCTACCAGAATCCCTGAACTATTCTAGAACATTCTGTTCCAGGCAGAGCAGCTCCATTTCATGAGAGGCTGAGAGCAAAGGCTGCAGCTGCCTGTATAAAGAAAAATCTGCTTTCTGGACAGAGTCCCAGCCCAGCTCCCAGAAGAGGTGACACTCCATTAATAGTCGTTGAGCCAGCCTCCAAGAGGCCAATTAGTTAATCAATGAGCTTGCTAACCGATTCTCTCCTTTGGTCCCTAATTCTCACCACTGACTGGGTGAAGGGGACATGAGCAGGGCCACTATTAAGACTTGCCCTGCCCAGGAGAGCTGCTCTAGCCACTGCAGGAAGAAATGACATACCGGAATGTGCACTCTTGGCTCGGGACAGGAGCAGCAGAACTGCTAACAGGAGCATGGCCTTGGCTTTGCTGTTGGCCCAGGAGGTGGCAGAGGCAGGGCTGAGGGGGGTGAAACTGCCAAAGTCTCTCTTCTTATAGCCACCCTGCTGGCGATGTCACAATGGACTGTGTGTTTGAGTGCTCAGGCCAGGCAGGCTTCTCTTCTTGCCATTTGTTTCTAATACGGTTGCACGGAGGGACCTCATCCTTGAAGCCGTCTTGTCTGCGATTCCCTTCCCACTGACCTGGGCACAGCCCATCCTCCACCAAGTCCTTGGTGGGCACCTTGCTTTTGGCCCCTGTCATAAGCAGGCTATTTTAAGGCTCAAATGTCTCCTCTTTCACAGAGCCTGTTATGTCAGTGGTCCTTTGTGAATTGTGCCTAAGGCCTGAGCGAGGGGCTGCCAGGCTGGACGCTCAGGAAAGAGGGGGGCTCAGGACACCTGGAGGCCTCTCCCAGCACCAATGCCCACCACGGTACAGTTGCTTCTGACCTGCGGCTGCCGCCAGGCACCTCACAGGCTGGGTTCAGAGGCTCTTGACTTCCTTCCCCCGCCAGCCCAGCAGGTGACAATCCCTGCTCCCACCACTTTCTGGGGTTATTCCATAGGACCCCCAAATCTCCAGATAAGCCCCTGACTATTTATAAATATGAAAAGATCAGATTCACAGATGTAAACGCCTGGCCCATGACTTCCCCTTATATCAGTGGGTTTGGTCAGTGGCCATGGATTTGGACCTTCTGATTTACCTCACACTTCATCCTACTGACTCAGGCGGACTCGGCCCAGGCATCCTCAAGACGGCCTTCCCGGTCACTGTGCAGGCCCAGTGGTGGGAAGAGGGTCACGTGCTCCTTCTAGCTCCCAAAGTGCCCGCAGGCCATGAGCAGACCACCATGTGTACCCTCACCATCCTTGCTCTCTGGGGCTCCTTGTCTGCAGAAAAGGGTTAATAATGCTCACAAGGAAAGTTATGAAGCTCAAAATGAGATCACGCGACTCAGGTGTGGCTACACCAAGGATGTGGCCCCTCCCTGCAGCCACTCCTCAGCAACCAGGTGTCCACTAAAAGGAGTGAGGCACCTGTTGTGCTGTCCGCACCTGTTCTGAGTAGTACCCTATCTGCCTTCTCAAACAGAATATCCTGGCCCTGACAAAGGCTAAGCCTTTCTTTAATGGCAGGTGGGTAAATGTCCCAAAGCATACCAGGTCACCTGGCATAGTTCTGTAACCAGGAAGCTTGGGGCTTTCTCTCTGCGCTTCCTTAGGACTCAGTTCTCTCCCTCCCCAGGCCCTGCGATAGCCCCCACTAAATGCCCGCAGCTTCTCCTTTGCTTATGTTCTATTTGTTCTAGGGGTGTGAAGGGGAGGAGAAGCCTGGGCCTGAGTATGTTTGGGAGGATGGAGGACGACAGCTAATCTCACCGGTAGGGATGTGGAGATGAGGGGCACAGCCACTCCAAACTGCTGTTCATTTTCTTAAAAAGTATCTGGAAAAAAATCACAGCCCACTTCTAGGAAGATTCATTTCCTGCTGGGTCTATATCTCTCCTAGTGACATGACGTGGGCCCTATTGCTTGTGAAATAGTCAGCATTTCTTTGCCAAGCTTCTTCACAATAACAATGCATCGCACCCTGCCTGAACAGGTGGAAGGATGGATAGGTGGGCACAAAGCCCCCATGGCCAGCCACAACTCCAGAGGGCGCCATTCCTGTAGATTACATGGGAATGGCTCCCCCTGCAATTAGGCAAACATAGGGGTCTGGGTGTGGAGAGAAGCTCTACAAGGAATCTGTAGAAATTCAAAGAGAAAAGGAGGTAGGGCCCCCAGGGTGGCATTATTGTGGTGGCTTTATTTACCACACTCTGGTCAGTAGTTCTGTATCTTTAGTGTCAGACTAGGGAGTTTGATCAGTGAAGATTGAGAGAGCCAGATTTAGCAAATAAATATACAAGCTGCCCAGTTACATGTGAATTTCAGATCAACAAAAATTATTTTTAGTATATGCATACCCCATGCAATGTTTGGGATATGCAATATATCTGTTTACTCATCCAGTAATAGCCTATTGATCATAGTATTTCTATATTCACCCTCTTTATTATCTCTTAATTACATCTGTTTCTCTGTAACTTCACTATTATGGGCTGAATTAGGTCTCCTTTAAAATTCATACGTTGAAGTCCCAACCCCCAGTACCTCAGAATATGACCATATTTGAAGATAGGGTTTTAAAGAGGTGATTTAGTCAAATAAGACCTTCAGGGCAGAGCCCTGATTCAGTATGACTTGTGTCCTTATAAGAAGAGGTAGAGACACCAGGTGAGTACATGGGCAGAGGCAGCAGGATGTGGCCATCTGCCTGCCAAAGGGAGAAGCCTAGAACCCATCCCTCCATTATGGCTCTAAGAAGGAACCCAACCCTGTCAGCACCTTGATCTTGGACTTGCCAGCCTCCAAAACTAGGAAATGTCTGTTGTTTAAGCCACCTTGCCTGTGGTCTTTTGTTATTACAGCCTTGGAAAACGAAGACACCCACCCTCTTTCCCACTTTAGGCCACCACCATCTTTCATTTGTATTATTAGAGCCACTTCCTATGTGATATTCTCTTTTCTGGTTTCATCCTCTCTAAAATAATCTCCATGTTACTCCTGGAATAATCTTTTAATGCACATGTGACTATGTGACCTGCTTCATTCCACCCCTACCCCCATTCACCTCACAATAAAATCCAAGTCTTCTAAAAAGTCACAGCAGGCTTTGAGATCTGGTTCCAGAGACTGGAAACCTGCCCAAAGACCCAAAGCTCTTTAATGCCAAAGCAGAGGACAGAATCTGACTTCTCAGGAGGCTCAGAGTCACGGGTGAGAGGGGAGTGTACAGACGAAAGGTTGCCTCAATGGTGTGCCTTTAGTCCCCCTGCAGACTCAGCTTAGCCAGGCTACCTTGTGCCCCTGCTTCCTCCCTCATCCCGAGCTTACCGTGATGTCACATAGGACCTGCTCTGCCACGTCTGCGGCAGCCCCAGCGAAAGCAGCTACAGCTAGCTGCAGCTGGCATTTTATCAGTTTTGGTTGGAGGCACAGGTTGGGCAATTCCGAACTGGAATGAAAAGAAGATGCTCCAGCTTCTTAATTCCACTGCTTATGGTGCCCAAGGGACCTGCCCAGGAAGACCCAGATCTGTGCCAGGCACACCCAGGGCAGAGGGTGGGGAGAGGTCTGCAACCTCTCACCTGGCTCCTCCAGAGCTGACTTAGAAGCCCAAGGGGGTGCTGAGGTAGAGCAAATGACCTTGTACATGAGGAGATAGCAATCAACTTATCAAAGTAAATGTATTAGGCCAAGTGAATATGTCATTTAAAAAGGTAAATGCCATATTATTTCACTCATGTGGAATCTAATGAACAAACTGAACAAGTTAAATAGAGGCAAACTTATAGACAGAGAGCAGGATGACAGCTCTTGGTGGGGCTGGGGGTTGGGAGGGATCGAGCAAAAAAGAAAAAAAAAAGGAAAAGAACTCATGGACATGGAAACAGTAATTGCGGTGGGGAAGTGGAGACTGAAGAGGGTACAGGGGGGCTATATGGTGATGGAATATACATATATTTAAATTTAAAAAATACATACATACATAAAACATAGTAAGGTAGAAAAGTAATAATAATAAGATGATCCCCAGGGTCTGGATACAAAGTTCTGGAAGTACAGGAGACTTGGAGCAACAATTTAGCAACTGCCTTTGCTTCTCCAGGCTCCACTTCCCTCTTTGTTAAGGCGTTAAAGATCTGATTTTGGACCCAACACTCAGGGAGACACAGTGTTGTTATGGTGGCAAAAGGAACTTATTTAATTTAGGCCACCTGTATTAGGTTATGTAGTTTCATTCAGTGGGGAAAGTCATAGGACTACTGTAGGAGCAAATGAGTTAATGCAGCATTTTGCCATGTATGTGCTATAGAGCCTCTGTTCAGCTAGAAGCTGCACAGAGTAAAGCTCTGTGGTTAGAAAAGATTTGGAGAGGCCTCGTTTGTAAAGTCACAGTGGATATCCACATGTTAAAGGTTCTGAGAAATCTCACAATAAGGCAGTAAGGAAAATGGTTTAATTTAATTTAATCCACTATTTCTGAAATGTATCTGGACACAAGATCACCCTTTGCCCCCACTCCTAGCCTTATTTGTAACACTTTCTATTTCCTCTTTTGAAAATTACCTGTTTCTATAGTTTTCCCATTTGTTTCCATTTGAGTGGGTATTGTAAATCGATTTGCAGGACCTTTAAAAAAATTTTAATGACATTAGCCCTCTCTCTCTGATGTGTGCTGCAAAGTCTTTTCTCCTAATCTTTAATGCTCTTCCAATTCTATTTTGGACATACAGAAATTTAAATTTGATGTATTAAAAGGGTCTTTTCATTCCAAGATTATAAACACAATCAGACCTGCAGCATAGTGTGAGCTCTAAGATCAAGAACAAGACATGGATGCCCACTCATCCATTCAATGTAGGGCTAGAAGTCCAAGCTAGAGCAATTAGGCAAGACAAAGGATAAAACCATCCAAATCAAGAACGAAGAGATTAAACTGTTGCTATTTTCAGATAATATGATTCTGTACATAGAAAAATTCCAAAGACTAAATCCAGATATTGTTTGAACTAATCAATGATTTCAGTAAAGTTTGCAGCATACAAAATCAACATACAGGAATCAGTTGCATTTGTATGCATTAAGGATGAAACATCTGAAAAAGAAATAAAGAAAACAAGCCATTCACAATAGCATCAAAAACAATAAAACACTTAGGAATAAGACTAACCAAGAAAGTAGAAGTTTCACAGAATGAAAACTACAAGATGTTGCTGAAGGAAATTGAAGAAGACACAAATGGAAAGATAGATATCCCTTGTCTGATTTCAAACTATACTATATGCCTTCAGTAATAAAAATAGAATGATACTGCCACAAAAATAGACATCTAGACTAATGGAACAGAATGCAGATCCTAAAATTAAACCCCTGCTTATATAGTCAATTAATATTTGACAAGGGATTCAGAGCACCCAATGGGGAAAGGACAGTCCCTTCAACAAGTTGTGTTGGGACAACTGTATAAACACATGTTGAGCAATGAAATTGGACCCCTATCTTACACCACTTACAAAATTAACTCAAAATGGATCAAAGATTTCAACATAAGGCCTGATACTATATAACTCTTAGAAGAAAACATAGGGGAGATGTTCTTTGACATTGGTCATAGCAGTGAATTTTTTTCTTGATATGATAACAAAAGAAGAAAAAACAAAAGCAAATATCAACAAATATTAACAAAAGCTTTTTCAAGGGAAAGAAACAATTAACAAAATAAAAAGACAATTTTCAGAATGGGAGAACGTTTTTGCAAACAACCTGATTTAAAAATTGGTAGAATATATGGAGGCCTAGATAGACATGCTGTGTCTCCCTCCACAACTAAGAAGGAAGACAACTACCTCAAAACTAGAGACAAGCAGAAGTTCCAGAAAATCAAGCTGCATGGAAGTCCAACAAACAAAGATATAAAGAAGAAACACTCATCCAGACAGATAAGAGGGGTGGAGCCGGAGTGGAGAGGACACGGTGTGGAGGCAGCAACAGTGGTGGCAGCAACAGTGGTGGCAGTTGCAGACTCGTGGAAAGTGCAGTCACACGTTTTAAAAAGTAGGGAGGGGCACCTGGGGAGCACTCCCAGCACCAGACCAGACCGCATAGGCCACAGTTCCAGCGCTGGGGAAAATAAAGCCTCATTTTTTCTGACTGAAAACCAGTGGGGGTTGTGGTGGAGGAAGAAACTGTCAGTCTCTCAGTAGAGTCCGATTGTTTAAAGGGCCCCCACGGTCCTAGAACATTTGCACACCCACCCACTCTGGGAGCCATGGTCACGGCAACAGCTAGAGAGGTGCCAGTTCCATATAGAAGTGGGAGAAGTGCCTGGAAAAGAGGCGAGTGCTGAGCAAGTGGCATTGTTCCCTCTCAGACCCCCCCCCCCACATACAGTGCCTCAACATGGTGAAACAGGTCGCCCTGTACTGATGGATACCTAAGGCTCCGCCCCTTACAACATAACAGGTATGAAAGCTCTACCTAAGACACAGAGACAAACAAACACAGGAGCCTGTCTAGAGGAGGAGACAGAGAGGTATGTCCCAAAAGAGGGAACAGATCAAGGTTCCAGTGGAAGAACTAAGCAACGAGGAGATAGCCAACCTAACAGATGAGGAGGTAGACAACTTAACAGATGTAGAGTTCAAAACCCTGGTGATAAAGATGGTCACAGGCTTGACAGATATGCTTAAGTATGGCAAACACATAAGGGAAGAAGTGAAGGCTATGCTAAATGAAACAAAGGAAAACCCACACAAAACCAATGGTGAAGAAAAAGAAACTGGCGTTCAGATCAGTGATTTGGAACATAAGGAAGAAAAAACAGTCAACCAGTACAGAAAGAGGAAACTAGAATCAAAAAAAATACAGGGAGAGGGTTAAGAACCTCTGGGACAACTTTAAACATACCAACACTCGAATCATAGAGGTGCCAGAGGAGAAGAAGAAGAGCAAAAAATTGAAAAAATAACGAAGGAAAATGTCCCAAATTTGGCAAAGGAAATAGATATACAAGTCCAGGAAGCACAGAAAGTCCCAAACAAGCTAGACCCAAAGAGGACCACACCAAGACACATCATAATTAAAATGCCAAAGGTGAAAGATAGAGAGAGAATCTTAAAAGCAGCAAGAGAAAAGCAGAGAGTTTCCTACAAAGGGGTGCCTATAAGACTACCAGCTGATTTCTCAAAAGAAACTTTGCAGGCAAGAAGGGACTGGCAAGAAGTATTCAAGGTGATGAAAAAGCAAGGACCTAGAACCAAGACTACTCTATCCAGCAAAACTATCATTCAGAATGGAAGGGCAGATGAAGTGCTTCCCAGACAAGGTAAAGCTAAAGAAATTCATCATCACCACGCCATTATTATATGAAATGTCAAAGGGACTTACTTAAAAAAAATAAGGTCAAAATTGTGAACATTGAAATGACAGCAAACTCATAACTATCAACAACTGAATCTAAAATATAGAAAAATCCAACTAAGCAAACCACAACAGGAACAGAATCATAGGTATGGGGATCATTTGGAGGGTTATCAGCTGGGAGGGGGAAGGGGGAGAAATGGGGAAATGGTGCAGGGACTAAGAAGCATAATAGGTTGGTACAAAGCAGACAGGGGGAAGTTAAGAATAATATAGGAAAGGGTGAAGCCAAAGAACTGATATGCATGACCCACGGACATGAACTAAGTGGGGTGGGATTGCTGGAGGGAATGGGGTTATTGAGCAGAGGGGAGCAAAGGGAAAAAAACTGAGACTACTGTAACAACATAATCAATAAAACATACTTGAAACATACTTGAAAAAAAGTGGGTAGAATAACTAAATAGACATTTTTCCAAAGAAGACATACAAATGACCAATAGGTACATGAAAAGGTGCTTGACATCACTAATTATCAAGGAAATTAAAGACACAGTGGGGTATCACTTCACACCTGTTAGAATGGCCATCACCAAGATGAGATAATGTGCTGGTGAAGACATGGAGAAAAGGGAACTCTTGTGCACTGTTGGTGGGAATGTAAATTGGTGAAAAACACTATGGAAATCCCTTAAAAAATTAAAAATAGAACTACCATATGACCCAACAGTCTTATTTCTGGGTAGATATATTTACAAAAAAAAAGTGAAAACAGGACCTTGAAGAGGAAAACAGGATCTGTATTTTCACATTCATTGCATTATTATTCACAACAGCCAAGATATGGAAATAACCTAAGTGTCCATCAATGGATGAGTGAATAAAGAAGATGGGTCCCTTTAAGATGCCCACAACTCTTAGTCCTTTCATGAAAGTACTCTCATTTAAACTTCCTCAGTGGAGTTCTGTTTCCTTCAGGGATCTTCCATAATTGACATGTTTGGGTTATCTTTCTGAACACTGTGGGCCTGTGGCTCCAGAGCCATCAGTCTCCTTGATTTGGCCTCAGAGAGCCAGATGGAGATTCAGAAAGTCATGACAGGACTCGGCAGAAGGCTGGGCAGTGGAATAATAGTGACCAGCAAGACCAGGCCCACCCTTCCCTGTAACGTGGACTGATGAGCAGTCAGAGATTTGGTCAGTTCCCTATGGAAACACAAGTCCCAGACCCCACCTTGCACCCTTGTCCAGAATGGAATCAGTGAAACCGGGGCCGGGTCTCTGTAGCCTTGTGCTCAAATACCGCAAGCAGCCTGGAACAGGGAAGAATTGGGGCACAGCTGAAATCCAAAAGGGAAAGGAAACGCGCTAAGATCCATGGGGAACAATGTCTGTTTCTTAATCCGTCTCCTGCCCCAAATAGCTCCGCTCTCCTCCCCCAACCTGTGTTTACGTGTCTGTTTCTCTCCCTGGCAGCAGATGCCACCAGGCCTTCAAGTAGGTCACAGAGGGCGGTGATGAGCCCACACAGGCCCTCAGGCCCTGTCCTCCATCCTCCGCTGACCTTGCTCCCCAGGAGCCCAGGCCTAGAGTCACAAAGCCCAGACCCCAAATGGCCCTCTGCTCCTCAGGGCATCCTGGCAGGGTCCCTGCTCCCTGGAACCACAGGAAGCTTGTGGGGGATCCTCTGTCCTGCCTGTGAGTGGGCAGGGGGCCCGTCCCTCAGCTGGAGGCAGACAAGGCAGCCCTGGGTGGTGCTGTGGCCTCCCTGCTTCATCCTGTGGGTGCCCCTTCACCGCCCCCCCCAACTGCAATCCTGCTGAGTATGCTAGGGGTCCCCATCCTTCCCAGGGCAGCTGGGAGCCACATGCACAAAGTGCACAAAGCACAAAGGCATTTTAAGAAATTTAGGTTTTGAGATATGATTTGTATTTATTTAGTAATTCATCTTTCTAAAGTATATTGTTTTATGAATTCAGACAGATAAAAATGGCTGTGTGGCCACCACCACAGTCCAGACATAGAACATTTTTATCACCCCAAAAAGTTGCCCTGTGCCCCTTGTATCCCACCCCCTTCCCTAAACCCCAGCCCCTGGCAATGAGTGATATGTTCTCTGTGCCTGTCATTTTGTCTTTCCCAGAAAGTCATCTAAATAGCATCATACAGAACGTAGTTGTGTCTGGTTTCTTCAATTTAGCTAATGCTTTTGAGATTCACACTAATGAGTGTATCAATAGTTTTCTTTTCTTTTGCTGAATACCATTGCTGCTGTCTGATGTACCAGTGTTTGTTTATCCATTCACCTGATGTTGGACATGGAGGTTGTCACCAGTTTTTAGCAATTATGAATAAAGTCACTACAAGCATTTGTATACTGGTTTTGGTGTGAACATACATCTTCATGCAATGGTGTTTTGATAAAAAGTGAATTCATCTACTGATGTGCTGGGAGATTTGGGGAATCTTGGGGTCTGAATGAAGATAATGGGTATGATGCAGCTCCCATTCCGAACTTTGAAGTTGGCCATGAAAGCTATGTGGATAAACTGGACAGCACTGTGGGTGACATGGGAATTCTTTATGCCACTTTCTACCGCATATGAACACACGCTCCCCGCCCCCCCAGTGCCCCAAGTTTGCAAACACTTATAGCTGCAATGAAATGTTTTGCTCTACTGAGCTCAAATTCACACTGTTTTCCAATGAACAAATGTAAGAACTCTTTCTCTCTCATTTCAGGCACCTTCCTGGTGGAGAATAGATATGAGTTAGGTCGATGAATTCTAATGCTTTGCTTACAGCTATGAGAAGTATAGTGAATGTTTATCTTGTTAAAACTCTATATCTGAAACATGAATTAACTTCCTAACATTTCATCTGCATTTCCTTTATTCTGATGGGATACTTCCAAGAGTTTTTAAGATACATTTTAAGTCTTCAAATAGCTAGAGAAAGAAAAAGTCCCATAGTCATTTCCCCTAAAACGTTAACTCATTATATATGAAATTTAAAAAAAGAAAAGAAAAAACAATTGCACCTATGGCTCCTTGCCAATCTTTGGTCATAATACCTGTTCTCCGTATACCTGTCATGCCTGTGGTGATTTCTTATGAGAATTATTCAATGGCTACATGGCAGGGAGGACTATTTACTCAGATTCCATAAATTGGCCACTGGCTAACACTCAACCTCATATAATATTTGAACTCAATATTTTAGTTTGAACTATTTGAACTTTCCAATGTTAGACTAAAACACTAATTCTACATGGCTTAACTTATACGTTCCTACAGTTCCCATACACCTTGGTACCTTTGCACATCTAGAATGTTAGTTTCCTAAGGCTGTCAAAGTACCACAAACTGGGTGGGTTAGAACAACAGAAGTTGATTGTCTGTAGTTTTTGATGCCATAAGTCCAAAGTCAAGGTGTCAGCAGGGTTGTGCTCCCTCTGAAGGTGTGGGGAGAGGGGATCTGCCCCAGGACTCTCCCAGCTTCTGGTAGTTCCTTGGCTTGTGGCAGCATAACTTCAATCTTCACATGGCATTTTTCCTGTGTGGGTGTATATCCAAAATTTCCCTTCTTATAAAGACATCAGCCATATTGGATCAGGTGGCAACCCTGCTCCAATATGACCTATCTTAACTAATTACATCTGCTACAATCTTATTTGCAAATAACTTCACATTCTGAGGTACTAGGGGTTATGATTTCAACAGATGAATTTTGGGAGGGCACCGTTCAACCCATAACAAATCCCATTTCTCTGTATATTGACTCAGTCCAGACAGAGCTTATTTCCTCTACAGAATCTTCCCTAATGGCTTCTTCCTCCTCTCTCCACTAACCACACACCTGTGCTTTTCCAAGACAGAATTGGGTGTGCCTCCACAACTCCCAAAGGTACCAATACTCTTACTGCATTGTATTAAGGTGGTGTCCTTGTTCACGTGTCTCTCTCAGATGGATGAGAGCTTCTAGGAGACAAAGAACAAATACTGTTCATCTTTGCACCATCCTTCATGCCTGGCATATAGAAAGGGCTCCATAAAATGCTAACTAACCTAGCAGAAAAACAAATGAATTAACTGCACCAATGCAAACCACCTTGCAGCTGGTCTCTGAGTGGATCTGCACTTCGTGCATGTCATTCATAGTGACTGCTGGTCAATGTACCTTCCTTTGCTGGAAGACATTAGCAGAGATGCAATTGGTGGAGAGAGACATTAAGAGAGACGAAATGAGTAGAGAATTAAAATCATGGGCTTGGTGTTTGCCAGGTGCTGTCCTAGGATATGTGAATTACTTTATCCCCTCAACAATATAATCATGTATTATCACTACCCCCATTTCACAGATGAGTAATCTGAGGCTCTCAGTTCAGTAGCTCCCGTAAGGTACCTGGTGATGGGAGCTCTCTTCTGTAGGAGTCTAAGTCTGTGCTTGCTCTACTGTATCTAACCTGACCTGTTTGGGCCATTAGCCTCTGAGCCTTTCTCCTGAGGGGTGCCTTCAGCTCTTTTGTCTTGACACATTATGCCCCAACTTGCAGAAGCCCAACTGGTGTGGAGTTCTCCCACTCTGCTCCTTCTGGGCCCCTGGTTCCACACTGTCCTCCAAATCCCACAGGACTGGCTCATGGAAACCATCAAGTTCTGGATCCAGGACACCAGCTGGCAGCTTTGTCTGGACCATGCTGGCTCTAACCAGTGTGCTATTGTGACCTCGGTGGCCAGGCTGGGCTGTGAGATGACAAGCAGAGAGAGCATAGCCATGGCTCAGTCTCCATAAATTGCATGTGCATAGTTTCAGTGGAGACCATGGCCGGCAAAAGGAGGGAGGGTGGAAGAGCAATGTTTCTGCTGCCAGTAGCCCTGCTGTTGTCCTGGGCACACAGCTCCCTGGCACGTAGGTGTCTCATGGTGTTCTTGTGTTTGGTCGTCACAGTGCAGAAGAATCACCTGAGAGCTTTGCCCAAAAGTTCAAGTCCTAGGATGCTAATTCTGCAGTTCTGGGTGGGGTCTGGGGAACTGCCCTTTTAATAAGCCCCTCAGATGAATGTGATGAGGGGGCAGGGGCTGGACCAGACTTTTATATCATTGCTCTCACAACACTCCCAACTTCAAAGTTATATGTGGAGGAGCCTGTTGTGTGAGTGTGAGTGTGAGTATGTGTGTGTATTCATTACCTATGCTAAGTACCAGGAAGAATTCCCATGTAGGTGGACACTTTGTGAGGGATAGCCAGAGATCAAGCTGGAGATGCCACCTAGCCATGTCCTGCAGCCTAAGGCCACAGGTGATCATTGAAAATATATTTTCCTGATGCTTTCTCTTTGGTTACATTCTGAAGGATCATGTGGAGCCTAACTGGCCTAATGCAAAACCATAACATGACATACCTATAATGAAGGCAGTGTATTCATATCTACTATATGGCTCCATATCCCTAGGTCCTGAGAATTTATGGAGCCTTGTGTTATGCTCAGTTTGTTGTCTGACAAATATCAAACCTCTACCACGTGCCGGGGGCTGTTTTAGGAGCTGGGTTTGTAACAGAGAATGACATATTCATTTCCTACCCTGAAGCAGTTTTACTATCTAGTGAGGGCAAGAAAGTATTAAACATATAAATGAGTAAATAAATAAGTTAATTTCAGTCCTGTTAAATAGTGTGAAGCAGACAAAATAGGCTAATAGGAAGGAAGGCCGGCGGTGGTTGTCGAGGCTGTTCTAATAGGAGGCCACAGAAAGACTTCCTAAGATGACGAGGCCCATCTAGTGAGGAGACATATTTCCAAGCAGAAGTGACAGCAAGTGCAAAGCCCCTGAGTGATGAGTGAGCTCAGTGTGTTTTAGGGGCAGGCCCAGGGACACACTTCTGTCTGATGGACCTCCCACCTTGGTTTCACCTGGCTAAGCCACTGCTCTCTGTGCTGGGTTCGGGGCAGAGGTAGGCAAAGGAAGCCCTCTCCTGGGGGAATAGGAGAAGGAGGCGCTCTCTTCAGAGCGGGGTAGGTGAAGGAGGCACTCTCCTCAGGGGGGCGGGGCAGGTGAAGGAGGCACTCTCCTCGGGAGGGTGGGGTAGACGAAGAGGGTACTCTCCTCATGTTTCTTCCAGGCCAACCAGCCTTGGCTGTTGAGCCATGGCCCTCTCTTCCTTCTTTCTTTTTCCTGCTTTTAGTGACATGTGGTCAAACATTAAGTTCCAAATCCGAGAAATTGTACAGTTTGAAAATCACGGGTGGGGAACCTGCATACATTACAGAGTTCCCGTGGCAGGTGAAGATTTTTGACCAAGGAAGCCATCTCTGTGGAGGATCGATTCTCAATGAATGGTGGATCCTAACTGCGTCCCATTGCTTTATAAACAAAAATAGGTAAGTACTTCAAATAGATTTTTTAAAAATAGCGTGGTAGAATATTTGTCCCTACATGCTTATTATTTTCTCCTAGAAACTCCACCCAGGTTTGTTGGCCATAGAACAAAGTACCCAGGGGCTAAATATGTACCCACATGGCTGAATGTCACCCTTTGCAGGTGGGAAAGATGCTGCTCTCCTTCTAGGACCCTTTTCATCTTGTTGTGTGGGACCCAAATGGCAGCACATATGTTCTTTGGACTTCTCAGCATCTTGCCAAGTGCAGGAATCCTGATCCAAACCTCTGGAAAGTACTTTCCTGAGCATTTGCTCACATTCAGGCAGAGAGTAGGTTGACAGTATCCACAGAGGTGGAGAATCCTAACTAGGGATCAGAACCCCAGGGCAGGGTGCTAGGTCTGGCTGATGCCAGAAGCTCCTGAGAGCTTTGCTCAAAAGGTCAAGTCCTAGGATCTGATTCTGTAGTTCCAGGTGAGATGTGGGGAACTTCCCTTTTAATAAGCCCTGCAAGTGAATGTGACATGGGGGGAGGCTGGACCAGAATTTTATATCATTGCTCTCAACAGCCCCAACTTCAAAGTTATATGTGGAGGAGCCTAGGGTGTGTGTGTGTGTGTGTGTGTGTGTGTGTGTGTGTGTGTGTGTGTGTGTGTGTGTGTGTTACCTATGTTAAGTACTAGGATGAATGGCTGATGTAAGTGGACCTTTGAGAGGGGTAGCTGTCTTAGCTCAAGTCCTCCAATCAGTATTTTTGAGAAATTTCCCAAGTGTTTGTTAGACAGCTAGACCATAACTTCTTGTAAATCAAGGGTCGAGTCCCTCAATTACTTGTGCATAGCCTGGCTTCCCAAACATTTGTTGAGGAAATTTATAGGTAAATTTGCCCAAGAGAGAGGCCTTTAGGCCAAGAGCTGTTGCCAACAGGGCAGAGCTGGAACTCATATCTGTCCTCTCCTGCCCAGTTGGGGCTCTCTGCCCAGCTCTATGCCAAGTGCATGGCCTCAGATGCATCTATCCCCTCTGCTCTCAAGATCACAGCCTCACACTGTCAGAATTATTTTCTCATCACCTTTTGCTCTTGCACCACTTACCTTTTTTCTCCTTTTGTTTTGTAATAAGATCTAATCTGGAGATCATATACGATGATGGAAACTTTGCCACGAGGAACTTGGTCAAGGTGAAAGTGGACAAGCTAATTATTCACCCCTATTTTGACAGCTGGATCTTGGACAATGACATCGCTTTGCTCTTGCTCAAATCCCCATTTAACCTAAGTGTCACAAAAGTCCCCATCTGCCTTTCAGCAGTCACTGACCTACAGAGATGGAGGAACTGCTGGGTGTCTGGATGGGGCATTACCAGTGAGTTACTATAACCCAACCCAGTGGGGGGTGGCACCTTGGTTGATGTTTGCAATGAGAAGCAAAAAGTTAGAGACACTGCTGGCCTTGGGAAGTCTGCCTGGTAGATTTGGGGACTTTAAGGTCTCATTTAAGGCCCCTCAGTTCACATGGGAGCTGTCCTTTCTGGGTCTTCATGGGTTCCTGCACCAAGTTTTATGTCCACATTGTGGAACACGAACCTTAAGCAGGGCCTCAGGAATAACCCAGGCAGAAGTTTTCAGAGTCTGGGAGTGACTTGGAGAAATTTTGAGGGATGTATTGATGGGCAAAGGGGTGGCAAAATGGACTGGGTTCCAGGAAATCCATACCAATATCACCCTGAGCAGTTCTGCTCCAATTGATGGTGTTGGTTCTGCTCCCCTGGGATAAGGGCTCTGTGGCCAAATTATTTGAAAACCACAGGGCAAGGAGAAGGGGACGCATTGTATATAAACTTGACCTTATATATAGAGTCAACCTGAAAACTACTCCCGCTGCTGTTCCCAGCCAACACACAAGATGGTGACTTTCTCTCTTTCATCTTGGTACATGTGTCTTGACCCATAATCAACAGAGCAGAAAAAATACATATTCCAGTTAGTGCTGCTCTTCCCAGTAGGCACTCAAATGGCTGTACATGGATTCTCACATGGGCCCAAAGCTCAGAGCTATTTTAGAATTCCTCATTGGGAATTGCCCTTAGAAGTTTGTCATGAGCTTCAAAATGTGCCACCTTCTTAACTTAGTTTCTCATGCTTCATCTAGCACATATTCATGGAACCTCTTCTATGATCCAGGGACTGGCTTAGACTCTAGGGATTCAGCAATATTTTCCAAAGAGTAAACTATCCTTATCTTTGGGGAGTGAACTTCCTAGGTGTTGGGCTTACCTCCTCTCCTGACACAATTCAAGCCCATCTTTATGTGCTGTGGGCCCCAGGACAGAACTTGTCACCAAGGGTTCTCTTTACACCCTTGTGGACTTAAAAGAAATGCCTTTTTACAACTCTCTTTGGAGACTGGCAGCTTCTGCAGGGTGAGAAGATGGTGCACTAAGGCTGAAATCCAGTAGGGGCCCGGTTCTGGGGACTTCTGGAATCTGAGAGAGTGGGCTTGAGGGTCTCTTGGCTGTCCCTCCCAACCCCTCCTCACTTGGTCCAAATTTGGGTTGTTCTCTGGACCATAAGAAGTTCCCTTGTCAGTAAGGTGAAAAGACATGATGTAGGTGACTGCTTGACCTCCTCTCAAAGGGACTACTTTGAACTCAGGGTCCTCTCCACATCTGCTTCTTCTTTGGGTCAGTTCCCATGCACAGTATGAATCAAGGGCTGAAGAAAGTCAGCATCAAGCTGGTCAAATGGAGAACGTGCTCCAATATCTTGCCTCTGGTCACCAAGAACATGCTGTGTGCTGGGAGCCCTCAAGCTGGGAAGGATGCCTGCCAGGTAATGGGACTCGTCTTTTGCTGGGAGAAAGGCTGCCACAGGGGGCTGCTAACATTCCCAGGATAGTTGGCTCTGCCCTTCTTCCTCTGGAGAACTTTCCTAAGGCAGCTGTAACAAGTTACCACAGAGGGTGGATTAAAACAACAGAAATGGATTCTTTCACAGTTTTTGAGGCCAGAAGTTCAAAATCAAATTATTGGCAGGATCATGGTCCCTTTGGAGGCTCTAAGGAGAGGATCCTTCCTTGGTTTTTCTGGCTTCTGGTGGTTGATGGTAATCCTGGTGTTCCTTAGTTTGCAAGTGCATCACTCCATCTCTGCCTCCATCTTGAAATGGCCTGTGTGTGTGTGTGTGTGTCTTCTGCTTTCTCTTCTGAAAAGGATATTGTAGAACTTCCTCTTTTTGAAAAAATTATATTTTATTGATTATGCTACTACAGTTATCCCAAGTTTTTCCCTGTGCCCCCCTCCACCCAGTACCCTCCACTCCCTCAGGCAATCCTCACACCATAGGTCATGCATGTAAGTTCTTAGGCTACTCCATTTCCCATAGTGTACTTTACATCCCCATGGCTGTTCTGTAACCACCTATCTGTACTTCTTCATTCATTCGCCTCTCCATGTTTTGACAGTCTCCCTGTGTTAGTTTCTATGTATTAAGTAGAGCTGCTATGACTCCCTATCTTGGTAGTGTGGCCTAATGTAGTAGGTGTTTTGTAGCATCCAGTGGCACAGCCTCCCCTATCACCCAAGCTGCATTCTCGAGGTGTGCCCTTCGTGTGGGCTGAGTACAATCTCCTCTTGTAGTTGAGCCTTGGTTGCTGTTGGCTGGTCAATGGGAGGGATTTACCCAGGTCAGTCAGTTGCAAAGATTGACTGTGTCCACTGACCACCAACCTTCACCCTCCATGGAGGATTAGCTGTGCAGGGGCAGGGTGGTGGTGCTCCGATGTAATCTCTAGCTGTCCACTGGGTGTGCAGGCTCTGGAGTTTCCTGGGTGGTGCAGAACAAGCTCAGCCCCCACCTGTGTTTTTCCCAGGGCCATCCTGACTAAGCAGTAAATCAATCTGAGATGACTGCTACTTATGCTGGCCTTGGAGATTACCAGGTGAAGCCAGGCTGGCTGCTGCTAGTGGCAGGCCTGGGGCCACTTAGCAAGAGGGATGGGGCCTGGGAGCTCTCTGAGGCTGGCTGTTGCTTGATTGAGAGGATTTAGGAAGTTGTGAAGCTCAAGTCAAGACCAGCCATTCATACAAAAACAAAAAACAAACAAACAAACAAAAAAACCAAAAACAAAACACAGTTAACAGCTGTAAGTTGGGTGGGATGGAGTCTCAGGGGATCTCCTGGGTGAGGCAAACAGTGTTAGCCAGATTGATGGAGTCTCAGATATGGCACCCACTTACTGGCCCTGTGGTGTTTTGGGGGGAGGATTCAGAACAGCCTCTGCCCACCTTTCTGTCTGGGAAAAAGCTGTCCCCAAGCTCTGCCTTGAAGCCAGACTCAGTTCCTCCCTGTATTCTATGGTGCCTTTCAAGCTGCTACCCCAGTGCTGGAGCTCAGAGGGAGTGAATCTGAGTAAGTATGTTTGTGGTTTCTTTAAGGGGAACTGCCTGGGACTCCAGATTTTTCTCCCACCCACTCAATCCCTGCTGGTTGCACCCAGAAGTTATGGGGACTTATCTTCCTGGCACTGGAATCCTGGGCTGGGAGGCCTGGTGTGGGGCTGGGACTTCTCACTCCTGAGATATCCCTCCTGAATTTTTACCCACCACATGTGAATGTGGGCCAGCTCTATCCACATCTCTGCTCCTCCTACCAGTCTGAATGGATGTGGTTTCTTTAATTCCATAGTTGTCAGGCTTCCATTTAACCTGATTTCTGATGGTTCTGAGTGACAGTTGTTCTCAAATTTAGTTGTAATTTTGATGTGGCTGTGCAAGGAGGCGAGCCGTTTTTACCTATGCCACCATCTCAACCAGAAGTTGGACTTTTTCTTAATTAAGCCAATTACATCTGCAAAGACCCTATATCCAAATAAGGTCACAGCCTGAGGTTCCAGTGGGACATGAATTTGGGATGGATGTTATTTAACCCAGTACAGATGCTCTGTAACCAAAGAAAGCTGTAACCAACTTCTCTACTTACTGTCTGTGATGTCCCTCTGTGCCTGTGCCTTTTCATATTTCATCACCTGTAAAATGGGAATACTAATAGTTCCTACCCTTTAGAACTGTTGTGAAAATTAAGTCAATGCACAAATGCACTTAGAACACCACACAGTCAATGAAGGTCACAGTAAATGCCATGACTATCATGCTCTTCATCACCATCTCGTACATACCTGTTCAGTGCTCAGTAGCATACAAACTGCTTCCACAAGTAAATGAAAGCGTTATGAACTAGCCCTAGGAAGCAGGCCTGTTTCAGATGGGGAAACTCAGAATCAGGGAAGCTGTGGAGCACACACCAGCAAGTAAATTACAGACCCAGACTGTAACAAAGGCACGCTGACTTCTGGGGTCAGAGCCATCTTTAGGATCGCGGTAGAAATGGGGCTTCAATCCCGCTTGTTCTGTTCACTCCCCAGAGGAACCACTGCTACAATGTTACCATATCCTATCTGAAACATTCTTTTAGGCACAATTGTGTGTGTTTATGTATAAATTTAATTATTTACCTAATTACGGCTATTTTTCAGACTTTTTTGGCTTGAAGACATATTATTCTTTAATAGAATTTAAAAAGTGGTCCAAAAGGGCTGGGGGCATGAAAGGAAGGGTAGGTCTCAATTTTCAGTCAATGATGTCTGTTTCCTTTATCTGTGCTTATTTGGCAATCTTTTTCATGCTGTTTCAAGAGGCATAAGTTGTTTAAAATTTCATGTTTTAAACTACAATGTAATATTTTGACATGATTGGTGTACTTTTTGTGTTTTATGTGTATACATCAGTCTGTATGCCTGCTGTATTTAAACCAATGACCTATCACTGGGACATAATTTTCGTTGAGTTAGATTTGACACTTGTTTTTGACTAACTTTTGGCATCTGAATACAAAAATGACCTCAGTTTTTCTCTATCACGTCAACTTTTGAAGGTACAGGATAATCTCCCTTTTTCCAAAAATCATACAAAATGTACATACAAAGGAAAATAAAGAAAAAGTTACCTGAATATACTATTCAGTTATTTTATTGATATAAAGGCTATATATTATTACTGTAAGTCAAATTGTATACAAGTATTAAATTTCTGCTACCAAATATACATATTAAGGTATTTTATCTTTTCAAATGACAGGGTAGGAAATGCCAAAATGAGATACCTCAGTCTTTTTCAGTTGGCAAAGCTTTAACAAATTGCTTTATGAGACCCAGTTTTATATGCAGAGGTGGGAATATAATGTTCTTTCTGTCAACAAGTGACCAATTCAACTCCACCCAATGCTTCTCATGAGCTCTGCTGTCCCACATACACAGAAAACAGGGATACTTGCTGACCTAGAAGGAAGCAGACCATTTTAAGGTCAACACAGATGATCCATTTGTGCTTATGATATTGCAACAGATCAGTGACTCTCTTTAAGTCTTCCTATTCTTCATGAAAACAAACTGAATGGCCAATTGGGACTGCACCAAATAAATTGCCGTGGTGGAGGAGGGCACACTTAAAGCTCCACTTTGAGCTATCGATGAACAATCACCATTCAGTTGCATTCTAGATTAGAATTCCCAATTCCTCCATTAAACCAGGTATGTTATGGCAATACATAAAGCCATCGTCACTTTGAAAGTACTGCAGAAATGCACTTTCTCTTGATCAAAATAAGGATGCTTTCACTCCTTTTTCAAGCAAAATTTTCTCATGCAGTCTTGATGCTAGGAGTTCTGAAGCCTTTTTGGATAGTCCCAAATCTCATGTCAAATGATTCAACTCATGCTGATCAAATCTCTTATGAACTGGGTCATCTTCAATTTCAAAATCTTCATCATTGCTGTCACTTAGTTCTTCATCATACTCCTGTTTTCCAAAAGAAAACAGTTCAATGAAAACTGGCACTGGGATTTCAGCTGAATGAGGCACTGGGCATATAGCTGATGGTAGACTAGGATACTCTATTTTACATTTATTTTTCTTGTTATATCCTAATGTTTTCACTATACAAAAGTAACGGTCACTTGAATTATCTCTGGGCTCTCGCCAAACCATAGGTATACCAAACGACAATTTATCTCGTGTTCCCTTCATCCACATCCGTAGGCTCTCGACACACTGCTTGCACACCTTATGAGGGGCCCAAAACTTATCTTCATCACCAAGTTTTACTTTAAAATATGCAAAATAGGCTTGCCTGACAAATGCGCTGGTGTTTGTCCTTTGACTAGGAATGGTGAAACTGCCACAGATAGAACAAAACGAATCAGGGTTGTTTAGGCACTTACAATAAGAAATAGCAGAGGCAGACATGATCTAAAGGAAAGGAAATAAGTATGTATGTAAATTAAAAAATTAATTCTGCTAACTCCTTGTATACAGGCAAGAACTCAGACTACACTTTGGAATATAATTCATTATATAGAGCGGCACACAACCTCTCACCACGCTGTCTCATGTGTAACTGAATAGCCTAGACAAGTATGAACCTGTCCCTGGTCTCCAAGGTTGTTCTTCACCTCTCCCCACTTGAGGGAGGTTTGCTCTCAGCCAATAGGAGAGCACTAGTGCTTCCCTCAATCCAGGCTCGATCCAGCCTAGAGTGGTCACATTAAGATAAGCTGTAGGGAAAATCTTGACATGATAGAAGAAAACTAACTGCAGTTTTGAATCAGCATGCTTATTTAAGGCTAAAACAGCTGAAAAACCGAACTCAACAGGAATTATGCTAAAAATAATGAAGTTTTGTGTTTGCTTTTTCCCTTTTTGCTATGGTGAACACTACTGAAAGACAAAATGGGCTGGCTGAAGGTGGGTTTGAATTAAAAAGGCAGGGGGACAATTGGAAGAATTCTGAAAAGACAAAGGTGCTTAGAGGCAAAATGGATTACAAAATCACTTCTTTGTACATCAAAATGAATGCATATGACTGGATGACTATGATGATGGATATTCTTTTTTTGACCAAATTGTCATTCATCATCATTGCTTTTGACCAAATCACTTGCTACCCTTTCTGACAGTCACAGATCTGAGGGCATAGTCATGTAGTTGGAGAATCCAATTAAAATTTAGAATGTCTGCTCATTAAAACACACCATAAGTGCTTTTTGCCTTTTACCAGGTGACTGCACTTCAATAGGCTATAGGGGTAACTTGTCACTGTCCCTTCTATTCCCAAACAACTTTTCTCTCCTAGGGCGACAGTGGGGGGCCTCTGGTTTGCCAGAAAAAAAACAAAAATAAATGGTATCAGCTGGGAATTGTCAGCTGGGGAGTGGGCTGTGGCCGGAAGAATCTGCCTGGAGTGTACACAAAGGTATCTAATTATCTGCTGTGGATTAACAGGGAAACCACGCTGTCAGGAAGGCCCTACGTGAATGAGCCAGACTCTGGGAATAGTTTGCTTCTATCATCATGGGCCATCTTATTATTCTATTTTGTGGTGCTTCTATGAACCCTGTGACTAAACACTGTATTGCCTCAAAACCAAGTGTCCTTCTCAGTTTGTGGTGTAAGGTCAAGTGTGGGCTGAAGGTTGTGAGTGGGGATTCTCAAATGATTACTTGTGCCTGAAATTATCATATACCTACAGAAGTCCTTTAAAAAGCCTGAGGACAACAACAATGTCTATGGCCCCTGGAACTTGGAGGTAAGTTACCAATTTCAGCTTGAGTCCTCTCCAAAGTTTTGGATGGAACATTCTTTCACGGAGAAGGCCATGCCAGGGATCTCTGAAACAGAAAGTCTATTTTTCCCTCTCTTATAAACAATTACAGTCTTCTCTCACTTATCACGGGTATTATGTTCTAGATCCCCCCGCCGCCCCCCGCAAAGTAGGAACTTACATTTATTCTATACTCTTAAACCTACCTAACTTTAACAATATATGTATACAGTACCACAAAATCCCACGATGTAGCAAAAAATCCATGATAAATAATTAAATGTAATATTCTTTTAAATCCCGCGATACAGTGAGGCTGCGATAAGTGAACCGCGATATAGAGAGGGATTACTGTATCCTTCCACAGCTTATTTCATCTTCCAAAGGGGTGAACATCTCTCAATTTTCTTTTTCTCCTGAAATAAAAACATCCCAACTCTTCTCCATTCATTTGCAGCTCATCCCTGAGACCTATAGATTTAGATTCCAGAAAGATCCTTGTTCTTCACCCACCTTTGCTTCCATATCTACCACCTTGTCCAGAGCCCCCGTAAATGCTGTTTTTCACTCCCAAAGATCATGCACAATGATGCTAAGACTCAGGAGCAGGAAATCATTGAAGTAGAAATGTCCTAGAGATGAGGCAGGAAAGAAATGCACTGTGAATGGCACCTGTGCTTGCAAGTGCCAGAAGCTCAACCTGAAGCAAAAGAGGAAATGAGATATGTATTGCGCAGCACAGAATCAAAGAAAAGCAGCACAGACTCGGGAGGCTATTCTAGCAAACAGCCCTCAGTTTGATTTAACTCAGGGCACATTTTGGGCCACTGGAGAATTGGTGGACTCCCCATCCTTCATGCAATCACCCATGAGCATAATTCTCCCAAACAGGCAAGGCATTATAAGTGGCATTCTTTTCTGAGGCAACTCAGCACATTTTTGAAGAGAGAAGGAAAAGTTGTATTTGAAAAGATGTGTTTTTCTATGAGTTCGACTTTAGTAGAATTCCGTGAACTGTGAAAGACATAAACAAAAGGAGAAATCATCAACTTTTGTGCATATGCATTCTGAGAGGGAAGAAAAGAGAATGATATTCGCCTTTCTCTGTCTGACTTATTTCACTTAGCATAGCACCTCTAGATCCATCCATGTTGTTGCAAATGGCAAGATTTCATTCTTTTTTAGGGCTGAGTAACATTCCATTGTATATATGTACCACATCTTTACCTACTTGGCTATTGATGGGCACTTGGGTTGCTTCCATACCTTGGCTATTGTAAATAATGTCACAATAAATATAGGGGTGTATATATATATTTTTAGTTAGTGTTTTGGAGTTTGGATACACACCTAGAAGTGGAATTGCTGCGTCACATGGTAGTTCGATTTTTAATTTTCTGAGGAACTTCCATACTGTTTATCATGGGGGTTGTACCAATTTGCAAGCCTACCACTAGGTGGGTACTAGAATTATCAGAGGGATAATTGTATAAATATATATAAATTATATAAATGTTTAACAAATGCTGTACACCTGACCCTAATATAAAATAATATTAAAAGTCAACTGTAAATGAAAAACTAAAAAAAGGAGCAGATGAAAAGACAGCTTCTCTGCACTGGTCTTCATCAGCTGCAGCACGACAGGGCAGCTTGACTCCAGTCTGAATCTAGAGGGAGGGCAGGTGCAGAGGTGGGCAAGAGCAGGAAGAACCAGCCCAGAGTTAGGTTCTGCCAAACCTGCAGAGTGACCACAGGAATGTCGGCTGTTGGTGAGCAGGGAACTATGTCTCCAAGCAGATGGGTTAGGGTCCTGGAGAAAGGTTTAGGAAGAATTCCCTCTTTTTCATGAAAAGAAGAGGCAGTGATAGCAGCCTGCCCTTCAGTGGAGAAGGCAGCGGCTGAAGCAGACTGAGGCCGCTGCTCTTGACCTCACCTCAGGACCGCAGGCTGACAGAAGCCCAAGCAGCCAGGCCATTCAGCCAGGCTTCTATGAATGGAGTCTGTGCAAAAAGTGGGCTGCTTTGCCTTCATCACAAAGCAGGTTGTCAAACTTTGGCTCTTGCCAGTCCTGTAAGGAAGAAATGAGAGACCAGAGTAGTTTCTTTTCTCCCTTCAAATTGAGGCATAATTTAAATAGAAATGCCTTGATCATCTTAAGTATATTGTTTAATGAGTTTTAAAGAATACTTATAGCTGCGGAAACCCACACTCCTATCAAGATCTAGAAAATTTCTGTCACCATAGAAAGACCCCTCAAGTCCCTCCCTTACTAACCCAACTTGCTCCCACGCTCCAACCATTCTGCCAGGGTCCGCACCATTATTGCTTTTTTCACTGTATATTAATTTTGCCTGTTATAGAACTTGCTATTAGTGAGATAACATAGGATGTACTTTTTCATGACTGTTTTCCTTAGTTTAACAATATTTTTGAGGTTCATCTATGCTGTTGCATGTGTCAGTAGCTCTCTCCTCATTACTGCAGAGTGGTATTCCACATGCATCTTGATGAACACCTAAACTGTTTCCAGTTTGGGGCTATTATTTAAAAAAAAAAACTACTATGAGGGGTCTTGTAACAAGCCTTTTTGTGTATATGTTTTCGTTTCTCTTGGGTAAATGCCTAGAAGTAAAATTTGAGAGTCATATGGAAGAAACCAACCATTAGACAGTGACATCCACGTTGGAAGGTTACTTGAACAAAAATAAAGTAAAATTTATTGAATTAGGCCATTAAATTTTAAGTTTGTGTTAGAGCAGTTAGTGTTATTATATTTACCAAGCCCAGCATACCTGATACACTGTCTAGTAGCTGTCATCTGAAAACGGGGGAGGACAGTGTTAAATGCTCAGGTTGAAATGGGATTCATTGACTAACATACAGGTAATCCTGAAAAACCAAAAGCATCCTGGCAAGTCAAAGGCCAGAAGGTGGCTGTTGACTTTCAGAAATAGGATGAACAGGGCAACTATGGTAAGTGACAGGACCGGCAAAATCATCGTGATGTTGTAAATGGTGGGATCTTTGGCAGTGGTGACTGATAACGGGGTCCCCAAGACTGAAATAAAGCCTACCAAGGTCTTCACTGATCTGTTTAACCAAGACTACATGTGAGCGGAGGCCTCTTTGAGCACACGTCTTGAACAAACACTTAAAAAAAAATTCATATAGCCGATAAACATATATAAAATGTTTTATATTTATTATCTGGGAAACGTGAACTAAAATCACAATGAACTAACTATAACTTTCCAGGAGGGCTAACATTAAAAACATTGGTAACACCGAGTGTTGGCAGAATGTGAAGACATAGGAACTCTCATTCTCTGCCACTGGGAGGGCAGCGGGCACAACCTCTTTGGAAACAATATTGGCCGTATCTAAAGATAAAGATAGCATGCAGCTAATGCTACCTCTTCTGCTACAGGAAAAGACTCTACCAGCTCTGCCTTTCCAGAAGAGCCTTGTGCGTCTGCCTCTAGCCAAATTCAAAACACAGAATGTTCTTCTGAAAGGGCCCTCTTGACCACCTCAAAGCTAAACTAGAAAGCATGGCATATTTTGGGCTGACATACCTTTCCATCTGCATGATCGCCTTCCAGGGATGAAAACCATCTGCCAAGGGAGATTCCAATATGCAGGTTAAGATCCCCTTGATCCATATTTTAAAAAGTCTCAATTGCTATGTTTAAATAATCACAAAGATAATTTAAAGATAGGCCCTCCTGTACAGTTTCAAGGTTATGATCCTGATTAATGACAGAGATGGAAGGAGGCAAAACCCTGTGCCCTGTACTTGCTGTCCAGGCCTTGTGTGTTTAAGCAGGCTGTGGGCATAGCTGAAGTCAAGGTCAGTGCCAGTGCAGGGACTGCTGACCTTGTGTGAATCATCACCCTTGTCTGACCTCAGCACACAAGTTGAGAAGATAACACGTCTTAAGACAATACACAATGCAATCACTGGTGTATACAAAATACCAGGGTGACAGATGCAAAGAGTGCTGGTGCGTGATTGCAACTACAAAGAACTGTGGAGAGAAATTAAAGATCTAGATACATGGAGAGACATTTCATAGACTGGAAGATACAAAATTATCAAGATTAGAACTGATCTATAACTTCAACGTAATTCTTATCAAAATCCCAGCAGGTTATTTTGATAGAAATTGATAAGCTGATCTTAAAATATATATGGAAACGGAAAGGACCTAGAATAACAAAAACAATTTTGAAATAGGAGAACAAAGTTGGGGGACTTATAGTACCCAATTTCAAAACTTACTAAGAAACTATAGTAATCAAGACAGTGTAGTATTGGCACAACTGTGGAAATATGGATCAATAGAGCAGAATTGAGAATTCTGAAATCTATGTCAATTTTTATTTACAAATATGCTAAGATAATTCAATAAAGCAAATTATAGTATTTTCAACAAATGGTCCAGGGACAATTGAATAGCCATAAAAGATAGATAGATAGATAGATAGATAGATAGATAGATAGATAGATAAATAGATATAGACCCTTAACTCACACCATGTAAAAAATTAACTCAAAATGATCCAAGACCTAAATGTTAAAGCTAAACCTACAAAACTTCTAAAAGAAATATATGAAAAATTCTTCATGACTTTTGATTAGGCAAAAGTTCTTAGATACAATAGCAAAAGTATAATCCATTGAAAAATTGATAAATTGAATTTCAGCAAAATTCAAAACTGTTTTGCTTCAAAAGTCACCACCAAGAAAATAAAAAGTCAAGCCATATGATATATGATTTTGTAAATCATCTCTGATAAAGAAGTTGTATCTAGAATATATAAAGAACTCTTCAACTCAATAATAAGAAGGCAAACAACCTAACCTGAAAGAAAAAACTGACAAATTATTTAAATAGACAAATGAATGTCTAATAAGTATATGAAAATTACTCAACATCATTAATTATTAGGAAAATGCAAATTAAATCCATAATAAGGTACCACTATGCACCCATGAAGATATAATAACAAATATTAGTAAGATGTGTAGATATGGAAACCCTCCTGCCTTGCTGGTGGTAATGTAAGATAACGGCTTGCATTTCTTAAAATGTTAAAAACTTATCATGCAACACAGCAATCCTACTCCTAGGACTCTATCTGAGATAAATGTAAATTTATGTTCATACAAAAACATGTACATGAATGTCCTTAGCACCATTGTTCATTAGAGCCCCAATCCAGAAATAACCCAGATTTTCATCAACTGGTGGTAAAGGAATAAACAAAGTATGGTACATCCATGAAATGGAATATAATATAACAACTAATGGAATGAACCTCTGATACAGATGAATGTCAAAATCATGATGCTGAATGAAAGAAGCCAGACACATAACACTGCCCATTGTGTAAGTCAATTTACATGAAATATTCAGAAAAAGCAAATTAATAGACAGAAATCAGATCAGAGGCTGAGGTGCAAGCAGTGGCTAACTAACTGCAAAGGAGCATAAAGAACTTTCTGGGATGACAGAAATGTTCCCAAGCTGGATTGTGGAGCTGGCTGCACAACTATACACTTACTAAAAAAGAAAAAAAAAAAGTTGCACATTTACAATAAGGAGGTATTATGGTATGTAAGTCATATCTTTTTTTTTTTTTTTTTGTAAGTCATATCTTAATAAAGTTGTTAAAAAATCGAAGAGCTGAAATTCTTATGAAGAGATAACAATTTGGACATTTTTATACACATTTAATGATTAACTTTTGTTGGAAATTAAATTAAATTTGTGCTGCCCTACAAAATTTGAGAGCTGTGATCATTGTCATTCTTAGGGACTTTCCAGGGAGCCCAGATATGGGGAGTTTTTCAGCAGCTGGTGAGATCATGGATCCACCAGTATCAGGGGACAAAAAGGAGTCACAGACCCTCCGAATGCTCTGCTATGGGGGATATAAAATGTTTCTTCCTGGTGGATTCCAGGCGCCTCTAGAATTAGACAATTTCAGAGCACAGATTTTCCCCAAATGGCCATGCAGCCAGAACAAGGGAAAGATCAGAGCAGATGGTTTGAGCCTGGGAGGTCTCATATCAGCTTTTGAATCCAGTTGGCTTCTTCCATCAGTGCTGCCTCAGAAACTTTTATTCCCCAAAGTTCTCACTATTGGCTGCTGACTGCTAGCTGAAGAAATTCTTGCAGAAACGAGAATAAGAGAAGCAGAACTCAAGTCTGCAGAAGCCAGAGTGGTTTGAGCATGGAAATGACCTGCTCTGGCTTTGCTCTCAGGGACCGTGGTGTGATTTAGTGAGAGGTCCTCCTGGATTCACGTTCTGGTTCTGGCCATGTCACTTGCAAACTGTGTGACCTTAGGCCAGTTGACTTCTCTAAGTCTCAGTTTTCAATATGAAGATAGATACTAATGATGCCGTCCTCGTATTTATCTGCAACAAATTCATTTAGAGGGATCACATGTCCGTTCTGCTGTGGGCAAAGGAGAGGGAAGTTAGACAGTCTGAGCTTTGCCCCGAATCATGGTACAACCTTGGATATGTCTGCTTGGTTTTCACTGGGACAACGCACTTGCCCAGGGACTTCCCTAATGCTGGTAGAAGCTGAGAATCTCTAAATTTTATTTACCAAACCCCATGTTTCATGTCACTGTTGTTTGCATTTTAGCTCTCTCTATATTTTAACTTCCAAAAGACATTACAGTTGTTGCTTTATAATACTATATATTTGTTTATATTTACCCACACATTTACTCTTTCTATCCTGTATTTTTTATTTCCATCCAGGATCATTTTCCTGTAGCCAGAAGTACTCCCCTTTCATTATTCTTTTCATGCAGGTATGTTGGCAACAAATTCCCTCAGTTTTCATTTGCTTCAAAACATTTTTATTTTACTATCATTTTTGAAGGATATTTTACTGGGTTAAGATTCTAGATGGTCTCTCTCTTTTCTTTCTGGTCACATTAGAGATGTCATTACATTATTTCTGGCATCCACTACTTCCATCGAGAAGTCATCTGCCACTTTTATTGTTGCTTTCCTGAAATGTACTGTGTCTTTTTTTCCCTCTGACAAGTTTGAAGATTTTGTGTCTTTGGTTTTCACTAGTTTTACTATGATATGCTGAGTTGTGGTAATTCTGCATTTCTTTTGCTTGAGGTTCTCTGAGCTTCCCGAATATGGGGATTGATGTTTGTAAGTTTTGAAAAATGCTCATTCAATACTTTTTGAATCTTAACTTTATCTCATTCGTTTCTTTCCCTCTCCTTCTGAAACTGTAATTATACATGTGCTAGACACTATGAATGTGTCCCACATGTCCCCAGTGTTATGCATGTTTCCTTTTTCTTGTCTCAGCATGTGACTTGTCTTTCAGTTCGCTGATTCCGTGTTATGCTGTGATTTTTAAAAAATTATCAAGTTTTTCTGTTGAAACAGTGGGAGTACTGGTCTACCATAACTTACAGCACACAATCTAGAAGTGAAAATTGAAAGATTATATTTTTAATACATCAGAAAGGAAAATTTCCTGGCACCCCCACCCCAGTCCACAGTATCCATCAAGGATTTTGCTTCGACACTGCTAATGATAATCTTCAGATAATATAATGTTTTTCCTCTCAAATACTATTCAGAGCATGTC
Organism: Furipterus horrens; assembly: GCF_987537825.1. Taxonomy (NCBI): domain Eukaryota; kingdom Metazoa; phylum Chordata; class Mammalia; order Chiroptera; family Furipteridae; genus Furipterus; species Furipterus horrens. Next base: position 34,212,480 of record NW_028327180.1, read on the forward strand.
ATTGCTGTTCTCTTAAAAGACATCTTGAGGAAAAGAAAAAATATTGGACCTAGAGTCTTAACAGAGGTTAGCAAGGAAGGAGAGAGGTGCTCATGGGTAATGCAAGTTTTAAATGAAGTAGGAGAAAGTGGGTAGAGTGGGAATTGTTAGGCGGTAGTTTGCCCCGAGATTCTGCCCCTCACTGGGTCACACTGGGCAAGCCGTTGATTTCCTCCGTCTCAGTCTCATACCATTTGAAGCAAGGTTTGTTTGGTGCTAAAACCTATTCCTTACTCACTCACCAACGCTGTTGCAATTGCACACAGGGGAGCCCTCACTTAGACCTTGCCTGTCTGTGTAAAATAGCCCCCAATGCAGCGGAAGTACTAGAGGGGAAGTGGTTTTCCAGCTGCTGTGAAAAGCACGTAACGGTCCTCTGACATCATTTCATCAGAGCTAGAGTGGAATGAGAGGACTCGGGATTCAGGAGAGGTCACAAGTACTGAGGACAGAAAAGATCTACCTTACTGCCTCCTTCAGCGAAGATGGCTGGAAACCTGCGAGGCAGCAGTCCCAGAGCTGGACTGAGGATGCCCCAAGCCCTGTGGTCCTGGGGCACAGAGACCACCGGGAGAGGCCAGGGAAGGCAGGCCAGGGAGCTGGAGGGGCATGAGGAGAAGGCACGACATAGACCAGGGGCCTGTGTCAATTCATCAGCCTCTCCTGACCTACTTCAGAGACTGTCATTCTGGTGGCATCTGCTGCAAGAGAATGAAATCTAACACATAAACACAAATTGGGGGAGGGGAGCAGAGTTATTTGGGGCAGAAGACATTAGGAGATGGAAAGTTCTCCCTATGGATTTTAGCCCGTTTCTTTCTCTTTGTTTTTGAGCTATGTCCCGATTCTTTCTATTACCAGCCAGCGAGGATATTGGAGTACAAGATGACAGACTCAACTCCTGTCTCATCAATTCCATCTGGGACAGAGTGGGTAAGGCGGGTCCCTGGGCTTATGCCTTCATACAGGAATTAATTAGACTGTGACTGATTCTGTTTCAAGTGAAGAACCGAAGTCTTCTAAGAATGTTAGATCTAGCCTCAATATTGATCTTGTTCCTTTAAATTCATTTTTCCCTCCTGAGCACTCACCTGGAATTCTAAATCTCCATTCACCCTCTGAGCTGGAATAAAGGAGACTGAAACCAGGCAGCCCTGGGATGATAAAACAAAGAATTTGATCAAGGCCAAAATAAGTTGAACCAAATCAGCCAGTTCCCCAACAGGGGTTAAAGATGAGTTTGAGGACAGTCATTCTAAGTGTGTCTTGAGAAAAGTGTCTTTGCAAGTTGGCAAGTTCTGAGGACTAAGAACTTCCCAAGCATTATATCGTTTGATCCTCTTAACAACCAAATGGGGAAGGTACTAAATGGCCACCCCCATTTAATTTTGTGTGCCAGATACTGGTTTTGATTCTCAGTCCCATGCCGACCCCCCTAACCACTCCCAGGATTTAGTGACTGACACCTTGGAAACCTCGTTTCTCAGACCCTTTCTAGAGCATTTGCATATTCATGTCCCTGATGCCTTGGACACCTCGGCTTCTTCCTGTGTGAAAGTCGGATTAAGTGAGCCCGAGGGCCTCTCCCTCTTCTAGCACTGACTCTCCTCACCACCTTTCTGTAACCTTGGTTTCCATTACTTAGAGCTTTCTTGTTTCTTCAATGACAAACACTAGCAGAAAAGTATTGTCCTTTCCGCAAAACTTTCACACAGATCTCCTTGAATTCTCACAGGCCCCTGAAAAGCTGCAGCACTAACTCCCTTTTAGAAACGAGAAACTCAGGCTGAGAAACTGCCCTGGGCGTGCTTACTTTAAAGGCCCTGCTGTCCGTGCCACAGCCTCTCTCACTGCCTTTCTCCCTCTGGCCACTCCATCTTGGACCAAACCCAGGGCTCAAGCTTCGCTCTCTGCTCGTTTCCTAGGAAACCAGCTCCATCAGGGAGCTCGCTAAATTACAAGGTTTCAATTACTACCTGTTGAGAGAGATAATCCCCACCTCCAGCTCTTACCTACATGTGAGGCCACTGATGACTTTTGTGGGCCCTTGTCACTTTTGCCTCCCTGGGCCCATCCCAATCCAGTATGACCTCATCTTAACCTGATTCATCTGCAAAGACTCTATTTCCAAATAAGGTCACATTCACATACATCAGGGATTAGGACTCAAACATTTTATTTTGGGGGAACACAATTTTGTACACCGTAATAATCAACTTACTTAAAATTAGTAATTAAGAGAAAATCTTAAAAGCAGTCAAATGGGTGAAAAAAATTATGTATAGAGGCTGATAGATTTTTCACTGGAATCAATACAAACCAAAAAAGGAGAGTGAAGCAACATCTTTATATATTACTGGGGAAAAAGATGTCAATCTAGCATTTTGCACACAGCAAAAGTATGTTCCATGAACAAAAGTGGAATAAAGACTTTCTCAGACATACAAAAGCTGAAAGCATCCATCGTTAGTAGAAATGCACTACAAGAGATGTTCACGAGAGTCCTTCAAGCAGAAGGAAGATAATACCAGATGGAAATATGAATCAACCAGAGGGATGAAGAAGACTAGAAATGGCAACTATGTGAGTAAATATAAAATATGTTTTCTATTATTTAAATGAAAATAATTGACTGTTTAAAACAAAAATAAGAACAATGTACTGTGGAGTTTATAACATGCATAGAATAAAATGTATGCTATTAGCATAATGATCAGAAGGAGAGACATGGAAATATATTGTCTGAAGATACGTATACATTTTAGTGATGTAATAGTAATGAAGTAGATAGTGATAAATTATACTATAAACCTTAAAACAATAGTAAGATAATACAACAGAGATAAAGCTAATGGACCAACAAAGGGGATAGAATAGAACAAAAAATACTCAATATCCTTAAAAAAGTGAGAAAAATAAAAAAAAGAAACAAAAAACAGGTAGGACAAGTAGAAAACAAATAACAATATAGAAGATGTAAACCTAACCATATAAATCACCACATCAAACTTAAACACCCCAATTAAAGTCAGAGATAGATTAGCTTAAAAAGCACAACTCAATGATATATTGCATACAAATTCACTTTAAATATAAAGCTATAAGTTGACTGAAAGTGAAATAATGTAAAATTATATATATAGTGAACAGTAATCTGAAGAAAGCTGGAGTGACTATATTAACATAAGGCAGAGTGGATTTCAGAATAAAGAATATTACCAGGAATAAAGAGTTATTTTTAATAAAAGGGTCAATTTATCAAGAGAATATAAAAATCTTAAATGTTTATGTACTTAACACAGAATTCTCAAATACATGAAGCAAAACTGCAAGGAGAAACAGACAAATTTACAATTACAGTTGAATATTTCAACAATGCTCTCTCAATGTTGATGGAAAAGTAGACAAAATATCAGTAAGGATATAGAAGACTTAAACAACATAATTAACCAACTTGAATAACTGTCAATTATAAAACACTCCATCCAACAACAGCAAAATATATATTCTTCTCAAGTTCACTTAAAACACTTACAATGGACCATATCCAGACTACAAAATAAGTCTCAATAAGTTCAAAAGCATTTGAGATATATAAAGTATTATTTTTGACAACAATGGAATTAAATTAGAAATTGATAACAGAGCTCTGGAAAAATCTCCAAATAGTTGGAAACTAAATAACATACTTATAAATAACCCATAAATCAAAGAAAAAAATCAAAATGAAAATTTAAAAGAATTTTGAACTAAGTGAAAATGAAAACACAGTATATCAAAACTTGTGAGGTTCCACAAAAGTAGTAGGAAGAAATTTATAGCACTAAACACCTACATAGGAAAGAAAAAATGGTCTCAAACCAATGATCTTAGCTTCCAACTAGAGACCACTAAAATGGTGAGAAAAGCAAAGCTAAAACAAGCAGAATAAAGAAAATAATAAGGATCAGAGCAGAAATCAATTGGATAGAAAATATTTCAGGGAAAAATCCATGAAACCAAAAATTGGTTTAGTAAGAAGATAAATAAAATTGATAAACCAGTAGAAATGGGTTTACTGTTATGAGTGATTTGCTAAATAGGATAAAAATGTGCATTGTAAGATATTAATTGTGCATTAATCTAATCCAGTGACTATTACAGGCAAACAATCAAAGTTTGATCAATGAGTGAAAAAAGAGACTTCTCTAGTAATCTATAATAATCAAGACAGTGTAGTATTGGCGTAAAGATAGACAAATAGATTAATAAAACAGGATAGTCAACCTACTTATATATTATATATTATACAATTTCCTATTTGATTATTTATTTGATCAGTATCAAATGATCCCACTCTATATCCTCCCCCCAACTTAGTCCTGAGGCAATCTGCTTTCTGTCATTATAGTTTGCATTTCTAGAATTGCATATAACTGGACTAATACAGTATTTACTCTCCTTTTCTCTTTCCCTTTCTTTTTACACTCAGCATAAGCATATTGAGATTCATCTGTGTTGTTGCATGTCTCAGTGATTCATTCCTATTTATTGTTAAGTAGTATTTCATTGTGAGAATGTACCATCACATGTTTATTATCCATTCACCTGTTGATGGACATTTGGGGTGTTTTCCATTTGTGACCACAGCACATAAAGCTCCCATGGAATTCATATACACGTCTCTGTGTAAAGATATATTTTCATTTTTCTTGCATAAATATCTAGGCATAAAATGGCTGGATCATATGATAGGTGCATGTTTAATTTTTTAAGAAGCTGAGGGACTCTTTGCCAAAGTGGCTGTAACATTTTACATTATCATCAGCAGCATATGAAATTACCAGTTCCTCCATATCCTTACCAGTACTTGGCATGGTTGGTCTTTTTGATTTTTGACATTGCAACTGGTGTAGTGTGGTATCTCGCTGTGGCTTTATGCTCCAGGAAACTGAGTCTCAGAGATCATGTGATCTTTTTGATATCATTCAACCTATAAGGGGCAGATCTAGCACTTTCAGTCAGGTCTGTCTAATTCTAGTTGATCTCTCCACTGGCTTCTATGGTGTTTCTAGATGTCAGCAAAGCATCTGCCCCATTCTCTGATTACCATATTGTGGCTAAAATAATATCTGTTTGTATAATTGCTCTCTTAGGTGAATTTACAACTGGTTGAGACATTATAGTTCAAGCATTATGCAAAGATTCGGTGTCTGCCTGGAAGAAAAGGGTTTCACCTGGAACACCAAGTCTGGTTGGTTGGCAGTGGCTGCCCACAGTCCTTTGTGAAGAAGAATTCCAAAGGCATATCTAGGCTTAGCGGGAAAAGGCATAAAATGAAGCAGCAATTTCTAGGAGAGATTGAGGGAGGAAGGGTCAGGAGTGGCAGCAGAGGGACAAGGCATGCCAAGTGTAATAGATGCTCTAAGACCTTAAACAAGTGACATGTCTTTCTGAGTGAACTGCCCAGTTCAATATTTTGCATAATGATTTTCAAGAAGATATTGAGGAGATGCTAATGAAGCCCATGCATGACGCAAAACTGGGAGAGGAAAGCAATTATTTCAGATGTCAGACTCTAAATTAAATTATTTGAACAAACTGAAGTGCAGGGCCTAAGTAAACAAAACAAAGAGTGAATGTACATTCCTATAAGAAAGGTTAAAATGATAATAGATTAAGGGTCTACGAATATAATTGGAGAGCTCTATCTTGAAGGTAGTCCATATGAGAAATACTTAGCCTTTTATTAATCTTATGGGCCAGCAAGATGACTTGACTGCATTAATAAAAGGAAATCATAATATCAAAGGACGTACAAGGCCCATCAAACTTTCTTCTTGCTTATGCTATCTAACAGGACCTTCTGTGATAACAGAAATGTTCTATATCTGCATATCCAATGTGGTAGTCACAACAGAGGAACTGGATTTTTAATTATAGTTACTTTTAATTAATTTAAATTTAACATGGCCAAACGTGGCTAGTGGCTACTGTGTTGAACAACACAACCTCAGACAAAGTACTTTCATTTTTGGACCCAGGGCATCTAGTAGTTCTGGCCAGCAGGTGTGACTCAGGATTTTAGAAGGAAACTAGAAAGCTATTTAGCCTTAAAAAGGTTATTTGGGGAGAGTAAGTTCTGTCTTCAATTATTCTCTAGTGTGTATCTCCTGAAGAAGGCCAGACTTCCCTGGCAGCTCCTGAGGCCAGGACCCAGCCCAGTGGCCTGAAAACCACAGGAGGGCGGCTTCTCTCTGACATGTACATGAACTTGTGGCACTTCCCAACCATGAAAAATCGCCTCTTGGGTCCTTAGCTTCCTCACCTATAGAATGAGGGCAGTCATCTGAATTATCTGTCAAAAGTGTGCCCAGCTCTAAAACCTGTGGCTTTACTACTGAAGTATGGTATTTTAGACATATTTTTACTTAATTGACATGAACATAGAACAAGAGCATCTTCTTATAATAATTTCAGGCATTCATTATAGAAGAAAGGTTACCTTCCCCATTTGTGTCTGTGAGGGCTTGCCGGGAAACAGATGGCATACTCAGAGTGGATAATTAAGACGAGGGTTATTCATATAGGAATAAGTACAAAGTGAACAGGGTTTAGGTAAACCTTGAAAAGATGGTGTTGTGGGTCACAATGAGCAACAGTATGGAGCTTTTACCACTCATACACAGCCAACCCGTGGGGACCCGCAGGGAGAGCAAATACTTTGACCTAACTCATCTTCCACCCTCACTCTCCTGCTAGTGCTTCCTGTTGCCAGATCCAAATTAAAATGAGAGAGCAAGGAAGCCTATTGTTAAAATTCATTCAGGAGTCAGAGGACAGAGAGCGAGATGAAAAGTTGAGTCTGGCTTTGGAGGCACAAAAATATATCAGCACAGGCTACTCATCTTAGCGTGAGCTGCTGTAACAAAAATACCATAAACCAGGTGGCTGAAACAGCATACATTTGTTTCTCACGGCGCTGAAGGTTGAGAAGTCTGGGATCAAGGTGCCAATAGACGTGGTGTCTGGTGAGAGTCAGCTTCCTGGCTTGTGTACAGCTGCCTTCTTGCTGTGTCCTCCCGTGACCAAGAGAGGGAGCTCCTGCCTCTTTCTACAGGGGTCCCCAACCTCCAGAGCTGCGAACTGGTAGGGGTCCCTGACTGGTAGGAACCAGGCTCACAGCAGGAGGTGAGCTTGAATGTAGTAATGCGCTTGAATCATTCCCAAACCATCCTCCTTTCTGGTCCGTGGGAAAATTGTCTCCCACAAAACTGGTCCCTGGGGCCAAAAAGGTTGGGGACCGCTATTATAAGACACTTATACCGTTATGGAGGCTCCACCCTCCTGACTTCACTCTATCCCAGTCCCTGGTCTTTCTGTTTCTCCATCACCCCACCTTCCTCCCTGTCTTTGGCCATTTGTATGTCCTGGTCCTTCTACTTGGAAAGCATTTGCTTCAAGCTGCCCACTTGGGGTGCTGACAGTGATTAGGTATACCTGCGCCCAGGGCACAGCAGAAACCCAAGAGGGAGAAGAAACAGGCTAAAGACACGGGGAACCATGTCTACTTGCTAGCCCGTCTCCTGCCCCATGTAACTCCGCTCTCCTCCCCCAGTCTGTGTTTACGTGTCTCCTTTGCTGCGTTAAGATCATTCAATTCTCCACGTCAGTTTCACCACCTCGCAGAGGCCTCCCTGACTGATATAGCTAAACCCGCCCTCGAGGTGACTCCACAGGCTCAGATACTACTTCCTACCATATCCTACTGATCACCTCTTTGCCATTTCTCAGGACCTGCAATTATTTACTCACATGTTTACATGTTTATGGCTTCTGTCCCCCACCCCTTGACTTAAATATAAAGATTCTTAAGGGCAGGGACTGCACGTGTCTGTCCTCTCTAACTAGAATAGCCCCTGATGTGATCGATGTAACATGAGTGTGAAAAAGTTACCCTTACCAAAGTTGTAAGGGGCCAGAGGTGTACATGTTTTCCAAAGATTTCAATCATTCCCCATTTGGAGGAGAATGACTCTGAGGTTTTTATCTTACAATACTTCGAAATATTCTACCTAAACAAGCAAAAGATGGATGAGACATCACAGTTTGTATTATTAGACTGCAGACTTTTATTAGAACAAGCATTTCTCATAGCTGTAAGCAATGTGCTAGAATTGATCAAGCTAACTCCCATTTTCTCTGCCACGGGAGGGCTGCACAGAGAGAGCCCCTTACACACAGGTAGGATCAAAGAGCAAAGTATTTCAGCGAATGATTCATTGAAGCTATAAATGTCCGCAAATGTTAAGGCACTGGAGGGTGCAGGGAATGCGAGGTGGGACAGGGCTCGGATGGAGGATTGCCAGCATGCCTCATCCGGCCCAACAGCCTCCACCTGCCTTCCCCAGCGTCCAGGGCAGGCTCCCAGACAAGAGAAAAGCGAACACAGCATATTCATTATCCACATTCAGACCCCAAATGATCCAAAAAATTTCACAGCTCTACTCCCACCACAACTAATTAGAAGATAAATTCCATGTTATCAACCTGCCATGGCACTTTGAGTAAATTATACCTCCGTACACCAGATTTTACAAATGCCTGTGTGCCTTGTGCACTTCCAAAAGCCACTGGCATGAGCCACAAAAGAACTGCCCAAGTTGTGGAAAGCATTTTTGCTGTGATCTCAAGGGCTGACCACGTGGGGAGAAATTACTTTTTAATGCCCAGTGGGCAGGATACTCCGGTGCCCCCAAGGCCACAGTAGCCATGGGGGTTCTTGCTCAGGTACTGCTGGTGGTACTCCTCTGCGTAGTAGAAAGTCTGTCCCTCCCGGATGTCAGTCGTGATCTGGCCGTGGCCATGCTCTGACAGAACCTGTGGAGAGAAAGGCACCATCAGGCCTCGATCCTGGCAAAAATAGTTCCAAGGAGGAGGCACGGGGATGTCGGGCTGGGAAGGGACCCGCACAGGTGGCTTGGGATGTGCAGTGGGTCCTGTGCTTTGCCACTTCCCAGCTGGGTTGCTCTGCGCAAGCTATAATGTCCTTGTTTTCCCTGGGGAAACAGCAGGGATGTGTGGCCCCCGGCTGCCCTGCGGAGAATGGGGTCCCCGAGTGAGCGCACTCAGCAGGGTTGTGGTGGGGGGCGGTGGGGGGGCACCGCAGGACAAGGCAGGGAGGCCACAGCACCACCCAGGGCTGCCTCGTCTGCCTCCAGCTCAGGGATGGGCCCCCTGCCCACTCACAGGCAGGACAGAGGATCCCCCACAAGCTCCCTGTGGTTCTAGGGAGCAGGGACCCTGCCAGGATGCCCTGAGGAGCAGAGGGCCATTTGGGGTCTGGGCTTTGTGACTCTAGGCCTGGGCTCCTGGGGAGCAAGGTCAGCGGAGGATGGAGGACAGGGCCTGAGGGCCTGTGTGGGCTCATCACCGCCCTCTGTGACCTACTTGAAGGCCTGGTGGCATCTGCTGCCAGGGAGAGAAACAGACACGTAAACACAGGTTGGGGGAGGAGAGCGGAGCTATTTGGGGCAGGAGACGGATTAAGAAACAGACATCGTTCCCCATGGATGTTAGCGCGTTTCCTTTCCCTTTTGGATTTCAGCTGTGCCCCAATTCTTCCCTGTTCCAGGCTGCTTGCGGTATTTGAGCACAAGGCTACAGAGACCCGGCCCCGGTTTCACTGATTCCACTCTGGACAGGGGTGCAAGGTGGAGTCTGGGACCTGTGTCTCTGTAGGGAACTGACCCACCTCTGTCTGTTGGTCCATTTGAGAGGAAGTGTTCACTCACATCTTTAGAGCATCTGGAATCCAATACTAATATTCAGCACGATTTGCTGCCATGGCTTTCCCCTGAGAACTCTCACCTTTCCCCTGACTCCCCACCCAGCCCTCTGAGCCCGAACAAGACCACTGAGAAGGCTCTGACAAGCAGGCCGGGGTGGTCAGGGACAGGGGCCTCGCTTGCCACGGCGGGCGGTCGACCGGCTTGGAACCCAGCGCTCAGAAGCAGCCAGTTTCCTTACAGGGGTTAGAAAAAACAACGGAGGAGCCACTCTGATCTGAATTTTGACACTTTTTTGGTAAACTAGCAATTATCGAGGGTTCACCATATGCCGCACTCTGCACAAAGACTCCACACTGTTAATTTTAGCCTCGCAACAGCCGTCCAAAGGAAGTACTATTATTATCATCTGTCTTTAAAAGTGTGTGTCAGATATTGTGTCTCGGTCCCTCGCATTCTCAGCTCGCCCTGGGATGGCACAGGCTGCGAGCTTATTGCCAGCAGCGCTCCGGGTTAGACACCACCCGTGGGAGAGGCACACGCGGATTCTGGCAGGCTGGGTCCAAGGAGAAACCGTGTTCTCAGGGTGCAGCTGTGAGGACGGGCACAGGGAGAGGCGGGAAGCAGACCTGAGCCTGCCAGCACCTCCCGAGAACCGTCCACTCTCACACTGCGAGCGATGAGCGTCAGTGGTAATGATTTCTAGTAATTTCTGTAACTTCCTGACATCCTGAAATCCAGGGGTGCTTTTCCCTGACCTGCACGCCAACAGCCTTTCTATCTAATGATTCTGGGAGCACCAAGTTCCCTTTGTAAAATCGACCCTCCTTGAAACGGCTCACACGCCTTCTGTTCCCATGCCTGAGCCCGGCTAACGTGGCATTTGGTGCCAGCATTGTTTTCAGGACGCAGAACCTCAGTGAGAAGGAGAACCTGGGACAGGTTAGCTGTCCTGGTCAGAGCGCGAGTCAGGAATGACCCCATTATGATGAAAACCGGATCAGCGCCCATGGTGCACAGTGGCGATGCAGTCACTTAGGTCGTCCCTAGTATTTGCTGTGAAAGAATGCCGCTGGAGGGGGGCTTGGGACACTGGGTGGCTGTGGCAGTGGGGTACTCTGGTAAAGAGCATAAGCAAGAGGCCTGTGGGGCGTGCAGGCCGAGAGCTGGGGAAGGGAAAGGATGCAACGTGAGGACCTGGCGTTCCCTGCCGAGCTCAGACAGCCGGGCAGCGCTTCGGGCTGGGTAAGATCAGCCCTTATTTCTGTAGCTGAGTCCAAGCACCAAATAGGTCAGCTCCTGAGGGTTGCGATTTGCAAGTGGAGTTCACACCCTTACTAGTTCAGGAGCCCAGGGACACCCCCAGAGGGCCCATCGCTCACTCCACCGCAGGCACGCCCACGGGGACCGGCGACCCTCTGCGCTCACCCAGAGCTCTGTGGTGGCAACAGGGGTCTTCCGCATTCTGAGGTGACACTGGGTGTTGACCTCAGAAGCTTCCCTGCTGTGCCACACTGAATGGGTGCTCACACGCTGCTGAGACCCTCCCCCCTCCTCTGTCTCCAGCACCCTCCAGGACAGGGCAGGGCACCCAGGTGTGCCCACCTGCCCCCTTCTTACCCACCTCCTGTGGGCTCTGTCCTCTCTGAGGGTGACCTCCTCACACTCCCTGCGGGACTTCTCTTTCCTCCTTGTTTGAACTAGGCTGGCCTCCCAGAAACGTGTCTACCAGAGGCAGGGGGGCCAGCGCCTGCAACGGTGTTGCCCAGGCCCCCGCCTCCTCTCCACTCCAGCTCTCACGGATTCCCAGGCCCGCCAGCCCAGAGGGGCAGCATTGCCTTGGAAGGCCATGGTCAGGGAGGCATGACGGTGGGGGGCCAGGCAGTACCAGGCCTCTGCCACAAGATGGCAGGCAATTCACTATTATTTGAGATGAAACCGCCAAACAACAGGGATGAAAACCCACAGGAGCCAAGCTACGCTGCCCTCCTCGACCTCCCCTTCACCCAGGCGTCCTGGACAGGTCTTGTCCCTGTGGCAGACACATGCTGGAGCCCCTGGGCTGTGGTCACATCGCCCCCTCCACACTGGCCAGCCAACCTCCAAGCTGAGTCCGTCGCTCAGCAGAGCTGTGGCTCTGAAACGGAGGGACAGGACAAAAATGCACAAAAGAAACTGGATAGGAAAGGAGGAAGCAGGAAAATGAAAAATCCCATCTGGTCTCTATTTTTCCTTCCTCTCCACAGACCAGGGCTCTTGCTTTCTCGCCTGACAGAAGCCAGTCACTGTCCTCAGCCACCTCCCAGGGCCTGTAGCTCAGACACACACAGTGGACGCTCCTGCGAGGGACTCCAGTGGGCTCCCTCGGCCCTTTCTGTCTATTTAGATCTTGTTTGTGATGGTCAGTTCTGCAGGTATCTGCCCTTCCACTCCGTGCTCCCTCTTGGAGGTCAAACCCCAGGGCCCAACTCTGCCCAACCTGCCCTTCACTTCTCTAGGCTCCAGGGCTGGGCCCACCCCCACCACACAATCACCAGCCCTCCCCGCCCCTCCCTCTGCTGCCCCCCCCACCCCGCCCCCCAGCTCTGGCAGCTCTGAGGAAGGGCTCTCCTGGCCTCACTCCCTCACCCTCATGCTTCTATCCCCCATTCCTACCAACTCCAGAACAATGAAAGCTTCTGGTTTGTGGCACATTTTTTCTTGCTGATTTTTAAAAAATCTTCAACTGAGGATATGTTTTATTGATTTTAGAGATAGAGTGGAAGGGGAGAGAGACAGAGACAGAGAGAGACATCAATGTGAGAGAAATATCGATCAGTCGCCTCCCGTCTGCACCCTGACCGGGAATCGAATCCACACCTTGTTGGTGCACAGAACGACGCTCCAGCCAACTGAGCCACCTGGCCAGGGCTCTTGCTGATTTTTTAGAGGGTTGTGCCACCTGGTTCAAGAAACCTCTGGAAGGTCACCTCATGGAATTGATCATGCTTTTCTCACAGATTCCTGCCTCACCCTTTTCTTAGATGGCCCCAGAAAGCCTCCTATGCCTTTATTCTCTTATCATTTTCTTTCTGGAAGCAGATTTTCTGTCTGTAAAATGGGAACAACATCTCACTCACCATGCTATTATAAGAATCCAAGATAAAGCATGAAAAGTGCACAGAATCCTGGCATATTTTTAAAAAATGTATAATCATTTATTATTTATTATAATTACAATGATTTAAAATGCCAAATAAATTTCGGATCTACCTTGTCAGTTACATCAGTTACACATACTATAACTGGAAAGAGTCACACAATAGAAACAATAGGCTATCCAAATTCTTCTGCTTTCACTTGGTTTGGGGCTTTTTTTTTTTTTTTCTAAAGTATATTTTATTGATTATGTTGTTACGATAGTTCCAATTTTTCCCCCTTTGCTCCCCTCTGCCCAGTACCCTGCTTCCCCCAGCAATCCCACACCCCTTAGTTCATGTCCATGGGTCGTGCATATAAGTTCCTTGGCTTCACCCTTTCCTATATCATTCTTTTTAAAAATAATTAATTAAAATTTTATAACAATAAAAAATAACAATTGCCCCCTCTGAGACTTAAGACCCTTTATAATCACCCTGGCATATTTTAACTGCACAATAGTACTGGCTCCCTTTCCCATTAGCGCTCAGGCTGGAGGGGAACTAGCCCACCCACCATGCCCCCCTTAAGTAGTTCTCATCTACACCACCCGTGTTCTCCCCACTTCTACAGCTTCAAAGCCAATCTCTACGGACAGGAAAAAAGAGGTGAAGAGGTGGATGCCAACAAGCTGAGGCAGAGCTCCTAGTCTCCCAACAGGTGTCTGTAGCCCCAGCCACTCCCGCCAAACACCACAAATGCCTCAGGAAGTGGCAGGGTCATTTCATTATGGATGCTCTGCCGGCACAAGTGCCCTGGGCCCAACTCAGCATTCCAGGTCTACTGGCAAGAAACCTTTCTTTTAGTAAAATTAATGAACGTGCGACCATTCTGCTTACTGCAACCTGCTAACAAGCTTATTAATCGCTTTGCTGAGACTCTCCAAGTGCCCTGCATGGAAATGATACGCTCTGTGCCACCCCGAGAAAGCACAGTGTGGAGGCCCCAGCAGTGCCAGCTATGATGCAGCATCAATAGGTAGTGTCAGGACTGTATCAAGCCAGGGAGGCCAGCGTTAAGCCCTTGTGTTCATCCCAAACTGCAGGATCTCCAAAGGGGTTCCCAAAGTGTGTGACTCCAATCCATGTGAGGTTTTGACTGACTTAAGAGTGGGGGTTACTATTCTTATTTCTCAGTGGAGGACAGCGAGGCCCAGGGACAGAGGAGGCTTGTCCCGAGTCACTCAGCAGGGAGCTGCAGAGCTAGGACCAGAGCCCCGCTCTATTTCCATTACTACTGTAAGACCACTGTCCCAGGGGGCCGGATAAAGATGCTACCTTTCCCTTAGAGAGGGAGAGTTTATTTCAAAATATCCCAGAGTTCTGGACATGGATCATCCTAGATTTAGATCATATCTCTCCCCACCCCTGCTCACATCCCTGGAACTCAAAATGTGTAATGTATATTTCTCAGGTCTTCTCAATGATTTTTTTATTGTGGTTAAATACACATAACTCCAAATTTTTCATCTTAACCATTTTTAGGTGTACATTTAGTAGTGTTAAGTACATTCACATCGTTGAATAACCAATCTCCAGAACTTTCATCTTGCAAAACTAAAACACGGTACTCATTAAGTAACTCTCTGTTCCTCCCTCCTTGCAGCCCCTGGCAACCACTAGTCTATTTTCTGTGTCTATGAATCTGGCTACTCTATGTATGTCATGTAAATGGAATCCTACAGGATTTGTTTTTTTGTGACTGGCTTCTTTCACTTAGCATAATGCTCTCAAGATTCATCCATGTTGCAGCACAGGTCAGAATGTCTATATGAATACATTTTATTTAGCCATTCATCCATCAAAGAACACTTGGGTTGCTCCTCATTGTTTCTTTAGTTGTCAAATAATACATCTTGCCCCATGACAAGCACCCCTCACAACCATTCCTTAGGTACTTCCTGGCCTGTTCATGTCAGTAGCCTCCTATTAGGAGGCTAAGCTCCCCAAAGAAGTACAAACAGAGCACAATGGTGAAAAGACTTGTGGTTCATTCATTCTTTTTCTTGTCTCACCTCAATCGACCCCATTACCAATGACTGCATGACAAACACAGAAGATGAACACTGAGGCCCATCTAAGGTCAACTAACAGAGAGAGCTGGGACTGGCTGCCTCCCATCTATTCAGGGGGACAGATGCCCTCCAGACACTGAATTCTGTATACTTCCCAAGTATCACCGGATGTCGAGAGGACAGAAGACCTACTCCAAGTGTCATAAAGCAGAAACTGATTTTTTAGTGCCAGGATCTATATCAAATTTCTAATGGACGTCAGAGGAGGAGTTTGCAGGGCCCCTCCAATGGGGCAGACATAAGCCATTGGGTGCTTTTCCTTGTACTATTTTCTCATTTCATCATGCCAGCCAAGCCTACAGGGGTGGGATGCCATTTTTCTGACTTTACCGAAAAGGAAAGTCAAAGAGGTTAAGAATTATGCTCAAATTCATGTGCCTGGAGCATTAGTCATGGGTTTGGGACAAGAATCCAGGTCTGTCCAGCTTTTGATTCCACGCTCCTTCCCACCTGCATGTTGTAACTGGAATTTGGGGATGCAGGATAAGTGAGACCCAGGATGCTGGGCCTGTACTTCCCTAACAGCGTGTCCAATGTATGAAAGGTTAATAGTAAACCACCCAAAATCTCGTGTTGGGATTCTATAGAGCAGAGCAGGGAGGGAGGAGAGAGGGTTGATTCTAGAGACACTGACACGTGTTGATGCGTGTGCACATGTGTGGGAGAGATGTGTATGTGCACTTTTTAGAAAATGTGTCATAAAAAAGAAACTTGAATTTATAATAGTGGGTCTTAACATCTTGGGGGGCATCATAGATTCCCTTGAGAATCCAATCAACACTATGAACACTTCCCACATAAAATCACTGTAAAGTATTATGACCCTTTGAAGTCTACCCATGGGCCTTTAGACAGGGAAGGCCACCAAGTCCAAAGTTATCATGACAACTGCCCATTCCCCATTCATGGGGTTCTGGAATCATGTAGGCATATTTAATGGGCAATGAACACTTTCAAGACAGAGGACCTCAATTCAATCACAGATTGAAGGCCCGATGAGAAATGGTTGTGTTGCCAATGGGAAAGTCAGCAGGAAAGGAAGACGGTATCTCAAGTGCCGACCTCATCAGATTCTTATTTTTTAAAGCCTCATTACCTCTAGTCCAGGCTAACCCCACTTCCTCCACCCAGTGCAGGCCCTATCTTGAGTGTTGGGTTTTTAGATAATTATTTGTCAAGTGTAAATGTGTTTCATTTTATTTTAGAATCACTTTTAAACAAATATTTTAATGGTAAGAAATTGGTTTCCTAGAACTGAAATCCAACTTACGATACTGAGCCCACATAAAATCGGGGTTTGACTTTTAAGAACTCAACATGAAACTTGCACAGGGGCCAACCAGGTCTCCTTTACAGAAAAAGGCTCTGGGGCAGGGCGCCCCAGACACGGATTCTGTTGCTCACTGCGCCCTCTAGTGGCACAAGGGAGCACGTACCAGGCATAGTCCACTCCCTGGTTCCTATTTTCCCTGTGTGAACTGAGAGCACATTCCCGTTTCTTCCAGATCTAACTGAATGAAATCCCATACTTTGTCTCTATCCTGCGTGTGTGCACACACCCCATTCAAGCTTCATAAGCTCAGCCAATGCCAGTGCCCAAGTCAGCAGTTTTATTCCACTGGCAGCTTCTGGCTGACCAGATTGCCATCAATCACGACTTCTGGGAAAGGACATAAAATGACTGCTGTGGCTTTTAAAGAAACCACTAGAAAGAAAATCACCACCTATTCTGAGCTGAGCTGAGGCTCCTCTGCATCCAGTTCACGACAGCTCAGCACCACAAGTGTTCGGGGAGCGGGCTTGCCCCCGCCCACAGTGGACTCTGGAGCAGCAGGAACTCCAGGCTCCGGAACCACAGAATCATCCTGTGAATCAATCAGTGAGGGGAACAAATCAGGGTGGGTGAAAGACCCCTGGGACAAGGGTAGTGCTCAAAGGGGCCAAGGCCTTTACGAGGCCCAGTCAGAGCTTCACAGCTTTGCGGAAGTGAGGGAGGCAAAGCAGAAAAAGAAGGGACACAATTAGATCTAATTTGGTCCACTTACAAAACCTGCTTATGCAAATGGTGGCCTCTAGATGGAATGGTTTCGGCTGCCTAGAACAGCTACCATGTTCTTATGCTCTGTCCTTCCCCAGACTCTGCAATGCATCCAGCAGTTAAAGGCTTTCATTATCTGTTCCTCTGCGTCCCCCTCATCCTCGAGGTAAGTCACAAGTGCCTCCTGACCGACAACGACTGTTTTTCTTGATTTGCAACACAAAATGATAGCTACAGCTGAGTTCTGTCTCTGCAGAGAAGGGGGAAGAGTTTGGTTTGGGCACTAAGGATGCAAAGTTTTACCCACGCTCTTTGGAGTGTGGAAAATGGGCCATCGGCTTGTTAGAAACACAGAATCTAACCTCCTCCCCAGAAATACTGAATCGGAATCATTTTTTAAGAATCCTTTCCAGGCCAATCCATGTACGGTTAGAATTTGAGGCACTCTGCTTGCAGACCACATCCCCTGCTCTCCCTTTAGAAGCTAAGTGGCCATGTGACTTGCTCTTGTCAATAGGCTGTGAGTGGAAGGGTCTGTATCTTTTCTGGGCTGGAGCTGTCCAGCACCAGCATGAGTCACACTTTCCCCTTGGCCACAGCAGCCAGCACTGTCCTAGCGAGTGGTGGATCCGTCACCGTGGTCCCGGTGTGAGGGCAATGACAATCTGCAGTAGAGTCCCCACACAGAATATTATGTTTCCTCTACTGCTGTAGTTCCCTGGTTTTCCCTGGTTTGGGTTGTGATGCTGAAAGATCACGGGAGACAGGCACAGCTCTGCTCTGCGTAAGCCGGTCACTACACTTCTGTGCAATAAGTTTAACTCTCCACCATCACACGTAACCAACTAATTTCTGTAATCACTGTGGGGCATTTGCCACGCACCACGAACTGGGCTAGGCAGGCAGCTTGCTAGGTGTTGGAGGAAAAGTTCCCCGAGTTAAAGGAGTTTATGGTTTAGAGGGGAAGGCAGTACGACAAGGATGTGATAGTTAAAATGGGACACAATGGGGGCCACACCCACACACTGGGGAGTGAAGAGGACCACTGTCCATCCATCTGAGGTCAGAATTCAGCTGGAGGAGACAGGACGTACATGCACATGGAAGGCCAGCATATCGGAGGCACAAACAGAGTCCTTTGAGGCCGTGAAGGAAGGAAAGACTAATCCAGCTGGGAAGGTGGAATTTCACAGCCGGTGGTTGTGAGGACAGGGAAGGGCCCATTCCAAGCATGTGGAGAGAGAGAGAGGGAGAACAGTAAGAAGGCACATTGGAGGTGGGCTCAGATGAAGAGGAAGGGTGGGGAAAGCTGAAAGCGACTCAGGCAGACAGTGGGAGAGACCTTTAGAAGCATCCAGTTCATGGTCTCATTTTCTGTTTGCTCCCATGTAAGGTAACCCAGCTCCACACTTTCTGTTGATCCACTGCCCTCCAGTCACAGTGACACATAAGAGCACTTCACCAGATTAAAGGAACCACTTGAATCCAGGCAAAGCTGGCAGCTGCCTCCGAGGTTCACCTCCTGCCTGCAGTGATGCCTTTCAGATCAACTGAGCCCAGGCAGAGATGCTTGGTATTATCTTTTGCCTCCCCATACTTTACAAATTCCAACATCGTTTCATGGGTGCAAGAAGAATTGGGCCCTTCCTTCTTCTCTACTTCATGCCCTGAAAGGTGGAGCCCCACCAGGCTGGGCTGGGGACCCAGCGTTGGAGCAGGACAAGCAGCTCAGGGCTGTGCAGCTGAAAGGTGCCACGGCCCATTTGCTCTGGCTTCAAGGTGCTTCCTGCACCCATGAGGTGGCTCAGAATCAATCACATGTTCAAGGACTGCTGGTTTCTCTGGGTTGATCTTTCCTTTGAGGACTGTGGTTTTGAAAAAGAATTCAAATGACTTTTCCTGTATATGAGTTTTCCTTGCCTGGCTTTCAGTTTTACAGGAAATGGGCCCCCCACCCCCATATGCACACCCCTTTGTATACCTCCAGGGGTAATAATCTGCTTTTTCATATCTGAAATCAAACAACATTAACTGTTTTTGTTATATCCTTTGCATTTAGTATACAAAAGAACCCACGTTTCCGTTTTCAGAGGAAGCCAAGGACACTGGCTTTCACCTTGGGGATGAAATGCAGGTTTCATGAAAAGGAAAGCTCCTTCGTTCAGGAAGGTTGACTAGAAAAGGACTTAAAGCAAAATGCCCGCAGCCTCAGGATAGGGCCCTGGCTTCAGCAGGGAAAAGGGACTCTTCTAACTTCCACCAGTTCCCCTTTCTGCATGAGTTTCAGGGATTCAGAGCCGCAAGGAAGAGGATTCATTCTGCTTTGAACTGCGAGCAGAGTGGTCGACCGTCCTGACTTGCACAGGACTGGGGTTGCCCAGGCTGCCGCACTGTCAGCGCTAACACGAGGGCCGTGGGGGCTCCATGGGTGGGTGCAGTCCTCATGGTCGCCACAGGGCAGGTAGAGACATTTATGCCTCTCACGGGGCGTTTGTGCTGCCCTCTGGGTCTCAGGTTCCTTAACTGTAAAGTGAGAAGGTTAAGCTAGGGGCTCGTCCCCCCCCACCCCTTACCCATGTTTTCTCTTTGAGTCTGGTGTTCCAGAGCCTTTTCTAAATTGTGTTGCTCGCCTCCCCCCACCCAGATAACTATTATTGAGTTTATTTATCACATCATAAGATAACAAGTTTACACTTTAAGGGTTTTGAGCATAGTCTCAGAGTTGGGCAAACATCACCATTTCATTTTATTTCTGTTCCTCAGATTGAATAAGCTCAATGAACTTATCTTCTCTTACTCATTCTTCCTTCTGCCTGTAACACAGCCCCTTCAGTGGCTGCTTTTTAAGGTACTGTACTTTTGAATTTCTAATATTTAGTCCTTCTTAGTCTAGAATTTCTATTTCGTTCTTTAAAAAAATAATTTCTGTCTCCTTGTTGATATTTTTAACTTGGTGAGACATAGTTCTCACTTTTTCTTTAATTCTTTAGACGTGGTTTCCTTTAGTTCTTTCAGCGAATTTATAAAAGCTGGAAGTCTTTGTCTAGTAAGTTTCACTTTCATGTTTTGTTTTGTTTTTTTTGTCTCATAACTTTTTTCTTAAAAACTGGGCATTTAAAATAATATAATGTAAATCTGAAAATCAGTTTGTTACTGTTGCTGCTGCTGTTCATTATTTAGTAGCTTTCTTGGACTACATCTGTCAAGTCTATATTCCCCTTAATGTGTGGACATTGAAGTCTCTGCACGGTTAGAATAAAACTACTGGTTGGGCCCAGGGTTCCTTAAATGCCATGAGGCAATGTCTTCCACCCTTAGGCCCCGTGTGTATGTTGGAGCAAACATAGCTTTATGGCTATAGCAACTTTTAGCTCTGCCCTATCTTTCTCTCTTTACTTGTACAGGGCCTCAAGGTCAGCCAGAGGGCAGAGATTAGGGCCTTCTCAGGTGTATACACACACAGTTTGAATATCCATTCACCAACCGAAGGACATTTGGGTTGTTTCCAGTTTGGACCTATTATGAATAAAGCTGTTTATAAAGATTCAGGTATAGGTTTTTGTGTGAACGTAAGTCTTGATTTTCTTTGGTAAAAACTAGGAGTGGGACTGCTGGATCACAGGGCAAATGCATATTAAACTTGATGAGACATTTCCAAACGGTTTCCCAAGCTGGTGCACTATTCTGCACCCCCAGCAGCCCCACTGGAGAGTTCCCGCTGCCCTGGGCCTGTGTTAGCACTTACTGTTTTTAATTCAGCCCTTCTAATTGGTGCATGGTGGTCTCCCGGTGGGTTGCAGTGTGCATCCTCCTAATGACTAATACTGCGAAGCATCTCCTAATATTCTTATTTGACTTCTATATATCTTCTTTGGTAAAGTGTTTGCTCAAATCTTTTCCCTATTTCTAAATTAATTTGTTTGTTGTCATTGTTGACTTTTGACAATTCTTTACAGATTCCAAAGTTGTATTTTGATTTCAAATGCATAACCCCTGCCCAGAGACAGTGGTATTGAGCACCTTGGCTTAAATCTATAGCTTAATGTTTTATATTTTATATTGAATATAATATCTGTGTATTTACATACACACACATATACATACACACATACATATGCACATACACATATAGCTCCTTAAGCAATTTTATGATTCAGTTAAAGAAAACACTTAACGTGTCCCCATTAAGTCGTTGTTTATGGTACCAGGAAACCAGAATTGAAGAGTATACGGGCCCTGCAACTGAGGAACTTTTAGTTGCAAGAAATGTGGTTTTAAATGGGATTAAACTAAGAAATGTGTAAGAACGACTGTATGTAACACATCAGCTTTTTGTGTACAGAATTATTTGTTCAAACACATGGTTGAAACATGTTCATGATGACTTTGTAAAGGCCATTCACTGTCATTAGTAAATCCTTTCTTTACTCATAAAAATAGTCCTCAATACAAACTAAAGTAGCAATATTCTGAAAGAAGGCAGTTTTCATTAAGATTTCTGCTGCCATGTTAAATGGATACTCCTGTCTTCTGTGCTCATGCAATGTGATGAAAGCCAAGTCATGTTCTCTTCAAACACAAAGTACAACCGGTCTGTCCACGTCCCAGCACTGACTTCTCCCTGCCAAGGACTGGGGTCTGCAGAGCAGCTCAGCCAAGTTTCATTCACCACCGGGTGATGATCTATCTGCAGAACGGTGGGAAGCACCTCCCCGAACACAGAGATCAACTACCAACAGTAACTTAAAAAGCAATCACTGTTTCTCAAAATTCTCTTACACTGAGTTTAAAAAATGAGACTTAGCAACTTGATGGGTTTTTTTATTCACTGATTAACACAATAAAAGTTGTGCTCATTTCAATATCAAGAAATGAAAGCCTCCCTTGAGCCACTCCCTGCCCTGGGGTCGGTTATATCTGTCCACTGGCAATAGCCAGTCAGCTTGCAAGCAGAGAGTCTCCCTGGGGTGGAAATATGTATAACTTCTCACTGTATTGTCTAGGGCTGAGAATTAAATGATTGGAATTCTTTTTGTTATTAAAGGAGAATAAAAATAGGACTATAAAATAAAATATAAGCTCTATGAGAAAATTCATTTAAGATATATTTTGCTCTAAAGCTTTGGCTTCGAGCCTCACGTGGTAGAGGGTGTATAATGATGTGAAATAAAGAATAAGAAGAAGCTTCTGCTCATTTGCTCTGAAGCTTTAGAACAGCCCCGTGTGAGTAAATGGAGGGTGGCCCACTGAGGTCTGTTCCCCTGTGACACGGCCAGTGTACCGGCACCACCGCAGGACCGCAGGCACTGCCTTCCCGGTCCAGGCGACGCTGTCATCCCTTCTAAGCTGAGATCATTGGAGGACTCACCTCCGTGGCTCTTCCATTTGCTAACACAATACAAATGGAAAAGTAAAACCCAAGTGGAGGTAGGAGGGAGCGGGTCTGGATTAATGAAGACTCTATCCAGGCTGTTGAAGCTTTTCAGCAATGAAGTACTGTCAGGATTTTTTCTAGAGAAGAGAGGAAGGCAGGGAAGGAGGGAGGGAGGGAAAAATGGGAGGATTAAAAAAAAAAAGAATCCAAAATAGGCTATGGGTGCTCTTTGCCAAAACATAATTTTAATTTTCTTCAAGGCTCGGAACCCGTGGAAGAACTGGAGCTCCCTCGAGAGAAGATGGCAGGAACAGAAGCTAATTATACAGCTTAAATTTGATAATACAATGCAATTGGCATGGTTACCAGTTAAGGCAATCTAAGTCCATATTAACTGGAGTTAGGACAATGGCACTATATATTTAAAGTAGCACTTTGTATCTCTAAGGATCAAAAATTCCTATGTCTCCAGGGGTTCTCCAGTAAGTCATGTTTGTACAGATATATAAGTGACAAGAGGGGTCTGAGTTCTACCCTTGGTCCTACCAAACCATATGACCTTGAGGCTTGGGCTTCTTTTCTGTAAAATGGGGATGAGAGACCTACCTCTCTGCATTGTTTTAATGAATAGATGAGATTAGCCACTCAAAATAGTATATTCTCTTTCAATAGCACTGCTTGTCCTGTGTTAGTTGTTGTTGAAGACATTATGATCTTTTTGAGCCCTGGGAATGTCACCCTGGGACAGGGATTATGCCCAGACATGGGAAGACCAGACCCTCCCGAACAGTTGTTCACATCAGACAGATTTTTGTTACTTTGAAGACATGGGCTGTGGGCCTGACTTCCCACACCAGTGTGCTGGTGGCCCCGGGCCTCGCTCTCGGCCTGCTCACGCGTCCTGAGTGTCACAGGCTGCACAGCGCGGAGGAGACTGGTAGTGCCATTGAGGAGAATGGAGACACAGGCCTCGGAGGATAACCCTTCTCCTTTGATTTTCTTTATGAATAAATATCTTGATCAATGTCTATTGAGACCTCAGTGCAAGTCTGTGTCTCTGGAAGACCAGGAAAACAAAGTGCATGCCGGGGAAGGGGTGGGGATGGAGAGGAGCTAGGAGGTGACCTGCCTTGAGTGCTTGCTTGCTTGGTGCCAGGCACCATTCTGAATGCAGTAATTTACATGAGCTTCTAACAGCCCCTCTGATGAAAGATTTACTATTATCCCCATTTCTGTAACAAGGACGCTCAGCACAGAGAAGAAAGGAACCAGGATTTGAATCCTGGCAATCCAAAGCTGCCTTCTTAACTAAAAAGTATTTTATGTCCACTGTGTGACAATATATCTGCCCATGGCAGAGTATTTACTCACATTATCCATTTTCAATATGACAAAAGAGATTAACTTCACCTAAAAACTTGGACATTTAAATTACATATTCCTCTTGGAATATCACTATCAAGAAGTAAAATGAGACTGGCCCAAGTTAATGATCCCAAGAACCTTGATATTTATTCTCCCCACTCCCTGCACCAAGAGATGTGGTCATTTATCTCAGGCTTTGGTTCCTGTCAGTCTGCAAGTTCCCTGCTTGTGACAACACAGATTTTCTGCTGTGCTCCTGATCTCATGATTACTCTTGAAACAAAATTAGAATTTGGTGTAGAAGCTTGTCAGCCTATCCATTGCTTTTTATTGAAAGCTAAGAAGTTCCCATCTGTTGGTTCTCCTTTGTATCCTATTAATCCACTCAGAGAATCTTTGCATTGCCAGAGTAGCTTAAAGATTGAGGTGATCCTGGACAAAACTCTCAGAACTGACACCTTCTCAGGATTCAGAATGCTGTCACCATAAGGATGCAGAATAGGTATTCAAATATAAACATAAAAAGCACATATGAAATAGAATAAAAATGCAAACTATATTCCAGGTACTGTGTTGTTCAGCCCAATGATGACTCAGACTCTGCATTTTGAGGGATCTAGACCCCTTCTCTCTACCTGCCTATTGAAACCTGCCACTCACCCTGCGCTAACCGACCCCCCGCCCCGCCCCACCACCATGCTGCAAGCTTCAGAATTGGCACATACAAAATTGGAGCCATTGCTTTTCTTCTCCTTCTCCCCGCCTTCTTCTCCCAAAGCTGTTTGTCTTCTCCTGCTCCCTCTCTTGGTACGCAACATAATCAGCCACATATCCCCCAAGCTATTCATCTCATTGCTATTGTCAACCCTCCCCTGTCTGATGTCTTGCAGTAAATCATATTTATCAAGCAAACCATGACACTGCATCCCGAATGGTGCGTGAACTCGCCCCATCCTCACGGACACCTCCCAGGCTAAGCCATCATCAGCCATTGCCTTGGCTGTTGCCATAACCCTCCACCTGGTTTCGCTGACTCATTTATTTCACGACCCTAGAATCTGTCCTTGACTCTGACCATGGACCAAGGAAGGGCTGATGAAAGACTGTCTGTGAGAGCATGGGTGTGTTACATCACCTTTACATTGCGAAATATGTGTCTTGTTTATCACATTCACAAATGACACAAAGAAAATGTCACGTCTGACAAGGCGAGGCCCAAGGCCATCCTCTGCATGAATCTCACCTTGGTTCCTTGAACTGGATTTATTTCCAGGAGTTCTCAGCTGGCCATAAAAGTAGATCCAAGTGACAAGATGTTTCAAAGAGATAAAGAAACCCCTGAACACTTCAAATACATCAAAGGAACGAGCACAGAGAAAGGGCGACACAGGTCACGTGTGAAAAAAATAACACACTTTTGTGTTTGGAAGTAGGCTGTCAGCTTCATTTGCGCCAAGAAGGAGAAGTGGATGCCACGAAGATAAGTAAGCACCGCATGGTGACCAATGTGGAGGAGAGAACGTCCACAAGCCCCAGGCTTTGCCGCCCAGATCTACTGGCTGATATTCCTGACATAAGTCCTAGCCCGCCTACCCTTGAGCATCCACTACGCCATGTCTCCCCTGACAGGATACCCCACTTACCTGCATGACCTTGGCCAAATCACTTAACTTCCCTGTACTTCAACTTCCTCATCTTTAATATTAAAATGACAATATTACCTTGGAGCGGTATTAGTTTAAAGTTCACAAAACACTGTTTAAAAGGCCATTATTCTCATTTTCCAGATGAATAAGAGAGGCTCAGAGAGGTTAAGTAACTTTCCCAAGGTCACACGGCTGCCAAGTTGCCCTGGCATACTTGGCCGGTCTGCCAGACATTCTCTCAGCCTCACTGGCTGAGTTCAAACAACCCCAATCCCTCCTGCCCAACACAAGTGGGTGAGTCTGGATTCTAGTTCCATCCTGGCCCACAGGCACCAGGCTGTGCCTGTCACTCTACAAAAAAATCAGATACAATGACAGTCATTACTATTTCTCCTCCATACTGGGAAAGAGCAGAAAACATGGTACTTTGTTACTGTTGCATGTTCTGATCCTATTCAGTTCACTAAAAATGCACCCACTGCAGAGTCTTGCCCACAAGACACTCAGTGAACAGCCCTTCTGTCATTCTTCTGTCCCCCATGATCTATCATGTGCGCATGTGTGTGAGCATGTGCATGTGCATGTGTGTGTGCCTGTGTGCATTCTCCCTGAGAGTTCACCTCTAAACCCTGCCACTCAGCCCCATTCACATCATTTACTCCGACACTTTGATCACCACCAAGTGGTAAAGTCCACTCTAAAACAGTTACGGGTATTGGGTCCTTACGGTGTCCCAGTTCCAGGGAAAGAAAGTGACAGCTGAGGAGTCAGGGTAAAAAGAAGAAAAAAATGAGGGGTATGGAACACATATTTTTATTCCCTCTCCCTCTTTAAGAATCTGGCACAAAGCGCTCACCTCCTTCCTGCCAGGGACAGAGCAGGAGCGACTTGGCAACAGTCTCAAGCCAGATGTCACCTCATCTGGTTGCCTTGGCTGGAGAGTTGCTTGGAATGAGCAGCCCAAACACCGTGCAGGCGGGGCTCCTGCGAGGCTGCGGGTGCCAGGCTGGGTGACAGCCCCAGCGAAGCCCGATCCTCCGGGTCAGGTCAGGAGCAACTCTGCTCAGGGCAGGGTCAGCGGGAGGCAAAGGGGCCCTCGGGAAAGGCCTGCCTGCTTATTCGGCCTGTCTCTCCTCCAGGGGTGAGCCCAAGGCCCCAGCTCTCCTGGCACAGGGGCACAGCCACGTCTGACTGTTTTACGAAGACAAGGCTCCCACTGCATTTGGGATCCCGCCCCCAGCGAAGCAGCCCCTGCTCTCCACGGTCTCTGCATCCAATGTGTGCAAGGCCGCACGCGGGGAAACAGATGGTGCGGGCAGAGCCTGTGCCACCTCTGCATCTGGAGCCCTGTGACCTTGGCCTGCTGCAGCTCGACTGTCACGGTCTTCGTCCGGGCCAACCCCACAGCTGTCGTGAAGCACTCGGGGGAACAGCCATGCTCCTGGGCAAACACCACCGAGGAGATACAAGGCCTCAGAGCAGAGGACGCAGAGGGCTATGCCTGGGAGCAGGCACGTGTCCCATCAGTCTCATGGCCACATGCCAAAGGGCCGCAGACTGAGGGGAACTGCCCTGGGGACCAAGCGTGTCCACTGGAATGAACCTCAGCACCACCTGAAGCCCGAGGCAGGCACCTTTAGAACAAAGCCGAGCGCACAGACGTGTGTTTGCACGCACATCAGTGTGTGTGATGGGAGGTCAGCGAGTGGTACAACCTGCCAACAGGCCCATTTTGGTCACCATCTGCCGCGGAGAGCCCGAGCACCTGTCGCCAACAGCTGCTGGTGGCAGAGCGTAGGTGAGGGCGGGGGAGGCCCCGCGTCCCGGACAGCCTATTGCAGGGAGCGCGGGCCCTGTCCCCACAGGAATGCCAACTGTTCATTTGGAAGCCCGGCCACGGAGGAGGGGGTGTGATGAAATCCCGGCCGCTCAGCTCCGTCCTCGCGGGAGGGGTGGGAAGAGTGACTCGGTCCTTGCCTCCCGGTACCGGGTATGACAGTTGCTTGTCACGGGAGCTGAGCAGAAACACATTCAGGGTCCCCAGTTGAAAGAAAAAAATTCCAGGGCAACTCTTCCTTGGAGGTGTGAGCCCAGACACCCTTGAGGTGCAACCCCTGCCCCGCTGTCTGTGGAGGAAGAACAGTAACACCCTATCTCCTTGGCCCTGTTGGGAACGAGACACCCCATCTGTGTCAGTGGGTGAGGTGATGGGTTGACGTGACCATCAGAGGGTGACATGGCTCAGGGCTGGGCCCTCTGAAGCATTTTCTTCCAGATAAACAAGTTCACTTCATTATGATAAAATATAGACCTTGAATATTGCAATAACTTTTAATGAAAAAACTTTCTCGAGTTATGTACTTCCTTGTCCAGCATCTTTTCAAGTATTTGTCATGTATTAAATACTCATTTGTTGCATTTTACTACCCGATTTTTAAAAATCCTGACAGCAATCCTAGGGGACAGGTACAGTTTTTATCCCTAGGCACCACATTGGAGGACTGAGGCTTTCGGAGGTAACTTGACACACCAGGGACACATGGCTGCTCATGCAAAGCTGGGGCTCCAGCCCAGCCTGCGGGCCTCCAGCCCCTGAACTTGGAATCAGTTGACCAAGCTTCTACTTCCTCCCGACTGTGGTCCCCAGGCAATTTCAGCTTCACAAGGACTTAATGAACACCCACAACTGTGTGCAGCACACACACACTGGGTCCCTGTGAGCCACACAGGGCACACGCTATGGGCTCTTGTGGAAAGCTTTTCTCCACAGAGCCGCCTGACGGTCTTCCTCGTGAGCATCAAAGCCAACTCAAAGCTGCCTTTCCCCAGCAAGCACTTCTGGAGCTGCACCCCGAAGTCCTCGTCGCAAGGCTCACAAAATCTCTCGTGGGCTCCCTTATCCCAGCAAAGCCCTGTTGACCATGGAGCTGGGCCACCCCAATATCCACAGAGCCCTTCCACTGGCTGGAGGCTCTGGGGAGGCAGTGGCCATCACCCCAACTTCCAGCAGATGCACCACAAGTTTGCTGAACTGCATAAGGCACCACGCCTGCCTTCTCACACAGCACTAGGGGACTTTTCTGTGTGTTGGCTGGGTCACTGTCATCCTGAGATGTCACACAGTGAAGTACCTTGCTCTGGAATCTTCATATCTGCCTTTCCTTGTCAGCTGTCTGGTGTTTTCTTTCAGGCTGCCAAGCTTCCAGAAGCTTCACCAGTGCCTTCAGATGGCCTTCCTGAAACCAGTCCTGAGACACTTTAATCTGTGGCTTCTACTTGCAGGGGTTGGTTACAGGAGCCTCAAGCTTCATACGTACGTGTGCCTGAAACCAGAGCCACGCAGGGGTGGAATGTCCTGGCTTTAGTGCAAAGACCTGGTGACTTACCTTTTGGTTGCTCAGAGCTGTTTTCTCTCCTGGTTTCCAGATAGTTGAAACCACTCTGTTACTTGGGAGGGATGTACTTTGGCTGTGGGTTCAGTGGCTGAGGACGTGGTAAGCATGGCATCCTCTCTTTGCTTCTCGGAAGTAAACTCCTCCAAATAGCAGGGAGTCTGGGCTCCTTCCCAATGCTTTCAATTCTTTTGGGGGCGTACACCCAGGGTAAGAATTGTTAGAGCATGTGGTAATTCTATTATACATTTAACTTTGAGAAAATGCCAAACTGTTTTCCACAGTGCAGAAGTGCATAAGCATTCCAGTCTCTCCACATCCTCACTAATACCTGTTATTTTCCACTTTTTTGAAAATATCCACCCTAATGGGTACATAGTAGTAACTCATTGTGGTTTTGGTTTGGATTTCCCTAATGACTAACAATATTGAGCATCTTTTCATGTACTTACTGGCCATTGTACATCTTCTTTGGAGAAATGTCTAGACAAGTTCTTTGCCCATTTTAATTGACTTGTTTTATTGTTATTGAGTTGTAGAAGTTCTTTATATATTCTGAATATAAATTCCTTATCAGATACATAATTTGCAAATATTCTTTTCCATTCTGTGGGTTGGCTTTTCACTCTCTCAACAGTGTCTCCTGAGGCACAAAAGTCTTTAATCCTGATAAAATCTAATTTACTTTTCTTTTGTTACCCGTTCTTTTGGTGTCATATCCAAAATATCACTGTCAAATCCAATGTAGATTTGCATTAACTCCATTGCAAATCCAGTGAAGATTTTCCTCTACATTTTCTTCTAGGAGTCTTATAGTTTTAGCATTTAAGTTTAAGTCTTTAATTCACTTTGAGTTAATTTTTATATGTGGCATAAGGTAAGGGTCCAACTTCATTCACCTGCACTTATATTTAGTTCTAAAACTAGATACCCAGTTTTCCCAGTACCGTTTGTTGAAAGACTGTCCTTTTCCCCATTGAATGGTCTTGGCACTCTCGTCAAAAATCAATGGACCATATCTGTGAGGATCCAGCCTTCCTTTTTAATACTGCCCCTACCCTTCTCTATCTTCCATCAACTCAGCATGTGACTTCCCCAAAAGCCTGACAACTACCCAATCCTACACCCTCCAACCAGATCATCATGTCTCTAGGCAGCAGCCGCAAAAGGCAGGTTCACTAGTGAAAGTCAGCACCGACCAACATAATTCCTTCTCTGCTCTCCCACACCTGTTCCCACTCCTGCTTTCCCTCCCTCAGTCCTAACACCAACCACACAAGGGAAAACCATAATGTTATTCTTAGCTCCAGACCTCATTCAGTCATTACTTGTAACCACTATCCCCCATACATGGAGACTGAGTAGGGCATGAAGTCCCCCATATCTTATTTTTTTCTTAAATCTACTTCTCCCTTCCATCCTCTCCACCACTGCCTTAATCCAGTCTCTTTCATCATTTCCTATCCTTAACCCATTTCCTGCCCCTAAATCCACCTGGTTCTTTCCAGCCCAGTCTCCACAGTTCCCCCAGAGTGGTCGTGTAACATGCCGATCTGACTTTGTCTCTATAACTTAGTTCCTCAATGATTCCCCATTTCCAGGAATACAGTCTATCCTCCCTATTACCCCCAACACTTGGATACACTGATACTGTTTTTGGTCCCAAAATCATCCATTGTAATTAGCATTCTTTTGCACATTATTTTCCTCTTGTCAGGAAAGTCCTTACTCCCTGTGGTACACATTATTGCTCCAAAGCAGCTCACCCATCACCTCCTTTATGGCAATTCTGGATGATCCCCCAAGACCACCTGAAGCAGCACTGGTTGTCCCTTCGTATGTGTTGTATTGTGCATCCTT
The DNA here is from genome assembly GCF_987537825.1 of Furipterus horrens. Taxonomy (NCBI): domain Eukaryota; kingdom Metazoa; phylum Chordata; class Mammalia; order Chiroptera; family Furipteridae; genus Furipterus; species Furipterus horrens. The sequence continues at coordinate 34,243,212 of NW_028327180.1, forward strand.
TGTAACTTATTAGTAACCACAATGGTGATAATGCCACCACCACCATGTCCACAACTATTTCTTGCCGGCTTCCTGGGTTCCAGCACTCTGGGGGACACCCATAGAACACTCATCCCAGTCATACCATACTCATCTGTTTCCTTGTCCATTTCTTCCCCTAGAAAGGGAGCGACTTGAGGACAGGGAGTGTCCTCAATTCATCTCTGCAGCCCCAGCACAGTATCTGGCACCCAGCAGATGTTAACACACGTTTGCTAAACAGAGGAATGACTTCAAGCTCCTACTTTAAAGTTTTGCAGCCCTTGGAAATTTGCACAGCTTGGGCAGCTGCTCACGTCCTCTGTGCAAACAGGCTGTTTATCAATCCATAGGCTGGCAGCAGATCTGCTGAGCCAAACTCAGTGCTCGGGCTTCTTCCCAGAGCCGTCCCTCCGCTCAAGCGGGAGCCGCACCTGACGCTCTCGAGAGGAGCTTTTGCCAGGGAACCCGGAAAGGCTCCATGCAGCCCCGCCTCTTCTAATGCTATTTTAAAAGTGAATTCAGAAGCAATGGCGATATTTTTCGCCCTTAAGAACGAGATAACTCCTTTGACATAATAAGGTTAAAAAAGAAAGGAAAGCCTCGTACTGCTTTTCCTTTCAGCTGGAATGAAAAAAACACAACAACCAAAAAACCTCCCCAATCTCCCAGTTCCAGCTGGCAGACCACAGGACTCTCAGCTTCCGAGAAGAAGGGGAGCAGAGAGATCAGCCCTCAGCAGCTGAGAACTTATTTCTGGCTGAACATCTGGTGGAGGAATGGCTGGCACCAGGCAGCGTCTCCCCCACACAGCATGCAGGGGCAGCAGAATAATCTGGGCAGGACACCCCTGTCCAGGATGGGGCACCCTCCTCCTACAGTGCCAATGACAAGTCTGACAGTCTCGGGGCCAAGGCCACCCCAATGGGTCAAGGACCTGCTGAGGGACCCCTCAAGGAGAAAGGGCTGCTCGGCCCCACTAGTCAGGAGACTCCAGGGGACCCCCACTCCTGCCCTCAAAGGAAACCCTCTTTTGGAAAAGAGGAGAAGGCCTGTCCTGTTCTAAACCTGTGATGGGGACAAGCGAGTGGAATTACCCAGAGGCAGAATTTAGCCATTTCATCACAAAGAAAAATTCCTCTAATCAGACTGCGGTCTCTGATTGTAGATGGACTGCTTCAGAACGGTTCAAATACAGGCTGGCTGACTGCTTGCCAGGAATTTTATAAGAGGGATCCCTGGATGGAATGGAAAAAAAAGTAACATCTTAAAGTTGGGAAGGCCGGTGGAAACCAGTTGGGAGCGGATGAAAGCTACCACTGTGGACAGGCAACAGGACGGTGGAGGCCAAAATTTTAATAGACTCTAAGGTGGACTTTTATACTCAATTACAAATTTGTTGACTTGCTCTGATTAAAGCCACAGAGTAATCGCCAGTCTTCTCACTTTGTGCTGAATCCACACAACCTTTTATAATGTTGATATTATAACTCAAGTTCAAGGCTTTCCACACTAACACAAGAGAGAACAGAGGGCATCTACCCACTTCTCTCCTTCACCACGCTGTTATAATGGGCTCACGTCTTTACTTCTGCCTTTTTCCTTTTTTAGTAATTTAGAACAACAAGAATAAAAAGTCCTAAAGACTATGAGAAAAAAGAATGTTCTTCAAAGAAAGCATTTGCATTCATATTCAACCTAGATATCCAGTACTCCAAAAACATCTTCATGTTCAATGTGGAATATTTTTCAGTGGAAATCTGAAGTAAGAAAATATGAAGTTGGTAGAAGGAAAAATAACTTTCACTTGTGGAGGGCCTTCCAATTCAAAGTCAGAGGTCATGATCTGTTAGTGCTTGGCGCTATCTTAGCTCCTATCATGGACGAGGACAGGCAGACGTCTCTCCTGCCCCTCCAGGGATCTCTGGCCAGCACACTGAAGGCAGGCACCACCAGTGCCCCTGGAGAAGCACACTGGGCACTCACACTGGTGCTCTGCCATACTGGGCCGTTCCCACCTCCCCCGCCTCACCAGCCACTGTGGATTCTGCAGGTCAACACACTTGTCCTCTGGCTGCTTTTATTTCAAAGGCGCTCACTCCAAATAATGTTGGTTAAATTCCCTCAAAGTACCAGGGTCAAGGTCAGGGCCTTGGAGGAGTAGCTTCTAAATATGTGTCCATTTGCTTATTTATGACTCTGCTTTATTCACCAAGTATTAAAGATGGCTTACAAAAATAAAACAAGGCCACATTCTAGGGGAAGGGCCAGGAGACAAAGGTGGAATGCTCATACTCAGGTGAGAGGGTCCTACAGAATTGCTAAAATAGAACCGCAAATCTGACTCCATGGATGAATAGGACAGAGTCTCCAAGCTGTCTGGGGATGGACAGCCCTCATACTACTTTCTGGAGTATAAAAGCAGAGAATCTGGCACACAGAGGATGCTCTAAACACTCCCTGTTTGGACCCAACTGGGACATCAGCACAAGAATTCATGCCCCAGAGCATGAGCATCAATTGAACAACTTTGGCTGGGAGGGTAACGGAAGGCTTCACCCAAGAGGTCTCATCTAAATTAGACTACTTTGATGGGGAGATTGCCAAATGTCGCCAAGCCAGTAATCACTGCTGCCACTAACAGCAGAATGGAAGTGGTCCTGTAATGAAAGATGCCACACAATTCCTCAAGCAATGGCAGCCCCTGTGAAACAGGGTAAGCTGATAGCATAGGAGCAGAAACCTTAGTTTTGGGGCCACGTTCATGATCTTCAACTTCCTTTAACTTGGGCAATTTCATTCACTGAACAACCTTGAGGCTCTAAATGAAGGTACTGGTCTTAAAACATTTCTAATGAAAGTTCCTTTGGGTCAAGAGACAAGGTCATTCAACAGTCAAAAATATGGCATCCATCTAGAAAGTTCTAATTCCCAGATTACCATCAACCCATACCCAAAGTCTTTGTACTCTAGGGAATCTGAAATGACCTGTAATTATTCCCAAAAGGTTTGACAGCCAAGAGATTTTCAGGGGATCACAATGTGAGTTCTCAATGCATAATCTCCAAACACTAATCCCATTTTCATTAGAACACTTATCTGTTTTTCCTCCCAATAGCATTTTCCTTTAATGATACAGCCTCTTATCACACTGAAGCTCCAAATATAGGAGCATGAGAAGTTACTAAAGCGCTACATCTTCTTGCACGGAAATGCTGCATCATCTTTCATAGCCTCTGCTACTCGATGTGTAAAGAAAAGAGGATGGGGAGAGGAGAGGACGTCAAAGGGGAAGAACAGCACCACTGCCTAGGTGCATTAATGTTTCTTCCTGGAGGCTTGGTATTTGTACCAAGCACGGAGACCATCAATAACAACACCTTCTTGTCCCTGTAATTCAACTGGCTGCTGATATCAGTTAGTGAATAGAAAAACCTTGAGGTTAAAGAAGGTGGGGGGATGGGGCCTTGCAGTGGGGAGAAGCTAGCCTGAGAAATGAAAGGCTGTAGCTAAGGGCCCGTGTGGGAAGGGAGTTGGGAGTGAGCAGCATCAGACATGGGTTAGTTCAACAGAAACTGTGCGATACAAAGTGTAGACAGACGTGGCCCACGTGAGCTTGACCGTGCTTGCAGGGCCTTGTGAGGACTGACAGAAACACGAATCTCTGTGAAATGGCGATTCAGATTTCAGCTTTTATAGAGAAAGGGGCTGTGTGCTTAGGAGCACCACTTCCTATTTTTGCTAAAGATATTTGCCTCGGAGACTCACAGAAGATATGTCATCCACAATCACGAGGACTTTAGCATTTTTCAGGGCTGCAGGCAAAGAGAAGATGAAAAACACTCTCAGAAGTAGACAAACGCATTTTCACTGGATCAGAGAGGGTTTCAAATTGTCCTGTGCTGAAAGGTAATTTCTGTAGCCAGGGTGAACCCAAGGTCAGCAGACATGAAGACATTCTTGTCTCATGGGCACGGACAACAGTGTAGTGATTGTGGTGGGTGGGGGTGGCGGTGGGGGACAAGTAGTAACAGAAAAAAATACAATAAAAGTATTTCATCTTCTCTGATGGCTGAGTAGATTTCCATTGTATATCTGTACCGCATCTTTATACAATCATCTGCTGAAGGACATTTCAGCTGTTTCCATGTCTTGGCCACTGTGAATAACACTGCAATGAACATAGGGGTATATATATATTTTACGAACAAATGTTCTCAAACTTTTTGAGAAGATACCTGGAAGAGGGATTGACTTCAGCCAAACTCTGCAGTCTCATCCTTCCACTCCCAAATCTTTTCTACAAACATCCTGTGGTTCTGCCCCAATGAACACACTGTCTTCCAGATTCAATTGTTTAGGTTATTCCTTCTCCCTCCAATGTAGTCCCTCTCTCCTACCCACCACAGTTCTTTATAAATGTGTGTGTGTGCGAACTTCCACTTCTGGTTGAAAATCCTACTCATCTTTCAGGTCATACTCTTCCCCTCATCCTCTCATCCTCTCATCCCCTCATCCTCTGGGAGGCATTCCTTGTTTCTCTGGGTCAGAATTCAGTGCTCCCTTTTGGGAGTTCCTAGAGCATTCTGACCTCATCCTCTTGTCACGTTTATCACATTGTTCCAGGTGGCTCTGTGTGTGTTGATTTCTTCTGCTTGAGTGTAAGCCAACTTGAAGACAGAGATTGAGCTGTACTCATTTTTATTGGCCACTCCCCCCCCCCCCACACACACACCTCAGGGCCTAAAACACAGTAGATACTCATCCCAGGTGTTGACTGAATGGAATATATAATCACAGATGATTGATTTATCATCAATAAGTATAGACAATATTGAAAAAAGTCTGGATCCAATTCACACAAACAACCTGACATGATGTTACATAGAAATGAGACGAGACAATTCACATCTGTACCTCCTGGTACAAATTATTTAGAAACTAACGGATGCCATTTGCTGGGCAGACTGTGGAAAGAAAGAGTCCCTAGTTCATTATTGAGAGCAGTGAGAGCTGAAAAGTAGGATCGGGCTTGAATCAACTCTGTCTTCTAGCTGTTGTGTGGCTTTCGGAAAGTTAGCCTCCTGAGCCTTGCATTCCTCACCTGCAAAACGGTTGGAGGATTCTGCTAACCTAACAAGGCTAGTCAGAGAATCAATGAGATGATACACATAAAAAAATGTAAGAACTAAAAATATGCTATTCAAACGAGGAAACTTATCTTACATAATTATTTTTGTAACCCTTACTGTGATAAGCAAATTTTTATAGTTAATATAAATCCCATTTTTTTGGACTAGGTAAAGGAAGAATGGGGTGTGAAGGGTGGGGGCTCTATTTATGTGTTGGTAAAGGATCTGATACTTTGGAATGGCTTCTTTGAAAATAAAAACTATTACCTTTGAGGACCACAGGGTTTTAGCTGCCAAAAATACAGGCACATGGTGTCATAGAGTTAACTTTGGTTTCTCTACAATCAAAACACCGAATGACCTCCTTTGGTTTTGGAAAGGTCAATGAGAAAAAAAAAACTCATCATAACAAGATTAAGAGACTGGTAAAATATTTAAATGTGATTATAAACATACATGAGACAGATGCCATTTAGTTAATAGTTTCTATCAACACCCTAGAAACCCCATGCTAACACTGGATGTGTCGTCTTAGGGTCTTTCCCATCTGCTGTTTACTTTGCCACTGATCACGGGAAGCTTACATGACATGAGGCCTGTGGGCTGGCCATGTGGCCACACATACATTACTCTGTCTTCAGACCACATAACCACCCACGTGGCATCTTCACATAAAAACATGAAGCCTGCATAGTGACCACGTAGAAGGGCACATATGATACCCAGGGACCAGTCACAAACTGTCTCCAGTCAATCCCTGTGCATGCTCACCTGTTGCCATGTCACGGCACGTGCATGCTTCCCATATGCTGACTCCACAATCAGAGACTCATGCTGCTCATGTGCGGGTCATAAACCATACACGACACCTACATGCTAGTCACTCCTGAGTATTTACAATTCCTGTGCTGTAATCAAATATACAATTATTTCCATATACAGTCTGTACTTATATAACTACTAATTCCAGGTATGACTGCCAAGCTAGACATCTATAACCTAGGTGCTGGTCACTACACTGTGTTACAAAAGCACCCAGGAGTGTATCATGTCACACGGTGACCGTGTGTCAGGTGTGGAGTTATTGTGCCAATTTCCTTCACAATGGCATCCTTTTGTCTAGAACACAAGGCCCATTTTCACTAAAAGCCAAGAAATACCTCTCAGCTATACAGCAGGATTTGCTGTAATAACTTCGGATTCAAGTCTGAGAACTCCATTATGGTGAGTTCAGTGGAAAAATAAACAGAAAAATGTGTCCAACCAATGGTAAAGAAACAAACACCAAGCTGGTGTTGTATCCACTTTAAAAGCAGAAGAGGCCTCGACTCTTCTTCCCACACTGGAGATGGGGTGTGGTGGGGAGGGAGCAGCTCTGCCTTATGTCTTACCCCCCAGTCTCCTGGGACCCAGGAGTAGCTACAGGTAGCTGAGGTCAGTTCCATTCTCACTGTATAACCCAGGGCACAGGGACTACAGAACATTTCTCTAGTGTGGGGATGTTCCTTTGAGGTCTGTTAATTCAACCCTCCTAATATCATGGATGAAAAAACTGAAGGCCCAGGGGTAAAGGGATGGCTATGGGCCACACTGCTGATTAAAGGATGAAGTGTATTCACAGTGACATGCTTAGCTACCAGATTAATTTTTAATTACAGAATATATTTGGCTGCTGAGCACATTTACTGTTAACAAAAAGAGCATCATGGCCAGCTCCAGCTCCAGAGAGAGAGACAGAGAGAGAGAGAGAGAGACAGACAGATAGACAGACAGAAAGCAAGAGATGAGGGTGGAATGTGGAGCTCAGGACCAAGAGGAAGTTGGAGGAAGGGACCAGCAGAGAGGGACACTGGGCTGGGCTCAGTGTCCAGCTTTGACACTAACCAGCCGCTTGGTCTCAGAAAAGCCACCTTACCTCTGTGGCTGACCACACCTGAGCTATAAATGCGAGGAGTCAGCCTCCACAATCCCTTCTAACATTCATAATTCAGGTGCAGGCAGTATAAGCATCATTCAAGGTATGAGGCCCTGGCATATAGGCTGCTGGAATTTAAGAGGGAAGGAGACAGATGTCATCCACTCAGCAGTGGCCAGCCTAGAAAGGGCATCCTCATTCCCCTTTCCCCCATCATGAGGGTCTCAGGGTAGCCGTCACAATCACACGGAAGCATCCCATCTTCACTGTCTCCTGCCCTTCACAGAGGTGAGCCTTTTGCTGTACAGCCAGTGGGGGGGAGGCTGCGATTCATTAAACCTTCTCACTTGTTTTCTGAGCACTCTATGTTCACGCAGTGAGGTCTTTGAAACCCAGAAGTCTGGAAACTAAGCCTAAAATACCAACTTAGAAATGCAGAGAAATATATCAGACACTGTGGCAAATCCAAGCCAGTGACCCAAGTCCCTAGAGAGTGGAGTGCAGTATTTCAAAGAAGATGTACCATCTGCCCGCCCACTATTCTATCCCTTCCTTCTACATGGGAACACATGAAGCCACAAACAAATGAGCCCACAAATCAGCCTTCTTGGACTCAAGGGCAGACATGTTAGGTGTGGTCATGTAGGAGAACCTGGCTAACCAAGGGTTAGGTGGCCAGATGTGTGACCTTGGGAACACACCCACCTCTCTGGCCTCAGCATCCTCAACCATGTCATGTCACTGCTGGCTTTATGTGACCTCTGTCAAGCCCTCTGGGGCTCATTCATTGAATTTAATATTAGTAAAATGCCCACAGAATTATCAGCGAGTAATGAAGAGCATTCTAATAGAGTTTAATTAAAGGTCTGAATTTGGTTTCACTACCCAGAATGCTACAGATACCTACAATTGTCTGCTGGGCCCCCAGGCAGTGCACAAGATACCTCGTGGGAGTCTAGTGCCCTCCCCCAGACAGGACCGATCTAAGTACCTGTGCCCATTTTCAGATGAAGAAACTGGAGCTGAAGTTGCCAAGACGTAAAGCATGCCAAGTGTTGCAGCTGGACTGAAATCCAGGTTCCTGCTGTCACAAAGTGATGAATAAACCTCTTTCCTAACTGGGTGAAGCTGGGTAGCATTACAAATGACTGAGAGGTTTAAGGGGGAAATAAAAGTCAAGGTAAAATCAGCTTAATATTTTTATAAAAGCATTCTTCTTATAGAGTCAGAATATTGATAAGTAAGTTCAAGAAACACTTCCCTCTGGTTTCACTTTTTGAAACCCCGGAACATGTGCTACATTTGAGAATGGGCAGAATTCCCTTTTAAAATCTCAGAGCACACTACCTCATGCTATTTAAAAAGTGTAATGTTATATCCTTCATTTCTTCACCTTTGAAATGGCGTTAATGCATGTCCGCACCTCTCAGGACGCTCAAGTAAAGGGACTATGCACAAAGACAATATGACAACATAACCCACTGAACAAATGTAAGGTGACATTTTATTGTTGTGATAATTACTTCAACTTGATAAATATCTATAAAGTTTCCCAAATCATCATGTAACAACAGTCAGACATGGAATGATGTGATTTAACTAGAAGTTTTCGTTTTGCTTTCTATCATGATGTCAGTGCCCCAAAGGACGCCACTGGCTTCCTGATGTTGGCGGAGGTGGGGACTGGGCTGTGAGACCCAAAGGGAAAGGAGCACGAAGGATGAGCCTGATCAGAGCTGACAGCTAACCAGACAAGTCCTGCTGGTCCTCGATCCTTGCCGGACCCCTTAACCAGATTACTGCTAGGTGCCCCCCGTTCTGCACAAGGAAACGAAAGGCTGCCAACATACAACTGCACAAGGACCCCTCCACTCAGCCTGGACATGCCCACTCCACACGGACACCTTTGTTCCCTCGCAGCAAGACCCTGTGCCGGGCACGACACTGAACACATGGGCACGGAGCAGGCTTCAGTCAGGCTGACTGCGAGAAATTCTGGAAGTGCCCAGCCACAGGACTACAGACAGGAAGAGATTCGATCTCACCAAGGGACACAGCAGAGGTGGCTACTGAGCTGGTTCTGCAGCAGAAAGGGCAATGCGAGTGAAGTGATAGGGAGCAGTTTGCTACCCCACAATAGGCCTTTTGGGCGGATATTGATTATTCTAGGCTGGAAAAACCTTGACCTTCCCCCTAACTGCCTAAAGAATTTAGCTGCAGGACCTGTTCCAGAAAGGGAGCTATCAGCACAGGTAACTGTAGTTTAACATGAACCAAGTGTGAGCCACAGGTGGAAGCTGGCAAAGCCATGCTAGTCAAAGACCTCTTTGTGTCTCATTGTTAAAGATGGCCCAGGGAACATTTTTTTTTAAACCAAATATTTGCTTTCCCATCTCCGTGTAAATTGCCTTCCTGCCCTTTGAAACCCTCCCCCTCCTTCTCCTCAGCTCAAAATAACCTATAAGCCTCAACTACTGATTTGTCTTTGGGACCCATATTCTGATGAAAGCCCCATATGTACACATGTAACTAAATTTGGTTCTTTCCTTCTGTTAATCTACCTCATGTTAATATTATTATTAAATCAGCCAGAAGAACTAAGAGAGAAAAGAAGCGCAATTTCCCTTCCCCTAAATGTAGCAGGCATGGGTGAGTCAGAACACCTGGACCCACCTGGCTTCCGCTCAGGTTTGCCCATGGGGCCCACACTATGAATGACCTTGAATTTCAGGCAAGTGTCTGGTGGTGAGCAATGGGAACGATTAAGGTCTTCTACAATTAAGGTCTTCTGAAAAAGAGTAAAAGCACCAGGATGCAGAGGACGGTTCAAGGGCAGGAGCCAGAGGACTGGGGAGGAGAGAAGCAGGCAAAGAGGGACTCAGGGTCTACTCCCACCCGCCCAGGTGGCAGCAGGAAGAGGAAAGACACATTCAGGAGGAAATCCCCAGGAACTCTTATAACCATCTCCCACCCTGTTGTTTTAAAAGAATGACTTGATTACTGAAGTAATAACAAGAAAGCTGCAATTGGATGGGAAAACAAACAATGATAAATTCATTTCACTTTTTAAGAGCATAATAGCTACTTAAACAAACAAACAAACAAACAAACAAAAAACACTGCAGAGGGACCCAAATACTTTTTTTAAACCCCTCACATTATAATTGTACTGTCCTCTCTCCTCTTACAGTGCCTCAAAAATAACCTAAAATATCACTCCTCAGTTTAGAAAACTACTCCAGCCCAGAAATAAACCCAGATTTCTATGGTCAATTATTATTTGACAAAGGGAGCAAGAGCATAACATGGCATAAAAATAGCCTCTTCAACAAATGGTGTTGGAAGATCTGGACAGGAACATGCAAAAAATTGAAACTAGACCACCAAATTACGCCACACACCAAAATAAACTCAAGATGATAAAACACTCAAATGTAAGCTGTGACACCATAAAAGTCCTAGAGGAAAACATAGGCAATAAAATTTCAGATATCCCACGCAGCAATATTTTCACCAATATATCTCCTAGGGCAAGGGAAATAAAGGAAAGGATAAACAAACGGGACTACATCAAACTAAAAAGTTTCTACCCGTCTAAAGAAAACAATAGCAGAATGAAAAGGGAAAAAAACATATGGAAAAACACACTTGCCACTGATACCTTGGACAAGGGTTTGATCTCCAAAATACATAAAGAACTCATACGACTCAACACCAGGAAGACAAACAATCCAGTTAAAAAATGTGCAAAGGACATGAAAAGAGAGTTCTCCAAGGAGGACAGAGGGTCCATAGGCATGTGAAAGGATGCTCAACATCACCAGACATCAGAGAGATGCAAATTAAAACCGCAATGAGATACCACCTCACACCAGTCAAGAGTGGCCATCAATAACAAATCAACAAGCAACAAGTGCTGGCGAGGATGTGGAGAAACGGGAACCCTACTGCACTGTTGGTGGGAATGCAGACTGGTGCAGCCACTATGGAGAACAGTATGGGATTTCTACAGAAAACTAAAAATGGAGCTGCCTTCTGATCCAGTGATTCCACTGCTGGGATTATACCCGAAGAATCCTGAAACCCCTATTCAAAAGAACCTATGCACCCCTATGTTCACAGCAGCGCTGTTTACAATAGCCAAGTGCTGGAAACAACCTAAGTGCCCATCTGTAGATGAGTGGATCAAAAAACTGGTACATTTACACAATGGAATACTGTTTAGCAGAAAGAAAGAAGGAACTCCTACCTTTTGCAACAGCATGGATGGAACTGGAGAGTATCACGCTAAGTGCAATAAGCCAGGTGGCAAAAGACAAATACCATACAATCTCACCTATAAGAGGAACCTAATGAACAAAACAAACAAATGATAAAAATAGAAACAAAGGTATGGAAACAAGAAATAGACTGACAGTGACCAGAGGGGAGGGGGGAGGGGGAGATGTGGGGAAAGAAGGGGAAGGGTCTACTCAAGAAACGAGTATAAATGACCCTTGGACATAAACAGGAGGATGGGGGTTGACTGTGGGAGTTGAGGGGGGGCAGTGGAGAGCAACAGGAGAAAAATTGGGACAACTGTAATAGAACAACAATAAAAAAAGAAATTAAAAAAAAAGGAAAGGAAAAAAGAAAAGAAAAAACGAAAACTACTCCAGAGGTTCTAAAGCGTGGCACACTGGGAAACTTAAAAATAAATAAATAAAAATGCCAGGGTCCTCTTCCTCTGAGAACAGTGATTGGACTGTCCGGGGTAGGGCCCTGGGGTTAGTCCTTTTTAAAGCATACCAGGAATTTTAAATAACTGCCTGCATCCTGAACTAGCGTGCTAGTTCAATGGTTTGTTAACTGTAGACAAGTTCCCCCAGGAGACACGTGGTAATGTCTGAGGACATTTTTGGTTGACACAACTGGGGCAGGGTGGGGTGGGGACTGACCTACTGGCATCTAAAGTGGTAGAGGTCAGAGAAGCCACTCTACATCCCACAGTGCACAGGGCGGTGCCCTGTCTCCATAACGAAGTACTACCTGGCCCCAAATGTCAACTGCTGCTGAGAAACCTGCTCTTGTTAAATATGACACCGAGGCTTGTGTTGTGTGTGTCATTTGGAGCTTGATGAATGGAAGAAGCCAGGATTTGAACCTTGAGCAAATTCTTTTTGTTTTTTAAGTATATTTTATTATTTTGTTACAGTAGTCAAAAAATTTTTCCCTTTGCTCCCCTCTGTCCAGTACCTCCCCACTTCCCTCCAGCAATCCCACTCACCTTAGTTCATGTACATGGGTCATGAATATGAGTTCTTCGGCTTCACCCTTTCCTATATTATTCTTAACTTTCCCCTGTCTATTTTGTACCAAACAATTATGCTTCTTAATCTCTGCACCACTTCCCCATTTCTCCCCCTTCCCCCTTCCAGCTGATAACCCTCCAAATGATCCCCATACCTATGATTCTGTTCCTATTCTGGTTTGCTTCATTGGATTTTGTTTTTATTTTTTAGATTCAGTTGTTGATAGCTGTGTTTGTTGTCATTTTAATATTCATAATTTTGATCTTTTTCTTAAGTAAGTCCCTTTGACATTTCATATAATAATAGCTTGATGATGATGAACTCCTTTAGCTTTACCTTGTCTGGGAAGCACTTTATCTGCCCTTCCATTCTAAATGATAGCTTTGCTAGATAATCTTGGTTGTAGTCCTTGCTTTTCACAACCTTGAATACTTCTCGACAGTCCCTTCTTGCCTGCAAAGTTGCTTTTGAGAAATCAACTGATAGTCTTACAGGCACCCCTTTGTAGGAAACACTGCTTTTCTCTTGCTGCTTTTAAGATTCTCTCTTTATCTTTAACCTTTGGCATTTTAATTATGATGTGTCTTGGTGTGGTTCTTTTTGGGTCTAGCTTGTTTGGGACTCTCTGTGCTTCCTGGACTTTTATGTCTATTTCCTTCACAAAATTTGGGAAGCTTTCCTCCATTATTTTTTCAATTAAGTTTTCAATTTCTTGTTCTTCCTCTTCTCCTTCTGGCACCCCTATGGTTCGGATGTTGGCACTTTTAAAGTTGTCCCAGAGGTTCCTACACCTCTCCTCATTTTTTTCAATTCTTGTTTCCTCATTCTGTACTGGTTGACTATTTTCTTCTTCCTTATGTTCCAAATCATTGATTTGAACCCTGGTTTCCTTCCCTTCACCACTGGTTTTGTGTGTATTTTCCTTTGTTTCATTTAGCATAGCCTTCACTTCCTCTCTTATGCATCTGCCATACTTAAGCATATCTGTCAAGCCTGTGACCATCTTTATCACCAGTGTTTTGAACTCCGCATCTGTTAGGTTGGCTATCTCCTCATCTGTTAGGTTGGCTATCTCCTTGTTGCTTAATTCTCCTACTGGAACCTTGATCTGTTCCCTCTTTTGGGCCATACTTCTTTGTCTCCTCATCTTGACAGGCTCTTGTGTTTTTTTGCCTCTGTGTCTTAGGTAGAGCTGTCGCTCCTGTTATGTTGTAAGGGGCGGATCCACAGGCATTTGTCAGTAAAGAGCAACCCATTTCACCACATTGTGGCGCTGCTTGTGGGGGAGGGGTCTGAGAGGGGACAATGTCGCCTGCTCAGCACTCACCCCCTTCCAGGCACCCCTCCCACTTTGTATGGGACTGGCGCCTCTCTAGCTGTCACCCTGGCTGTCATTCCCAGAGTGGGTGGGTCTGCAGATGTTCTAGGACGGTGGGGGCCCTTCAAACAAGTGGACTCTGCTGGGAGACTGGCAGTTTCTTCCTCCACCCCAACCCCCACTGGTTTGCACAGTCAAAAGCAATGAGCCTCTATTTTCCCCGCTGCTGGGGTCATGATCTGCGTGGTCTGGTCTGGTGCCAGGAGTGCTCCCCAGGTGCCCCTCCCTAGTTTTTAAAACGTGTGATTGGGCTTTCTGCCGGCCTGCCACCACCATTGCCAGTGCTACAGCCACCACACCGTGTCCTCTCCGCCCTTCCTACCTGTCTGGATGAGTATTTCTTCTTTATATCTTTGTTAGTTGGACTTCCATGCAGCTCGATTTTCTGGAACTTCTGGTTGTCTCTAGTTTTGAGGTAGTTGTATTCCTTCTTAGTTGTGGAGGGAGACACAGCGTGTCTGTCTAGGTCTCCACCTTGGCCGGAAGTCTTTGAGCAAATTCTTTTACCTCTCCTGTCTGTCTCCAGAAAGCCACCTTTCCTCTCCTGGTTTCCACAACACATTCCTCTCTTCCATCACTAGGTACTCTTTCTTCATCACCTTTGCAAGCTCTTCTTTTCCTCTCTCCTCAATTGTTGATGTTCTGTCCTTCACTTCATGTTAGAGAACACCTCCCCTGGATGGGTGATCAACTTCACAGTGTACCCTTTGTTTGAGAGAATCATTTAAGCACTTTTTAAATGCCAATGAATCCTACCTTTTGTATCTCCTCTGCTTGCACCCCCAGCTTCAGACTTTTATTTTGTAAAAAATCATGTTAAGTGGAGTCACTTTAACATGGAGCTGGAGCAGCCATTCCAGAGGAGCTGTCTCACATGTCCTACTTTCTGAACTTTTGACTGGGACAAAATGCCAACATTCCAAAGCATCAGCAAGGATGGAAATTTCCTGTCCAAAGGACGGATAAAAGTGAACTTTTACCTGGTTCGCTTTGCCTGACCAGTGAAGTACAAATCTAGCTTTGTCAGCACTAGTGAACTTTTCTTAAAAACAACTTAACTAATCTTTCTTTTTTCCCACTAAAATCCAATTCTTTCTCCTTTGGTCAGGATGCTATTTAGGTTTCTACATAAACCCGTGTAACCTGAATTGCAATTTGATCCCCAATAAACAATTTGCCTCTTGAACTGATTCTTGTTTTTCAAGATTGACATTTCTGCTGCCTCCTGGAAATCTCCACCAGGATTGTCCAATGAAGGCATCGAATGTCCCATCTCATGTTAGACCCAGTCCCTTCTCCTGTGAGCCAGTCCCACTCAATAACCCACAAAAGAATAATCTTTTTAAATCGCAGACCTGATCTCACTCTTTTGCCTCCACTCACCCTGGTCCCAAAGGCCCAACCCATCCCATCACATCTCCCACCCTCCCCTCTGCCCATGCCCGGGGTACACTCTATACCACAATGCCCCACTCACCACTCTTGACAAATTCTCTCCTTGACCAAACTCTACTTGGGCTCCTCTGAACTCTTCTCAACTAGGCCCTGACTTTTGAACTTCCAAGTTTGTCTCTGCATTGTCCAACTTTAGCAAGAATTCTGCTAGTCAGTTTAACCAGAATCCCACCCCAACCCCAATATCTGAGTACCTCTGACAATTGAAAGGATTCCTCCTCACCCCCCCTCCCCCCCACCACCAGCTACTATCTGATCATCCTGACCCGTCTTCAGCAAGAATCCTGTTAGGTTGCTTTACCCATGATGCTTCTTCTTAGTAATTTTCCATCCACAACCCCACTCCTTGCCTATAAATTCCCACTTTTCCTTGTTGTGCTGGGAGCTGAGCCCAATTTCTCTCTCCTGCTGCAAAGCCCTGTTGTAGTAGCCACCCTGGAATAAAGTCTTCCTTAGACATTAACAGGCGTCATGAATAATTTTATTTTTCTTTAACAAATATGTGACTGCTATCTAGCCCAGCAGTTCTCAATCTTGGCTGCATCCTAGAAACAACTCTAGGTGTCTAAAAAAAACAACCTAACAAACAAACAGAAAAACAAAATCCTCTTTAAGGCCAGGGTTCCAACTCAGACCAGCTAAACACCAGAAGGGAGGAGGGGAGGAGCGACCCCACGGAGCAGCCAGAGTCAGGAACCTGGGGCCCGGACATCTTTTCCCTGTTCCACCTAAAAGAAAGCATGCAGTTCTGCTGGCTGTCTTGAGAGGCTTCCTGGTGACTGTCATTAGGGTGCGTATCACACTGTACTGTCATGATGTGGAGGGCAGGAATTCTGGTTTTCGTGTTGTGGATTCCCAGCACTGGCGGGGACGCCTGGCAGAGTGTGGGAACCGATCTGAGGGAGTCAGAGCAAGCAGGCTGGAGCCCAGGGAGAGCCTCCCATTTCAAGGCCGGCTGCCACTCCTCCCCCCCCACCCCCATCTCTAATCTCTCCGGGCACAGGCGTTGTCACACTGTTCTTCAGAGTGACACAGTCCTATCTGTCATGCGTTTCTAATTTAAGGAACAAGCTCTGGGCGCATAGCTGTTCTAAAACTGGTAGGTAAATGTCACAGTTAGCATTTTAATGTGCAGCTTCATGAAGCAAGGGGGATCTAGAGTCCTTGATTTGGGGGTGAATCTCAGCAGTGTGAAGGGAGTCTCATCCCCCATCCTCCAGACCCCTGAGAAAGAAGTGGGTGTGAGCAGCTGAAGAAGGTCCCTGAAGTTCTTCTCATCTCTAACAAACATCCTACAATGTTCTGACAAACAAAATGGAAATGCTTTGTTTTTAGCTGTGTGCAAATGAGGCAGAAGTCACCAAAATGAGGGTGACAAAGCAGGAAGGCAAGTCACAAAGGCAACGAGGCTCAGAAGTAACCTACAATTTTATAACTCATCGCTGGGCTTTGTCTGAAAGCAGGGAGATGTCACTGGGGGTGGCCAGAAGAATAATTCCAATCGTGCTTCCCAGAATAATGTACTTCATATTCCTTTTGATTCCAAGGTGTCTAATATGGTTTCCAAAACATTTTTATAAATGTCAAACTCACTGTCAATCCTAAACCACCTGGAAAAAAAAAAACTGACAGACAGCTAAATTAAGGAGCTATAATTTCGCTGAAGTGTTTCAGGGACCTTTTAAGCTGCAAGAACCACATTGAAATTGCTTTAATAGAGCCCAGAAGCTGCTTGAGTTAGAATAGACCACACAGAACTCACTTTCATATGCACACACACACACATGCATGCACACATGTTAATAACAATCTGAAGAGATAAATATATTAATTAGGTTAAAGATGGTGACCATTTCACACTGCACATGCATATCAAATCATCTAATTGTGCACTTTAAATATGTACGATTCTCAATCGTCAACTATACTTCAGTTTAAAAAATTGAACCTCCATGAGATGAACTGGAGCCTTTTCTCACTGCAGGACTCCATCCTAAGCTCCCCCGAACCATGGCTCACACAGGCCCTGCACTGCTTCCTGGGTAACAGCGGGCTCTATGGACCTGAGCACATCACCGGGCCTCGAACGTCCTGTTTCAAGGGGCTGAACTAGGTTTTCTCTCAGGGATGCTTCCGTATCTCTCAGAAAGCTGCATTCTTGCCCTTTTCTGGAAGTTGAAGGTCTGGGAATTCTGTTCTCCCATCCAGCACGCCAGGAAAAGATGGAAGTTTTACAAGAGAAAGACATTTAGGAAGCTGAATGCCTGCTAGGGAGATGACTAGGGTGGGGGGCGGTGTATCTGAGGCGGGCCAGGATGGGGACATGCCAGGGAGCTGTGTGAGTTCAGTCTCCACGAACAGCTAGCTGGGGGCAGAGCTGGACCTCTTCCAAGTATGCCCCTGTCATTCCATGATGGGGAGGGTGCACCCACTTGGGGAGAAGGGTCAGGGAATGCCATTCTGGCTTTAAATGACCTTCAGCACACTCAGGACCTTTGCCACCTGCAAAATATAAAAATAGAGCTGAGACCTTTGCCATGGGAGCTACAGCTTGTGGACCCCAAAGGCCCATTAGCCAAATTTTCATGGCCTTGGCAAAGCCCACTCCTGGCACCACCTCTACAACTCTACATCAGGTTTCCAAATGGGAAGCAGGTGTGGTATGACAGCCTGTGGTCATTTTGCAAATAGAGCACTCAAGGTGTGCCCTCCTCCCAGGTCAAGCTGAGCTTCTACACCAGCTGCTACCAATGGGTCTGGGCATTAAAGTTCAAGGGAGCCTGGTGACAGGAACCTCCTCAAAACCAGTCAGAGCTCTGGGGTCTCATCCTAAAGATATAAGAGAACCACAGCAGTCACGGGAGGAGAGGGACCTCAAGTGGAGCCATCTTTAAGTACAAAGGCTCCTGAGCTGCCAGTGGTGCTCAGCAACTTGGAGGAGCAGCCAGAGGAGGGCAAGGAGATGACCCTATCTGCTGAATAAAGACCCATAGCCAAGTAATACACAGCAATCCTTGCCCCAGTTCAATAGTCTGTGCAAGCCATTTAACCTCATTGGGCCTCAGTTTCCTAACCTGTGGAGTGGGCAGGAGACCCCCATGTCATGAAGAACAATGTAAAGCCACTGATAGGGCATACATGCAGATTGCCACCAACAGGGGAGACGATGGCATAAAAGATGCCCTAACCGTTACCCTGAGACCTAGCAATCCCATACCTAGGGGTTTATCCCAAAAAAATCATTTTAAAAGATACAGTGTGATTTATATGGCCCAAGAATGATCAGTGGTCTTGCTGAAACCAAGGGGCTACCACTAGGAGCCATGCCGGTCTAGCTGTGTGTTTCAGACTCCAAGAGGGCTGTGTCGGGCTGGAGAAGAAAGGAGGCAAGAGGGTACACAGCCGTGGGAGAGGGGGAAGGTGGGGGCAGCAGGAGAAAGAAGGAGGGGCCTTCCTGCTGGGGAACAGGATGCTCAGGAAATGACCGACAGCCGGCCTGGCACCGGGAGAGGCCACAGGCTTCCAGCCCATCAGGGCAGGGGAGGTGCCCGTCCCCACCCCACACCAGACCCCCCTCTGCTGATGCCACCTGTGAGCAAAATGAGAGGATACTCAGGTTAACGAGACTCGGCAGAGCAGGGAATCTGTCATTTGTGATATATCCCTGCAGACTTAGTATCTGTTCTGGGTGCTTTGTCGTTGTCTTTGACACTAAGGAATCTTTGTAGATAACCTCATGTTGAGGATTCAGGGAGGTCAGACGTTGACCTGACAGGAAGTCACATGGAACACCCCCCCCCCCCCCCTTGCCACCCTGCCCCGAAGCTGACCTCACCCTGGACAGGCAGGTGATTTCTCTCATGGTGAAAAGCAGCAAGTTGCCAAATGTCTAGGGGCAGGGCAGTCAAACATATAAAGCTGGTCACACGAGGGAAGTGTTTTGCAGTCATTGAAAGTGACAAGTATGAAGGTTAAAACCAATGGGGGAAAAAGCACTAATAACATTAAGTGAAAAAAGTACAACACAAAAATGTCTGTACAATGTAAAAAAAAATAAATAAGTGATGTGGGCAAATCAACAAAGCCTAGAAGAGAGCCCAGGATGATGGAAATAGTCACTGTGATGGGGCAGCGGGGCTATGGGTAATTTCTCAAAGTATCTTTATTGTTGTGGTGTTGCCTTAATAATGAAATGCAGTTTCAAATAAGAGACACACAGACATTGATTCTCGAAGTACAAGGGCAGGCAGGTGCAGAGGTTCTCAAATGGCAGCCTGCCTCAGACCACTCCAGGCCTTGTTACACGTGAACTGCTTGGCCCACCCCCAGGGTTTCTGAGTCAGCAGGTCTGAGGCCGGGCCTGAGAATTTGTATTTTTGACAAGGTCCCAGGTGATGCTGGTGCCCCTGGGCCCACCTACCCTTTGAGAGACACTGGGCTGGTTGGTGGTCTCTGGGAAAGTGTGGACCGTGAGCTGTTGAAGGGCATGTCAATCCTCCTCGCCAATGTGATGAGTCTCTAGTCAGCGCAGGAGATGATGCCCATCTATGTTCTGATTCACACGGTGAGCCTGGGCACCTCTATCCTGTTCACGGTCAGGATCAACAACTCACCAAGGTCCCTGGGGCTGCTACCATGATAGGGACACTCCTCGCAGCTCACAGTGACTGAGGGGTCATGACAATCAGGTGAGCCATAGCCCTTCTAGTTTCTGGGGACCCATGGGGCCTGACTGCAGGGCTCCCCAGGAGGTAATCCTCTGGGGCAGCTGCCTGCTCAAGGAAACCCTCCCTGAGCGATTGCTCTCCCAGTCTGGTCTTGCCTGGGTCCCTGAGAATCAGAGGGACCAGTGGGTGATCAAACCTCACTGTCAGCTCTCAAATGTGAAGAAATCGAGGCCCAGAGGGGAAGGAGCCAGACAGCTGGCAAGGGGCAGGCTGAGTTAGAACCCAGGACTCTGGGCTCCAAGGCCACAGCGCTTTCTCTCCCAACGCCCTGCGCTCTCAAGAGCAGGCAGAGTTCCTCTGCCAACTTCCAGTCACTGATAAAGACATCTGCTGGCCTGGTCACTCAGAGCCATTCACCCTGAGCAGGTGTCTCTGATGAGAAGCTGCAGTGCCAGGGCCAGCACCCCTGGGGTGGCGGCGGGTGGGGGGTGGTGTCACATGCCTGCTGCCACTGCCTGAGCTCAAACTAGGACCCTCCTGCACCAAAGGCCAGGAAACTTCTTCCTGGTGGGCCTGGGGGTCTGTGCCGGGCAGCTCCCAGCTGGCTGTCCCTGGGAGACCAGTGCCCCCTCCGTGGCCAGCACTTTGGTATTTATGACCCTCCTTTGAAAAAGCATTTTCCCAGCAGGCATTTTCCCTGTGAATTTTCCATAATTAAAACAGCCCAGAGAGACCCAGCAGAGGTTCAAATCTGATTTCAGAGCCTAATTTCAGAGCCTGAAATCAGTCAGCCAAGTGCTCTGAAAGACACAGGCTGCCTGCCTGCCGTCCCCAGCTGAGTTCGCGGGTTTCCAGTGGTCTCCACGAGCTGGACAGGTGCAAAAGCAAAAGGTCGGAAATGCAGAGTACAGTTGTAGGTAAAAAATACCACACCCCTTATTTCATCCACCCCTATGCCACCTGAAGAGTATTGCTACAGAGAAGCTATGGCTTCTAGTAGAGTTGGATACTGCTTTCATAATAAGCATTTGCCGAAGCAAGCAAAGAATCAGGGTTTGCTAGGGGAAAAAGATTGCTACTAGCAATATCAAAGGACCAGGTTCCTAACAGGTCAAACTGTGCTTCATGTCACAGGCCCCACATCAATCCTGGCAGAAACCTGCTTAAAGAGGATTCAGGCCACCTTCAGGTTAGGGATTTTTGCCAACCAAAAATGTCAAATGCAATTAATGTAAAATCACGCAGGCAAACTGGCCTGGTTTTTACCAACCTGGCCGGGTCCACCTGTATAACAGGTGAATTATTCCAAAAAACCCCTTGTGATCATTACTTTCAGTCAGATGGATCGCCATGGCCCTTCCATGCGGCTGCATAGCATGAACCACCACTGGAGGGGGAGCATGACTTTGAAGCCCCATTTTACAGATTAGGAGCCCGGGTCAGACCCAGAAAGCTGGAATAGCTCCACAGGTCACAGAGTGCATGAATCCGGGCTAAGACTCAAGTTTTCTTGAGCCCCACACCCCTCCACTTCTTTTTTAAACTGTCAGGCAAATTCTTTTTATTATTTTTTTTTACCTAAGTACAATGGATACAGTGAAGAAAGCACCTACATATTGGCTGTGGCTATCCCCAGGAACACCTCCATCCACTAGACTAAGATCGCTTTAAGGAAAAGGACTTTAGCTGATTATGTATTCATTAGCATTTAGCATGGCAGTTCATTGTATGTACACATTGAATGCTTGCAATTGTAAGAGCTAACTACTCAAACTAAACTACATGAAAATTGGCTTAAAAAACCCAATAAAGGTAAAAGTAGGATTTCCTTGGGGTTCCAAGTGCTTAATAATAGCTATCAGGCACCATTCTATAATTTACATGGAATACCTTATTTTATCCTGTACCAAACCCTAGGAGGCAGGTACTATCACTATCCTCATTGTTTAGGCTGGGAAACCCAGACGAGGTAGAGGAGGGATGTGCCCTGCCCAAGGCTCAGTGAGTCACAGAGCCGAGATTCGAGCCCAGACAATAAGCAGAAAGCATGGGTTCAACTGTGCTGTTTTGCCTCTGATTCGGCATTTTCTTCCCCTCTACTTGACTAGAAATGTGGGTGCAGCACTGAAGATGCCTTGCCGTCAAGCAATCCAAGTAGTTTTTGCCATTCCTGTTTGGATTGTAAGAGCAAGGGCTATGAGGATCCTCAGAGAACATGCCGGAAACTCCAACGCCCTAAGGAATACATCATCTCATGTGTACAAGCTGCACTAATGCTTGCAAAATGGTCCCACTGAAGGAATAGATGATCTATCTGCTAAGCAACGGTGAGCTGCTTAGACTGTCAGAAACGTAAGTCTGCAACCCAGAAAAGGGAGTCAGTAATAGAAACCTGACTAAATCAAGTCGAGTTCCAGGAAGACGCAATCTTTCCAGTGCCCTTCAGAAGGAAGTCCTTAATCTGGTGTGGGAGGGAGCCACCGTTATGACTTAGGAAACCATACTAATAACCAACCCCATCTGAAAATCCACACAGAAACCTCCAACATAAAGCTGATTTTACTAACCTAAGGCTCAATTCCACGCCAAGGCAAAGAAGGGGGGGGAACTGCCCTCCTGCAGAGTGGCCAAGTCAGGACAACCAGTTACAAGAACAGGAATGACCATGACCTTGCCTTTGTGCAAAGCCCTGATAACTTAGCTTTAGTACCCCAGCTCAGTGTTGGCCTTTGCAGGGTGGCAGGCAGCTGCAGGGTGTGCTGCATGTGTTCCCCTGTTCCCATCAGTAGACTGACCTTCTGTAGGCAGAGGGACAGAAGCAAGCTTGAAGCCCTATTTATCAACAGGCTGCTGTTCTGAAAAACCTGAAGTGCAGGGATCTGCTGCTGGCTAATGGGCACCTCCCATCAATCCTCTACTCCCTGCCGGTGCTCGGTTGTGGAGGAAGGGCAGCGTGCCCTGGGACTCTGCTTCCCCACACTCAGCCTGTTCCTACTGAGATGCCCACAGAACCACGAGCTCCACAAGCCATCATGCCCTGGAGCCTTAAGAGAGAAACACAAGCATGTGAATTCAGGCTGACAAGATCATTTGTGATAGGGTCCCAGATAGGAAGCTTTGCATCCACCCCCAGGGCCAAAGATCCAGCCCCACCGGCCAGAGGTGGTGCACGATGCCAGTGGCCCCCTTGGGTGACGTCTAACAGGAAGCCAGACTACTGCAGAGCTGAAGCTCACCTATTTTCTCCTAAATTTATTTGGGATGAGGAGAAGGGAAGATGCAGAAAGAGAGGAAAAAGCAGAGGAGAAGATAGATGTCTATACAAGGCAATTCCAAAAGACTTTCAATTCAGACATACAAGAGATTTCAAAAGCAAAATTAAGGGGAAAATGCAAAATGTTAATCTCTCTGCATGTTTCAAAGCAAAGACCCTCAAACCCGCCAGCTACATCTACGTGATTATAGTTTCCTGCCAGTGTACAGTGGGAAGGCCACAGGGAGATCTGCATGGCAATTTTATTTATCATTTACTAGGTAAGACCTCGGACAAGTTATTTAATATTTCTGAGACTTTACTCACCTGTGAATTGGACTCCTATTACCTTCTTAATAGAGTTCTGTAAGACATATATGCAAAGCACCGAGCCTGAGATCTGGGGGTCAGGATTTGCTAAACTAATGGTTGCTCATCTCATCCCTGACCCAGCACAGTGGCTAGGCAGGGGTGTCCCCATCCCACTGATCCCACACCATGAGGCCCCAGATTTAGGAGAATCGCTATTTTCCCCTACACTATCTCTATCCATAATCCCCAAGTTAGAGTCTGTGAGTTCACTTCTGTACTTTCTTATCATCAGCTCCACAGGCAAAGTGTTCTGGGACCAAAAGGATCCTAGGAATTTGGCCTAAGGAACAAAAGCCCATCAGCTCACCGCACTGAACAGAAGGAGGCTTGACTTCTCCATCAATCAGCCTAATAGCAGGGGAACCGTCTCCACTGGTGTTCCCTGTGCTTGCATATGAGCCAGGAGCGAGGTGTGCAGTGCGTCGGGGGAGGGCCAACAATACGGTGAAGGATGCTAACGTGGCAGTGAGTCACGCACCTGCACTCCGGTCTGGCTCATGGCCTTTCCTGGATTCTGAAAGCCAGTGGCTGCAACCCTGACCCCACAGCTGTGGCTTCGCTCCAGTGGTGTCTACATACACCCCATCTCTTGTCTTGCACCTGCTCAGAGCCCTCCAAAAGCTCTGGGGCCCACTCTGCCAGGTCTGAGCTGCTCTATCTGGCTTTGAGGTCCCACCATAATCTGGCCCATTCTCACCATTTCCCATTCGATCCCCATAGCCCCTGCCCCCCCCCAGTACCTGTCCTCTCCTGGTGTCCCCAGAGTTCCATAAACTGCATAGACCTTGCCCCCATGCCTCCAGTCACTCTGGCTTCCTTCCTGGAACACTCTGCCTGCTCTCCCCACAAGGGCCAATCTCGACCCCAGTCAGGGTCAAGTTCCTGCCCTGCTTCATCCACAAAACCCACCAAGGTGGTGGCACAGGGTCGTGTCAAAGCACCACCAGTCGGGCCTGGGTTCCAGCCACAGTTCCCAGCTCACCAGGTCACTGAAAAAAATTTACCTAACCTCCCCAGTCCTTGGGTGACTTTTTGGAAAATGACAATGACCGTCTCTGCCTCATGGACTAGGCTGGGGACTAACTAAAACCGTGCTTGTAAACACTCAGCACAGTGGCTGGCACACAGTCAAATCTTTGTAGGAAATCCTATTTTTAACTTTATTGGAGTTTCTAAAGTAGTTTTAGTTGTCTGCCTCAACTTTTAAACCCTCAAAAACGGCAACTATTATTTTAATTAGTGTTTGAGTCTTCCACTCTCCTCTTGCAATCCTGTAGTGCCTGCAGTCTGTCTCCCATCATTCAGCATTGTTATGGTTTTTCATAGCTCCGCTTTGTCTAATTGTAGGTTTACTCCCTTTGTTCACATCCAGGGAGAGAGAGGTGGGAGTAGATTCATGTCAACTGGATCACTTCTGTCACTAGGAAGACAGTGGTTGTATAAGTCAGATTCTCTAAGATTCAGTTGAGATGTCTAGGAAGAGGAAAAACAGCACTTGCCCTACTTACCTCGTAACACTGTTGTAGGGAGCAAAATAAAATACAGTGGTATATGTATTAATACAAGTTTATTATCACTGCAAAGCACTACACATGCATAAGGAATCTGTGTGCCTTATTTGCAAGTGTGGTGAAAATAATCTCCATGGAGTTCACTTGGAAAATTACTCTAAACACTTTCGGCTCAATGAGGCCTGTGATTGTAATAGTCAATTTCTTAATTCCTAATTGGACCCCTCTGGCTCATACGGCAGCCGCTGCCCAGCAGGGCCAGTGACACCCAGTGAGAGAGCCCTGAGCTGTGCTTGAGGTGGGAGCTGGTGGGGCTCCCTGACTGGGTGAGAAGGACCCACTGTGCCTTTCCAAAGCACAGAAGCCCTGTGTACAAAGGCACAGAGGTAGCAAAGCAAATACAGAAACTCCAAGTAGAAGAAAAAGGGGGTTGGCTAATGGTGGGCAGCCTTGCACGCCATGCTCAGGAGTCCAAATCCTAAGTCAGCCAGGGGACCAATCTCTTCTCCCTTCCTAACTGGTAAGAATATTTCCCTTTCTGCTATTTACTTTTGCTCAAGCAAAATGCTGAGAATAAGACCCACAATTATGTCATTCTCAGAGTGTGGGGACCATCTGGGAAAGGCCTTTGTCAATCTTGCATTTGTCACGTGTGGGGTCAGGGAAATGGTGCACTGAGGTGCCGGCCAGCCAAGGTTTGGGGCTGATGACCTGCTTCCATGTCCAACATAAAGGAGAGTCCATGGAAGCAGGCTTCTCCCATAATGTACTGCACTTGGGCTCCCCCACTGTTAAAGCCACACCACCTCTAGAGTCAGCCTCTGGAGGCTGGTCAATCATTTCCTTCCTGGCTTTCAAGTGCCATCTGGTTTGTCTCCTGCCTGATCTTGCTTCAAAATAATAGGCCCTAAAAATATCGCTGAATGAAGTTTTTACCAACCACCTATCATGACACAAAGTTCTGCTTCTTAACTACAATTGCACTGAGGGGTCAGTGCAAAAGCGCGGCCTGAAAACATCACCAGGGGTTGTGACCTGCCCAGGTTGAACAGCCATTGCACAAGGAAGGGCCAGAGTCAGAAAAGAATTAGCATTATGGAGAGGAGACTTGGATCATAGTGAAGATACATGTTCTAATGAGTTGGTGTGTGTGCGCATGTGGATAGCTGACAGCACATCTCAGAACGATGTGCCAGCCCCTTTTCTTCTGCATGGCAACCCTGACATATATTTGCTCAAAAAATATCCCCATGTTGACTGGCTCATTTGGCAGGAGAACAGACCCTACGCACAGTCCCCAGCTGACCAGCACAACCTCACGTGTGAAGACCCTAAATCCTTTTACC
Organism: Furipterus horrens; assembly: GCF_987537825.1. NCBI lineage: Eukaryota > Metazoa > Chordata > Mammalia > Chiroptera > Furipteridae > Furipterus > Furipterus horrens. The sequence goes on from NW_028327180.1 coordinate 34,269,550, forward strand.
AAGTATGTTCACCTCCTCATTGTTCACCCTGACAAGCAACTCCCCTGGTATCTTAGGTACATAATGTGGACTGGAGATGGTAGACGAAGAAGGGAAAAAGGGTTCAGAACAAGGGAGAGGCATTTTACAGGTCATCACAATGTGGGCCCCTCAGGCCATTATTCTCTGGGCTGACAGCACAGGCAATATCATAATTGTTGTTGGATTAATGAAGGAGTAAATAAATGAGAACTGACATTTTACTAAGAGAAAAGTATCACTAACAGTTTCTAAGAAAGCTCTTTCCTAAGAAGCCTCAGACACTGGAAGAGTCTCTGCCCAACTTGCTGTTTCTTTGGTCACATGAATCCGATGCTATCACATGTCACAGATTCCAGAAATTTCATCCTGAAGAACAACACTTATCTTTGCTTGGAAAGCAGTGCCATATGGTAGAGGAGCATACAACTTAAAGCTGGAAAATCTAGGTTGACACCCCTGCCTTTGCTACTTACTGGCTATGTGAACTTGGACAAGTCATTTCATTTCTAGGAACATAAGTTTTCCTCAGTTGTAAGACAAAGGTGCTACTTATCTGGTGGTGGGGAGAATAAAAACAACATGTGAAAGCATTTTGCAGCTGAAAAACATAATACAAATGTTGGATGTCACTAAACCAGAAAGCAAAAATAATAAAAAAAGTTTCTAAAGGTGTCCCCATCTACCCTAATTGAGGAATCAACATCAAGTTCCTTCTTAAACAAGAATAGAACATACATGCCAACTGTCCACCTGAGTGGACTCTTTCTTCAGTTATGAACTCATGGTTTCATAACCATGCAGGAGAGTGAGTGATTGGCTGTTTCTCCTTTATCTGTTATATGTTATTAGGGATGATTTTAAACCTGTAAAATTTATAAATAATTCCCATGAATGTATTTTTTCCTATGACTACTTTAAAAAATGACTGTGATTAATTGGCCCTAATTAAGTCGAATACATTATTGAACTTTCAATAATGCTCAAACAGGATGGCTAGCACATGTTAATAATTATTTTAATCTATATCTCATTTTAAAAATAGTTTCTATTCTAAAATCAATGTTGATATATTGTAAATTCTGTAAAGAAAAATTTGTAATTCTATGTTTCCTCAGTTTCTGATGGACTTTTTTAAAGCATAAAGCACCATAAGTCAAAGGCAGGAAAAGGTAAAAAAATGACCCCCTCTAACTTTTCCTGACAGTAATTTATATACTATATATAATATCAGGCTTTGTAGGTGGCATTTGAGTCGCTGTAATTATTTTTAGTTTTGAAATTTTTAGTGTCTGTTTATTTTTAGTACTTGGCCTGCAATTAAGGCACTCCACCATTAGGTGGCGGGAGCGTTACAGCATGCTGTATTCACTAAGATGTCTACCATACATGTCTTAGCTAGGAAGAATCTATTTTTCTTCTTTATTAAAAAAATAAAGAAAGAAAGAAGAAAAGAGCCACATTTCAACAGCATTTTAAAAATGACTTAGTTTTTAATACTTGATATAAAGTAATATTAAGCTATTATAAACTTTACCTCAACTATTCTCAATTTCTCAATCATTACTTAATATAATTGCTTTGCCCCAGAAGTGAATTCAGAGTTCATTTCAAATTCACTAAGAACCCTGAACCTGGATTCTGCCATTATTTTAGCTTTTGAACTTCAAGTCCATTGTTTCAACAGACCTGTGGGATGTGTGCCCTTGTTGGCACAGCTGTGCCCTCTAACCATAAGAACTGTACTTTCTTATTAAGCTCTTAAAGAGACAATTAGAAGGGAAGACTTGGTTTGCTTTTCTGACTATTAGGGGAGCTAGAAAGTCCTTCAGAACAGACTGTCCCATCTTTCAGGCAGAAGGGAGAAGCAGTGACAGACAGGTACAAGCACCTGTGGGCAGCACACACCACGAATCCATTTACTACAGAAAGAAACTGATGTTCCAGTCTTTCTTAGGGAAGAAACATCCCTCCTGCCCAGGGGAATCTTGAGATGTCAGCTCGTTTAAATATAATCTCTATCTTTTTGGTTCCCTTAGTAACGACGCTATCTCAGGGTCAGACACAAACTGTCTTACAACTGCTTTTTATAAAGGAGCTTTTATCTTTTATCACAGAACAGTGCATCTTGCAAATAGCATTTGTGCAGATAGCTAGGCAGAGTTTTAAACTCCAATCCAGAAGCAACCTTGGTGGCTTTGGCCCTGAGTGGTATCCTCTTCAGGCCTTCTGTGAGTAGGGCCTGCAGCCTTCCAGCCCAAGTTCTGCAAATAAACATCTACAGTCTCTGGAAGGGATCTCAAGTTCATCTTCCAATTTTGCAAAGGAAAACACCTTTTTGGAAGTCAAATGATCGAGCTGCATTTAATCTTGTTTTAAATTTTCAATTTTTAGAAGAAAATTGAGATTCTTCTGGTGAGATTTTCAAGGCAAGGGAAGGAAGGAGGCCTTAAAACAACTCATTCTATAAAAATGAGTTAAGACTATTTTAAGCTTTAAAAATATTCGCTCATAATCACCGTTGGTTTAGGTACTAAACTAAGAATACAGAACTAAGGAATTTTGGAGTCGGAATGGACATTTTAAGGCACATGTGTACCAATCTCTGTGTTAGTGAGGCGTCCTTTCTATGGCTGCATGACACACATGGTCACTGCAGTCTCACCTTGCAGGGTGCTCCCTCCTTTGCAGTGCAGGGAGCCTACTGGTGGGCAGCTTGTTCACTTGGAAATCCTTTCTGACAGACTAGCATCTGCCTCATTGCCACTTTCACCCCGAGTACTCTCCTGTCCCCTCATTTCCATCAACAGCCCAGCACAATCTTTTTTAAAAGTATATTTTATTGATTATGCTGTTACAGTTGTTCCAATTTTCCCCCTTTGCCCCCCTCCACCTGGTACCCCCTTCCCTTTAGCAAGCCCCCCCTTAGTTCATGTCCATTGGTTGTGCCTGTAAGTTCTTTGGCTTCACTCTTTTATATATTGTTATTAACTTCCCCCTATGGTGTTACTACCAATTATGTTTCTTAATCCCTGCACCTTTTCCCCATTGTCCCCCTTCCCCCTTCCAGCTGACAACCCTCCAAATGATCTCCATACCTATGATTCTGTTCCTATTCTGGATGTTTGCTTAGTTTGTTTTTTAGATTTAGTTGTTGATAGTTGTGAGTTTGTTGTCATTTTAGTGTTCATAGTTTTAATCTTCTTTTTCTTAAATAAGTCTCTTTAACATTTCATGTAATAATGGCTTGGTGATGATGAACTCCTTTAGCTTTACCTTGTCTGGGAAGCACTTTATCTGCCCTTCCATTCTAAATGATAGCTTTGCTGGATAGAGTAATCTTGTTTGTAGGTCCTTGCTTTTCATCACATTGAATACTGCTTGCCAGTCCCTTCTTGCCTGGAAAGTTTCTTTTGAGAAATCAGCTGACAGTCTTATGGGAACCCCTTTGTAGGTGACTCTCTATTTTTCTCTTGCTGCTTTTAAAATTTTCTTTTTATCTTTGGTCTTTGACATTTTAATTATGATGTGTCTTGGTGTGGACCTCCCTGGGTCTAGCTTGTTTTGGACTCTGTGCTTCCTGGACTTATATGTCTATTTTCTTTGCCAAATTAGGGAAATTTTCTTTCATTATTTTTTCAAATAAGTTTTCAATTTCTTGCTCTTCCTCTTCTTCTGGCACCCCTATCATTCAGATGTTGGTACGTTTAAAGTTCCCAGAGATTCCTAAGTCTCTTCTCATTTTTTTGCATTCTTATTTCTCCTTTCTGTTCTGGCTGAATGTTTATTTCTTTCTTTTGTTCCAAACTGTTGATTTGAATCCCAGCTTCCTTTCCTTCACTGTTGGTTCCCTGTGTACTTTTCTTTATTTCACTTTGTGTCACCTTTATTTCTTCTTTCCTTTATTTTTTTGCCATACTCTCTGAGTTCTCTGAGCATCTTGATCACCAGTGTTTTGAGCTCTGCATCTTACAGGTTGGCTATCTCCATTTCATTTAGTTCTTTTCTGGGGTTTTGTTCTGATCTTTCATTTGGGCCATATTTCTTTGCCTCCTTAATTTGGCAGCCTCCCTTTGTTTCTTTCTGTGTATTAGGTAGAGCTGCTTTTACTCCCTGTCTTAGTAGCATGACCTATGTAGCAAAGGCACTTGTAAACTGTGTGGAGCAGAGCCTTAGGTAATTGCCAGGATGGGGCCACCTCTTCACCCATTTGTGGTTCTCTTTGTGGCTGGGGGATCAAAGAGGGAACAATGCCATTGCCTGGCTTCTGGTGGTTTGCCTGGCAATCGCCCCATTTCCAATCACTTTATCCACTTCCTGCATATGATTGGTACCCTTCCAGTTACTACCCTGGGGTTTGCTTACATTTTAAGACCATGAGGGCCCTTTAAGTGGTGAAAATCCAGCAGTTTCTTCCGCTGTCCTGGTTTTTACAGCCAGAGGTAATGGGAGTTTATGTTCCCAGTGCTGAAACCCTGGGCCGTGCAGTCTGGCCTTGGGCTGGGCTTGCTTGCTCCCAGGGTATCCCTCCCAATTTTTATCCACACATGTGAACGTGGGACTGTCCATTCCGCTGCCACTGTTTGTCTAAGCCACACCACCTCTCTGCCCAATCTCCGTGACTCCACCCCTTCCTACCCATCTGGATGAATGTGGCTTCTTTAAATCTTTGGTTGTCAGACTTCCACAGAGCTTGATTTTCTGATGGTTCTGTTTATTATTTGTTTTTGAACTCTGGCTGTAATTCTTTCTATGTTTGTGCAAGGAGGTGAAGCATTTCTACCTACGCCTCTATCTTGACTGGCAGTCTCGCCCCACAGAATCCTGAATGCAGCCTTCACACCTCACTTCAGCGCTGTCTTCTCAGACTGAACAGAATCTCTATCTCAACTCTTCCTCACCAAACCCCGCTCACCTTAGTCACCCTCTTCCAGGTGTGCTGTGGGTGTCAGGGCACCTCTGGCTGTCCCAAGACTGGACACAATGCTCCAACATGCAGGAGCACAGGGAGGCCTCACCAGTGCCATGCAGAGCAGCGGGGTTCATCAAAAAGGAGTTCTACCAGGCTTCCAGTTCCAATCTGCTGCTGTGCTTGCTTCAGGTGTGACTAGGGGAATATCAACCCCTCTACACCTTGGTTGACTCACCGCTCTAATGACAACAGTGACTTCCCAGGATTATTATTAATAAATGAAGTCATATCATATCAGATAAGAACATATACAAGCTAGTAACAATAATGCTAACTGGAACACAACAAAATCAGAAGAGTTAGGGTAAATCAAAAGCAGCTTTCACAGGTGAAATACTGCAAAACTGGGTCTATTGATCAACACAACCAATTAAGCTCTGTATTATCTCACTGATCCACTCACAACTGAGCATGAGTTGAGTGCATATGAATGGTGCTTAGGACCCAACAATGAGTAAGATGGCCTTGACTACAAGGAGTCTAACAGAAAGGACAGACAGTTCTAGCAATTAAGACTGGCTAGTGGGGCAGGTGCGTGACAGTTACATATAGGCGGTGGGCTGAGGGAGCACAGGAAATGGGCCCCTGAGTCTAGCCAGGGTTGAGAGAAGGCCTCCAGAAGGAGATGCCACCATCTGGCCCAAAGCCAAACAACCCCACCGCAACCACAGTTCCCATCTCTGATACTCACATCAAGCCAGCCTGAGCCAGCAGCTCCCCTGGACCCCAAAATGTCTAAGTCCGTATGGGGGAGATGCCTGCCACTCTCCCCATTAACTCAAGGAGAATTCCAAAGAGGCTGTGGGAGGCTGGGCTCAGGGGTCACCCAGTGTCCTAGCCAGCCCCAGACAAGTAAGGTATAAGCAGTCCTGTGTCTTCTCAGCTCAGGCTGGCATGCCCATGGCACAAGGTGCCAAACTGTGGGCAGGTGGCTTTGGTATAAATTTAGAGCCCTTTGCTTCCTCTGCCCACTCATAACGTCACACTTTTCCCCAAGCTTCCTTTGCCTAGAACAGCTTTCCTAAAAGAAACATAAAACCTCTCCTCTTTTTCTCTTAAAAAAAAAAAAACAAAAAAACAAAAAACCTCCTTCGAGCCCATCTGCTCTGGAAAGCCATCCAGATTTCATGGTTGGTCTTCCACAAGGCCAACGTCACAGGTCCCCAGGTGTTGCCCAGATCCTGCAGAAATCCCTTCTCTCCTGTCTGTCCTGAGCAGCAGGGAAACAGGGCACCAAAGGTGGCTACTGTTAGATAAGAACTAAGCTAGTCATCCATAAGGACTAGTCAGGACAGGCAGGAAGGAGGTGACAGCAGGGAGTGCCTGGGAGCCAGGAGTTCTGGGTTCACGGCTTTATTCTTCCATTGACTAGCATGTGACCTTGGACCAGGCATTCCACCTTCACGCATCTCAGCGTTCTCATCTGTGCAACCAAGAAGCCTGATGAGACGGGGCTAAGACAGGCCTTCCATCCCTGCAGCCAGGGCTATGGAGACATCCGGTCTCCCTGAGACCAGGACAGCTGCTCCAGCCCCATAGTCCTGATCCCCTTCTATCTAGAGCCAGGCAAGTAAAAAGTTAATGTTCCCAGTCTATAAGTACTTCCTGCTGCAGCAGATAAAATTAAATGGCATGGCTATTTTGGTGGAAAAACCAGGTAAAAAGGAGTCCTGATCCCCTTCTATCTAGAGCCAGGCAAGTAAAAAGTTAATGTTCCCAGTCTATAAGTACTTCCTGCTGCAGCAGATAAAATTAAATGGCATGGCTATTTTGGTGGAAAAACCAGGTAAAAAGGCCGAAAAATAAACTCTCCGTCAAATGCCAGCCCCCCTCCCCAAGTTCTTTTTTTATGCCCATTTGGTATTTGTTTTTAGTTCTGGCTGATTGTCAATTTTAAAACCTGATGCATAGAGTGGCTTGCTATTCCGGAGGCGTTATTTTAAGATGAAACAATGTAAATTCTGACTTTGGATGGCAGATGGCTGGCAGTTCGCTGTTTGGCAAACCAACTGGTATGGTATGTTGGAAATTCAGAGCAGCAGGTATGCCGTTCAATTTGAAACCACCACAGATGCTCGCAGGGAGCGGGGGAGGGGCACAAGCTGGTCAGGAAATTAAGAACAGTACTCTGAGCTCAGAGGGGAAAAAAGATGATAATTAGCTGAAAGTTTGCTTCTTCCAGTCTCTACTTGTTATTTTTTCTTTCTTTCTTTTTTCTTTTTATTTTTGGTTGCTTCTTAGAAAAATCAGGAAGGCCCTTAGAAGTCAGTCCAGCGAAAAGCTTCTAATTTTGCTCCATAGCTGTCTGTTTGGCAAAGCTCAGCCTCCGTGAGGAATTCAAAGGTGAGGTAAAAGCAGATAAAGAGAGGCTCAAACGTGTTCTTCCACAGAGAGGAACCAAGAGCAACGTTACGGAATGAGCTACCTCCAGCTGATTTTTAAGATGGGATCAGTTAATGATATTTCAGGAAGGAAGGACTCAAGGTTTAGGAAAGACCTACACCCATAAAATCGACACCTCCGGTGTTTCTATATCCAGGAATTTCCCAAAACAAAGTTAGAAGGAGGTAATGTCTACTAGGCATTTCGGTTAGATTCTAGGTAGTGTAGGCAATGGCTGGCGTCCCATTGGCAGATGGACTGAACTCTGCCCAGAGTCACCCATCAGTGAAGGTCCAGTCAAAGTTGGCGCAGACAGAACATACTTTAAACAGTCACTCAGGCTGCAAACCTCAAGCTACCAGCACCTTGTCAAATGGAACATCAAGACAAGGTCATTAGTCCTGGCTGGTGTGGGTCAGTGGATTGAGCGCCTTTCTGCAAACCAAAGGGTCTCTGGTTCAATTCCCAGTCAGGGCACATGCCTGGGTTGCAGGCCAGGTCCCCAGCTGGGGGCGCGCAAGAGGCAACCACACATTGATGTTTCTCTCCCTCTCTTTCTCCCTCCCCCTCTCTCTAAAAATAATTAAATAAAAATAAAATAAAAAAAAAAACAAGTCATTAGAACAAGAACTCTAGGTGTGTGTGTGAAAACTGAGCTATTTCTCATTTCCTCAAAGTTTATATGATGCCTACAAGGCAAGTAGGGAAGAAGTATCTGTTATGTGCCTCACAATTTTCTTTCTAGGGGGCCAAAAGTGAACAGCAGACCCCACAAAGGAACTGGAATGGAGATCTACCAGGTAAGATAGTGAGACTTAACAGTATCTCTCAACCTACTCTTACATTAAGGATCACAGGGTACATGCAAGGCTTGAGGAGCTTGCTTTGATGATTCTGAAAAGCAGCGAAACTCCCACTCTGGGTGTTCATAGATTGCAAGCTAACTAAAGTCAGAGCACCACAGTCCTCAAGACTTTGAGTAACTCCAATGGGTGGAGATAATCCTGGTCACTATATTGCAATCCCGGTCACTAATTTGGCCAGAACAACAAGCTAATTAAAATTCCATTTTATAACTTAATTGCTCATCTGTACCTTCTGTAATAAGCAGAGTCCATGCATTTTAAAATAATGTTAAAGCCTGTACACACCAATTCTCCAACAGAGTTTGCCAGGAAGGAATCTGGAGGATGTGGGACTTTTTTTCTGCTTCTTCCCCACCCTCTGTTGAGTGAATAAGTGTGTGCTCTTGCTTTTTGAAAATGTGTAGCATCTACAAGGTACCATAGGCTCTGGGGGGACTCAAAGATGAATCAGACATGGATCCTGCCCCAAAGAACTTTCCAGTCCAAGGGAATAATAATGTGTGAATATATATAATCACAGATGGAACGTGGAAGGGCCTGGAGGAAAGACACAGATAAAGAACAAAGCACCCCGAGTTCCTAGTTCCTGTTTGGAAGGGAGGCCATCTGACAGACCCCTCTCACGCTCTACATGCCCTGTGGGTTAAGGGGGGAATGAAGTGTCTCAAACCTTTTCCTCCACCTTACAGCGCAGAGACATAAGCCAGACTTGGTCATGTTCCCTCACAGTTTTCCTGAGAACCTGGTTCAAAACCTTGAGAGGGGCTAGATCAAGATGGACCCTCAGCTTGAAAATAAATCAAGAACTGCTATGATGCCAATATGAACTTATCTGAAAGACAAAGAAATCTAGGGGAGAAGAATACAGATTAGAAGAGAAGGGACATTTCTTGGGGTGGGGGTTGTGGTGTCTGTTATATCACCAACCACCAAATGCGAACCACACCAGTGAAATAGGCTGGCGTGGGTCCCTGAATACATTTCTTGTGCATGTTCTTAACACCAAATGGATAAAAAAAAAAATTTCCCCAAGATGCCACAAAAACAGCATGTCCTTCTGTTGTTTCGAAGCTGACATTTAAGCAGCAATGAAGCTGAGCGTACTGGGGGGTGAGGGGGAGGCAGTGGCAGGGACAGAACAAAAGAGTCGGGGGCCAGGGTGGGTGGGGTGGATCAGGGACAGCATAGGTCAGTGGTGGGAACTGTGTTTACGAATTGACAAGGAGGAAGAAGGGAGGGCCAGGAGGCCAGGAGAGAAGTCAGGATGAGCATGCATGAGCTTGATTTTCCAGTCTCTGGAGCAACATTTTGCAAAAAGGCCCCCACCTAAGGCACCTCCCCTTGGGAGACAGTGTGGATCCTGGGCTCTAAGGGACCTGCTTGGCTATGAGTCATGTCTAGGAGCCCGACGAGTGTAAGAGGAGAAACCAGTTGAAGCGTGGAAAACTCAGAAATGGAAATGGAGCCAAGAGATGGCACAGTGACCCCTCCCCATCGTGCCACCCACGTTGTTAAAGACACATGGCCACCTTTCTGGCTTGGGTTTCTTTGCTTACGGTATCACCGTGAATGGGTATTTCTGATTTGTTTTTAGTGGCTATAAATAAATTTGTATGGAGAAACACATTCTTAAGAGTCCAGGAGGAGAAAGGAACGAAGTTTCACTCATGGGGGCAGGGGGAGGGAGAATAAATGTCACAAAGTATTTCCCTTTGGCAGGAGGTCCCGTTTTCATTGGCAGGAAGGCTCCCAGTTCAGGGCCATTATTTTGGGGGCGTCACACGGTGCCAGGCACCAAGTGCCTTACATATATTGTTACATTATTCCAGCAGCAATGAACGCATGCACAGATTTTTTTATACCCATTTTAAAGGTAAAAAAACTAAGGCTAAGAGAGGCTAACTAGCTTGTTGAGTGCTCAGAGCAAGGTAGGGCAAAGCTACATGGGAACCCTAGGGCTTTCCTCCCAGTTCAAGGTTTTCCCTCTGTTTCCTCACAAACAAGAGATTCAGACAAGGTGAAACAATGAAGCCACATATCTCATGTGAAGGAAACTTTCCCTTTCCAGGAGATGAAGAGGAAGACGGGGGTAGAAAAAAAAAAAAAAGGAAAGAAAATGACAGATTTGCCTTGAAAGCTGATGGTATGATGTTGAAAAGTTGAGATTTTAAGACATAAATTAGGGAGGCATTTTTCACATTACAAAAGCAGTATTTACTTAACAAAGGGATTTTCTTAAGAGTTACTTTAAGTAAATGGTTTCCCAAGTATATTTCAGCTAAGAGTCAAATAAAAATCTCTCACATGTAACTTCTGAGCAGGACAGGGAGGTTCCTGAGAAGATGGGGCGAAACCTGAGTCCTCAAATGTGTCCAGTGTGTGCCCCGCCCAGCAGTAGTTTTTATCGGCATACAGAGTTTGATTCCAGTCTTCAGAAACCCTAATGCAACACAAAAATAGGTTCATGTGCCCCTAACCCAGGACCTAATGGGCTTCTAGTAAGGGGAAGTTCAAAGGGGAAGTTGCCTGTTTTACACCCGCAGCCACTGCCACCAAACTGGAGTTACAGCCTAAAAAGCCGAAAGAAAAAACTTAGAACCTCAAGTCTCAAGTACAAGTCTCTCAAACAGAAGTTTAGTAACTTTAGAAACAGACCCCCAGGGCCTTCCAGCCAAGGCAGAAACCCAGCATTGCTAATGTGAGTCATCACAGCTGAGGCAGTCCCTGATCTGGGCCAGAGCTTCCCGCAACACACTGCCTTTCACAAGGCCTGTTATCTCAGCAAAGGTTGCACTAAGTGGCTCTTGTAATTATGTCTCCAAGAAACAATACTCTTCTCCTTATTAAATGTTTCAGTGGGTGGCCCTGCTGAAGGCAGCAGGAACTTAACCCTAGAGCCATTGAACCTGAAAGGACAAAGGAAGAGGCCACCAAGGAGTTTTCCAACTCTATTAGCCAGGGTGAGGCTGTTTATTGGGTTGAAAACAGCTTTAATTAGAGACCTAAGCAAAGAGGCAGATAAGTTATTGCTATATTAAGCGCTTTAATAGACCAAGGCGCTGGGAGTCACAGCTCGCCCCGCTACCTTCCATCCCGGTCTGGGTTCAAAGTGGCAGGCTGTGACCTCTAAAAGCCAACACAACATTTGCAACTTATCTCCGAATAACAGGCAGCAGAGAGACACTCTGCTCCCACTAGAGGGTGAACTCCTCCCACGCCACAGACTCCTATCGAGTCCATGTGACACAGGACAAAGTATGAAGTGCTGCTGGAGATTCAACAATGAGCCCTGTCTTTCAGCAGCTTAAAATCCTGCTGGCAGGTTCTGGGAAGCGGGCAGCGGCAGTGCCCTCTTCCCAATGACTCACAGAAAAAAATACAGGGAAACTAAATGCAAAATCAAAAACACACAGATAATGCTTATGATGAAACTCGGTGACAGAGTATCCCCATGAACCCCCCAAATATGTGTCAATGGATGCAAACCACCAATAGCCATAGGAGGGAGCACCATTAAGTTAGGAAAGCAAAATAACAAGTAAATTCATATAAAAAGTCACATTTTGCACAAGACCCCGCCCCCATCTGACACCACCTTCCTCTTCGGGAGGTTTGATAGGGGAATCGGGCGAAGGGGCCTCTCTGCGGTGGCGTGCATGTAGGTACAACCTCATGCAGAGCTATACAAAAAAAAGGAAGGAAGGAGGGAAGGAAGGAAGAAAGGAAGGAAGGAAGGAAAAGAATTAGGAGCAGAATAGCACCCTTACATATCATGAAGGCATGCCAGAAAAATGAGCTCAGAACACCATCAAAACTGTAGTATATTATTTCAAAATCAGCTAAAGGCCTTAAAATAGATGCAAAATTTGAAATAACATTAACGAATTATTTTAGAAATGAAAACTAAACTAGAAGGATACATAAAACAAATGATGCTGTAAGGGAAATGGAAGGTAGAAACTTTCAAGTTTGTTTGTTTTTTTAAATATATTTTATTTATTTATTTATTTATTTATTTATTCATAGAGAAGGGAAGGAAGGGAGAAAGAAAGGGAGAGAAACATCAATGTGTGAGAGTACATTGATTGGTTGCCTGTCACATGCCCCTAGCTGGGGACCTGGCCTGTAACCCAGGCATGTGCCCTGATTGGGAACTGAACCAATGACCTTTGGGGTCGCAGGCTGGCACTCAGTCCACTGAGCCACACCAGCCAGGGCCAAAAAAAAAAAAAAAAAAAAAAAAAAAAACACTTTGAAGTTTTTAACAATCAAAAAGAAATGAGAAAAAAGATAATGAGAAGGTCTCAAGAAAGGGACAAATATAGAAAAGAAAATCCAGTCAGTGGAGAATAGAAGTCATATGCTTTTGACAGCCATATTTATACTAGAAGAAACTAGAGTATTTTCTTATATTTTTGATGGTTATCTTTATGATATATATTTTTAAGTGTGGTTATCTTTATGATATATTTTTTTTAAGTGTGAGGTTGGGATTTTATATCCAGTAAAACTGACTTTATATATAAAAAACACAAACTGTTCCTGTGTGCAAGAATTCAGAGAATATTGTTTCCATGAGATGAACCCTTAGTAAGGAGTCTACTAGAGAATCAGCTTCAGCAACAAGATGACAAAACTGGCATCAACATAAGGATAACAAATATTAAATCATCATCATCATCGGCAGCCGTCCGTCTCGAGAGACGATGGTGTAGCTTCTTAAGAGTCTATCTGCACCGCCGAGAATGGCTGTGCAGTCCGACTCGGGAGTGACACGGTATCTGTCTCCTCCCGTGTTGAATCGACATCTTGCGATGATGCTGGAGTGTCCTCTCCAGTGAAGCTGAAGCTACAGAGCCTGGGCAGGGTGATATGGAGGGTCTGCTGTCGCCCATGCAGCAGACCCCCCCTCTCTTCGCAGCTGAAGGGTCCAAGGGAAAGACGGAGTCAATACAGCTTGGCTTCAGGTGCGCCGCAGGAGTTGCCGGTGTTGACTACAACGTCGAACCGCCTTAGGGACTCCGGCTCCGGATTATCTGTCGGGGTTTACTCCCTTAGCCTTTCCCCTGAAGAGGTATGCCGCAAGGCAGCGGAGGTTTTTTGGAATCAGAGTTTTCCTTCTCTAACAAATATTAAATATATAGCTACTTATATAACTAAAAGTAATGAGAGTTAAAAAGGAATAGATTGCTGTATTTATTGGCTATATGATCTGATAACACAAATATAATACAACCGTAAAAATTGAGGGAAGAGATGAAAATCTACAGATAAAAAAATTTAAACTGTTTAGTAGTCATAATTGTTAGTGGTAGTGTTGTTATTATTACTATTCTGAGACTTTTGGAATAATTATGGGATGTTTTCATTCTAATTAGGTGTTTTGAAGAATCAGGGTCCTTGGTTTGGAATAAAGAAAATACAAAAGCAATATAAAAGTAGTTAACTAAAAACTCCATAGTTTTGAACCTGATTCTGAAATAGTTTGAACTCACAAGTATTCCATCACACACATCTCCCCTTCCACACACACATATTTCACATGTTTGCTGACAACCTGGAAACAAGGACTGACCCAGTAGGAATAAGCATCCGCAGTATCCAGATTGTGGTCTTTCCCATTAAAGACATCAGACTTCTTAGAGAAATGGTTGATTCCAGATCTACGGCAGGAAATACACAATATGAGCCTGCAGTGTCTCCATATACCAGATAGTAAGGCAGATCAGAAACCTCCTTAAGTCATATTAAAGAGATCCAGGAGCCAAATAAAGAAGCTCCAACAGACAACAGATTGAAATCTATCGGATATGTATAAATCTATGAGTTTGTAATACTATCTGAAAAGAACTAATTGATTATATTTTAAGAATGACAGGAAGCCAATTTATTACCTTGAAAAGTGGGTATATGAATACACTGTATTTATTCTGTCTTTCCTGTAAGAACTGCATCACTGGGTAACCAACTGGTAGATGGATGGAAGCCTCTTCTTAAAAAAGTGCCCCAGCGAATAAGTGAAAACAAAGTTATTGAGTTAGAATCACACATTTTGAAGTCTCCAGTGAAGTGGTGGATCTAGACATTGAGCACTGCTGACTGTCAAAACAACCCAAACAACAACAACAACAACAACAAAAACACACACACAAAAACCACCTGTTACATGTGTCCTGGTGAAAAGCACCATTATCTTGCCAAAAGGATGGACCCTGAGTCTGGTCAAGCCTCTGGATACAGCTGTCAATGTGCAGAAAAGATGAAAGACAGAAGAACCTCTGAACGGCACCACAAGCTTGTGGGACTCCACAGATTAAAAATGCCTGGCTCCTTCCACAGAAAAAGTGTAAGGAAAAGAAAGGGATAGAGGGATGCTGCAGCTTTTAAAAGATACTTCAGAGATACACACACACACAGGTGGGAAAAAAAGAGGCTTCCTGTGCCAATGTGACATTCTTTTGAGTTAATGAATCATAACCTGCATGTCTTTGACAAAGGAACAATTGTAAACCTATTTATGCCCACCCGTGTGTGTGTGTGTGTGTGTGTGTGTGTGTGTGTGTGTGTGTGTGTGTGTTTATGGGCAAGACTAAAAGTTATCAGTGAAGAATGTATACTAGGTGACGAATCTACAAAGCAAGTGATTGCTACAAAGGTTGAGAAGGGTGGGGACTGTGACTGTGATGGCATTAATGGAGGGGCTTTTAGGATGGCTGGCTAAATACAATGCTATGGTAACAAGAGTGTTTGCCTTATAAAAATTCACTAAGCTATAGATTTGTTTAGTATTCATTTCAGTATCTGTTTTATTTGACAATCAAAAGATGAAAACAGAATTTTAAAATATACAAAAGAGATTAGTTTGTTTTTGTTTTGTTTTTTAGCATCAAAAATTAATTTTTATTGTTTCACACAGGAAGTGGTCTTAGAAGAAACAAATGGAATTGCTATACTCCTTTTTGTACTTGAGCTAATGGGGATTAATTCTTAAGGATATTCAGAGTGCTCTAGGATCTGTCTATATAAAAGCCAACTAGAGTTAAGAATAGTGAATGCCCAGACTTCTTGAGTCTATAACCATTTCATCCCAGCTCCCCAGATGAATAAGGAGCTTCTAGTCAACAGCTCAGCAGTCTGTGTTGCTGCCCCCTCCTGACCATTGTGAACAGGCCCTTTCTTCAAATCTCAGTTCTAGCATGGGATACCAGCTTTCCTTTCGTTGCTAATTCAAACCCCAGTCCCAACGGGAAAAGGCTAGGCCTGTGATCTCCAGATCTCTAAGAACTTGGGTTTCCACTATGAATCCCACTCCCATGACTGTTGGGTCTCCTGAATGTGGGACAATCTGCCTGGCTAGACCTCTGACCATTGCCTACTTCTGGAACCCCCCACCCAGAACCACCATCAACCATCTGCCTTCTGAAGGTGCCCATCAGGAGCCAATCAGGACCTTCAGATGCTGCCCAATTCCAAGAACCACCCTGATAGCCTGACTTCCCAGAGTCACTGTACGGCTGCAGACCAGGCCCTTCTGCTGTCATTTATGTTCTCAAAGGATTTATCCATTAGGCGAACTCCTCCAGCTTCACTGCAGTTTCTTCCTCAGCCCTTAATAAAAGACATAAATTTGCAGATCTGGAAATGCCCTCAGTCATCTCTTTTAATTAGCTCATTTGCTTTTGTTAGGAAATTGAGCATCAAAGAAGTGATGGTGGGTTTGAAAACATGCCATGTTTATTAGTGATAAACCTTGTACCAGAATGCAGAGTCTGCAACAATGACTCTCCCTCTTTCTTCTCCCTCCATCCTTGGCCACTGTCTGTTCAAATATGCATTAATACTCAGCACTTCCATGCAAATTGCCATTAGCTCTGCTCCAGGAATAAGGTGGTGCTGGAGGGGGGCTGGCTGGGTATCTTGGTGATGTAGGTTGATGAACAAGGTACACATAGTCCTGCCCTACCTCAAATAAAGATTTACAGAGAAGACCATAATTAAAAAGTTACCATAGAGCAGTGGTTCTCAACCTTCCTAATGCCGCGACCCTTTAATACAGTTCCTCATGTTGTGGTGACCCCCAACCATAAAATTATTTTCGTTACTTTCATAACTGTAATTTTGCTACTGTTATGAATCGTAATGTAAATATCTGATATGCAGGATGTATTTTCATTGTTACAAATTGAACATAATTAAAGCATAGTGATTAATCACAAAAACAATATATAATTATGTATATGTTTTCTGAAGGTCTTAGGCGACCCCTGTGAAAGGGTCATTCGACCCCCAAAGGGGTCGCAACTCACAGGTTGAGAACCGCTGCTGTAGAGCATGCTAAATGCTGACACAAAATTTGTTCTTGACCAAAGTCTACTCAGGCTCTTTTTCAAGCAAGCCTGACTTCTGGGTTTCCATGTTTTCCTCTGCATTGTCCAGTTTTAGCAAGAATCCTACTAAGTCAGTTCAACCAGATTTCCCCCTCCCCAGTATCTGATCACCTTCATATCTGTTCAGCTTCCTCATCCCCCCACCTCCCCCCAGGTGATAGCCGATCACCCTGGTCTGTCTTCAGCAAAAATCCTGTTTGGTTGCTTTAGCCAAAACCCCTGACCCCTGATGTTTCCTCTTAGTAATTTTTCACTCACTGACCCCCACCAGGCTCCTTGGCTGTCCCTTTTCGCTTGCCCACACTGTATTCAGAGCTGAGTCCAATCTCTCACTACAAGACCTCTCTGCGCCTCTCACCATGGCCTCCTTCAATAAAGTCTGCCTTACCATCTTCAGCACATGTCATGAATACTTTTCCCTGCAAAACTGCCATAGTACAAAAAGGACATGACACACATGTATCAAAGCTAGAAACATGTGCATTCCCATCTTTGCAGCAATTCCCCTTTCCGAGAGCTTAATTCTGGGGAAATAATAATGAATGTATGAAAAGATTTTGCCACAAGTATGCTCATCACAGTGGTGTTTATGATCATGAATTGTCAGAACCAACCCAAATGTCAAACAATACTGGATTGGTTGAATAAATTATGGTATATCCATTCAGTGGACACTGTGTATTGAAAAAAATAGCATGGCATGGTGTGAAGATACTCATGAAACATTCATCAGTGAAAATATATATTACAAACCAGAATGCACACTAAGATCTTATTAAGGTATTTTACTCCCACAGAGAATG
Source organism: Furipterus horrens (assembly GCF_987537825.1). Taxonomy (NCBI): domain Eukaryota; kingdom Metazoa; phylum Chordata; class Mammalia; order Chiroptera; family Furipteridae; genus Furipterus; species Furipterus horrens. The sequence goes on from NW_028327180.1 coordinate 34,286,978, forward strand.
GATAGAAGTATATATCCAAATATTTAAAAATATGATTATTAAAGGTAATTTTTATTCTCTTCCTTTTGCTTATCTGTGTTTTCTACAATAAATATTCATTTGTAGTATAGTAAAAATTAAAACAAAATTCTCTTCCTCCAAAGAACTCTTTTAAAACTCTTCTGATTCTCTCATTCTCACTATGTGTTCTCAAATTTGGATCTTGCAAAAAGCATGGGTTCCACCAACTTCGAGATAAGGGCCAAAGCAAATGATTATAACTGATGTCTTCACAAGGCCTTCCGTGAGCTAGCTTCTCTCCATATTAAAAAGTGAAAATCTTTATTTTCTTTTATTTTAAAAGAAAACCTTTATTCAGGGCTTTAAAACAAAACAATAAATTTAAACTCCAGTGCTGATCAAAGATATGAAAAACAAAATAAAGTATTATTTTATATTTATCATATCAGCAAACTTTAAAAACAATGATAGCACCTGGGGCTTGTAAGGTTTTAAAAAGACTCATTGTAATGAAGCGCACTGAATAACTCATACTTTTAAAGGTTAACCCATTGAAAAAAGAAAAAGAATTACTTTTAGCTTTCTTCACAGCACTTGAGCAAATTGTCTTGCACATCACTTATCCTGCTTTCTGTTAACAATAAGGTTGTTTGGGTTCATCTTTAAAGTCCTTTGTTTCATCTTTTCTCTTTATGAATTTTGAAATATAAAGTATCCCAAGACACATTATAAGACATGGGAAAAAAAGCTATTTATTTCTGTTTATTATTGTCCTCTGGGTAATTGAAAAGAATTTTCCAAATAGAACTGTCTTCTGCTTGGCATCTTGGAACATAGAAGGGTGGGCACTGAGCAGGTGCAGGGACAGAGAGGGATGGTCACTAGTCACATCTTCCTCAATGGGCAGCCCAGTCTGTTAATCTTCTCCAATTAAAAATGCATGGGTGCCTTAAAGAGAATTACAGAGCCAGAAAGTACTTAGGAAAGCATTAAGGAACAGAGGCTACCCAGAAAACTACATCTAATCACAGAAAAGCCAGCTGCGCTGCTCTGCAGTGGACACTGACTGTTAGTTTTAAATGCACTGACCCTGGTTTCAAATACACGAATCATAGACTCTTAAGTTGGGAGGAAGCCTCGGGAAGGCCCACAGTCTCTCCCAGGTCCTTCTATTCACACCATTGAGAAGTGTGGTGGCCAGCAGAAACAAATCAGCACAGCAATTTATTTTTTTCTTTATATTTTGGTGAGCACGCTTCAGCAGAAAGCTAGCCACTGCTGTGTGGCTTTTTATCAGCAAGGCTGCAAGGAGCACTCACTCTTTCCTCCAGAAATGGGCTATATGCAGATGACAGTTCTCTGGAGGACATGCTGCAGTGTGGCTGCTACCCTGAGCTTTCGCTTCGCTTTGTCTCACGGTGAGAATGTGTGTAAGCGCACATGCATGTGGGCAGCACTGGCCTAGAGTTACAGAAAAGTGTGGGGAAAGGGACGCTAATGTTCTCATTCTCCTCCCCTGACCCAAGCGGAGATGGTGACGGGAAAATGACTTCATCTGCAGAAGCACACCCCAAAGACAGCTCAGATGGGCCATGAACAGAAAGCAATGTGGCTCGCCAGCTGAGCAGCGTGAAATGCTCTGATATACTGCAAGGCGGAACTGATTTTTAAAAATAAAAGAAAGATAGCCGAGGCCTTTTTCTCCCCCTGGTTGTTGTTGACTCTCCAAAACACTGGGTCTGGCACGGGTTCTGATCCCTGGAGTTTGATGCACGTTTGATTCACAGACTGCTGCGTGTCTACACCAGATGGCCTCGAGTTAATGAACACAAACTCATCACTTTTGCTCACCAGGGAAATGTGCAGCTCAATCTGATTTGTACTCGACAACTAAAAATATTTGAGTATTTTTAGGGAGCATTTTACTGAGACAAAATGGCACTTCAGGAAAGCATTAAAAGAACAGAGACTAACCAGCAAATTGCAACTGCAATCTTCTGCACATTGCTATGCCATCCCTCAGGTCACTCTGTGACCAAAATTAAAGTCATCTGCTATGAACTGCACAGGAATGATGGCTCCATTCTGTCCTCCACCCCTCTCCTCTTCTGCAACCCCTCCGCCTTGCCCCAAGCTGAACCCGTGGTCCCAAAGCACAACATAGAACTCGTTTCGAACACGAGATTTTCTCATGTGTGTAACTAGCAAAACTATTTTTCATGGGGTACAACATACACACATGCAGTCATTTATATCCTTCTAATGTGTTCTTATCTCTATGTTCTTATATATAACAATACTTTTAGGAGTCAAATAATATTCATTAGATTAACTCTACAAGATCTCCGTTATGTCCAACTGTGACAGGACTTTTGCTGAGCTGAATAGTTTCTGGTTATCAGCACCAGCAAACAAAAGAGTTGACTCGATAATGAATTAGGAAACAGGAAACTGTTTCCCATAAGCTCACTTTTTCCCTTCTCTAAACTTTCACATTTCCTGCTGTTTTACTAAATCTTAGCGATTCAGCTCGCAAACATTAAAGCCATAGCTTCACAAGTCCGCTCAATTTTCATCTCTCTACCAACAAAGCCAACAACCACACAATCGAGTTCTTTTGTCATGAACTGTGACTGTGGGAGATCCAAGGTGCAGACAAAGTTCCTTATAACCTTGAAACTTGGGTGTTATCTGGGAGCTTGTTAGAAATGCTGACTCTCAGGCCTTACCCCAATCCTACTGAATGCAAGTCTGCATTTGAAGGAGAGCCCCAGGGAACCCACAGGTGGATGGAAGTTTGAGAAGCATCTCCTTCTAGTCACCTAATTATGTATAACATTGGAGTCCAATCACAAGTGCTCTTACAGGTTGTACCGACTTAATGGGTAAGTAGTTTAATTATCTAGAACTCTTCCCTATAAAGATATTTTACAAGTAACAGGTTTTAACAGAAACCTTTCACTTTTTCATAGTGATCATCTTTGCAAATAGACCTCACTCCGCTTTTTAGAAGGAAAAAGAACCATCGGTTCATCACAAAATGTTCTTTGTACAGATCAGCACAAAGGAGGCAAAGAATGCTGCTTTTCGTGTGAATGGAGGAACTTGGAAACAGGACGTCACCACTAACAGATAAGCTTCTAGTGAAGCATCTCCAGTTGCCTTTGGCGAGATGTCTTCTGACTCACAGCCTTCTGCTTAGGCAGCTTAAATGAAGTTCTTTCCAGCCAATTCTGGAGCAGTTGCATAGAACTAACAGGAAATAATAGTTCTGTGTGGTGGTTTTGAAAAACACAGTCTTTGTCACCTTAAGGGAAGCCCCTTAAGGGAAGCGAAGGCAGGAGCGGGCAGTGAGGCCTCTGGCTGCTCAGGGTGACCCCACTTAACCCTTATCTTCCAGGCTGACAGTAGCAAATGGCTAAGAAAGTCTGACATGATCCTTAGAGCCAGAAGAGATCCAGAGATGGCCCATATGCAGGGCAGCTTGTTGCCATGGAGGAAGAAGCAGATGCCCCTCTGGGTGGTGCGTTGGGGCCAAGTCGCTGGGGGGTTTGGCCTTGTTGCTGCAAATGTGGCCCTGCAAACTTGAGAGCGGCTTTCTGGTTCCAGTACACATACTACAGCTCCTGATGAGTGAGTTCTAATTCGGTGAAACAACTATGGTGGTTTGGGACTAATTTAACTCAGAAATTCTCCTTGACCATAGACTCATAGGATGTCAGAATAGGAAGGACTTTGTATGGTCTTCTCATTCAGGGTGTTCAAATTCAAGTGCCTTCAGAAGCCAGTAGGGACAGTGAGTAAGGTAAGTGAGAGGGTCCGCAGCTACACTGCCCCACACTCACTACTGGCCACAGGTAGGGCCTGAACACTGAGTATATGGCTCATTCAAATTGAGATGTACTCTAAGTATAAAATACAAGGGATAAAAAGTATAAAATAGCTCATTAATGTTGTACATGAATTATATATTGAAAAGAAAATATTTTGGATATATTGGGTTATACAAATTATTAAAATTAATTTCACCCATTTCTTTTTCATGTTTTTAATATGGATACTAGGACATTTTTAATTGTATACGTGACTCGGAGTTGAGATTTACCTTATATTTCTATGGGACAGTGCTGGTCTGGAACCATGGGGAAGGATGGCGACTACCCGTAATTGCAAAGTGCATGCCTTTTTGAAAGGTATTACAATTTAAGCTTGAAAAAAGAAAAGAAAGAAGACTACAGACCAAATTCCACTCACAAGTCACTGGTTTGTGATTTTTTTTAAGAGGACGAAATGCCCCAATTACACAGCTAATGTAAAGTCTAAAATGAAAACCTAGGTCTCTCCTGACTCTCAGAGTCCAACAATTTTTTCTATGGAGGCTTGCTTAACAAAACCAAAAACTTAAATGGCAGCTCAAAGGGAACCTGTGAACTTCATATACTCTCTTTACTTGTCTGGGATTTGCACCTGTAAAATGAAGGATTCTATGGTCTGAATGTTTGTGCCCTCCCCAAATTCACATGTTGGAAACCTACCCTCCAAGGTGATGGTATCTGGAGGTAGGTACTTTGGGAGGTAATTAGGTCATGAAGGGGGGTCCTCATGAATGGGATCAGTGCCCTTGCCCTCTTGTCACAATGAGAAGTCTGCCCCTGGAAGAGGGCCATCGCCTGACCAAGTTGGCACCCTGATCTCCAGAGCTGTGAGAAATAAATTTGTTGGTGGTGAGCCAATCCAATCTGTGGCATTTTTGTTATTGTTGCCTAAACAGACAAAGAAAAAGGGGTGGTATGAGAAGGCCTCTTGGTCCCCTTGGGCTCTAACAACCTAGCATTTGTGGGCCTCACACTGAGAACTCAGGAGTGAACCTGCCACAGGCTCGAAGGGCACTGAGGCAGGAGGCCCCAATGAATAGCTATGGGGAGACAGCAGTTCTCCACAAACTAAATTGAGTACCAATCTTGTATTAGTCCAACATCATTACATAAATATTCACTGATTTCCAGCAAGTGTCAGGCCCTCTGTGAGGCACAGCATCGACGGAGTTTACAAAAGCAGCTAAGGCAAGGCCTCCTTATCTTTGAGGGCTTAGAGGAAGAGAGTGTTCAAGGTACATTACAAGGTGTACAAGTTAGCAAATGGGCAGGGTGCCACGTGGTTGCAAAAGAGAGAGCAGTGCCAAAGGGAGTGAGGGGTAGTGTCAATAAAGAGTTGGAGTTTTAATTCAATCTTGAAGAAGAAAAAAAAAGGATAATGGGTAAAGATATTCTAGGCAGATGCAGTAGGATGCATACAATGATGAAACCGTGGAGAGTGGGGAAGAACGCAACAGATCAGAGAAGGATTTCATTGTACAGAAGCACTTCCTGTGCACGCTACAGTAACCATTGGAAATGGCTGCCTGTGAGTCATGACAGCAAAGGTGAAATCTGCTGCTAGTGTAAATGTTGATGCTACCAAAAGCAATTTCTAAATAGAAACACCAGCAGTTGAAACAATAAAAGTATTCTGTTTTATTTGTAATTGTTTTAACTTATGATTATCACATATAATTTGCATTATGTAATCATGTTTTAAAACTAAGAGCTGTATTGCATATGATTATTCAGAGTTTGTAGGCATTGTTTTTACTCCATTTTCTTAGGCTGGCATTCTACATGGTGCTGACATTCTCTTCATCAGATTTTAAGAACCAAAATACCAGGTTGGCAAGCTTTTACCTGAGAGCAGCCATTTCCTTCTTTTCCTTCAGGCTGGTCTCTGAGATGCATTATGCCCTCCTCTTTTTCAGTAACCTTCTCTCCCCCAATACCTCTCCGACCCCAGCTACTTGTTAGACCCAATTTCTGCCAACCTCTGACTCTTTCCAGTATGACATATGACTGCAAAGTGTTAATGAGTAAGGAAATCAATATTTTAGATGCCTCAGTAGTGTGAACCCAACTTTGAAAGAGAAGCCAATTATCTCTGGATGTAAGTTGGGAAATAGGCATTTGGCTATAATGCTGGTATAGACCTCAAAAAAAGTAATCTCCTAGGGAGAGGACCCTAGCAGTTGCTCAAATACAAAGCAATTTACTAGCCTTGCCAAAGGAAGGGCTAAGCAAATGCTGATAGTTCAGACACGTAAGTATTCTGATACTCTGTCTATATGATCCCATGATGTACAAGCAAATTCTTAACTACAGGGTTGAATTAATCAATCATAAATCAATGTAAATAGGAACCCATTTTATATGAGGGTTATTCTGGATGCACAGATCAGCTTCATCATTCATTCATTCCACAAATGTTTATTTTGTGATTCCTCTATATACAAGGCAAAGGTCATCTAGGGTGGGTGTTTCAATGAGCTTAGTCCAGTAAGAGAGAGAAGGTATTTGCTTTGATAACTACAATATAGAACATATATATGACAATTGATAATTAATTGATTAGATAATCAGGTATGTGTAAAGGAACAGTGAGCACTATGGTGGACCTAGTCATTTAAGATCATATTGTACAGCACTCTGAGTGACAGGCTATGAAACCCGGAGTCCCCAGAAGGGTTTTCCACGAGAGAGAAGTATAACCAAAGTGGAACTTTGGAACAATGTGGAAGACGAATTAGAGAGGGCGAGACTGGAACCCAATGACCAGGTAGGAGGCTGGGGGAACAGTCCAAACTAGAGCAAGGGTTAAGAGGGGAATGAAAAGAAATGGACAGAAATGAAAGAGATAAAAATGAAGGAAACCCACTGGTGACTCAGCTGGACGGAACAAGGGAGAGTATTGGGGAGAATTGGCTTGAAAGAAAGATAAAAAATTGGGGTTTAAACATGTTAATTTTGAGATTCAAATAGGGTATCCAGTTGAAACTATCCATAGAGCAGTGGGCAAGGTGGACCAGAAGGTAAAAGGGGGAGATAAATAGGGTTGTACTGGATATTCATTAATCATTTGTTTAATTAACATTTATATTTACTATAAACTGACTGGGTACCAGACACTGGGCTAAGGACTGAAGATATGATGAACAAAACGTAATCCCTGCCCTAAAGGAGTTTTGGGACTGAAAGAAGAAACAAACCAGTAGTAACTATAATAAAAAGGGTAAACATTAGGATAGGAATGCAGGTGCAATAAAAACACACTGAAGGGGACTTAAGCCCAAAGAATGGAGCCAGGAAAAGTAGTGTGTGATGAGAGAGAACAAGGAACCACACCAGTGTCTTCATCTGGGGGAATGGTGAGTGACTGAATATACAGACGGACTATCTATAAAAAGAGAATTCTGAACCACAACCTGCAGCAACTGGCCCCAAACAGCCAGGGCTTGGTTAGTAACTGACAGCTTCTCTAATTTTTGCTTCCAACTTAGGAACAACCACAAGAAGCTAAATATGTACTCCCAACAAATCATCTAGGCTATCTATCCCATGTCTAGTTAGTCCACCTGCAACTTCCCCAAGCCGACCTCCTCCAATCGAGGTGCACCTGAAACCTTCCCTTTTTTTCACTATAAATCTTTCCCACTTCTCCTTGCCTCTGTATCTCTGCCAAACGCAAGTGATGGTGGTTGACTCCCTTGTTACAGTAAGTTCCGAATGAATAGCCGTTGCTCGTTCACATTAGGGGGACTCCGCTTATTTCACAATATTCAGGGTGGAGGGTTAGCAGAATGGAGTTTGGGCTAAGGAGAACAGGGAATCAGCAGCCACATTAGGAATGGCCTAAGCCAGGAGGAGCGCGAAGTTCACGCTGAGTGTCAAGTCATCCATGCACAGGTGAGAGCTGATTCTCAAGCTTTAGTCCCATCTTTCTAGGACTAGTTTTCAGAGAATGAACAAAGGAATAGTGGAGACAAGAACACGTTTTCTGAATCAAGGACCCAAAGTCACTCATTCTTTGCCCACCATATAAGAAGTAAGAGGTCCACGGAGTCCCTGGTACCCTAGCGGCCTTTGCGAATTTGGAACCCTAAGCAAGAGGTGATACTTGAGCTGCCCTAACATACACATAGACACAAAGGCAACGTAACAAACTAAGCAAATAACCAAAACACAAGGAAAAGACAGGAGACAATAGCTGAATTGCGACTCTTTATCAGAGTAGGCTGTCAAATGGTTAGAGTAACTAAAAATTTGAATTAGCTAAAATGCCTCCATTTTGAAGAAGGGCTGCAACCAGGTGGTGTCTTTGACTTTTAAGTCCCTCCTATCATGCTTAACTTCATGCAAACACACTTGATTTGCCAAACTTCTTTAGAGTGAACTTAAAATATCAGAAAAGAAATGGAACCCTCAATGAGATGCTTATTTTAATTATGCTATATTTTAATAGATTTGTTTATAATCTCATTATGTGTTTTTGAAAGTATATTTATCAGATTACTTTATAAATGTTATTTATCACTTTCAAGATCTTTCAAGCACACTTGATTTCCACATTGCATGGGAGATGAAAAAGGGAGTATGTATGTATGTGTGTCTGTATTGGGAGGTGGGCCCTTGGGTCACTTGCTTCAAGACTTTCCCTTTACTCCTGAGGAAGAAGAAGCCTGTGATCACACACATACTTTAAATCAATTGGACATTTAAAAAAACTACATCTATTGACTCTCAGGTTGGCCCTCCACATGTTCTTAGTAACCTATTCCATCTTATGGACCAGAAAGAAGATTGAGGCTAAAAGGGTGGGGGGTAGACTGGTACACAAACAGCCTCAATGAATCGTGCCTGCTGACATCCACACTGTTGTGCAGTCAGCTCCCCCATCAACTTTGGGCTTGAACATGCGACTTTCTTTAGCCAATTGAACATCGGCAAAGTAAGCAGAAGCTTGATAAGCACTTGCTTGTCGGGGTTCAGCATGCTGCCACCACCCTGTTATGCAGTGAAACCCTAGGGTAACATCCTTGAGGAGGAAAGACCATGTGAAGAGAAAGAGGTCCAGACATCCCAGCTGCCCCAGCTGAGCTTAGGCTCCAAGTGACCCATTAACTTAATGTAGTCACATGAATAAGCCCAGGAAAATCAACAGGATGATCCAGCCAATCCACTAGATCATGAGAAATAGAAAAAATTATTATTTTTTTACACCACTAAGTTTAGGGTGGCTTGTTAGGCTGTGACAGTTAACCAACATACCAAGGAAGAAGAAATCTGTCCCTGGCAGTCATTCACAGACCCAAGAGCAGACCTGAAGTCTTTACAGTCTACCACCTCACACAGGAATGGAGACTGTCTTGGTGAAACGAACTACCCTTCACTTGGAAACCTGAGATTCGAAGTTCTAGATTCACTCAAAATCACTGTGATTAGCTCATCCAGTTTCTTAATGATTTTGGACTCTAATTTTATGCAACATACTCCTCCCCTCAAAGACTTTGGCTATGGATGGCCCTGTATGCTGGAGGATTGAGGGAATCAGCCACCACTCCCCAGATCAACATTGGAAGTGATGGCTGCTGAGATATCTTTGTACAGACGAGGTGAAAAATGACAGAGAGGCAGAGACACTTGACTCAATTACCCACATAGCTGCTGGGGACCCACAAGGGACAGGATAAGGACCCAGGTCTTCTCACTCCGAAGCCAATATCTTTTAGGTGATACATGCTACTTTCTTAGCAAAAGGGAAGCACTTCAATCTCACAGCTTAGAGATAATGACCACATGTCAGTTCTAGGCATAAGGCTGCCATTTGGGATCACAGGGCATTCTACCTCCGAAGACCTTGGGGTGACCAGCAGAGCCACAAGAGGTGTCTCAGCAAGATACTCAGCAAGACTGAGGATAAATTAACTTATTAGTTCATTACTAATACCCACATATGTCTGAACAGGGTCCGAGAGAGCAGGGCTATGGACTGTCAATTACCTCATTTGATTGAACACATAAAACTTGTTATTTACAGGACATTATTTTAAAATCTCTGTCATTCTTTTGCTAGTGAAACATTCAAATTCATATATACTGTTTATAAATAATATTTAAAGTTTTGCAGGAGAAAATCTGTTGGCTTATACATGAGAGCCACGAGGGCTACCTCCTCCACCCTACCCCCAGGTAAGAAAGTGTTAAATTTACATTTGTCAAATGACAAGAACGGAGTCACCTACTATCACTAAGCTGCCCCATGAACTGGTCAGTAGACAATTAAAAAGTGACTTGGCAATGCAATTTGCAAATGGATGGTGCTATAGAAGCACGCATTCCATTTTGGGGGAAAAAAAGAAAAACATATGCCACAAACAAATTTTAATCATCGTAAATCATGCTTCAGTGTGTTCAACTGTAATAATACTATTTGTTGGCTCATTATGAGGTTTCATGCCACCTTGGAAACACTGATCCTACCTGCATGACGTACAGCATGGCTTGTTGGGTCTGACATGTAAACTAATTACATCCGATTTTTGCTCTGCCTTCATTTCAGCCTATTGGGAAGGTAGATAGATACGGCATTCAACATGCAGCCTGGAACCCCCATGCTTTGCTCAGTTGTCAACCAGCCCAAAAGTTGTCACAAAAAGGAACAACTAAGACCACAAGATGGGGAAAAGTTGGTAGTAAATCCTAGGAAAGGTGACTGCTATGGTATTACAGATGTATACCTTTAAGATAGCCCTGGCTGGTTTGGCTCAGTGGATTGAGTGTTGGCCTGCGAGCTAAGTGTCGCTGGTTCGATCTTCCAGTCAGGGCACATCAGAGAAGGAAAACTCTGACTCCAAAAAACCTCCGCTGCCTTGCGGCATACCTCTTCAGAGGAAAGGCTAAGGGAGTAAACCCCGACAGAAAATCCGGAGCCGGAGTCCCTAAGGCGGTTTGACGTTGTAGTCAACACCGGCAACTCCTGCGGCGCACCTGAAGCCAAGCTGTATTGACTCCGTCTTTCCCTTGGACCCTTCAGCTGCGAAGAGAGGGGGGGTCTGCTGCATGGGCAACAGCAGACCCTCCATATCACCCTGCCCAGGCTCTGTAGCTTCAGCTTCACTGGAGAGGACACTCCAGTGTCATCGCAAGATGTCGATTCAACACGGGAGGAGACAGATACCGTGTCACTCCCGAGTCGGACTGCACAACCATTCTCGGCGGTGCAGATAGATTCTTAAGAAGCTACACCATCGTCTCTCGAGACGGACGGCTGCTGCCGCCGCCGCCGCCGCCGCCGACCTTTAAGAGTTAGTTGATTTGAAGGAAAAAGAGGAATATAATGATTAATAAGTCCGGGGGTCTATCAGAGTGTAATTTGACTAATATTTATTGAATGTTTGTGTAAGATGCCATTCCCTTTCCATAAATTATCTCACTTAATTTTCCCAGCAAGTGTAAGAGATAGATATTTTTATAATCTACATTTTATATATGAGGACATTGAGACCAGAGAAGTCAAGAAACTTGTCCAAGGTCACACAGTAGCATAGCTGGGATTGGAACCCAGCTGTTTTTCACTTGAACCTGTGCTCTAAGCAACCAAACTGAAGACAGGGAAAGTGCAGTGGTACAAAGCTCTAGGTTATAAGCTGAGTTTGGCCACTGGACTCCACGGCCTTCTCTAAGATCCTTTTCCAGTTATACTGGTGAGTGAGTCACTGAATTCTGCTTTGATTTCTGTGCTTCTCTGTGAGACACATCAATGTGGTAGGACATACAATCTGTGTACTCAAGATCAACACTTCAGTGTGGCTTGGGGACACCAGAGGGTCTCCAAAATTTTTTTCAGGGTCCACAAGTCAAAACTGTTTTCATAATAATACTAAGGTACATTTCCTCTTTTCACTCTTATTCTCCCAAGAGTTTAGATGGAATTTTCCAGAAGCTACATGAAGTGTAATGGCATCAGTCTGATGGCTAATGGACTGTGCTTGTGTTTTAAAAATCTCAGTTTTAATTTCTAATATGGTAAACATCAATAGATATAACTCTCAAAAACAAAAGTTCATTGGTGTCCTCAGCAATTTTTAAGCATTTAAAGAGGTCCTGAGGTCAAAAAGTCTGAGAACCACTGTTCGGGGTCATGCCCATGAGACCCACAGAAACAAAACAGCCTAAAATCTCAAACACTGGAGGAGAGAACTTAAGAACAAAAAGACTGGTGCTTTGGTACAGCTAACTACTAACAAACCATTTTAATTCCTTCAACAGAGCAGATCCGGCTGACTCACACAGCACAGGAGGACAAGAGTGGGAAAGAAGGCTGCTTGATGAGGACCTTGTGGGTTAACTCTTCCCTAAAATCCTTCCCCATGAGCCCACCACTGAGTAGGCATAGCTTGTGTCAGGGGGAGGGATGCACTGGAAGAAAACTGAGTCATAAGCATACCTCAGTTAGCAACTGCTGTGACCCATGCCTTTCTCATTACCAGCAGCGTATTCAAGGTGGACTACCCTCGAACACGCCATTGCCTCTGTGTGCAAGACGCTGATGTAACCGCGGACGTCAATTAAACTGGATCTGAACAAGAGAAGAGAACTAATATTTATCAAGCCCCTCCTTGCAAATCAGGCACATGGTGCATATTATCTCATTTATCCTACACAATAAGCTTCTGAGGTACACATGATTAGATCCATTTTGGAGGTTAGGAAATTGTAGCTGAGTGATTAAAGTAGTCATCCAGGCTCAAACATCCAAGACTACGTCGTAAGACTAAAGACTAAGTGCTAAGCATACCCAAGACTGAGGACTCATCCATTACACTGAGGTTCCCAAACCTAGCTGGGCATCAAAATCCCTTGGGGAGTTTTAAACATTTCACACTTCCTGCCCCCCCCCCAAGATTCCAATTCAATGAATGTAGGTGGGGCTCTGGAATTCATGGAGCCCTACTATCAATTAACTTTTAGATTTGTTTTTTAATAGCTATATGATTAGCTGGATGAGGCATTTCACATTTGAAAGCCTCTTCCACACCAGAAGTACTGGTTGGCTTTTTTTCAGGGCCATTTTGTTGTTGTTGTTGTTCTCAAAAGAACAGTATTTTTATTATATCTTGAGCATTGCTCTTCGCATGAAGCTAAGGGCAGACTGAACCAATAGAGAAGCGGATGCAGGTGCTCTTCCAAGCTTTAATGGTCATACATTCATGTTTCTAGATTTTGATTCTGCATATGGGCTTCTGCAACATCCTCCCCATCTCCCCCGCCCCCAGTATGCAGGTAGTTGGTAAATAATTTTGAACTGAATGGAACTGATTGTATATGATCCTCACTCTGAAAAGCAGGTTTCATACAGACCTCCTCCTTCATGATTTTGCAGTACATTTCTATTTTGACAATGCCCAAACCATCCCAAAATAAATAAGTGATCAAAATAAGTTTGAGAGAGAGAAGAAGGGGGGACAACGATTTAATAATCTCACTGGCTCTTGTACGAATCTCCTCCTGGTCCTCAGCCGGGAGCCTTTGCTCAGCGAAAGAGCATTGTATACGGAGCTTTCAGGCAGACTATAACCGCAGGCAGCCACCAGAAGCAACAACAAAATTTCCTCAAGCCATTAGCCCTTGATCTTGACAAATTAAACACTAGTGAGACATTCTCCTTATTGATAAATGTAAAATAGGCATGATAAAGCATGGGTAGAACCAGGAAGAGTGATCTCATCATGGTCCACCTTCCCCATGTATGAATCTGTCCAGAGATCTGCCATTTGACAGAATGGAAAACGTATGCATGAAGCTGGGAGTCAAAGAACCAGAGTCTGCATCCTGGGATCACTCATTTACAAGTTGTGTGACCTTGGAAACTGTCCGCTTCAATCTCCTGCAGAGCAGGCATTCCGTGGAATGACCTCATGCTCACTGGAGGAGCAGATGAGATGTTCATGAAAGGTCCTTCTTCACCCTCAGCTCTGCTGGCTGGTGCTGTCAGTGTTGCCAGGGAGCAAAAGCTGAATCCCAACAGGTATCTGGTTCTGAGAGTGAAGGCCCGGGTGTGGCTCGTGTACATGTGACCCCATCACTCATTGGTGGGGACCTCAAACCGTGCCTGGGAAAGGGAATCCAAAGAGGCAGTTGGGGTTCAGCCGGTGAGACTAGACCTCTCTGATTTGCCAGGTGCAGGGTCAGGCCTCGGGGGCATCGATCCACTTGGCCATCGGGTGAGGATACAAGTAACCTAGAGCTGGGAGGCCAGAGCTGTGATTCCAATGCCATCGTTAAATTCAGAGGGGACTCCCACAAGGGGAAAAGGATTTTAAAAACAATCAGGTTCAGGTGTAGATTTTGAAATGGAACACTGTCCTCGTTTCGCTGTAGAGTGACAGGGTAATGGTCAACATAAATAGAATCTGACAGAAGCTTTTATTCTGACAGCTTAACTGAGGCTCAGGCCCTCTCACTATGGGGGTGGCTGGGAGTAGGAAGGGTCATTCTCTTGATTTCAAATTCAAACACTACAAAAGAAAAGGAGGAGTTCAAGGTGAAGGAAAAGGCAGCCCACTTTTCTTTATGTGCTCTGCTTTTGTCCTTCACACGCTTCACACTTGAGGGAGAAACTAATGACATTGACCTTGGGGCCCCCATTCCACCCGGTGCTGTACACAGCTGTGGCAGGCGGTCCCTGTGGGCCTCTGCCCGCTGCAGCGTGCTCTGTTAATGTGGCCCCGCCAGCAGCTGACTGAAAACAGTGGCAGGCAGGCACTGGGCACACGACCCCTGACACTGTGGGCCTTTTTTTTCTCCTCTCCACCAGCAGCCAATGGGCGGGCTCTCTCCTCCAGCTGCCATGGCAACAAGAAGACTGCTCTGCAGTGCCCAGAACAGATGTCACATGAGCAAAGATGAATGTGGTGGGGGTGGGGAGCATGTGGTGGGGGCAGAGAGGGATGAGGAACACATTTGGAGTTAAATGGTCGCACCAGAGGGAGTAAGGCATATTTTGAAGCAAGTGCAAAGCGGTAACATCTATTTTCTTTCTTCTCCCTGTCCTTTAAGTTCTAAACCCACATGCACACACACAAATGTCCTTTCATTTCTGCTACTGAGGAGCTGCGGCTCGCTGGCTTTCATGGCAAACATGAAAGCTCTGATTTCTCGAAGCCTTAAATGAACATCGCCTTCATGGCAGAAATGCAAGCAGGCACTGGGGAACTGGCTGGGTAGCTCTGTTGTGATGAACTGGAGGAACTTAGAACCACACAGCTGAGACAAAAATCCACGGGGATTTTAATGGCAAACGCACGGCCTCTGTAGGCAAACAGCAAACCCTGTTTCACTCTTGTTGCCCCTGACATGCAAGCGCTCCTACCTCCCTCCCCCCTGGTGCAGGTTCTCTGATCGTACCACTCCTAAGGCCATTTTGTATAGACCAAACCAGGGCAAGGCTTATAAATCTACCTACTTGAGCAACAAAGGCTCTTTTGTTGCCTCTAAAATAGATCCTATTCTAGCTGAAACGCCGTGTTTAAAATGTTTCCACTGACTTCCATTTATCTTCCACTGAAATTAACAAGTAGAGCCTGTGCAGGCAGGCGCCTGCGAAACCTATATATTAGTTGGTAAGATAAGAGTGATATTAGCAGCAGGCAGGCACTAGACGCTGCAGGCCTTTCTTCCTCCCTGCTTGCAGCCAATGGCCAGGAACCTAATCGTGTTCCTGTTATCAGACCACATGTATCAGTGAGACAGGAGGGGCAACAGCATAGGTCCTGCCCTAATCCAATGGATGAGATGCACTAAAAGTGCCAGAGAATGGGAAAATGTTGCTTAGCATTATTTTGCACTTGTCCTTAATTCCCACAACAAACATTCATAGAGTGCCTGCTTTGTGCAAGGTGCCGCACCGAGTATTGCAATGGATGCGAAGCAAGGGAAGATCCCACTTATAATCAAGAGGGAGAAGAAACATGGAAGCTCTCAAAACAGGCTGGATGAAATGAGCCTGGCCAGCTAAGCAGGATGAGAACATGGACCAAGGCAGGCTCTGAGAAGTGTCCTGGGGAGTGGGAGACGAGAGTGCCAATCCTGTGACAGAGCACTTGGCCTATATACCATTATCATATAATGCTTACATAGGATAATAAAGAGTAGCCATTATTATCCTACTTAATAAATCAGGAGATCCAGGCTTAGCGGGGTTAAGGTCATACCATTAGCAAGTAGCAGTGTCACTGTGGCCCCAAGTCCTCCCCACACCTCCACGGGGGTTCTGCTCCACCAGCCAAGTGGCATGTTGCTGGAATAACGCAACTGAGTGTGTATGCACACTGTCCTGGTCTTCACTGAAGCAACAACATCAATGAAATCGTGGACTTTGAACCCTCCCTGCGTAGTTCCTAATAGATACTGAAACAAACACCTATTTAAATTTAAAAGGTTCACCTGGATACACCCTTATGTCATTTTGTGTACCACATGGGGTACAGCACGAATGTCACACTTTGGGAGCCACTGCTTTTTCCCATGCTGGCCTTGAAAGATGAGCAGGAGCGCGGCCCCTGGAGAATCTAAATTCACTCAACTGTTACTCTAGGTTGGTCAGGGTTATTTTGTACACATACCCCCACTACAAAGAAAATGTCTCCCTGGTTCTCACAAGAATGCTTTCTTCTATCAATATTCTGGCCTGTAAGTGGAATCCTAAGCTACCTGCAAAGCACCCGAATGGAAAGCAGTGGACCTGAATAAAAAGACTGATGGCTGGCAATGTCCTTGTCTACACTGCTCCTGGAAGCTGCCCCCGCAGGGCAAACCACCCCAAGGGAGGTGGTTCCCCACCACTGCAGCAACAGGCTACAACCACCAGAGGGCAGTGACACAAACCGGATTTTTCATTTGGACCCAAATGTGGATGCACAGTTTAATAATATGTAAAGCCTATTATTACGAGCTTTTCCTCTCCCCACTCCCTATTAATGAACAAATGCCCAGGGGTAATGCACATATTTCTAAATACAGTGCAAGAAAGGGCAATCTGTACTCATACACAGGGAGTCTAACACACAGTAATAAGTAGAAATGAAAATAATCACCTAAATGCAACTAAACCATTAAGGCTAAAAATTTAGCTGCCTATATGGCTGTATGCATAGAAACAGAGATACCTGACTCCAGAAATGAGCACTTTTAAAACACTAGTTCTTATTTAGAGTTCACAATAATACCTGTAATGATAACCACAAAGCTATAAGACAGGTGTGAGAGGAATTGCCCCTTGATAGCTGGGCATACAAAGGGGGATTTTTCTCTTTGACTAAGGTATGTGAATGAATTATTCAGGGCCTTTCCATGAGCATTTAAAAATCATGCTTTAAACAATAGCACAAATTTTAAAAAATTAAAAAGAAGAACTGGCTAATCCCCAAGCCACAAAATATCAACTGACGTTTACCTATGTCTATTCAGCGTCCTACTCTGCAAATAAGTGGTTGTTGGTGTTGATGAAAGCAGAGGCTTTTAGTGCTCCTACTGGTATTAACATCATAGCATGGATTGCGAGGGGCTACCTCTAGTATGCCACCTACTCATTTACCTGTGAACAAAGGCACGGAAATAACCCTGCTATTTTCTCAATTCATGACAGAAAGGAAGATGCCCGGGTCCTGCATTTTCACAATGGTTTGGTATCTCAGGGCCTCAGGGAAAGCAGGACAGAGGCAGCCTTGTCGCTGGAGTCACCCCATGAAGCCCTGATATTCATAAAAATGCTCGACAGATTACTAAGGACCGCCACACTGCATGTGAGACAAGCATATGGAACTCTGACTCTCTAACTGTCTTGTGTGGGTCCTCTTGGGAATGTGAATGAAGCCCTCAGAGCTTCAGTTCCTCCTAAAGCAAGTAAGAGCTACTTCCCCATGTGTGAGTGAAGGTCACTCATAGAATAGGGGACAGAGCACTGAAAACTGTTGAGATTTATTTTAAAACATTTTGTTCTTATTTCCCCCATTTTATAGACATGGAACTAGAGCTTTAAAGACTTGGCCAAGGTCATGGTCAGTAAAGGCAGAGCAGCACTCCAGCCAGGGACTGTGGCGCTTCCCACCCTTCCATGGCATCTTGGTCAGCTTGAGCTGCCATAACAAAGTACCCCAGGGTGGGTGGCTTAAAACAAAAGACATTCATTTGTCACAGTTTGGGAGGCTGAGAAGTCCCAGACAAAGGTACCAGCAGGGTAGGTTTCATTGTGAGGATTCTTCTCATGACTTACAGATGGCCACCATCTATCTGCGTGCTTGCATGACCCCTTCTTTGTGTGCACGGGGACAGAAAGAGCCCTCAGGTGCCCCTTCTCATACAGGCACTGATGATCCCACCATGGGGCTCCACCCTCATGATCTTATCTAACCCTAATTACCTCTCAAAGGCCCCATCTCCAAATGTCATCACATTGGGGGTTAGGGCTTCAACAGAAGCATTGGGCGGAGGGGCAACACAAATATTCAGTCCATACAAAGGGTAGCAGTGGCCTTCTTTATCCAGTTACATCTTTTCAGTTCAGGTCAACAAGTATTTGCTAACAATCATCTAGGTGCCAAGCACACAGTACCAGGCCTCAGGGAAAGCAAGGATGAATAAAAGCACTCACTTAGGGTCAGGATAGTTCCTAGGAAATGGTCCACAGGAAGGAGCACTCATGACACATGGTCTTTTGCCACTGTGTACAGCACAGTTCGTTAGGGCAAACTTCATGAGATCACCTTCAGCTAGGTATCTTGGAAACAGTTGTAATGCAAATCTGGCAACAAATCGGTACATACTCTTTGATAAGCTAACTAATGTGCTAGTTTACTGAGGAAGTGGGGGGAGGTGAGGAAGAAGGGCCATTTTCAAATTTTCAGCCTATAGATGTTTACAAGATAACACAAAGGATCTGTACCTCTTGGTAGGAAATTATCAAGTCCAGTTATATTATGATGATTATAGCATAACTGGATAATTATGAAGTATATTTAATTTTTCTTAATTGAGTTGCCAAAATTAAAATTACTTTCTGGATTGGAAAACTGAAGGGGCAAGGGGCTCAGCTTCAATGAATGTATGAGTATAGTGGGTGACTTCTACATGGTAGTAATATGTATGTGTATGCTAGTATTTATTTATATTTGTATATATAAATATTGACTCCGTCTTTCCCTTGGACCCTTCAGCTGCGAAGAGAGGGGGGGTCTGCTGCATGGGCAACAGCAGACCCTCCATATCACCCTGCCCAGGCTCTGTAGCTTCAGCTTCACTGGAGAGGACACTCCAGCGTCATCGCAAGATGTCGATTCAACACGGGAGGAGACAGATACCGTGTCACTCCCGAGTCGGACTGCACAGCCATTCTCGGCGGTGCAGATAGACTCTTAAGAAGCTACACCATCGTCTCTCGAGACGGACAGCTGCCAACGACGAAATACTTAGTCCATAACAAGTGGTGTATTATATATATAAAATCTCATTTAATTATTACAAAAAGTCTATGAGGAAATTTTGTTATGCACATTTGGATAATTTTTAAATGAAGACCAGAAAAGTCAAGGATTCACGGATAGTGACTGAGTACTAGAATATTCTTGCCAACCAGTCAAACATTATTTTCATTATTTATACACACACATAATTCCCCACCCCATCTCCTCCCAAATCTAGCTCTTAGGGTTTTTTCCTGTTGCTATATTTGGTATGCTATTTCGTCTTGGTAAGTAGTATGGCGGTGAGGTGGGGTCTTTTCTGAAAGTAGAGATGTTTGAAGGGGGATTGGCATACGTAAATTGCCACTTCTTGTCAAAATTAGACAAGAACCCCAAGAGAGAGGAGACCCTGTTCCATCCTGTCTGGAAGCCAGATGGGCACCCGCTTGGTGAGCACAGCCTGCCTCTCCTGAGCAGCCCAAGAGAGAAGGGCTCCCAGTCTCAGTCCCCATTTGAGGCTGGACATGTGACAGTGGTATGTTGGAAAACAGGTGTGGGGACCATGGTAGACTGAATAATGGTGACCCCTAAATGTCCATGTCCTAATCCCTGGAACATGTGACTCTTACTTTGTACGGCAAAGACTGGCAGATATGATGAAATTAAGGATCATGAGATGGGGATATTTTCTTGGGTTATCAGGTGGGCCCTCAATGACATCACATGTGTCCATATAAGAGAGAGACAGAGGAAGTTTAGACACAGAAGAGGAGGAGGCAACATGGCCACCGACGCAGAGACTGGAGCGATGTGGCCACAAGCTGAGTAACGTCTGCAGCTGCTAGAAGCTGGAAGAGGCAAGACTGGGATTCTCTCCCAGAGCCTCCGGAGGGAGCACAGGCAGCTGAAACCTTCAATTTTGGCCCAGTGAAACTGATTTTGGGCTTCTGGCCTCCAGGACTGTAAGAGAATGAATTTCTGTTGTTTGAAGCCACCGTGTTTTTGGAAGTTTGTTACAGTAGCCATAGGTAACTAAGACAGGGACAAAAAGTCAGAGACTTGGCAAATTAGAGAAAGGAAGATGGTTTCTTGTACCAACCACTGACTTCATCTCACCAAATACTGTTTTGTGACTGTGATATTTATAATACCTTGTGTCAAGAGAGATTGCAAGATAGGCTTTGGGCCAAGGAATACTATGGTTAACGCCGTGGTTGATTCCCGAAGGCCTAGAGTACATACTAAACAATGCAGCAGTTCCTCGAACCTCTGAATTTGGTCTCTTGGTGGCAACAGTGAGTCCATACAGGAGTGAACTTTGAAATACAAAGAACTATAAAACCATGCTTTGTGATGACTGCACAGCTGTAAAATTTTCTGTGAGTGACTCTAGTTTCTGTCCTGAGTTCCCAGATCTCTTAAGCTTTATTCAACGATTCTGAGATCTGAACAAGAATCATATGCCATGATAATTCGGCACTTCTGACTAGAAGTTACATATGTCTTATGGGAAGACAGCAAAATGATTGTGTGTGACCTTGTAGGCTAAGGAGTTTGGGTTTTACTCTAAATGTCACAGGAAATCCATAGACAAGTTGACACAGGAAAAGGAAATGACTGGAATCAGACTCAGGAAGATGCTTTGACTGCCCTGTGTGGGTCGGTGGCATGTAGAGAGGTAAGCTCAGTGGTGCAGGAACTAGGAGAGCGAACATAAACGTGAAAGAGAAGGCATACTGGAGATATATTTAGAAGTAGAATCTAGGTAAATCTGATTAATTGGAGGTGAGGAGTGAGGAATGCTCCTAGGCACCTAGCATAAACAGGTTAAAAGATGATGATGGGGAAGTTGGAGAAGGAGCTGGGCAGCTTGTTTTAGGGAGTGCAGGGGTGAGAACCAAGCTTCCATTTTAGGAAATATTATGTCAACAAGTAAGCAGTGGATTATGGGGATCTGGAACCCAGAGTGTAGTTCTAGCCATAAATTTTGACCATCATTGGCATAGAGATGGCATTTAAACTATGCTAGAAAAAAAGGAGCGAAAACTTAATTGGTAACATCGGTAGGTAGGTTATTTGAAAATGAAAGCTGTTTCTCTCTCTCTCTCTCTCTCTCTCTCTCTCTCACACACACACACACACACACACACACACACACAGAAGCCAAATATAATATCTTGTCAGGGCTTAACTGGAGAGCCTGGGGAGTCAGTGACTATTTGGCTGCAATCTGAGTGATTTGGGAAGAAAATTAAATAATCAAAGCTGAACAAAATTATAAAACACATTCAAAATTTATGGAAGAAAATTACATAATCAAAGTTGAAGCAATTCTAAAAAAAATGCTTGTTGTAATCCAATCATCACATATTGCTTTTATATTTTACTTTGGGTACTTTTCTTTAAAATGATACTACATAGAGTATAGATGTCAGATTGTTAGATAAGTGAAATCTAAGGTAAAATATGGTAAACATGTAAAGATTATAGCTATGTTGAAGATATGGATGGATGAATGAATGGATGGGTGGCTGGGTAGATAGATGGATGAACAAACAGAATGAGAGCCTGATAGAAACAGAGTTTTAAACTATTTTATATTTGACACATAGTGGGTTATTTAACATTCACCCAAAAGTTTATCCAGAGGAAAGGCTGTGCTAACTGTTCATGAGGCTCTGAGGAGTCGGAAAGGAGGTAGGCTATGTGACCAAGAGAACAATCATTAGATTTACTGATTCTCTATCAAATTTCAAGAAACAGAATGTATCAGTGATCAAAATATTTAATTCCTAAATGAGAAAGAGTCACATTTTGAAGATGTCAGAATGACATGTGAATACCTCCCACCCCGCTGAAGACCATGATTCAGTGTAGAATATTAGAAAATGTTTGTCATGACAGGTTCACTTGGGAGGTAAACTGTCTACATTTGATAACTTGAAAACAGTTAGATTATCTCCTCCAATTAATAGCATTAGCATATAATTCCACCACAAAATGCTGAAAAAAAAAAAATACAAAAACGCAATCAAGAAAAGATCACAAAGTCTTGGTCCAAAAGCAAGAACACCCCCAGAGTCTGTGCCAAGTCTTCAGCTCATCAAAGACGTGAAGCAGCTGTCAAATTCTGGGAGCAGAATCCAGCACTTTTCAAGGTCAGTAAACACAGTGTGAAGTCTACCCTTCACTCTGACCTTCTTCTGTAAGATGCCCCAGTCCTCTAACCTGAACAGAAATGAGCAGACTTCTTCAGCCACTCTTCCTTTCCTAGGGTTGTTGGTGAGCCTGTATCTACAACCCAGTCAACTTTGCACAAAACCAGTTAAGATCACTTTGGGTTTCTGGCTCATCAGCAGTACTGCACATCTAATTAGCTCAACAATTGGTCCCTGTGATAAAATCAGCCATTTTTATGTTCAAATAGCTGCTTCGTGGTAAGCAATACTGTCACTCTAAACTTTACATATAAAGAAGTTGCTGAAGAAGCTGGTTACTAGGAGGTCACTGGGGGGCAAACTAGTGAAGACTATTAAATTAGTAACCTAAGCCAATGTTACAGTTAGGACGTAGGGGTCCCACCAGGGCTCAAATAAGATGAGTTCCCAGAATGTAGTGACAGGGCCAGAAATGCCAACTCTTAAAGGGGAAATGTTACGTAGACATAATATGCATGGAAGGAGTCACCCCATGCTTTAGAAATAAACCTAATTGTTTATGATGAGATTACAGAGTACTACACCCTAATCAAGTATTGTTAAGAAATGGCTCTTCCTACTAAAGATCCCTGCTATTTCAGGAATTTGTTCAAGGTTACCCTAGACAGAAAACACAGGAAAGTCAACTCACCTCTTCAGCTTCCTCATACTCTTCACTCACCTGTTAAGGCAACGGGTGATATCTGAGACTCCCTCCCTGCTCTGTGTGATCATTAGAAACCACATTACTTTTTAAGGTAAATGTAAAATCACAGATCGACCTCTTTATGGTGTAAAAGCTAATTATATCGCCTCTCATGGATATTGTAAATTATTGATTTCTTTTTGTGTGTGTGTGTGTATGTATACTATAAATTATATCAATTGAACAGTTAGAAATCTATACACGTTTCAAAACTAGAAACAGATACACAAATGAATACAATTTTACATAAAGATAAGAGATATATATAAATACTTCAATCTAAACATATCCATTTTATCTATGTATGTGTATAGAATAATAGTCAGAGATAATATAAATGACCTCATTTATATAAACTGCTTTAAACAGAAATTAGCCTGCAGTAAGTACTCAGTTGGTACTGTTGTTGCCATTCTATTATTATCAGTATCATTATTCAGTTACATATACACTGTATATAAATATATTACATAAACTACATATATAACTGTATATTATGTAACTATACAATTGTAGCAGGATTTCTGCTGAAAATTAAACTTCTTTTTCTCTTTCTCTGCTCTAACAGAGGTGCCAGAAAATCACCACAAAATGGTAAACCATCCTTAAGACACATGGTCAGCTGCCTGGCTGGGATTGGGTAAAGGAGCCCTAATAGATTGTCTTACCAGCTACCTCTCATTCCCCTGCTCAGATCCCCTTGGCCTCGCCCTTCCCTTCTCCCCTGTTGCAGTGCCTAGCAACCACCTGGATAGCCATAACATGGGTATCTCAAACTCCACATTTCCAAACTTAACTTCCTTTCCCCACAAATCTGCCTCTGCTCCTCCAGCTATCATACAAATCATCACTATCCAGAAACATGTAAGTCACCCTGGACTCTTCCCTCCCATTTACTCTCCACTTGCAATCAGTTCCAAGTTCCTGAGTTTTACTTCCCAAAGACACTTCATTCCACTTAGACTTTGACCATCCCTGACAGAGCTCCCCTTGTTTCTGGCTTGGAGCCTCGCAACAGCTGCCCAACTCATCTCTCTGTATTGTCTTATTTTTCTAATTCCAGTTACTCTGCTAACTTAACCTTATGATGCTGGGCATCTAAAACATGGGGGTACTAATGAGCTCTCTCATCCTTAGAGGTTTGCTTGAGCAGATAAGATATACGGCTTCTGTGTGTTAGGCACTTAATAAAAAGTCACTCAGCTGACATACAAATTAAGACAATTTGATGCCAGAGGCTACATGCTTAGCTGCCCCCACATATGTCCAGGCAAGCCCACCTTTATCAGGAAAGTCATGATGAAAAGGGATACGAGAAGCAATAATTTATAATTAAAAGTGTTTTAGGCTAGAAATATAAATATACTCAAACTACTCCAGCAGTTTAAAACAATAAACATTTATTATCTCATAGTTTCTATAGCACAGCTTAGTTAGGTGCCTCTGGCTTGAGGCTTTCCATGAGGTTGCAGCCAAACTGTCAAATGGGGCTACGATCTCATCTGAAGGCCTGACTGAGGCTGAGGGGCTTCCAAGTTTGCTGGACGGTTCTTGGCGGCCTTCGCCCCTTGCCATATGAGCCTTTACACGGGTTGCCTGGCAACAAGGCTGCCAGTTTGCCCCTGGGCCAGTGATCCAAGAGACAGTGAGAGAGAAAGTGCCCCCAAGATGGAAGTTGCAATCTTTAACAAACTCATCTCAGAAGTAATATTTCATCCCTTCTGTCATTCTATAGAAGTGAGTTATTCAATCCAGCCCATGCTCAGGGAGAGGGGATTATACATGGCCAGAGACCACTGAGGGCCATCCTAGAAGGTGCCTACTGTTATCACCCAGGTAGACAGCACAGCTTTACTGGGGGTGGGGGGTTGGATGCTGGGGAAGAAGTGGGGCCCCAACAGCATCTCCTGTAGCCCTCTCTGCTTTCGGAGTTACACTGACCATGAGCTGCATGTCCTCCTAATTTTTCATCAGTAGGTGCACTCTTGTCCCTGCCTCTGTCTCACTGCCATCTCTGCCACCCTGGGGGACAGGTGGAGAACCCAAACATTCTTGGGAATTGTTGTATAGACTATTTACATAATTGTAAAATAGACATTACAGTAGCTACTGGCTCTGTTGTTAAATGTGAATCCAAATCAGCGGAGTTGGGGGCTGGGTGAAAAAGATGGAGGGATTGAGAAGTATGGAACAGACACAGAGATATAAGTGATAGCACAGGGAATATAGTCAATAACATCATAATAACCATGTATGGGGACACGTGGGTACTTGAAATATTGAGAGGACCACTCTGTAAAGTGACTGTCTAACCACTATGCTGTATATCTGAAACTAATATAGAATAATATAGAGTATAAACTATAATTTAAACATTTTTTAAATTTAATTTAATTTTTAAAATACAGTGGATATAAGTATAACTATAAAAAAGAAAATATAATAATAATTCCAATTTAAACATTATCATGAAGTTCTAAAAATTAAAACAACTCAACTTATTTTTAAAAGAACTAAATCTCTACTGGAGGAGATCTTAAAAATACAACACAAGTTAATAGTGAAGATAATTATGATATAATGCCTATATTTCTGAAAAGTATTTTTTATTATAATTCAATCTACTGTTACGAGCAAGACAGAGAGCATTCCGGTTGAATTGTGTGAGGAGGCACAGGAGAAAGGGCCATCTACAAGCCAAGGAGGGAGGCCTGGAGCAGACCCTCCCCTCAAAACCCAGAAGGAGCCAGCTCTGCTGACACCTTGATTTTGGACTTCCAGCCTCCAGAAGGATAATACATTTTTGTTGCTCAAGCCACCCAGTCAGTGGTACTTCCTTATGGCAGTCCGTGCAAATAAATACAGAAAGAAGACGAGAACTTCAGAGAGAGGGCAGAGAAGGACAAAGAGAGCGGGAGAAAGACTATATGGTAAGTTGTTTTTAAAGAGAAAAGCATAAGGGCCTATTATTAAAATCTCATTTAGCACATTTATGGAGCAGAGTGGCTCCATTCCAAGAGGCTCATAGAAATTTCCAAAAAAGGTGCAAACGGAACACAGTGCCAGGTGAAAAGAACGAGACTCTCCCACAACAGGTGGGGCCCAACCTGGCGGGGACAGATGGCAGGGGCAGACGGAGGAGCCCAGGAGCAGCAGGAGACCTTACCTTCTGGTAGTCCTCTTTGGACCTCAGGGCCGCCTGCATGTGCGTGGTGGAGGCTGGGTAGATGGCTGAGCGGTACTGAGAGCCATAATCGTTGCCTTGGCGCATGCCTGGGAGAGGGGGAGGCAGAGAGGATTACTGGGGTGGACTGGACAACAGATCAGTGTCACACGCTCTCTATGATTCATGCGGTAAGCGCTGCTTTTAATTTTATCCTGATACCTCTTTTCTTAAATAAGCATGAAATGTATGTGTTTTGTTTTGCCTATTTCAATTATAACAAAGATCTTTGAACTTAGGTAAATTTATCACAGGTCTTAGATCACCGTAAATGCTCTATAAATATGCATTTTTTTTCTATGCAGATATTTAAAGTGTAACCTTGTGCATTTATCCCTTGCAAAGCACTGTGATACACGTTACTTCTGTAGATCCTAATGAGACACCGTCTGTGGCAGCTATTGTTGTCCCCCAGTCGGCAAATCAGAAAATGCGATGATGTTCCTGTCAGTGCCTGGAATACTGCTTGGCACATGGGAGGTGCCTATGAATGACACAGTAACGGATGCTCAGCAAGCTTCAAGGGTTTGCCTGAGATCATACAGCTAATCAAGAAAAAACCCTGGGACTTAATGTCACAGCTGCTAGGATGTAAATGGTGGTCAATTTCTAACTGACAAATTTAGTCTCCAAAGCTAAATAACCACAGGCTTAAAATAGATCCCCTATTGATCCCTACACTGTTGTCGAAATGAACTTCATGTGTTTACCACATCACTCAAGAATCAGGTTCAGTTTTAACAAGTGTCCCAAAACTCCAACAGAAGATTCAACCATCCGAAGAAAAAGAGATTCATATTTCAAACTTCAAAGCACCCGCGTATCACCTGGGGATGTCGTTAAAATGCAGGTTCTGATTCCATAGGTCTGGGGTGAGCCTCAGATTCTGCATTTCTAAATTGCTCATGGGTAGTGTGGGGTAAAAAGACCAGACTCTGAGTAGCAAGGGTTTAGTGTTTGCCTGGGTATTTTCAAGATTCCTTTACAGTCTGTCAGTCACATTTTTAATTCCAGTACTGTGGTGAGGAAGACCGGAATCTTTTGCAGGCATGCTGTTGACAGCGCCCCTCCAGCCCACCATGTCCTGTGCATGCCTTTCATAAAACTCCTTTTTGACCCCTAAGGCTTAGTCCAAGCACCTTCCCCCTGGAAAACCTTCCTGGATCGCACCTCACAGCTGTGACAGTCACTGACTCCATCGGGCCTGCAGGTCCCTCTTTTAGAGGTTTTATCACACTGCGTTGTTATCACATGGTTGTCCCTCTTTCTCCTCTGTGAGCCTCCCAGAGGGCAGAGCTTTGCAGACATCGCACCTGGTATAACATCAGCCAGATGGAGAAGTTCCACAAATATTTGTTGCATGAAGAATATATGAGTTCATACCTCGTGACCCAAGGCCCCGCAATCAATACTGGAGTGCTTTGTCACATTTACTTTGTGAATGTAAATGTAAATTCAAATGTAAATGCAATAATCTTTCTTAGGAGCTCTAGGAAAAGCTACCAGTGAGCTGATACGTTTGATGTTGGAGGTAAGGGCAGCAGCTGAGGACACTGAAGGTTCACTACGGCAGCTAATGGGTGGGCAAGCTAGAATTCCTCATCCGAACCGCAGGCCAAAATCAGGGGCTTAACTAGTAACAAAATAGTAGGATTTAGGGTCAAGACATAGGCTATCTATGGTGTATATGTGTGCATGTGTGTGCATGGGGGGGGGCGTCATTTCTGACATCTATTTGTTCACACCCCCAGCTTAGCTGACTTCTTGGAAATCCCATTCCCCCACCTTCAGAGTCCAGCCTCTCCTCAGTGCACAAAGGTCACATGGGGACCAGGCACTAAGTAATGGCTAAAAGAGTCAATAATGACCCAAAAATATTAATTTAATAATATATCATAAAAATAAACTCATTCCTCCAATAAATAAATGCCAAATTAAAATATATATTTCATTTCTGTGTAAGTTCGTCGGCAGCCGTCCGTCTCGAGAGACGATGGTGTAGCTTCTTAAGAGTCTATCTGCACCGCCGAGAATGGCTGTGCAGTCCGACTCGGGAGTGACACAGTATCTGTCTCCTCCCGTGTTGAATCGACATCTTGCGATGAAGCTACAGAGCCTGGGCAGGGTGATATGGAGGGTCTGCTGTTGCCCATGCAGCAGACCCCCCCTCTCTTCGCAGCTGAAGGATCCAAGGGAAAGACGGAGTCAATACAGCTTGGCTTCAGGTGCGCCGCAGGAGTTGCCGGTGTTGACTACAACGTCAAACCGCCTTAGGGACTCCGGCTCCGGATTTTCTGTCGGGGTTTACTCCCTTAGCCTTTCCCCTGAAGAGGTATGCCGCAAGGCAGCAGAGGTTTTTTGGAATCAGAGTTTTCCTTCTCTGATGTGCCCTGACTGGAAGATCGAACCAGCGACACTTAGCTCGCAGGCCGACGCTCAATCCACTGAGCCAAACCAGCCAGGGTAGAGAACAACTCTAATAGCATAATATATTATTTAAAATGTCTCCAGACGTGCCCAATGTCCCTGGGAGGGGACACAAATGGCCTGCAGCTGAGAACCACTTTTCTCGAAGCAAACTTTGCTGGAAAGGGCTCCAGTCATGCATGGCAGTGTTATTTCATTCGCCTGTGTAGACAGAATTAGTGGCTTGAATGTCACCTTCTCCAGAGAGCCTCCCCTGACCACCCTCGTCACACTCACCCACTGCTTCTGTTACTTATTCATCAGGTTTATTGTTTAATATCCTGCCTCCCCTGCTGGAATAGATGCAATTCTAGGCACACAGTGGGCGCTTAAAAACATCTGTTTGAGAAATAAATGGATGAAAACTAAATTCCACATGGTGTAGACAATGAAGAGAAGCGTCCCCCACGTAACTAGGGTATCTGGGTGAAGCAGCTCCAGGGTTCGCTGACTCAGCAGGCTCACGGCCACTGGCTCTGGGGTCTCGTCCCCTGTTCTGCTTCTCACCCAGATGCATCAATGCCCTGCCTGGGAGGAGGTGTGGTCTCCTCCCTCTCTCTTTTCAAAAGCAAGGAAGCCTTTCCATAGCCCCCCCACCCCCCCGCCAACAGATTGCCCCCTACACACACATCTCTTTGGCCAAAACTGAGTCCCAAGTTCATGCTTAAATCAACTGTCTGCAAGGGAAATGGGACGACCTCAGTCTGTCTCCTCCGCTGCAGCTGGAATACTTTCCCCACAGAGCGGGGGCCTGCACAAAAGCACAGATGTGGCAGTAAGAACAGTCAGGGAGGGAGTCACCAAATGCAGTGAGGTTCCAGGAGCGAGGGGACAGAAGGAATGGATGCCCGTGCAGGTCGCACAACAGACAGAGCACCCCGCCCCAAGTCCTGCCTCTTCTGCCTGCCTTTCCTATGCTTGCCCATCTTTGGACTCTTCCATAGGACCAGGGTACCAGCAGTCCCTAGTCGTGACCCAGAAGTAGGAATGGCTCATGTCCCCTGAGGACATGAGGACTTTCCTGCGCACCTCAAAGTCTTAGAAGTCTTTCATAGCTAAAGGAATTAATTTCTAATGGCCAAACATCAAATTAGTGGGTACAATACGTAAGGACAAAAGAATTCTCCGGGTGTCTCTGAAAGTACCCCTCAAAGGCCCAGCCCCCTCTACCACTTCATTAAGTCAGTGCAGAATCCCCTCGCTCTGTGGCCAGGTTTTCTGATGTCTTGTTCCCACGGCAGCCCCAGCGCCTGGTCTGTGGTGGACCTTCAGTTCATATCTGTGTTGGGTGGACGGACCAACTCCTTCTTCTGGAGTCAAGGTTCTCCAAGGCAGGACGTCACAGGCCACAAGGCACTCAATTTTCCTGCTGTTTCCAGGGTGGCACCTTGCTGCAACCCTCTGGCCCCAGGGATCGAAAACCTGGGAATAATCCAGATTCCTGTCCCCAAGGCCCTCTCCATCCCTCGCAGACCGGCAGCAGTGCCTGGGGATGCTGATGCCTCGGGTCCTGGGCCTGGACGGTACATTCCCCGCCCCCGGGCTCCCCAGACTACCTGGAGAGTGGACAGTGGCAGAGTCTCGCCTGAGGATGACGGGGGCCCGTAAACCAGAGCCAGCAGCCCTGCATCCTCCATCTGGAAAAGTGTCCCCAGGCCCCTGGCTTCTGCTGGGGCCATGTGGTGGCGTGGAAAGGGTGTCCAGCTGGGACCCAAACCCACAAAGTCGCGGCTTCATACCTACTATGGTGACTTAGCCAGGGTTCCCAGTATACATATTACAGTATACATATATTATTTATAGTATATACTATATACTTATAGAGTATATACTATATAAATATATACTTATAGTACTTATAGTATATAACTATATAGTATGTAAGTATGTACTATAAGTACTTATATAGTATACTTATACACCCTGG
Organism: Furipterus horrens; assembly: GCF_987537825.1. Lineage (NCBI taxonomy): Eukaryota > Metazoa > Chordata > Mammalia > Chiroptera > Furipteridae > Furipterus > Furipterus horrens. Next base: position 34,317,818 of record NW_028327180.1, read on the forward strand.
CTGGTTTGGCTCAGTGGATTGAGCGTCGGCCTGCGAGCTAAGTGTCGCTGGTTCGATCTTCCAGTCAGGGCACATCAGAGAAGGAAAACTCTGATTCCAAAAAACCTCCGCTGCCTTGCGGCATACCTCTTCAGGGGAAAGGCTAAGGGAGTAAACCCCAACAGAAAATCCGGAGCCGGAGTCCCTAAGGTGGTTTGACGTTGTAGTCAACACCGGCAACTCCTGCGGCGCACCTGAAGCCAAGCTGTATTGACTCCGTCTTTCCCTTGGACCCTTCAGCTGCGAAGAGAGAGGGGGTCTGCTGCATGGGCAACAGCAGACCCTCCATATCACCCTGCCCAGGCTCTGTAGCTTCAGCTTCACTGGAGAGGACACTCCAGCGTCATCGCAAGATGTCGATTCAACACGGGAGGAGACAGATACCGTGTCACTCCCGAGTCGGACTGCACAGCCATTCTCAGCGGTGCAGATAGACTCTTAAGAAGCTACACCATCGTCTCTCGAGACGGACGGCTGCCGACGAGTATACTTATAGTATATACTATACAAGTATTATTAGAGCGTAAGTATTAATTAAGCACCTATCAGTTACCAAGTACTTTTCCAGATGCTGAGGACACAGCAATGAACAAAAGCAAACACTCCCTTCACAGAGCTCACACTATGGAGGAATCTAAAAGACTTCATAAATATATACTCCAGAATGGCACTTTGGCAATATCGTCACTTTGCTGCCTTCAATTTTCCCTCTTCAGGGCTTTTCTGGCCTGACTACTTCTCATCCTTTTGTGCATAAAGACATGATGGGAGTAGCGTTATTCTTCACAGAGAAAACAAATTGCTGGATGGCTGATTTTTGGTAAAATCTGACCCCTCCCCATTTAGCACAAGATGCAGGAAAGCAGGGTCTCTGTGCAGAGCTGTTTAAATCTATTTAAGTTTTTTCTTTTAAAAGAGAAATTAGTGTGTAAGTAAAAGAGAATCTGCAGGTGTGACATTTCTATTTCCAACAAGTTTTGCTAAAGATTCCATATGCCTTGTACACTGAAGACAATATATATCTGAATGTTTGGTTGAAAGTCTGAATTATCATAGGCTAATGAGAAATTGTTGCTTGTGGATAAAAACCAGCTTTTTATCAAACAAAATGGGAATAATTATTCCAAGTATATGGTACAATAATGGGCTCTTCCACTAATCATATTTTCACAAATAATTGAATAGATGCATAAGGAAAGCCTTAGGCTTACATCCATATTTAGAGCTTCTCTTGTAGTGACATGACAACCTAAGGGTAGAAACATCTGGAAGATTTTACAAAGTTGTGTGGTTGGGAAGAAAAGATGCACATGAATGTCATTCTAGACAAGTATGTAAGACAATGCATTTATTTTGTGTCTTCTTTTATATTTTTTTAAAATTTATTTTTCAGTTGTAGTTGGCGTACAATATTATATTAGTTTTGGGTATACAACATAATGATTAGACATTTATATACCTTACAAAGTGATCACCCCATCTGGCACTGTACCTAGTTATTACAATATCATTGACTATATTTATTATGTGCTATACTTTACATCCCAATGACTATTTTTGTAACTGGCAATTTGTAGCTCTTACTCTCTTCACCCTTTCTGCCCATGCCCCAACACCCTCACATCTGGTGACTATCAGTTTGTTCTCTCTATCTATGAGTTTGTTTCTGTTTTGTTAGTTAATAGATTTCACATATAAGTGAGAGCACACAGTATTTGTCTTTCTCCGCCTGACTTATTTCATTTAGAATAATACTCTCTACCATCCATGTTGTTGCAAATGGCAAGATTTCATTCTTTTTATGGCTGAGTAATATTCCATTGTGTATATATAGCACGTCCTCTTTATTCATTGAATAAAATAGTTATGAATAAATTTAATCAAGGAGGTAAAAGACCTGTATTTGAAAAACTGTAAGATACAGAAGAAAGAAACTGAAGAAGACACAAATAAATGGAAGAAGATGCCAGACTCATGAACTGGAAGTATTAACATTGTTAAAATGTCCATACCACTCAAAGCAATCTACAGACTCGATGCAATTCCTATCAAAATATCAATGGCATTTTTCAAGGCAATGCATTTCTGTAAAAATTAATCCATGTATTATTTATGTAATTAGGGGTTATACTACTGTTGCAATCCAGGATAGGGATTTATGAGCCCTTCCCTGAAGCCATGATCCCTTTATTTAAACCATAACTTGATCATCTGTTAATTGTAATACTACAATACTGATATAGTTTCCATTACTGTTGCCCTTGTCTTCTTCGTGCAGATTTGGGGTATCGCACACTCACTGTGGGCGCTTTAAAGATGAGTAACATCGTGGGCATTATCCACAGCTCTGCTTCAGACTCCCTTCACCTTTCTCTTTGTAGAAACCCACACTGACTACTCATTCATTAGAAAGATCAGAGTTATTCACACAGTTACAGCCATCAACTGCAGGCAGAAATCTTCCAGATTTGAATGTACAGCCCTAACCTTCTGACCCTTTTTGGATGTTCTAATGAAACTAGAAGTTACCCTGTCAGAAAAAATACACACTCTCTTCCTGGTCACTCTGGCTAAACCCCTACCTGGCCAGGAAGAAAGACAAGAAAGTGCTAACGAGATACATACAGGATGGATGGAGAGGAAACACCAAAGCCTCATTTAGGCTTCCTTGAATCTGGTGATAATAGACAAGACCTTATCTCTCTCGGGTCTACACATGAACAAGGATGTTAATTTGATTGATTTTTTTTCTCCCCATCAACGTTCATCTTGAAGAGAAGGTATAATTTCTTAAAACAAAACCATACACACACATGCACATACTTGTTGATTCCAATGCATGTACCTTTCATTTCACTGATGAAGGGGCTTATTAAATTGATAGGAGCTTGAAATTTGGAAGCAGATGGTTCATTGGGAAATACAATTTGATGCTCAACAGACTGAAAAACCCATACAACTATGGATTTTCTGTTCTTGTTATTTTTAATACATTGCATTTACAGATGTTTAGCATCATTAAACTTTCCACCATTTCTTTCAACCTCCATTGGTTTATGTTATGAATGCAAAACAGTAATTCACATGTGAGGAAAACCTGTTTATTAAACCTTTTGTAAGAAGCCTAGGGCTTAAGAGCTATAAGATCTTGTTTTTAAGTCTGAATCTGCCACTGACTTGCTTAATGCAAATTACCTGATCTTTCTAAGTCTCAAACCTCCTTTGTAAAGTAGGAATTATAAAGGTCTAACCTACGGGTTTGTTGTGAGGAATAAATAAGATAAAACCTGAAAAGCATTTTGTTGACTATAAAAAGTTATATAGATGTTAAATACTTTTATTTATACAACTTTTAATAATCTTAGAAATTTTCAGAACTACTTTTGAAATAAAAATAACACATGACATCACACAAGATATTCTAAAAGTAGCCACTTTTTCCTTAAAAAGCATTATGTATATTAATCGCTCAGATATTCACACAGTAGAGGTTACACAATAAATCCAAAGAGAGACTCAAAACTCATTTTATGTGTATAGAAATGTACTATTTTTAACTGTTTATTACATCTTTTTTAAAAATTAGGATTACCTTCCTTTAAAATTTTAACTCTGCTAATCTCCAGCCCAGTTCTTCATTTCAATGGAAAACAAACCTAAGAAAGGGAAAAAAATCTTTGAGTGAATTCTCCTACCCCTGCTCTTACCCATGAAAAGCTTTCAGATACTTATCACTATTGGTCTCTGATCTGAAGTTTGGAAAAATCAGACCTATTGGTATTATCTTGTATCTCCTGAGCTCATACTCACTGGAATGCTAGAGAGTGGGACAGAATAATGTGCAGAATGGTAGAAAGAAAAAAAGAATTAAAATCATTGAAAAAAATAGTTGTAAGTGCCTCCACTTTTTCTGGTGACTGCCAGCCTTCTTTTCTCCCTTCCACCCATTCATCCATCCTTCTCTGTCTCAGGCAAGGTACCAAGTACTGGGATTCAGAAATAAGACATGGTGTCATTTTTCATTTAGATCATCTTCCTAGTCAGTAAGGGGAAATGGATAAAAACCAATAAGTATAATTGAGTGTTGGAGATGTGTCTTAGCTCAGGCTGCTATAACAAAATACCATAACCCATAAACTGGTGGCTTATCAACAACACAAACTTATTTCTCACAGTTCTGGAGGCTGGAAGTCAAGATACCAGCCAATTCGGTATATGGTGAGAACCTTTTTCCTGGTTGCAGACAGCTGTCTGGCTGTGTCCTCACATGGCAGAAAGAGAGTGCACCTGGCTTTTGGACCTCTTCTTGTAAGGGCACTAATCCCATTCATGAGGATGGAGCCCTCATGACCTAATTATCTCTCCAAAGCCCCACTTCCAAATACTATCCCACTGGGAATTAGATTTCAACATATGAATTTTGAAGAGACACAAACTTTGAGACCATCAACAAGATGCTATGGAAAAAAATCGGTGCAGATTAAAAAAATACAGGGATTCAGAGGGAAGAGTGGGTAAGTTCACCTGATCAGTGTGGAAGGGGGCTAGTCTTGCAAGGCTATATAGAGGCAATGACTCTTGTCTTGAAAGAGAAATTGATGGGCATGAGAAAGACATTCTCCGGAGGCCAAAGGTCAGGGTTATAAAACAGCACGGTGCCTTCAGGGACATGATAGGAACCTGGACTGTGTGCAAAGGCAGCAGCAGCACAGTTAGCATCTGTATCAAAGCCCCCAGGCTTTTCCTCTCCAGCAAGCTGGAAGCCCAGATGAGAAAACTAACATCTAGGAGCAGCTGGAAATATGAGAAGCGGTCCTGCTAACCCACTGAATCGCAAAATAAATGAGCTATTTGATGGTTATAAATTGATCTAAACAGCCTTTGTGTTGCTGTTATTGAAAGGAGAGAATTAACCAAAATCATACTCTGAGAAGGGAAAAAATAATGTCATTGAAAGACAGAGAATCCCTATTTGTCTTTCCAATTTCTGCAAACAAATAGGTTCTCTCCGGCATGAAGTATTCATATGGTGCAGATTGTGTGCTCAGCACTATGGAAGCTACAGAAGAATTAGGTTATAAGCTTTGATCGCAAGAAAGAGCCTGAAAAAGGGAGGGAGGAAGACAAACAATTATGAGCTTGACCCCATTTTGACCTGTACTGGGTCTTTGCCAACACTTTTCATTTAATTCTCACATAAGCCCTGTGAAGTAGGTATTCTTAACCTTCTTTGACACAAAGAAAGCTATGGATCAGAGACTTCAAGTGACCCTACTGAGGTCGCATAGCAGGTAAACGGCCATTCTATGGTGTAAACCTAGATCTGCCTGACAACAGAGCTCTTTTTCCTTTCAAAGTTGATATATAAGAAGTTAGAGCAAAACAATCAGAGACAATGGAGCAAAGTGCCCTGTAGGTAGCGTATCTGGTGGGGAAGGTGGAGTCACAGATACAGGCCCAGAATTAAGAACAAGTTTGGTATATGCTGAGGATTGTGAAGGGACAAGACTAGTTTCTGCCAAAGGGCCTGAAGGAAATGAAGCTGGTCAGTTGGGCGTGAGGCCACACAGGGATCTTGACAGGACACACCAGGGACCACAGATATACAGAAAAGTCAGTTTCAAGGGAGCCATAGGATTCCGTGGAGCCCTGGGTAAGCATAAAAATTCCAGAACTCTTTCCTAGAGATTTAACAAGTATTACAAAGTTCACTGTGCCCTCCATTTGGCTTTGGAAAATCTAAGAGGATAAATTACCGACATTATCCGGCTGCCTTCACGTCCCAGGAAAGCAAGCAGCGGGCTTGCTGTTGTTGGTGAAAAGAGAATAACTGGCTCAGAAACATCTTGTGTTTAAAATTCTTCCATGACATTCTCTAAACTGATTAATGAGGACTGGGCTTTGGAGTATTCTTGAAAAGAACTGACCTCTTGGCACCTACCAACTGTTTGAGATTTCTCTATCTACCTTCTCCCAATAAGATCTGAAAGGGACAAACCATCCTGAGACTGCTCTAAGATTTCTCTCTCTCTCTCAGCAAAGCTGGAGAAAGCACTGGAAAATGGAGGAAATCTTAATCTACAATATAATGAAGCAAAAAGATGGAGGAATTCTCATATGCTCAAAGGGGCTTCCAGACTTCAGCTCACCTTTTACACATTCTGTCTGGAGAGATGAGAAATATGCCTGCACATGGGAATTTTAAAGGGATGTTCACACTATGAGTTGTTGTGAGGTGATTGCTTTAAGAATTTCTCGGACGATATCAGGCACGGACGGGCTTATTCCTAAGGGCCTGCAATTACTAACTCTGTTAGGGAACTTCAAAGGAGCAATCTCATTACAGGACTATCCATGTTGGTTGCATAGACAGGGTGATTCCCACCAGGATGAATCCATAGTCTTCCCTTCTCTAGACCGTTGTTAGGAAGACATGGATCCTGTCCCATAGGCTGCTGAATGAAGCAGAGAAACAGGCACGCATTTTGTCATGAGACAGCTCTGGATTCTAATTCCAGCTCTGCCATTTACTAACTATGTAACCCCAGCCAAGGTACCAGACCCATCTGAGCTTCAGTTTCCTGATTTGGAAAAATGGAAAAAATGACATATGTGCCTCACAGGGCTGTTAGGTATCCTACCTAAGAGCTCACTAAACATATCTACCCCTACTACTTGTGACAAAATTGTCCCCAGTTGAGATCCACTGCTACACATTAATGAATTATATCTTGTGATATCATAGCTTATAAAGCCTACATGCTCAGGGAGCTAAATAAAACAACATGTAAGAAGTAGAAGCTCTAGGATGGGCAGAAACCAGTAGTTAAAAACAGTATCAGGGGTCTTGGGTTTTCATATCTTCCTATGTACCCACTAATTTCAGTGGTTACCAGTGTAGTTTCTTTTCCTTTCTTTCTCTTCTTTTTTTTAAATCTCCACATTTGAGAGAATGGAAATTTGCAATAGAAAATACAAGACCTTTTTTCCCTCTTTAACATACATCTTGAAAGTCTAAAAAGAAGAGAAGGTATTAAGGGCTTTAGGAGAATAAGCACAAATTAAAATCAACATATATACAGTTTGAAAGAGATAATGTTCTCAACTGTATGAAGAAAGCAACCAAAAAGTCTTTTCTCCCTTCTTATTTAATAGTTCGGGCAGGAAAACACAAAGAGCCATGAAAGTTATCATCACAATGTGTTCCTTGGTGACTACAGCATCTTACCATATCTCTCAGAAAGTCTCGTATCTCTCAAAAATGGTACAGTCCTATCTCACTCTACCAAGTAGGGACTGCAATCAGTTTAATAGAACAAAACTAAAAGTGACTTAAGATAGAATCATATTTCTCTTTTCACTTTAGGTGAATGCTGTTGGGGTAGTTGGTCTAGGGGTGGTAGGGTGGCTTCATGGTCACAGGGACTCAGATTTCTTCTTTCTACTCAAGTATCCTTAGCATATGGCTCTCATTCTCAAGGGCCTAAGATGCCTCCTGGTTTCACATCCAACTTGTAGACTAGAAGAAGGAAGAAGAGAAGTACACTTTTTCCCACTTCCTCTGTCTTTAAAGAGCCTTCCCACAAGGTCACTCTTATCTCATTGGCCAGAACAGAGTCAGATGGCCACACCTCCAGAACTTCCCTGTCCCCACTGCGGACCAGGCCAAGGCCAGACTGCCTGAGGCCACAGTCTTGTTCAACTCTATCCCCTTTCCAATCCTATTTCCCTCCCTCACTCAGAGGTTCTTTCTTTTTCTTCAATGAGTCACATGTACTGAATCCATGTCTCAGGCTCTGTGTCTATGGAAACTAACCTAACATTTCAAGCTATTCAACTAGTTTTGCCCTCATTCAAGCGGCCTATTGCTCACCTCTTCTGCTATGTTGTTTCTTACTTTCCATCACTTTGGTTGTTTAGGCTTCTGGGTCAACTATTATTAGATGTGTTTATTAAAGTATCATTAGACAAGTTTGTTAAACTGCTATAAAAGAAGAAATCACATTTCTTGTGGTCAGCACCTGAGTGATATCATTCTCAGACGAAGACCACAGCCTATACACTGCATTGGTCTCACTCAGGACGGTATGTCTACATTATGTTACTTGATTCTCTTTGTGAGATAACCATAAAGAGAGGCTCAGTGGCTATAATTCTATAAGATTTTGAACACTCCCACTTTCTTCTCCACAATTTATCTCAAGGAAAATGAAACAACCAATGAATGGCTCAGATTTGCAAACATTCTAAGTACATAAATAAGAATTAGTCCCTCTACTCCTTGCTTCTTAAACTGACTCTGCCTCCACAGAGATGGCACAAAAAGGCCACCTGTGCGCAGCAGTGGCGCAGGAACCACCAGAGATAACTGGCCTGCATAGGAAAAAACCATCACAGGGCACCAAAGTCCTCTAATAGGTAGATGAGCCTGCACCCCTCACAGTGATAGACGGCACTTCCTATCATCACCCACGTGACCCTTCCTGGCACACCTGGCCTTTAAATCAGGTGTCTGACAGAAGCCTTATTAATATGGAACAATCTCACTTTACCTGACTGAAAAATTAATCCTGTCAGTTTTAACTGACATCTCATTTTAAATTTAAAACACTAAGCAAACAGATGGTTAGCCCTTGTTTCACTGTAAGAAAAAGGAAGGAAGGAAGGAAGGAAGTAGGTATATGTTATCTGTTTTTTCAACTGCCTCTTTTCTTCCTGTGGAGTGTAAAAATAACTCCTAGGGGAGAAAAACTAGTCTGGAGAAACTATGACGAACAGTCCACTGTAAAATTGGCTAGTCCAGATTTAACAGAATTCAAATGGCCCATTTCAACCTCTGCGTAGGAGGAATGTAAGCCATACCAGTTGAGAAAAATTAATCGATCCTTTCCACTTTTCATGTCTCAACATTACACATAATACTTAGTTTTCCCAGTTAGCTACATTAACACACATACACATGCCTATTAAACTAAGCATACCTTACCTACAAACGAAATTATTGTTTGATTCAGGAGAGCAACGAAATAGCCAATGCTTCTAAAGCCCTTGTTATGTGCCCCTGTATTTTATTATGTTATTCATCCAATTCTCCAATTACATGGAATATTATTACCAAAGCCATATTTTGAAGATAAGACTGATTGATACCCAGAGAGAAGTTTAATATCTGCCCAAAGTGCTAGATCTGGAACTAGCAAACTCCAAAGTTCATGCTCTTAACCACAACTACCCCAGTTTGTACACAAAGAAAATGAAGTAGAATGTAGCAAAATACGAAAGATATTATGTGGCTGTCTCCTTAAAGGAAATACTCTGTCTTCCCTATCATTTTCACAATGTTCTTCCTAGTTTTTAATGCAATGCATCTCAAGAAAGACAAAGAACGTTGCTGTCTAACACAAGTGCTAAATATTCAATCCGTACTAACGGAGTCCCTGGCTGGTTTGGCTCAGTGGATTGAGCGTCGGCCTGCGAGCTAAGTGTCGCTGGTTCGATCTTCCAGTCAGGGCACATCAGAGAAGGAAAACTCTGACTCCAAAAAACCTCCGCTGCCTTGCGGCATACCTCTTCAGGGGAAAGGCTAAGGGAGTAAACCCCGACAGAAAATCCGGAGCCGGAGTCCCTAAGGCGGTTTGACGTTGTAGTCAACACCGGCAACTCCTGCGGCGCACCTGAAGCCAAGCTGTATTGACTCCGTCTTTCCCTTGGATCCTTCAGCTGCGAAGAGAGGGGGGGTCTGCTGCATGGGCAACAGCAGACCCTCCATATCACCCTGCCCAGGCTCTGTAGCTTCAGCTTCACTGGAGAGGACACTCCAGCGTCATCGCAAGATGTCGACTTAACACGGGAGGAGACAGATATCGTGTCACTCCCGAGTCAGACTGCACAGCCATTCTCAGCGGTGCAGATAGACTCTTAAGAAGCTACACCATCGTCTCTCGAGACGGACGGCTGCCGCCGACGCCGACCTAACGGGAAGGTCTGACTTTTCAGTAATGAGAAAACATCACTTCTAAAATTATAAATGGTTTTGAAAAGATATAGCAATTTAGTCCAAAAAAGTTATCTTAGTATAGATTTTGCTTCTAATAAAGAGAAATTCTATTTATGGCTGGCCAATGGAAATATTTTATTATTATATCTTTCTTAATGATATCTGAGACTCCACATCTGCTTATGCTATGAACTTACAAGTTTGACCAAATAATGAGCCTTGAAACATTCAAATTAGTAGAAAATGAAAAAAATACTTTCAAAATGGTAAAATTTCTAGGTCACTATTTCTTACCCAAATCTTAAAGTTCTGTAGCAATGAGTCAGCCAAAGTACTCCACTACAGCACATTAGGCATGTAAATGACATTTATAAGATGTTTATATTTGAATCAGTACTGAGCACATGTGTGCACATACATTCAAAAAGCTAGTCCTTCATCATGAACATTGTTTATATTATTAACAGGAATAACAATCAGCATATTAACCTTGGAATTTCTAGACCTCATTACAAAAAGGCACATAAGTGTACAAAAGTACATAAAACAAAGCATGATTTATTAAAGTGTTCATATCAATATTAGCATGTTATATATGTGCCTTCATATATTATTACATTATTTACCATAAAGGGAACACATATAACCACCACCCACATCAGGAAATAGAGCACTGTCCGCACCTGAAAGCCCTCCATGTTTCCCTCTGGTAATAGCACCCTGCTTCTCTCTGGTTACCACCATGCCTGATTTTTGTGACAATAATCTCTTCGTTGCATAGGCACACCCAGAAGAAAAAAAAAAGAAAACATAGTTTAGTTTTCCCTGTTTTTGAAACTTATATAAATAAAATTGCTGTAGTTTTAATATTTCACATAGTTACATTCATGAGATTCTTTGACTTTCTTCATTGTTTCATAATATCCCAATGTATAAATAGACCACAACTGATTTATCCATTCTATTGTTGATGAATACTACCAGCTTGGGGATGCTAAGAATATTTTTGAAATGTATTCCATTATACCTAGGGATATAATTGTTGGCTTATAGAGTTTACATGTCTTCAACTTAAATGAATGCTGAACCACTTTCCAGAATAGTTGTACCAATTTACCAAACCTGCCCCAATGCATGAGAGATCCTAGTGCTCTAAATGCTTGCCAATTCATTAAAGTCTGTTAATGTCAGACTTTACTTTTTGTCAGGATGCTTGGTATGTAAAAGAATCTCACTCGAACTTAATTTGCATTTCCCCGATTTCTCACTGCTAGTCCAGTCCTTTGCTCATTTTTCTCTTCAGTCATCTTTTTAAAAAAAATCTATTGGAGATATGTTTTTAGTCTATTTTTATATATCCTGGATACTAATCTCTTGTCAAATATAACCTCTCTGTTCTTACATTTTTTTGTTTTTTGATAAACCAAGGTATGATTTTAATATAGTTCAAATGTAGTTTAATACAGTTTACCAACTATTTTTCCCTTATGGGCAATGCTTTTTGTGTCTTGCTTAGGAAATGCATCTCAAACCCAAACTCAGATTGATATTATGGACTTGGATTTTTGAAGTTTTGCTTTCACACTTAGGTCTTTAATATACTTGGAGTTGGCTTTTATATATGGCTTGAGGTAGAAGCCAACTTACTGTTTCCCCATGTAAAAATCCAAATCACCTTATCATTGTTTATTAAAAACTCATTTTTTCCCCAGGTCACTGAAATACTGTCATATCTGTATAGGTGTGGGTCTTTTTCTGTATTCTCTACTCCAGTGCATTGGTCTAGTCATCTGTCTCTACATCAAATTCACACTGCTTTAATAATTTTTGCTTTGTAATACATCTTGATATCTAGAAGAATAAGTCCTTCCATTCTCTTGTTCTTATGCAAGAATATCTGCCTTTCTTGAACTTTTGAATTTCCATATAAACATAAGAATCAGCTTTGAAGACCCACAAAATAAATAACAAAAACAAAAACTGTTGGGATTCATGAACAAACTGTGTATTCATTCATTTGGGTTTGCACCGAATTTATAAAACAATCTGGAGAGAACTGACATCTTTACAAACCATAATCAAGACTCAATATTGGATCTTCCAGCTGCTCCACCACTAAGCTAGTGCCATCTTTTGTAGAGTATTTGTAGCACTCTACTTCCAGGTACCAATTCCTGGTAAATAACTAAACCTTGGAATTCTAATGGCTTAAGTTACTAGTTTATTTCTTGATTATGCAAAATCCAATCTGTAAAAAAGAAGGTGGAAATGGTTCTGTTTCATGAACTCTTGAAAGGCTTTGGTTGATGGAAGCTATCTTCAAGATGCTACTTGAAACGTCTGACATGGCATCCACATTTAGTTGGCAGACAGATGAAGAAAGAAGTTCAAAGATCATACAGGGGGTATTTATTGGCCAGACCTGTAAGTATTATATGTCATTTCTTCTCACATTCCATTGGCAAACACTAAATTACATGGCTAATACAAGGAAGGATGGGAAATGTTGGCCAGGTGAGAAAGGTAAACATATATGACATATTTTTTCAGTCATTATACATTTTAGTTCTTTTTTTCACTCACTGAATGAGACAGGAACCATAGTACAATACTGATTAGAAGTTGTAATGGCATCATTGGAGTTTCTCAGTGTTTCTTTGATAATTATAATGATTGTTGTAGGAATTTGTATATGCTATTTATCAGATTAAGAAAGTCACTTTTAGCCCTGCCTGGTGTGGCTCAGTGGACTGAATGCCAGCCTGCAAACCATATGGTCACTGGTTCAATTCCCAGTCAGGGCACATGCTGGGGTTGCGGGCCATGTCCCTGGTTGGGGGCGTGCAGGAGGCAACCACACATTGATGTTTCTCTCCATCTCTTTCTCCCTCCTTTCCCCTCTCTAAAAATAAACAAATAAAATCTTTAAAAAAAGAAGGTCACTTTTATATTTATATTTTTAAATCATTTATGAACATATAATTGTAGTAAATACCTTTTCTGCACCGATTTTGATAACCATATGGGTTTTTTCTTTTAATCTGCTAATGTGGTGAATTACATTAGCTGATATTAAATGCTAAAAACCATGTTGCATTTCTTGGAGGAACCTAAATTTGTCATGATGTATTATACTTACTACATATCACTAAATTCAGTTTGCTAATACTTTTGTTTAAAATTTCTGCATATATGTTCATGAGTGAAGTTGAACAATAATTTTATTTTCTTATATCCTTAGGTTTTAGTATCAAGATTCTGTAAGAATTATAAGATGACTTGTGTCTTTCTTTAGTCTCTAAAAGGGTTTGTGGAAGATTGCAATTATTTCTTCTTTCGATGTTGGTAGAAGTCACTGATGAAGCCATCTGAACTTAGAGGGTTTTCTATGAGAAGCTTTTTAACTATTGATTCAATTTCAATTGATTATAGGCCTATCTAATTTTATTAAGGTCCTATTTTTTAAATTTTGTTTTATCTAACTTTTCAAACTTATTGATATAAAGTTGCCTATCTGTAGTAATATTCCATTTTTTAATTCCTGATATTGGGTATTTGTGCCTTCTCATTTTTATCCTTGATCCACGTACCAAGGTTTTATCAATCTTGTAAGCCATTTTGAAATATCAATTTTTGGTTTAATTGATCCTCTCTACTACACATTTACTTTCCATTTCATTTATTTATACTCTTTATTATTTTCTTCTTCTTCATTGCTTGATTTATTTTGTTACTGATTTTCTAAGTTATTGAGATAGATGTTTAGCTCAGTCTTTCTCCTCTACTTATGTATAAATTTAAGGCTCTATATTTCCCTCTAAGAACTGCTTTAGCCATGCCCTGTAAGGTTAGATATATCATATTTTCATTACCAGTCAGTTCAAAATATTTTCTAATTTCCATACTGACTTACCTTTGATTCATAAAATATTTAGAAAATTTCTCATTTTCTAACATAAAAGGGTTTCCTACATATCTTTTTGCTAGCACAATTGCACTATCATACATAATTGGAGATGTGTGTGGCATCAAACCCTTAAATCCTATAGCACTGGAAAGGCAAAGGAAAATGTTAAGTATAAGCTCTATAATATTATATGAGAGATGGATTTGAAAATGCAAATAGCACATTTGCAAATAGCAAAGAAACTATATGCAATATTAGCATAATTGCATTCTGGTAAGAGAAACATAAGCACTATGATTTTAGTCCCTTTGCAACACACTGAGACATTATGGCCTAGTATTATGTTCCATGCATGATTAAGAACATGTAGGGTGTTTAATATATGTACAGAGGTCAAGTATTTTAATTATGTTAGTCACCACCTTTACACCCTTAATAAGGCCCCCAAATTCAACTTTTCTGGGATTGGCAAATTCCCTAGAACAGTGGTATTTTAGTCCTCTGCTTACCTGTCTGGCAAATTTAACCTCGCAATTCCATATGATGTCAGCAATTTGATGTGACATGTTTAATATGCTTTTATATCTAATACAACATTTTCAGTTGCTTTAGATGAGAAAGTAGATCTAAATAACCTAGCTTGCCATTTCCAGCATCTGGAAGTTCTAGTTCCTGCTGATGTGACCAGATCTGATTTTGCTCTAATTTAGTGTTGTTTTGTGTGAAGTAATGCAATTCTTCTGACTTCATGTCTTTTTATTGATTTCATATCATTTCAGCAATTTGTTTAAATTTTAAACAACCTAATCATTCCTATCTAAAATAAGTGGAATTCTTCCCAGCTGAAAGTTTTCAAAAGCCTATTTGAACTTCATCTTGAAAAATCCTTAACAGGATTACAAAATTTTAATGGACACTACAAGGAGCTTATGAGGATAGAAACTCTGCTGATAATGGGCTACTGTTTCCAGTCATGGGGTGTTGTGTTTTCTATTGGCTAATGGCGTTGTGTAACAACTTGGGATCATGCACTACAGATGGAAAGAATACCAGGTTTAGAATTGTGCCCTGAGATCCAAATCCCAGCTCTGTCCCAAAATGTACTAACTGGTTCATGGCAACTCACTTCACTCCTCTGAGCCTGTTTGTTCATCTGTAAAATGGGTCTAAGGGCACGTACTCACAGGTTACTTTATGAATCAAATGGGGTCACATGAATGTAAGCACCTGGCACCATGCCCAGCCCAGAGAAAGACCCAGTAGGGAGGGGTCTTTCATTTAGTTTGGAGGCACCAAACCCTTAAACCCTTATAGCACTAGAAAGGCAAAGGAAAAATGTTAATATAAGCCCTTCAGTATTATATGAAAGAGGGATTTGAAAGTGCAAATAGCACATTTGCAAATAGCAAAGAAACTATGTATGTATGATAATGTTATACAAGCAAAAGTGCAACTGTAAGAACAATTAATAAAGATAAATATCAGTTAAATTCTTTGTTTCATTTTTTTCTGTTTCTGAAATTCTTAAAAGAATGAAGTCCTTTTCTGAATTCCTAATGCTGGGTTTGGGTTGTTTTTGCATTTTATATGTGTGCAGCTGTTCCTCCACTATAACTATGCACATCTGCTCATTAGCAATACAATATAATTTCTACTGTCTAATTATTTGCAGATGATAGATTCCTTGTACATGGTCTAAAAAAAAAAAAAGAGTCCTTCAAAACTGGTGACTTATTTAAAAAACTAACTTAAAGGGGTCAGCACAACAAAGTTCAGATATTAATTTGGCAAGTTCAAATACATGAACACCACTCTTAATTGCCAACTTGATGAGAAACAGAAGGAAAATAGGGTTTTTCTCTCTCTAATTAATGTTTCCCAGTAGACAGCGGGGCGGGGAGGGGTTCACTCCTTTCACTGTGCATCTGGAAAGAGGTTATGAAGCAAACCTGCTCGAGATGGAATGCACCAACCCACCCCTGATTCTCTGGGGGCCTTGTAAGAACAACCCACCTAAAGTGATGCTTCATGAGGAGTGGGAAGCGTGAGATGTGGAATCAAGGAGCACTGGATGGAGAAGAGCCCTTGGGGATCTCTAGTTCCAACCAAAGGCTGCGGAGCCTCATGAATCCCCTACTCATAGATCTGAGGGCTAAGGCAGCAGGCCAGGTGTGTGGTCTTGGGGCCCCATGAAACAACACCATAGATAGCATGGCCCACTGGGCAAGGCAGACAAAGCTTTTCGAGGACAACTAGGAGCTCACTGTGGGAGGGTTTGGGGGGGGTATGTGAGGCAAAGAGATACTAAGAAGTGGACTGAGGATGAAGAGTATAAACCACATATAGGATGGTCAGAAGTATTGAGAACATGTGCTGGGGAAGAATAATAGAGGGAAAAGTGGACAAATATTGGAGTTCAAGAAGGAGCAAGGCACGCTGGCTGGTGTGGCTCAATGGATTGAGCACCAGCCTGCGAACCAGGGGGTTGCTGGTTCCTTTCCCAGTCAGGGCACATGCCTCGGTTGCAGGCAGGTCCCCAGCTGGGAAGGCATGAGAGGCAACCACACATTGATGTTTCTCTCCCTCTTTTTCCCTCCCTTCCTCTCTCTCTAAAAATAAATAAATAAAACCTTAATAATAAAAATAAAAGAGAGGCCTTTAAAAAAAAAAAAAGAAGGAGTAAGTCAGATAAACAGGAGCTGGGTCCACAGCCCTTACATAGAACAAGTATAGCAGCTGTTACACTGCATGGGGTGCTTACACTCTGTCTGGTACTGGGCTCTGCCCAGCAGACTACGCTCCATCGTGCATCCTGACACACCCTTATGGGACAGGAACTGTTTTACTGATGGAGAAACGGAGATTCACGCATTAATTTTTCAGTGAGAAAATATTTAACATGAAGCTTACTTCCTAGAAGAGGAGACAGCTAATAAACAAGTAAGCAGACAAATCATTCTACCTCATAATAAGTGTTAGGAAGGAAGGAGATTGAGGTGATAGAGAAACCTGGGAGTAGGGGCTGGGGAGGACCCCTTTAGTTAGGAAGGGTCAGGGAAGACCTCTCTGAGGACACAGCACTTTAAGCCAAAGAAAAGGGAGGAGCCAGTCATGCCAAGAGCTGTGGGCAGATTGAACAGTAGATACAGGCCTCAAGGCAAGAAAATGTTTGTGTCTTCTAGGAATGGAGTGAACAAAGGCCACAGTGACAGAAATGTAGTGAAGGCCAGGGGTTAAAAAGAGTGGCATGAGCTGAAGCTGGTGATATAGGCACCAATCAGCTAATCCCTGGCCATGCTGACCACTGGAAAATCTGTATTATAATCCCAAAGAGAATGGGCCACCAGCTCTGTGCTTTAAGCAGGAGAGGACATACTTTGCTTTGTGTTTTTAACAGGTCATTATGGAGAATGGATTGAGAAAGGGCAAGGCAGGTCAGGTAGGAGCTACTGTAGCAGTCAGATGAGAAACAATGACAGATAGGACCCAGTGGTCAGGTAGAAATAGAGTGAAACAAGACTTGGCGAGGTTGCGTAACTTTCCCAGGCCACATGGCTAGTATGTGGAAGCCCTGATTAAAGCCATATTGCCTCTAACTCCAGAGTCCATAATCTTAGTAGATTTCATTAAAAATGTTTTAATTAGGGGAACATTTTAATTAAGATCTTCAGAGGAGTGACTGGGCGTTCATCACCCGCTTAGAGTTGAAGGTTATTTTAGTAAGGATAGAGGTTCCTCTGTTGCAGAAAAGAAAGGAAAAAAAAAAAAAAAGGCCTAAAATAAACCAAAATAACAGGAGCTTAAAGAAGACAGTTTTTGTGTAGAGTACAGCCTGGGATGGTTAACTCTGGAGCCTTCTATCTTGTATCTTCTATCCTCTATCTCCTCAGCTGTAAGGGTAAGGCCCTGATCTCTGGGGTCCAGACAGCTCACCAGTACAACCACAGGCAACTTGTGGGAAGGGAGGAGGAGGAAGAGAACATTCCTTCCTCTCAGAGCACATAACCCAGAAGTTAGAGACCATTACTTACATTCATGCCCACAGAGTCAGAATTTTGACACATGGCTAATACCTAGCCATAAAGATTCTGGAAATTTAGTTGTTATTGGTAGATGCAGATCCAGCTAAAATTCCAATACAGAAGTAGGGAAACTGAAATGGGTTCAATGAGTAGTCTCAGCCAGAGGCCTCTGGAGAAAGTCCATTGCTCCTTCAGGAGTGCACTGAGCAGTCCCCCACCTTTGGCCAGTCCCTTGGGAAGGCGTGGAGTTCTATAAGAGGCCCAAAATCCAACTGTACAGCAGGTTTGGTCTAGAAGCTGTAGAACACGTTATGTGTATAAAAATTTCCATTTTTCAGAGGTATGTGACATTGTGTTGGTTTATAAAATAGGCATTCAGTTTAAAGTATGATTAAATTCATAGTAGCATTTTAATATATTTGCTTTAAAAAAGATACTAAGAGCCCAACTATATCACAGGGAGATCCGTGTAAACAGTTATCCTCAGAAGAGGTCCCCAGTCAGGAAGCTTGGACCACTCTGGTGCAGGGGAAAGAAAATAGGCTTGAGCTTTATTATACAGGGCTGGGTCCATCAGTATCAAGCAAGTTGTTTGGAACCTTTTTGGAACCTCTTTTGGTCTTCTGAAACCTCAATTCTTCTCTTCTATTAAATAAAGACAATGAACCCCACTTCAAAAGGTTATGGTAAGGATGAAATGGAAGGATAATATAAAGGATAGATAGTAACACTGGTCCATAAAAGGTGCTTAATTAATGTTGTGATCCTTTCCCCCAGGATGGAGGACAGTGAAACAGGTTGGAATTGAGAAGTCAGATTCATGGAATCAAGTGAGACAAAGCTGAAGGCACTACATTGTGCACTTGTGCACCTGTGGCTTGGCCCAAGGCACACTCTGTGCCCTGTAGCCTCATGCAGGAAAAGGAGGACTGAAACAGGTTCAGGATGAATAAGAGTCTTGGCCAAGGTTGTAAGGTTGGGAAGTGGTCCAGCTGGGGCCAGAATCCAAATATAAATCCCAGGCTCTGCCACGTTGCCTGGAGAGCAGGGGAGTTTGGGGGCCCCAAGGTCCGGAATGGGCATGCTCCCGTCTATTCTTAAAACCCTGGAGGAACTTTATTTCTCCCACGAATAGGAAAAAAAGACAGAATAGGACACATTAGCTTAAAGAGCACTATCTGAACACTTCAGCAAAAGTACAGGTTTTGTGGTAATTGGTAAGGTAAGAGAAAAGTCTACCCCGTTTACTGGCCAAATGTATAATGATGCTATTAGGTCTGTTACTTCACATGACACTGATCTACTGAGTGGCACTCTCTCAGGACTCACTGCAGATTGGCTGCAAAATAAGATGTCTCTGGCCCCACCCTCTCTTTAAAAGTCTACACTTTCTAATAGCTCTCTTACCAACTTTGCTCCCTTCAAAAGGGCAGACCACGGAGACTTCCTTCTTCCCATCAGGACAGATACCGTGAGAGCTACTTTCGGTACCTTGAAGTGGTGAAAACATGCAGGATATTCTCTGTCTAGTCTATTCCATGAAGATCTGATTTAATAAAGCAGACTTTAATTAAGCTTAAATTCCTGCTGTTTCTTCTATAGTAGACACTTGACATTAGCAAGAACCCCATATCTGCAAATATTCTAGGAGACTACCTCTCCCCCCCACATGAAGTAAATTATACCTAAAAAATTTAAGTGGCCCCTTCAAATCCCTAATGATTTTATAAACAAGGTACTAAAGTCTTTCAACATGCTCATTAAAGTACATTTCTCTTGATCATATTTCTGTGGAGAATCATGTGTTTCCTGGGCATATCTTCACATCAAAGGTCAATACCTTCTCAACTTTTACTCAAGTTTTGTCTTTCTGATGACAAGCAATTCTCCTATAGGCAAGAGTATTCCTCAAGCAGTTTTTAGGAATCACTCTCATTTCTGAAAAAGAACGTAAAAAGGGCTATTGCTTTGCAGACCAGAGTCTCTACCACATCCAATATAGGGCTTGCTGTCTTCTGAAACGCCTGTTTTCTGAGTAAGAGCAATACATCTTATATACCTCTATGCACCTCATCTGCTCACTAGGGGGTTCTTTTTTTCTGGGCCACTTGTCACTGGGAAACATGACAAGAGTCACCATGTGCCTTTAAGTAGAACATTGAGAAGCTGTGGTCAGATGGCCTAGTTCACGGGCAGTGCAGCTATCTCCAGGTGCATGGCCCATCATTCGGAGAGTGAGCTTCAGATTTTTATCTCAGAAATAGTATGAGTAATGACATGTTTCAGAACTTCAGGACTCCCTGGGAATGATGAATCCATTGATATCAGGGTTCTTCTGAGCTTATGTTTTTTACTTTTAATGTTCCAGTTTTAACATATACTTGTTTTAATGATTTCAGGTTAATATTTTGGTCTATGGTCTTATATGAATTTACCTGAATGCTCATTTGATCTCAGTATGTTGGGATTAAACTACCTTCTTCCTATAGGAATATAGTTTCCATGTGCATTAACCAAGAGGCTGGATACCACTGCTTATTCCAGACCTCTTAGTGATTTAGCACCACTTAGCAGAGTACCTAGATAACAGAGTCGTCGGCGGCGGCGGCGGCAGCCGTCCGTCTCGAGAGACGATGGTGTAGCTTCTTAAGAGTCTATCTGCACCGCCGAGAATGGCTGTGCAGTCCGACTCGGGAGTGACACGGTATCTGTCTCCTCCCGTGTTGAATCGACATCTTGCGATGACGCTGGAGTGTCCTCTCCAGTGAAGCTGAAGCTACAAAGCCTGGGCAGGGTGATATGGAGGGTCTGCTGTTGCCCATGCAGCAGACCCCCCCTCTCTTCGCAGCTGAAGGGTCCAAGGGAAAGACGGAATCAATACAGCTTGGCTTCAGGTGCGCCACAGGAGTTGCCAGTGTTGACTACAACGTCGAACCGCCTTAGGGACTCCGGCTCCGGATTTTCTGTTGGGGTTTACTCCCTTAGCCTTTCCCCTGAAGAGGTGTGCCGCAAGGCAGTGGAGGTTTTTTGGAGTCAGAGTTATCCTTCTCTGAGCTAACAGAGTAGAAACTAGATAAATGTCATTAATGAATGTATTTCGCAGTAATTTAGAAATTTTGGGAGTGGATATGGATTATGATACATTCTCAGAACATATATCCCAAATCTTAAACCCAATTCTTAATTGTGGATTACCAAGAAACCTCTTAGTCAAACCCCCACTCAGTATTGAGGAAACAATTTTTAGTGTCCTCCATTGCATGTCTAAGTCAATGGTGAAACAGTTAACCACATGGCTTTAGAACTGATTTGTAGAGCCAAGTAACATAGTAAACTAACAGTTACTGAATATAATGAACACAATGATTAAGCTGAATAAGGGGATTATTCAGGATTTTAGTTATTGAAAGCAACAGGAACCCAACAAACTAGCTTAAGTTAAAAAAAAAAAAAAAAAAGGAGAATACCCAGTAACTCTGCTTGGAATGTTACAAGAAGAAGTCTCAGAATTGAAGCAAGAGCTGTATAGACATGAAGTCTCAGGGCCCCAGAGTTGCCTGAAGTTTCTTTCTTCCTGACACACATCTCTCAAGTGTCTCTGCTCTTCTTCCTCCCTTGCTTCTCCCATGGACAGACTCTTTCCGTACACTGTGCACCAGCACCTTCGAATCCCCAGCAAAGGGAGAACATTTTTTTTCTCTCATACAGGAGTCCGAGGGAAGGACTCTAACTGGTCCTGCTTGGGTTGCATGCCTATTCTTTGGATCAAACACTGTTGACAACAGAACAAGGTACTGTGATTGGCCAGAGCTAGGTCATGTGATCACTCAGTCTTTTTCCCAGAAGGGTCATGGGAAACCTTGTGAGGCAGATAAAATTGTTACCGTGGCCCATTACACTGAAATATTCAAAAAAGTAATTCTAATAATAATGTGGGAAGATCAAATATGTGATTTAATATGTGCAACTGTGTGTATCACATATTGCATCAGGCATTATTCTAAGCATGAGCAAACATATGAAAGCACAGAGAAACTCTCCTCCTACATGTATAATTTATCCAAATATCAGTGTAAAAAATGTCCCTCAACAATAAAATCCCATCATCCCTAAATCCCACCATTAACAATTCATCTTTTGACTTACAGAATTGAAGCTAAAGTTTAAACAGATGACCTCCGAAGTCTGTTCCAGTCTATGAACAACACCCCAGTTAGAATAAAAACACCTCTGGAAGAATAGTACACCAACCTAATATATGAGTGGACACCGTTATGGGCTACATTGTGTCTCCCTACTACCCACATTTATCATTTGAAGCCTTAACCTCCAGTACCTCAGACTGTAACCATATTTGGAGATGGTCTTTAAAGATTAAGGTTAAATGAGCTCATTTGGGCGGGCCCTAATTCAATCTGAGTCGTCGGCAGCCGTCTGTCTTGAGAGACGATGGTGTAGCTTCTTAAGAGTCTATCTGCACCGCCGAGAACGGTTGTGCAGTCCGACTCGGGAGTGACACGGTATCTGTCTCCTCCCGTGTTGAATCGAC
The DNA here is from genome assembly GCF_987537825.1 of Furipterus horrens. Classification (NCBI taxonomy): domain Eukaryota; kingdom Metazoa; phylum Chordata; class Mammalia; order Chiroptera; family Furipteridae; genus Furipterus; species Furipterus horrens. The sequence goes on from NW_028327180.1 coordinate 34,340,332, forward strand.
ATCTTGCGATGACGCTGGAGTGTCCTCTCCAGTGAAGCTGAAGCTACAGAGCCTGGGCAGGGTGATATGGAGGGTCTGCTGTTGCCCATGCAGCAGACCCCCCCTCTCTTCGCAGCTGAAGGGTCCAAGGGAAAGACGGAGTCAATACAGCTTGGCTTCAGGTGCGCCGCAGGAGTTGCCGGTGTTGACTACAACGTCAAACCGCCTTAGGGACTCCGGCTCCGGATTTTCTGTCGGGGTTTACTCCCTTAGCCTTTCCCCTGAAGAGGTATGCCGCAAGGCAGCGGAGGTTTTTTGGAATCAGAGTTTTTCCTTCTCTGATGTACCCTGACTGGAAGATCGAACCAGCGACACTTAGCTCGCAGGCCAACGCTCAATCCACTGAGCCAAACTAGCCAGTGGTGTTGTTAAAAGAGGAGATTAGGACACAGGTACCACAGGAGAAGACCATGTGAAGACAAAGAGAAAAGACATCCATCTACAAGTCAGGGTAAAACCAACCCTGCCAACACCTTCCTCTCTGACTTTCAGCCTCCAGAACTGTACGAAAATAAGTTTCTGTTGGTAAACCACCCAGTCTTAGGTATTCTGTTATTGCAGCCCTAGCAAATTAACACAGATAATAAACCAAGAATTTCAAAAAGGACTAAGGCACCTTTTATGGTTCTTTTTTAAGGTAGAATCCCCCCCCCCCAAGATTCAGGGGCCAGTACTAGTTACCTAGTTAACAGAGGTGTACTGGTAAAAATATGATAAGGAGTTGTAAGGAGTTCAGAGAAAAGGGGATGACAGACAGACTTCATCCCTTTCAAAATTTTATCAGGGTTTAGCATAAGGTGATTCTATCAAAACATGGCATTATGGTTGGCATGGCCAAAGGGCTGATACCCAACCCTGTGGGCCTGTGGGGAGCCTGTCTCCTACGTGACCTCACGCTCCTGATATGTGTCTCCATTGAGAATTTGGGAGCTCTCAGCATCCTTCCCTGTCTCTTGACTTTGAGAGGCACATGGCTGAATGGCTGCTCCACTGGGTCAAAGGCTTATGAGCATGAGCTCCTAGCCATCACCTCTATGATGCTCACTAGCCAGAGCTTCTCGCTGAGCCAAGCCTGCCATTCTCATATGATATGACAGTAGTCTGGTGGTCCAAACTGGGCTGACACCTCATAGTATTCTTGCCCTATCAGTCCTCTACTGTCCCCATCCCATACCTCATTGCTCTCCCACCAGGGACTCAACCCTCATGTCAAACCAAACTTCACTGGAGTGGAAAACCCGTTCTTGACCTCCTTCCTAGGCCTTTACCCACCCTGGTGGATTTGCTTGGATCCTTGGTTGACCTGACCTGGTTCATTTATCCTTTTGCTTCTCTTGTCTTAGCTCTGACCTTTGCTCTTTGGCAAATCACTGGCATTGGGAGGTTCTCAGAACCATAACTTAGAACCTACCAACCTGTGCTGTTGAATCATATTAAGGTTCCACCACAAAGCACAGTGAGCATTTGGAAAAACACATCTATTCATCAGGAAATAGCCAACACGGCATACCCACAACACAAAAACCTGACACTAAAGGGAAATAGTTTTGTAGAACAGACTGATTGCTAAATGAACATGGTTTGTGAAAATCACATCTATTATATAGGACTTTTCACTTCATAAGCCTCATAATACCAGATCATCACACTGGCAAAGCAGTGCTTGCAAGACTGTTAGGATGAAATCTGGAAATTGCTCCATTATTGAATATTACAATGATATTGGCCAACATGGGGGTTTTGCTTATATGTACATTCAAATGAAATTTCTGGCCACCATTGTTTATAGCCCAAATATATTAATATCTCCATACAGCAAATTTCACAGAAAACAAATGAAATATTTAAATAACACAAGCATTGTGAATTCACTGAATACTGCATTTTACCTTTACGTTCTCTCTCTTTTTTTAATCATCCACCGACATTTCAAAAAAAAACAAAACCTGATAACGTCAAAAGATGAGAAAGGCTAAATTCAGGGACATAAAGGAACCATAAATCAGGAAAACTTCGGAGCTGCTAGAAAGACACTTTAATTTTGTAGACAAAAGACTGCATTAAGGAAGAATAATGCAATAATAAAGGTGAACGAATCTCTTTTGTCTGGTGTCTTTCTCTGTGGGAATTTTCCCACCCCTGACAGCTGTAAAGGGGGGAGGGGCACCAACTGTGGCTGTGCCTTTATTCTCTCACCCTTTTTCTCCCCAGCCCCTCCTCTTCTCCGTCAATAAATGTCTGCAATCATATTCTTGAGCTCCTGTGTGATTTCAAGGTTCATCTCTTCCATGCAGCTCAAACACTAATTATCCCAGCTGTAATTAGTAAGATAATTAAATACTGGCTCGCTCATCTACCTTGGGTCGGGTCATGATTCTCCCAGAAGACCTTGAGCAGTTCCTCAAAGCTGATGCGTTCAGGCTGGTACACCACACGAACTACTTCTGCGTGGCCAGTTTTTCCTTGAAAGAAGCAGAACGTACAACCAAAGTTCACCAACAACATCAATTTATGACATGTTATTTGTTTCAAAAAAAAAAAAACCCACTAGACCAAAGCTAAAATTCTTCCCTCTGAAGGAGGGGTGGGAGCATAACTGTACTTTAGCTGATGGTTTTGTTCTAAGTCTCTCTCACTGGTTCTTTTTCCCTAAAAGCATACAGTTGTCATCTTGCAGGCTTCCTGAGGATGACAACTTCATTGTGTTCTAACTTTTTGCTTTAATTTCACAAGAAAACAAACTCTGGTTTTCATTTTTCCAATTTCACCCTAGTGAAACCTTCTAGATCCACTCTGACATAGTGCTCGAGAATTGAAGCTCTGCAGTGGGGAATGAGCCAATTTATTTTTACCATTGCCCTGTGCTATATGCAGTAAGCTCAGCTGCAATACAGAGTGAGATGGTGCCAGACAGAGAAACCTGTGAAATGCAGACTTATAACTTGTTCATGTTAGATAAGTTCGTTAACGGAGGAACAATTTACTATGCTGTTAACACTGGGGCAAGGGTCAGGTTAATACACCCAGTGGGGCAATAGTACTTTCTCAGCCTAATTTGTGTCTGTGGTAAACAACCACTGTAGCAAACGTCTCTGTCTGGCACCCGCACCCATTCTCAAGGGTGGTGTCTGAGGTCCTGTGGATCAGTGAAGTGGATATTTGCAGTACCACTTACACCTATGGAATTCATGCCCTTCCTTATTTTATAGGGTTAGAACATACTAAATAATAGACCCCTCCATAGAGACATCATCTCTATACTTAAATTTGTTTTCCATTTCTCTTCGATCACCTTATGTGTAGTAAACAATTTAGCCTTGCCTAAAGAGATACCTGGCCCTTGCCTTGGCCTTTGGAAGGTAATCTACATCATACCTGATAAGAGTGTCCTTCTTTTGGATGGGGCCAACCACACCAAATGTCTGGCCACACAGTGCATCTTAGGGTAGGGCTGGCTATACCCAACAGTGTGTAAGGGCAGGGCTGGCTATGCCAGAAAGACCAACCACATGACTGAGGGTGGGGCTTTGGGTAACACAGGATAATTTTCCCTGGAGACTGAGTTAAATCCGTAGACAATCAATCAATCAATCAATCATGCCTATGTAATGAAGCCCCAATAAAAAGTCTGGACACCAAGGCTTGCATGAGCTTCCTGGTTGGCAATACTCTCTGCATACTGTCTAACACAGACACCAGGAAATAACACATTGACTGTGAGGGACGGGACACAGAAGCTTTGCATTGGAACCCTATGCAACTTCTACTTTGGTTGTTTTTTGTCTGTAACCTTTGCCTGTAATAAACTGTAACTATGAGAATAACAGCTCTCAGTGAGTTCTGTAAGTCCTAACAAATTATCGAACATCAGCGGTTTCAAAAATCCCTTGAACTTGCACCTCAGTTTGCAAAAGTGTTTTCATCTATGTTGGTGGTCTCACCTTAACTCTCACAACCATCTTATGGTGTAAGCAGAGAAGGTAGAAATCCCCATTTTACAAATGAAAAACTGAGATATGTATGTTAGATTTGCACAACGTCATATAGCTAGCAAATTGCTGGAATATAACCTGAAAAAAATACTTCTGACATCTTGTCTAGAATTCTGTCTAATACATCAAAGCAAAGAGGGTAAAATGAACATGAATACAGAAAATGAAAGAAATCTATTAATTAACTTTAACCTTTTTAATATTTACATTTATTTTTGATTGTAGGAATAATAATTTGCAAAATATATGAAGCTTAGAAAATGTGAAGAAGTATAAAAAAATAAAATAAAAATTACCTATATTTGTACCATATAAGTACTACCAATATTTTTTGTTCATCTTTTTTTGGATATGTACCAGATATGCACATACATGCACACACACACACACACAACATGTTGCCACATACAATTTTAATGTAACCACTGCATCATGCTTTACCCACTTACCAGCATATTGTATTTCCCCATATCACCAAAGTTTTTTTAAAATGGCATTTATAGTAGCTATATAAGACTCCAAAGAGGACTGTACTACTATTACTTATTCAATCATTCCTTGTCATTGGGCATTTAGACTGAATCCTATATTTATCTATGAGTGTAAATATTTTTTCACATTTCTGAGGTTGCCTCAAGCCATAGTTATATAAGTGGAATTTCTAAATCATTATATATAAACACTTTTAAGTTTCTCAATACCTAATGTCAAGCTGGCAATTTACTCCCCTGACTGGCAGCATATTTGTGAGCTAGTCTCAATCACTACTACAATGTTTTTGATCATTACCAATTTATAGCTAGAATATAGTATTCTATCATTTTATTTTCAATGAATTTAAATATTAGTGAGTTTAAAAAGTTATGCTTATTAATTTTCATTTCTTATTTGCTCTAATTTTTGTAATGTCTTTTTTATATTGGGTTGTTAATATTTTATTTTTACTTGGTCAGTGTACATAATTTTAACTCAAATACTATACTCATGTCAGTAAATATCTAAGCAGATTTAATGCTAACAGATGAAAAGGATAATTAGGAAATTATAGAAAGAAGATACATTGAGTATAATAATCATGTTATTGTAAAATCACTTTTGACCTACTTTAAAATATTACTATTTTGTGCTTTGAAACGTTTAAAGAAACAATTTAACTACATAAGAATTAAAACCCTCTGAATATTAAAAACAGCAACTATATGTTACCAACATGACAAATATATTTGGTAAGAAAGGCAGAGAAACCACACTAGAAGTAGGCAAAAGATGTAAATATTCAATACACATAGGAAGATATAAATGTAAATCAACACTAAAAATGTTGATATTTTTAGTGATAAAAGGAAATGCATTTTGAAATACCAACTCTTACTTACTGCATTTGGTAAAACATCTTAAAAGTCTGCCTAGCTTAGGAGGCGTCTATGAAGCTGGCACCCTTACTTGGCTGGTGGAGTGTAAATGGCTACACCCTTTTGAAACCCCACTGGCATATGTAGAAAAAGCCACAAAGATTAAGATTAATTCACCCTAAATGATCGAGGAAATATATCTCAAAGATATAACTCCAAACAATGAAAAAGTTTCATGCATACACAGAAAATTGACTCCATCATTATGACAATGGTGGGGCATTATAATAAATCCAAAAGTGAAACCAACAAGCAGAAACAAACTGGTATAGCCATAGGATGAAATACCATGTAACCATTAAAAAACAATGTCCTGACCCTAGTAAAAGTTACTTACTGAACACTGATTAAAAAGGTAGGCACTTTACCTACTTGATGTTCTTTAATTCTTACAACAAATATGCATATAACATAAAATTTACCACTTAACAATCTTTAAATGTATAACTCACCGGCCTTTAGTGCATTCACACTCTGCAATATCACTACTATCCATCCCCAGAACATTTTTTCATGTTGCAAAACTGAAACTGTATCCATTAAACACTAACTCCCCACTTTCTACCTGCTACAGCCCCAGGCACTCACCATTCTACTCCTCTCTCTTGAATTCAACTACCCTTAGTACTTCATACAAGTAGAACCATATAGTATTTGGGGGGGGGGGGGGGTGACTGGCTTATTTCACTTAGCACAGCGATTTTCAACCATTTTCATTTCACAGCACACATAAACTAATTACTAAAATTCTGGGGCACACCAAAACATACATCATATTTTTGGCCGAGCTGACATTCACACCGGATGGCTATTGTTGTGTTGGCTGTTGTCATTTTTTAATTTGATAATCTAAGGGAAAAGAGGTCAGTGCCCCTGACTAATTAATAGTCAGGTATTGCATGTTTTAAAAATTCTTGTAGCACACCAGCTGAAAATTCCTGACTTAGCATAATGTCTTCGAGGTTCATTCATGTTGAAGCATATGTCAGAATTTCCTTCCTTTTCAAAGGCTAAATAATATTCCATTGGATGTATATACCACGTCTGGTTTATTCATCCATCAGTGGATACTTGGGTTGCTTCCACCTCTCAGCTATTGTGAATAAGGCTGTTATGAATGCGGTGTACAAATATCGTTCACAACTTTACAAGAGAGATGTGGTCCCCATTTTACATATGAGGAAACTAAGCCCTCTCCACAAGTTTTCTCATGCAATGTGTCACAGCAAGTAAGTGACAGGATCCAGTGAAGAGTCAATTGGTTTTAACAGGAGGTAAAGCTTGGGCTCATCCTATAACCCTAAGCCAGGCTCCTGAATGTGGACACCTGAAGTCACCAAGGGACAGAAAGTATCACATAGTCAGTGGCTCAAATGAGAAATCACAGTTGTGGTGTAATTGACATCAAGGCTGTCAAGATTGTTTTCCAAGATGAGGTTCCTCTCTTGTGGCAGCAATAAGGGGTCAGGAAAGACTTCCACTCCCCAGCAAACACCTTCAGACATCATCTGAGCACAGACATTATTTGCGGAGAGGTCTTAAAAAGTTTGGTTGTTTAAAAGAAACTATTACCATTAAAATTCAAGATCCATCTGCATTAACAAACAGTGTGGAAAAGCTATCATCAAATTCACCTTTAAGTTTCTTTATTTTATTTCTCCAAAGTACAAGAACCTGTGTAAAAATACACAGTGTAAATGATCAAAAGGATTAAGGGGCCAGAAACCACTTACAGAAATGCCCATGCCTCTAGGAACTCACCAATGTGCCAGGCTAATTTGATTCTCAAAACCAATCTGCAAATACTTTCTGGTGTTTCCAGAGATAAAAGGCTATATCTTATAAATACTTCAAGCTGTTTCTTCACATGACTTCGTGCAAATAGCATAATAGATGTGACGTGCAAATGTGCTTGTTAACAATTCACAGCAGCATAAGTGTTTTCACGTTGTTCAAAAACATCTTGAAAGGAAAAATGGAAAGGCTGAATGTCCTCCCTGAGCACTTCCCTGTGTCACCTCACCCACGGACAATAAAGGAAGGTGAAGGAATGGCGAGAGGTAGATTTGGGGCAGTCATTCCCCACAAGACAAGTCATCCCAGAAGAGACATAGGAGCGTGTACTAGGGGCAGAAAAACTGGGCATTCTGGAATCATCTACAGCTCTTTAGAAGCGAAGTCATCCATAGAACCAGGTGTTTTTAAAGAGATCTCCAAAATAAATCAGTCAAATTTTAAACTCCTATGTCACAGGTTTCTGTCCCATGGTGTGATGTTATCTTCAACTCTTCCAGGTTGGCATGAGTCATTGTTGCTGCATTAGGCTGGTGAGGAAGAAGAGAGAGCAGGTGGGTGGCCTACCCAGTAGGACTAGGCATGTGATCTGACATTAATAAATACATACAGATCAGAGGAATCTTTGTGCCGAACTTTTCTACCACTTATTTAGCCTTCACCTGGATGAGCATCCACACCGACCCAGCACTGCTCACCTGCCTGAGGACCGGTCCCCTAAATGCAATCATACTTATATGCTCTGCTCTGCCTCTTTGTCCCTAACCACTGAATTCTGGGTAAACCACACCGAATGTCTTAAAATGGACAGTTACCACCCAGAAAAAGGTGTTAAATGCAATTAGGGCAACTTCAATATTTTATTGTATGTGTCAACACTACATTTTATTTACTCATTAATTAATAAATATTTACTGAATGCCCACTAAGTTGCAGGGACTGTGTTAAGTGCTGGGGATTCAATGGTGATAAATGTTAATATAGTGATAACAAAAGACTCGCAGCATGGGTATTGCCTATAGTCTGGGTCTAGGTAAGAAAGAACTGTTTAAAGGAAAAGATCTGATCTATTTTATTTATCCTGCAGACAAGATGGCAGATAGAAGTGAACTATAGTTATTTTTCCACTAAATAATAACCATTTTTCAACTCCCCTCATCTTTCCCAGCCAACAAGACCCATCCAAACCATTAAACCAATCAAAGAGCACACAAAAAGATCCAAGTGTTTGAAGGGAAGAGGGAGAGAGGTGGAGGACTAATACTTCCCTTTTCCCATACAAATTCAAAACACTACTTTTCTCTTGCTAATTAACTACAAAAAGGTAAGATGTCAGCTCAGTTTCATCTCCAGCTCCTGCAGACAGAAAATGTGATTTCCAACAATGTACTCATTATAAAAAAAAGTCCTAATACATCAAAATTGGATGCCCTGTGGAGTTCATTATAGGATTTGAGGAGTGTCTATATTGTCATTTTATCTTGGCTTTTTTCCTTTTGTCTCATCAGTCACTTAAAATGCCCAAAGAGAAACACAAGCTTTAAAAAGCATACTATTGATTGAAAAGTAGAATACAGTTAGGGTAATTGTAATTTTTTTCTTTTTGGTCCACCACAGGGAGACATAGTGGGGAATTTATAATGCTCTGATGTATATTTAATATGGACACATCCTTCAGAGATTATTCTCTCAGAGGAGTGCTATAAGCACAGTTGAGTACTTCATCAAGAAAATTCCTCAAGAAAACAATAAACTACAACCGTTACTTTATGCTACTAGAGGCTTTTTACTGCTGCAAAGTTAACTAGTAGGTAAATTGGTCTAGAAGTGAGCAGCTCACTAGTTTCTGTATCCTACCTGCTGATCACAGAGGCTGGCCTTCATGCCCTTCAAGCTGTTCTTTTTATTTTTTTCAGAACATGAAGTGTATGAAAGGATCCATGTGGTTGGGTTGATCAGTGCCTATTTCCTACACCAGCACTAGTTCTCATACTACCATGAGATAGGCAGGCATTATATTAGCAAAACTAACCTGTCAAGTAGTGAATCATGGTGCCCTTGTAGCCAAGAAAACAAACACAGTCTTATTAAATGGCCTGGTTAAAATTTAAAAGGGTATTGCACACTGAGAAAGTACAATTCTTTGATGTTGTTAAATTATACTACCAAGTCCAAAATTGAGTCTTGCTTGTATCTTGTTTTCAGGGGCTATACAAGATGAGTGAATCCCAACTCTATGCCTTAGAATGACTCATGAAACTTTAAAAAATGCACCTCTCACTCTGTCCACACTGGGATTCTGATACAGGGGATCTGGGGCCAGTCCTGGGCATATGTAAGTTCACAAAGCTTGAAGGGTGCTTTTGATGCAAAGTTGGGAGAGGAAACCATGAGATTAGGCATTTGATAAACACAACTATATCAAGGAAGAGAAGCCAGACCAGATTTTTTTTTTTTTAAACCAGAGCTCGGGATTATAAGGTACTCAGAAAGTCATCTAGCGGAATGCCACATTGTTTCACCCCACTGTGACATCCAGATGACCATCTCAAGTGATAGGATACATGCTACTTCACAAAGCAATTCATGCTATTGTCGGGTACCCCAACTGCTGGAATGTGCCACCTTTACTGTCTCAAATCCACCCTTTCTACTTGTCCAGGCTGTGCCTTTGGGGTCTACTCACTCCACAATGACTCCCAAGCAGGCTAAAGGTATGGAACATCATGGGCCACATAAATGGACACTGACTTTGAAGTCAGAAGAGCTATCTATATTTGAGGGCATAATCTTCCATAGAAGCCACTTCAGTTCTCTTAGTCAAAGACACTCACCTGTAAGATGGGGATACGAATATCTGTCCTACCAATCTTAGAGTATGGCAGAGAGTATTAATTAACAGACATAAAAAGGGAAAGTACTTGGGAACTTACTACTAGTAATCAAATCTATGATATCAGTACTAGTCTTTCCATATCCATATGCTACTAATGATAAGCCATGCCATAATGACAAGCCAGACGCTTTCAAATATTTAGGATGCAGGTGAATACAAACAGAACTATATGGACTGCTCTTCAAGTGAAAATGGGTTTCTTTCGGTAAACTGTCAAGGGCAGGTTTTCCTAAAAACACATGTGCTACAAATCAGACAGAAAAGACAGCGAGAGGACCCCTGGAATCATGAGAGCAAAAGGGGTCTTTAAAACCAAATCAGGACTTCCAGCCAAGATGGAGGCCAAGACAGACACACTGTGTCTCCCTCCACAACTAAGAAGAATAAAACTACCTCAAAACTAGAGACAGCCAGAAGTTCCAGAAAATCAAGCTGCATGGAAGTCCAGCAAACAAAGATATAAAGAAGAAATACTCATCCGACAGGTAGGAGGGGCGAAGCCAAGGTGGAAAGGATGCGGTGTGGTGGCAGAAGCAGTGGTGGCAGTGGCAGACTGGCAGAAAGCACAGTCAAATATTTAAAAGAGTCAAGAGGGTCACCTGGGAAGCACTCCCAGCACCAGACTGGACCGTGCAGCTTGCAGTTCCAGTGCCAGGGACAATAGAGCCTCATTGCTTCTGACTGCAAACCAGTGGGTGTTGCGGCAGAGGCAGAAACTGCCAGTCTCTCAGTAGAGTCCACTTGTTTAAAGGGCCCCATGGTCCTAGAACGTCCGCAGACCCACCCACTCTGGGAACGATGACCAGGGCAACAGCTAAAGAGGTGCCAGGTCCATATGGAAGTGGGAAAGGTACCTGGAAGAGGGGCAAGTGCTGAGCAGGCAACATTGTTCTCTCTCGGGCCCCTCCCCTAAACACAGTGCCACAACGTGGTCAAACAGGTTGCCTTGTACTAACGAATACCTAAGGCTCCGCCCCTTACAATGTAACAGGTGAGACAGCTCTACCTAAGACACAGAGGAAAACAAACACAGGCACCTGTCAAGATGAGGAGACAGAGAAGTGTGGCCCAAAAGAGGGAATGGATCAAGGTTTCAGTGAGAGAACTCAGTGATGAGGAGATAGCCAACCTAACAGATGCAGAGTTCAAAACATTGATGATAAAGATGCTTACAGACTTGACAGATATGCTTAAGTATGGCAAACACATAAGGGAAGAAGTGAAGGCTACACTAAATGAAACAAAGAAAAATACACACAAAACCAATGGTGAAAAAAAGGAATCCGGGGTTCAAATCAATGATTTGAAATATAAGGAAGAAAAAAACAGTCAACCCGTACAGAATGAGAAAACAAGAATTGAAATAAAAAAATGAGGAGAGGCTTAGGAACCTCTAGGACAACTTTAAACACGCAACATCCAAATCATAGGGGTGCCAGCAGGAGAAGAAGAAGAGCAAGAAATCGAAAGCTTATGTGAAAAAATAATGAAGAAAAACTTTCCAAATTTGGTGAAGGAAATAGACACACAAGTCCAGGAAGCACAGAGAGTCCCAAACAAGCTAGACTCAAAGAGTATCATACTAAGACACATTATAATTAAAATGCCAAAGGTAAAAGATAAAGAAAGAATCTTAAAAGCAGCAAGAGAAAAGCAGAGAGTTACCTATAAAGGGGTGCCTATATCTATCAGCCTATTTCTCAAAAGAAACTTTGCAGGCAAGAAGGGACTGGCAGGAAGTATTCAAGGTGATGAAAAGCAAGGACCTACAACCAAGACTACTCTATTCAGCAAAGCTATCATTTAGAATGGAAGGACAGATGAAGTGCTTCCCAGACAAGGTAAAGCTAAAGGAGTTCATCATCACCAAGCCATTATTATATGAAATGTCAAAGGGACTTACTTAAGAAAAAGAAGGTTATGAACATTAAAATGACAACAAACTCACAACTATCAACAACTGAGCCTATAAAACTAAAAATAAAAACAAAAACAAACCAAGTAAACCAGAATAGGAACAGAATCATAGGTATGGGGATCATTTTGAGAGTTCTCACTGTCAGGGGGAAGGGGGAAGAAATGGGGAAATTGTGCAGGGACTAAGAAGCATAATTGGTTGGTAGAAAATAGACAGGGGGAAGTTAAGAATAATATAGGAAAGGGTGAAGCCAAAGAACTTATATGCATGACCCATGGACATGAACTAAGGTTGGGGGGGATTACTGGAGGGAAGGGGAGTACTGGGAAGAGGGGAGCAAAGGGAAAAGAAATTGGGATAACTGTAACAACATAATCAATAAAATATACTTAAAAAAAAAAGCCAAATCAGACGTTTTCTCATATTCTTTAAAAACGGTTTGTGTCTCTTAATAATGCGGATGAGGAAAGGCAATGCTATGGAAGCTCATCATTGCCAACACTGTGGCTGCTTATACAGAACTTCCAGAAGAGGCACTTTAAGTCATCCAAAGATATTAATGGCTTATTTATTTGGTGCATGAATCACATTACAGTTGCTTTTTAAGTGTAAGTGGTAGTAGCATATTCTCCCAATTTGCATGGTACATTATTTATAAATAAACAGAATTGATTTGGCAGGATCATCAAGAAGGCATGGCTCTGACTTATTTAGACATCTAAATTCATTAACAATCAATATAATTTTATGGTTAGTTTAAATATTTTTGAGAAGAATGGAACTATGAACCAAGCATTTAGATTTGTGTATAGCTTAGCCTGCAAACCGAAATACTATTGGTGGTCTGGGAGAAGTCTTGGCTTTGCCTACCATTGTCCCTTCTCCCCCAGATTGATCCAACAGTCTTATCTTGAAAGCATGTCAAAAAGATGAGCAACCAAGGTTTAATCTTAATTTTACAACTGATTATGTAAATATAAAATAGAAACTCTTAAAATATCAGTTAATTCTACAATTTTAGTTAAATATAGTCTAATTCAGGCATTCTCAGAGGGATGATATCACTCCAAGGGTGGGAGGTATTGGCTCTTGGTGGACAAATAATCTTACATATCAAAATGGAGTGGCCTCCAAAAAGGCCACCATATATCGTCGTCGTCATCGTCGTCGGCAGCCGTCCGTCTCGAGAGACGATGGCGTAGCTTCTTGAGAGTCTATCTGCACCGCCGAGAATGGCTGTGCAGTCCGACTCGGGAGTGACAATCCCTGCCACACTTGTTACAGGTGAAGGCAGATGGCCGTTGTTGCTGCTGTTGACGCTGCTTCCGCCTCGATCTTTTCTGGACCGCCTCCTCGTTGCGCGCAGCCTCTGCACGTGACGTACCTTGCCTGACCGCGAGCCTCCAGGCTAGGCGGTCGTCTGCTTGAACTTCCCATGTGTTGAGATTGATGGAGCATTGTGTCATGTCCTTTTTGCAGATGTCTTTGAACCGCAGTTTTGGGCGCCCTGTCATCCTCTTGCCTTCTGCTAGCTCGCCGTAGAGGAGGTCTTTGGGGATACGGCCTGCATCCATTCTTTTGACATGGCCGAGCCACCTGAGGCGTCTCTCGCTGAGAACTGCATGCAAACTGCTCATATTGGCTCGCTTCAGCACCTCGGTGTTGGGGACCTTATCCTGCCAGGCGACATGCAGGACGCGTCGCAGGCACCTCATGTGGAAGCTGTTGAGTTTCCTTTCGTGCCTTGCATAGGTGGTCCACGTCTCGCTGCCATAGAGGAGAGTGCTGAGTACGCAGGCTTGGTAGATGCGCAGTCTGGTTTTCTCAGTGAGGCTGGAATTGTTCCACGCTCGCCGGTTCAGTCTGGCCATAACTGTGGCTGCCCTGGCGATTCTCCGGTTGACCTCCAAGTCGACTGACAGAGAGCTCGAGATGGTGGACCCGAGGTAAGTGAAGTCGTTGACAACCTCCAGGGTGTACCCGTCGATGGTGATGCATGGGGGAGTCCCCGTGCCTTGAGCCATAACATTCGTCTTCGTCAGGCTGATGGCTAGTCCGAACTCCTTGCATGCGTGGGAAAGGCAAGTGACTAGCTGCTGGAGTCCCTCTTCGGAGTGTGATGTCAAAGCTGCGTCGTCGGCGAAGAGCATCTCACGGATGAGGACCTCTTTGACTTTGTTCTTGGCTCGTAGACGGGCCAGGTTGTAGAGCTTGCCATCGGATCTGGTGTGAATGAAGACACCCTCGCTGCAGTCCTTAAAGGCGTATTGGAGGAGCATGGAGAAGAAGATTCCGAACAGCGTAGGCGCGAGGACGCAGCCCTGCTTTACTCCGCTGCTGACTGGGAAGGCCTCAGAGGTTGCGCCGTTGTAGGACACCATGCTGTGCATGTTGTCGTGAAAGGACATGACCACAGCAAGCAGATGTGGTGGACAGCCAATCTTCCGTAGCAAGCTGAAGAGACCGCTTCGACTGACCAGATCAAACGCCTTCGTAAGGTCGATAAAGGCGAGGTAGAGTGGTTTATGCTGCTCGTGACACTTCTCCTGCAGCTGGCGTAGGGAGAAGATCATGTCCACTGTTGATCGGCCAGCTCTGAAGCCACACTGGGACTCTGGGTAGACGCGGGAAGCAAGGGTCTGCAGGCGGGCAAGAGCGACCCGGGCGAATACTTTGCCGACGACGCTGAGGAGAGAGATGCCCCGGTAGTTGTTGCAGTCGCTGCGGTCTCCTTTGTTCTTGTACATGGTGATAATGTTGGCGTCTCTCATATCCTGGGGGATGTAACCCTCCTTCCAGCAGAGACAGAGTAGATGGTGGAGCGGCTGTAGCAGGACTGGTTTCCCGCTCTTTAGGATTTCTGGAGGGATTCCGTCGCTTCCTGGTGCTTTCCCGCAAGCGAGGCGGTCGATGGCTTTGCCGAGCTCTGCCGCAGTAGGTGGGGTGTCTAGCTCCTCCATGACTGGTAGGTCTGGGATGGCGTTAAGAGCAGTGTCTGTTACGGTGTTCTTCGTTGTGTACAGCTCGAGGTAGTGCTTGGTCCACCGCTGCATTTGCTGTTCCTGGTCAGTGATGACCTCACCTGTCTTGGACTTAAGGGGGGCGATCTTGGAGGGGATTGGGCCTGTTGCCTTCTTGATACCCTCATACATTCCTCGTGCGTTGCCTATATCGGCGGCTTCCTGAATGCTTCTGCACAGGTTTAGCCAATAGGTGTTGGCACAGTGGCGGGCGGTCTTCTGGACTTTGTTCCTGGCAGCCCGTAGAGCTTGAAGTGTACTGGGAGTGGGCGTGATCTTGTAAGCCAGTAGGGCCTTCCTCTTAGCCTGGATCACGGGTTCCATTTCTTCCCAGTGAGCCTCGTACCAGTCAGCGTTCTTCCGCTCTTTCTTCCCGTAAGCAATAATGGCGGAGTTGTATATGGCGTCGCGGAGACGTGGCCAATTGGATTCGATAATGTCATCTGCCGCCACTCCCTCGCCGAGTGCATCTTCCATCTTGTTGATGAATTGCTGGGTCTTAACTGGGTTGCTGGCACAACTGGTGTTGATGCGTGGGCGACCCTTCATCTTGGAGTGGTGCAACCTCTTCGGCATTATGCGCACCTTGCTTACCACGAGGGCATGGTCCGTGTCGCAGTCTGCACTGTGGTAGCTGCGGGTGAGGAGGGTGCTGCCAATATCCGTTCTTCTGGTGATGACGAGGTCAAGCTGGTGCCAATGGCGGGAGCGGGGGTGCCTCCATGACACCTGGTGGATCTCTTTGCACTTGAAGAATGTGTTTGTCACGCACAGGCCGTGGTGACACGAAAGCTCAAGCAGTCGCTGACCATTCTCATTGATCTTTCCTCTCCCAAAGTTTCCAAGGCAGGTGGGCCAGACCATGTGGTCAGCTCCTACTCTTGCGTTGAAGTCTCCAAGGAGATAGAGAGCGTTACTTCTGGGGATCTTGGATAACGCTTCGTCCAGTGCATGGTAGAACTGTTCTTTCTCTTCGATGGTGGCGCAGAGGGTTGGGGCGTACGCGCTAAGAATGCTGACTGGGCCGAAAGTTGTTGACAATCGGAGGGTAAGTAATCTCTCTGTGCCTCCTGTGGGTGGCTCTATGGAGTTAACAAGCGTGTTCTTCACAGCGAACCCAACACCGTGCTGTCTTGGTTGGTCCGGAGACTTCCCTTGCCAGTAGAAGGTGTAGTTGGTTTCTCTGATAGTTCCATTGTCGGCCAACCGGGTCTCCTGTAGAGCCGCAATGTCGATGTTTAGTCGTGCCAGTTCCCTATCGATGACAGCGGTTTTCCTGGCACCCTTGATCCACGGAAGGTCTGCAGTAAGTCCGGGACACATGGTCCTGATGTTCCAGCTAGCGAGGCGAAGAGCCGGAGGCTTCTTTCTTGTTGTTTGCTTGGAATTAACTGGTGCGGGTGTTTTGTGGCCCACTTTTCGAGAGGCGCCTCTCTGATCCCCACGCACCCAGTGGGGCAGGCGAACCATGGCGAGACGGCACCTAATTGGCTGGGGCTGCCCAGCTTGAGGCGGGCGGTAGCTGTCCAGTGAGGTGCGATGACCTCTCCCACCATCAGAGGAGACCCCTGGCGCTCGTTTCCTTCGCCAATCGGATGAGCTTATAACCGGTATCTGTCTCCTCCCGTGTTGAGTTGACATCTTGCGATGACGCTGGAGTGTCCTCTCCAGTGAAACTGAAGCTACAGAGCCTGGGCAGGGTGATATGGAGGGTCTGCTGTTGCCCATGCAGCAGACCCCCCCTCTCTTCGCAGCTGAAGGGTCCAAGGGAAAGACAAAGTCAATACAGCTTGGCTTCAGGTGCGCCGCAGGAGTTGCCGGTGTTGACTACAATGTCAAACCGCCTTAGGGACTCCGGCTCCGGATTTTCTGTCGGGGTTTACTCCCTTAGCCTTTCCCCTGAAGAGGTATGCCGCAAGGCAGCGGAGGTTTTTTGGAGTCAGAGTTTTCCTTCTCTGATTTTAGAGATGTCCTTCCTCTTTCCTCCTTTACAGGAGTAGAGATGGCCCACTCAGGAAACTACAGAGGCTCATTATATACACAGTTCCAGTTCCACATCTGTTCTCTGTTACCTGTGTTTCAGCCTGAGTTCTAACAGAATACTCAGTCAGTCCATGTTCAAACAGAATATGATACACAATGGAATGCCAACTGTTTTTCTTAGGGTCTCTAATAGGAGGATCCCAGGGTGCAGGGCCCCAGGGCACTAGTCTATGTCAAGGAGGTGACTTGTCTGCAGGATGGTAGAGAGGAGGTCCTCAATCAGAAAATATTTAGACTCAGAACTCAAACGTTTTTATGATGAGACATAGAGTTAAAAAAAGTAAACAAAGTTAAAAATTATTATGTCAATAAAATATACTTTTCTATAAAAACTGAAAACCAGTTTTGACGGTTTTTTTCTTTAACTGTTTAACACAACAGTAAGAGTATTAGTATTGCTCTAGTTATTTTTGTTTGTTTTTCAGTATTCCTCTAGTTTTTAAGTAAATACCATTTCTGCAGAATCACAGCAAGCATTGTCCACTCTTCTGCTTTTTTAGGCCAGAGGGGCAGAGGTCAAAAACACAACATGAAGAGATCCTTGATCTCCTGTAGATTTAATTGTGATCCCGGACACGCATATAATTCCAGCAAGCAGAATGATAAACACGATCGGGAGGCTGCAGCACTCTCTGGCAGTCACTGGAGAGCATGAGACCCCACTGTCCTTTTATTAGGATTTCAAAAGTTACAAAAAATAGAACGGGGGAGGGTGGCTCTTCAGCCAATAGTGAAAGAATTCTTATAATGTATCATTAACGTGTAAAATACAGCTAGGGTAACTTATGACTTAGATAGCACCTATCAAGGATACAAAGCAGACTGGCTAGTCCTCAAGGCCAGCTCCAATTAAGACTTTATTTACAAGGAGGCAGATGGAGTACTTAACAGACTTCTTTGTTCTCAGGATTCCATGACTCAGTGGCCTGTACAGCCTAAAGCCACAGGCGGAGACAAGGCCAGCTTATCTCCTGAGCAACAGGACACCTGGATGGAAGAGCATGTAAACATGCCCCTACCCAGAGATCTGAGTTCCTGCTACAATCTCCAAAGAGACAGGCTTCAGAGACAATAACAATGACAATAACAACAATGTGCTCCCATCACTGTCCCTGGGGCAGGCACATCTCATATCTATGAAAAGTGCCTAGAATCCCTCCACTCAAAAGCTGCCCATGGTGGGGGTGGGGGTGCGTGACACAGGGAGACCCGCAGGCATATAGCACTCCTAGCACAAAGGCTTACTTCAGAATGGATTTTCCGTCACTGATGGGCATATGAGAACTGGATGGACAGTCCTCCTGGAAGGAGGCCACCATATATACACTACCATAAAGTATCATCTGTGATACTAAATTTTAATGGGGCAGAGAACACAATTAGGAAAGAAATGGCTTAAAAGGCTTCATAGAGTGACTATAAATTTTTAAAGGTTGAGAAGCACTGGTCTAAATTAACTCGATTAATACATCAGTACAATCACAACACTAAAACAACTTACTGTAACTCCTGCCTCATTTCACTTCTGAATGGGGCTTGTAATAGAGCCACCAGAAGAGGGATTTGTTCAACAAGTACTTATTGAGCAGCTAGCATGAGCTGTGGGCACTCTTTTGGTGTAGTTAATACAACAATTAATAAGAGAGTTTCTGGCCTAAAGGAGCTCATAGTCCAGGAAGGCAAAGAAACACATGCATGGGAATCTATAGGATAAAGGAATTACTGTTGGGAGAGGGGTATGTTCTGAGTTCTGTGGGTACACACAGGAGCAGCACCAAAGTTAGTCTTGAAGAGTCAGGGAAGACTCAGGAGAGGATGACTCCAGTGCACTTGATACTAAGCTCTACCATAGCCTCCTTTGACCCCTAGGCCTCTCTCATGACAACTTCACACTTCTCAGATATCCAGGCAGTCCAAATAAAAAATGGAGAGCATTTACCTAGACTATATGCTTTCGCCTGTAGTTATTTTAACCTATGAAGGGAAATTAGGCCCTGAGCAAAAATTCATCAGTTCAGGACACTAATACCAAGCACATCACATTAGAAGGGTGTATGTCTGGAGGGGGTTTCTACGGTAACTAGCACCAGTATCCCAGTTTTGGACTTAACATCATCATCATCATCGGCAGCCGTCCGTCTCGAGAGACGATGGTGTAGCTTCTTAAGAGTCTATCTGCACCGCCGAGAATGGCTGTGCAGTCCGACTCGGGAGTGACACGGTATCTGTCTCCTCCCGTGTTGAATCGACATCTTGCGATGACGCTGGAGTGTCCTCTCCAGTGAAGCTGAAGCTACAGAGCCTGGGCAGGGTGATATGGAGGGTCTGCTGTTGCCCATGCAGCAGACCCCCCCTCTCTTCGCAGCTGAAGGGTCCAAGGGAAAGACGGAGTCAATACAGCTTGGCTTCAGGTGCGCCGCAGGAGTTGCCGGTGTTGACTACAACGTCAAACCGCCTTAGGGACTCCGGCTCCGGATTTTCTGTCGGGGTTTACTCCCTTAGCCTTTCCCCTGAAGAGGTATGCCGCAAGGCAGCGGAGGTTTTTTGGAGTCAGAGTTTTCCTTCTCTGTCAGAAACATATATATATTTATTTTTATTATGTATTTTCCCATTACCATTTATCCCCCTTATACCCTCCTTCCACCTTTACCTACCCTGCAATCATCACACTGCTGTCCATGTCTGTGAGATTTTCCTTTTTTGCTCAATCCTGCCATTCCCCATTCTCCACCCCAGAGCTGTCAGCCTATTCTCTATCTATTAGTCTGTCTCTATGCTTTTGAGTTCAGTTTGTTCATTAGATTCCACATATGAATGAAATCATATGGTATTTGTCTTTCTCTGACTGGCTTATTTCACTTAGCATAATGTTCTCCAGGTCCATTCATGCTGTTGCAAAGGGTAAAATTTTATTCTTTACAGTAAAATAGTATTTCATTGTGAAAAAACTACTTGTTTTTAAAACCCAAGGCTTTAATAATTTAAGGCAAAAATCAGGTGAAACCACAGAAATGTGTATAGAGTAGTAGACAACTTGATTTTATAGCTGATTTAACATAACTTGTTCTATATTAACCCAAACTCTGCACTGAAATTTTTTGTCTTAAGTTGGATGGTACTCTGTAAGTGTGGGATGATGACAGCAATATTTTAGATTCGTGTAATACTTTTATAGATCACAAAATACTTTCATATTAATCATCTATGAAGTCTTCATATAATAACTCCATGTACAGTAGTCCCTCTCTATATTGCGGTTCACTTATTGCGGCCTCACTGTATCGCGGGCTCACTGTATCGCGGGATTTTAAAAAATATTTAATTATTTATTGCAGATTTTTCACTATATCGCAAGATTTTGCAGTACTGTATATGTATGTTGTTAAAGTTACGTAGGTTTAAGAGTGTAGAATATGTTTAAGAACATAAGTAGTGTTTATAAAAGTGTGGAAAAGGTTGATAAGGGACTGGAAACGGTTTATAAGTGTGTGGGAAGGGTTTATAAAGCCTTAAAAAATATATAAATAATAAAATAAATGTAAGGTTCCTACTTCGCGGATTTTCACCTATCACGGAGGGGCGGGGGTGGCGTCTAGAACGTAATACCCGCGATGAGCAGGTATTATCACATCCATTTTACAGATGAGAAAACCAAGACTCAATGAGTTCAAATTATTTGCCTAACTAAGATCACTTAGTAGGTGGCAGAGCACATAGTTTGAGTCAAGGGTTCAACTCAGTCATTGAGTCCATAATGTCATGTTCTCTTCCCATAAGCCTTAGAGCTAAGGGTAAGGACTAAATGACTGCTGTCTATGGCTGCCTATAGATCCAAATCCAGCTATAATTTGATTGATACTGGGAATCTTTTAGCCTTGCCTTGATTAGTAGATCTTTGGTGACAGCCAGTAATTAATTCAGAAGCCCAAAGACATGCCCTGAGGAATAAAAGCAAATGGTTTCAACAATGAAATGCTGAGACACTGGGCCAAGAGCGCCAACAGTGCCATCAGAGTATATGATTTGGATAAATTACTGTATTTTTCACACTACTAGATGCACCTGACCCTAAGACACACCTAGGTTTAGAGGAGGAAAACAAGAAAAAAAATATTCTGAACCAAATGGTGTACTAAAATATTTAATGAAATATAACAGAATAATATTTCAACCATGTAAAGTGAACAGCAGTCAACAGTGGTATTAAGAACCATCATCACTGTCATTAACAAATGAGAAGAGACTTTAAGGTTCAAGTACTTTTCTAGTTTTCTGGAAACCCCAGGAACTCATCATTGCTAGTGTCAGAATTTATGAAGCTCAGTTGCTCACAGTCACTGATATCACTTTCTTCGCTATCTTCATACTGACCAGATGCCCTGATATTCAGCAATAAAGTGGGACATTTAAACGTCCCCAGGGGTTTCACATGGGCCCACCGCTTTCTCTTTTAACAGCTGTCCCCACCGCTGACAGGTCAGGTAATACACATCACGGTCTGTGATGCAATATTTGCTCCATAAGATGCAGAGACATTTCCACCCCACTTTTGGGGGGAAAAAATGCATCTTATGGAGGGAAAAATACAGCACTTAACTTTCACAGGTCTCAGTTTCCTCATCTGCAAAGCAGGTACAGTAAAAATGCCAAAAAAGATACATTGTAAGTATTACATTACACACACACATGCATGCACACACACAGGCTTTGCTAATTCTGAAGTGCTCCGATACTTAGATTCCTCTTCTCATTCTCTCTGTCCCATCTTGGCAAGGCAATAATTCAGTAAACATGAGCTACATGCACAGCACCAAACCAATGATATGAGAAATCCAAAGACACGTGATACAGAGCCTGCTCTTGGGGAACTCAACTAAACAACGCAAGACAGAGAGTGTTAGGAGCCACTGCAGAGGTACAGGTGAGTGCGTGAGAAGTTTGGAAGGGAAGAGAACAGGGAAGGTTTCACAGAGGAAGCGCATCTGAATTGGGCGCTGAAAACTGGGTGCAATTCAGACATCCAGAGCTGGGTATGAGGCAGTTTCAGACAATGAAAATGACAAGCACCATGGCACAGAGAAGGGAAGCCACAGAATGGACACAATGGCCCAGGTTAACTGAGCCACATTATTCCTTCTGCCAAACACGGTGCCGCTGCCCAAGGCACCACAATAGCCATGGCGCCAACAGGTACACTTGCACCCTCTGCTCCCACCATTGAGGGCTACAGTTATCAAATTAGTGGTGTTTGTTCCCAAGCCTATTTAGACCAAGTGTACTTTACATTGTAAATTTAAATATCACATACCCAAGAAAAGAAACACCTTTGTTTCTATTAAGAATTAAGTTAAATGCTTTAGAGAAACTCAACTTAGAAAAGTTGTTTAAAATTACTATCAAAGTAGGTGTGGGCAAGACCCCTACATAAGGTTGGGAAGGGTGACTGTCAGGACTGGGGAGAGGGAGGAATAGGGAGCTGGTGCTGTTCAATGGGGACAGAGATTTAGGTTTGCAAGATGAAAGAGCTCTGGGGATAGATGGTGGTCATGGCTGCACAACACTGTGAATGAACTTAATGCTATAAACTGTACATTTAAAAGGTGTTACGTTGGTAAATCTTATGTTATGCGTATTTTACCCCAAATAAAAAGAAAAGAGAAAAATAAGATTAGGAAGAAATAAAAATCTAGGTAAATCCAATGCTCAGATTGCTTCACATGTCTTTAAATTCTCACGTGAGTTTAAAGAAGCTAAACTAGAAATTGTTGATAATAATAACGGCAAACACTTAGTGCTTACTCTGTATGAGGCACAGTTCTAAGCAGGTTACATATATTAACTTATTTAATCTTCCTGAAGAGCCAATAAGGAAGGCACTATTCTACCGTCTGACGAGGACAGTTAGGCATGGAGAGGTTAAAAAGCATGACCAGGATCACAACACCAATAATGGGCAGAGTGAGAATCCATAGAGAATATAGCTCCAGGTTGTGCACTCTTTTCTTTCTTTTTAAAGATTTTATTTATTTTTAGAGGGAGGGCAAGGAAGGCAGAATGAGAGGGAGAGAAACATCGATGCTCAAGAGAACCATGGATCAGTTCCCTCCCATACACACTTAACCCTGGACCAAGCCGCAACCCAGGCATGTGCTCTGACCAGGAATCGAACCCACAACCTCTCGGTCTACAGGACAATGCCCAACCCACTGAGCTACACCAGTCAGGGCCAGGTTGTGCACTCTTAACTCCCACTGTACTAAGAAAAGAAGATAAGGAGGCACTCTAGGGGAGGACTCATCAACATAAAAAAAACAAAAAACAAAAAACAAAAAACATTGATCCCAAATCCAAAGGTTGGCAAAGAAGGTACATTTATGTTTTCTAAAAATTGAGGTTCTGCAAACCTTTCCTTTTTAGTGATTTATCATCCCTTTAATCAATTTCCCTAATGAACCAACTATCACGCAAGAAAAGCAGTGGATAAGACATTTCTACTCTCTTCATTTTAACTAGAGCCAATGATGCCCTTGTAGTCTGAGAAGCAAGCAGTCAGCCCACACAGGTAATCCACACCAACGAACGGTTCAGCTGCCTGAGCTCACAGAGATGCAAGAGTTCCCCAACACACACGGACATGACTCTGAAGCAAGCTGGTAACAATGTGCAGTTTTTATATGACAAAATGTAGGCTTCGCTGTGGTCCCTGGAACCTAGGAGAAAGTCCAATTGCATCTCACATGGTTTATTGGAATAGAAACTCCTATAAAAAACCTTTCCAAGCAGAGAAAGCTGTATGTGCGTGCGTGTGTGTGTGTGTGCGTGCATGCACACTGATGCAATACATTATGCAAGTTATGTACCTATGTACATAAAATGTGTCTGCATCTATAATTTGAACTAGCTGGGCTTTCAGGAAAGTCTTCTAGGCTAGGTTTAAGGAAGTTCCTGGAACTAAAACTGGAATTTTCCTTCTCTTTGTCTTCAAAAGCAGTGTACAAGCTAAATGCATTTTCTAAGGGTCAGCTCTGACATCTTTTTTTTTTTTTTTCTTTCTGTCAAGGATTGGAGTGAGAGGAGGCTGGTTAAATTAATCCAAGTCTTTTCCTCAACCAACTACGCAGAGGAGTTGGAAGCAATGTGCTTTTTAATGGTGTTGATGGAAAACCCCGAACTCCAGGATGAAGAGTACAGATTTGGCGGCAAGAAAGAGAGTTGATAAGAGCTGCATTATTTCATAATCAACTTAGCTGTTTTGGTGGTGATGGGGTCCTAAGGCAAAGACAGTGATTAAAAGGGTATCCCCACTCTTCTGGGATTACCCTCATCTGCATCCCCATCACTCACTGATCAGAGGACAAACTAGGATGTGCGGATGGCTTTGCATCCAGCACAGTGCCACCATGGTTGCTCCTATCACCTGGGACTGCAGATACCACTGAGCTAGATAGACACCAATGGGGCACAGAATGAACATCTACCCCCAAGTGGCAAGAGTGCTGGAAAATATGAGCTTTTCCACATTTGTTAATATCAAAAACATCTGGATAAATAAGTGTTATAATTTTCACTTGGTAGAGATATCCATTATGTAGGTCAGTATAAATTATATTCCTTGACCATCAAAATAACTAATGAAAATAAGTTCAAAGTGACTTTCAAAATATAAATTTGAAGCTGCAGATACATCAATAACTAATTCCGTACTGTGTTCTCTATCTTGGCCCTTCTGCAAATTAGGGATAATTGTACTTGCCAGACACTTCTTCAGAGGTTGGTGAAAGGATAATGTGTGTAAAGCTTGTTGGTTTTTGTGGATGAAAGGTTTTTGATTAGTACAAATTATAAAGTATTACTATTCATTAGAAATAACAAATGAATTATTTCAGCTTCTAATGCATCTCTGACATCTGCATGCTATTGTACACAGGAGCATAGTCTTGAGAACACACCCTGAAGCACCGCTATTAAACACAACTACATCCCTCTACCATAAAAAGAACACTTTAGAGTAGCCTGAAAAACCTGAAAAGTAAGTCCCATATTTCTTTGTCCCTTTATCTCAAAAGCAGAAAAAATAAATAATTAGAAACGTGGACAAGAAGCTTTCACCATTGTACTTGGTTAAAGATCAGATGTTTGGATCCCAGCTTGATAATGGCCACCGTCTTGATCAGCGCTCCTTCACAAAGCGGGCTCCTACTTCACACACAGGGAAGGGTCAAGGTCTCCAGCATGGAGAATACATGAAATTTTCCATAGAGGAGCTGCTCCATAGAACCTGATTATTGTGTAGACTTGATATCATTTTCCCCTGTCGCCCATGCCAGAAATCATCCATTTCTTATCTATAGCATCTTCTAAATTATGCTATATATGGTCTACTTGCTCCTACATTCACTGCCTTTACTTATATTGTTTCAGGATCCTGCTTTTTCAAAATCACTTAGTCTGAGCCTGTGTGTTAATTAGCAAGTACTGACACATTCTCAAGGTTGGGCTATCTTAGTCTGTTTGTACACAATTATCTATGAAAGTGGAAATTGGAAAATTATCTTCCTATCAATATTCTCCATTAATTTTCATTACATTGATACTTTTAAATAAGTAAGTTAAACTTTGTTATGCAACATTTCTAATTACAGAGAGGGAGAGAAGGAGATAGAGAAGGGAGAAGTAGAAGGGGAGGAGAGAAAATAAGAATTGGCAATACAAATTTAAACTAAGTCATTTAGAGCTATTATAATTTATTGGCAATTTCAGTAAAAAAAATGCTTCCTTTGGTAACAACTGTATTGAGATAAGATTCATACGTTATACAATTCACCCATTTAAAGTGTTCAATTCAACGGCTTTTAGTAATATTCACAGAGTTGGGCAACCATCACCATAATCAATTCTGAAACATTTTTATTACTCCAAAAACAATCTCCATACCCTTTAGCTCTTATCATCCAAACCATCAAACCCCTTCGGTCCTGGGCAACCACTAATCCATCATTTCTGTCTCTATAGATTTCCATACTCTGGACATTTGAAATACATGGAATCATACACTATTTGGTCATTTGTGACTGGTTTCTTTCACTTAGAATAATGTTTCAGAGGTCACCATGTTGTCCCATGTGTCAGTATTTCATTCCTTTTCATTGTCAAATAATATTCCATTGTATGTATATATCACATTCTATTATCCATTCATTAGTTGATGGACATTTGAGCTCTTTGCATTTTTGGCTATTATGAACAGCCAAAAAATGCTGCTATGAACATTCATGCATAAGCCTTCGTGTGGACACAGGTTGTCATTTCTCTTGGGTATATATCTAGGAGTAGGATTACTGGGTCATATAGTAACTCTATGTTTAACATTTTGAGACTATTTTATATCAGTATCAAAAAACTTTAAAAATTAAACAATTCAAAAAAAATCACAATAAAAAATTTCAAATACTTAAAACTAGTGAAAATACTACTACCAAAACTATCAAGAGGCAGCAAAAGTAGTTCTTTGATGGAAATTTAAAACTTCAATTATATTATGAAGAAGGAGCAAAAAGTAAAAATATCAATGAACAAAGTAACAAGTTAGAAAGAGAACAACAGAATAACACAAGATATTTGAAGGAAGGAACAAAAAGTGGAAACCATAAACTAATGAAACATAAAACAAATATTCAATAGAAAAGGATCATGAAGCCAAAAATTTTACCAAGGATAAAAGAGAACACACAAATAAGTTAAATTATAAAATAAAATGGGACCATAACTACAGATGCAACAAAGATTAAAAAGATGAGAAAAACACTGTAATAACTGCATGCAGATACAATTCTTAGAAAAAATACAACTTTCCAAAACTGGCCTACAAAGAGAGAGAAAGGTTAAATTCTCTTTAATAACCATTTTTAGAAACTAGCTTATTAGTTTAAAAAACAAACAAACAGAAAAACTTCCCAAAAGGAAAACATGAGGCCTAGAGGGCTTTACAGGTAAATTCTATAGAACAGTCAAAAAACAGATTATCCAAATCTTATACAAATTCTGAAAATAACAGGGAAAAAAGGGGCTACGCAAGATACAAAACGCACAGACCATAAAGAAAAAGTTTAACAAATTCAACCACATTAAAATGAAGAACTTCTCATCAAAAGACACTATAAAGAATTTTTAAAAGAAAAACAACCAAAGATAAGTATTTGCTATACACAGAACTGTCAAAATATTAGCATCTGTTGTACGTAAAAACTCCTTTAAGGAGTTTCCAGGAAGGAAAAGAAGCCAAAATTCTCCACAGGATAAAAAAATGTATACCCTGAAATAGGTAAATAATAAAACCCAAAAGGTGGCTTGGAGATTGTTCAATGGCTCTTGGAGGGGGGTCTGCTAGGAAGTTAAACACGATTGTCTTTCACAATAAACCTTAAAATGGACTTGGTATTTTTCTACCACAGGCTACGTCTTCCCTTCCTGGACAAGTGGCTCAGTTAAAAACTCAAGTCTAGAAGTGCGAGTTGTTGTACTGTTCACCGACAGTGAGGTCCAAAGACCTCCCAGTGATGGCCTTCTGAGAACACTGTAACCCCTGCCCCTACCTGGGTCTGCTTCAGGCCAGGAAGCTTGGAGTGGGAGGGGAAGATGAGGTCAGCTTCTTCATGCTCCACTGCATCCTCCCTCCCTGGCATTCCGGGCCCTCCATGGTTGGGCCCAGAGAGAGGAGGCAGGAGAGAGTGAATTCAGCCTTAGATGGTCAGTGACACTTGTAATCTGAACTGTGTCCCCTCGAAATCCATGTGCTGAAGTTCTATCCCCCCAGTATCTCAGAATGTGACTATATTTGAAATAAGATCTTTAAACAGGTAATTAAGTGAAAATGAGGTCATTGGGGGTGGTCCCTGATTCAGTACAACCGGTGCCTTTATCAAGAGAGAGATTAGGACCCGGACGCACACAGAGGGAGAACAGCATGTCAGGTGTTTACCAGACAAGGAGGGAGGCCCCAGAAGAAACCAACCCCACTGAGGCTGATCTCAAACTTGCAGCCTCCAGCACTGTGGGAAAGGAATTTCTAGGTTTAAACCACCCAGTCTGCGGTACTTTGTTATGGCAGCCCTAGGAAATTAATACATTTGGTGTTGTGGTTCCCTCTGTTTGTGATAGGTGGATGAGGGAGGTACTTTTCCTCCCTGGCCACTGCTGGCTGCTTATAACTGCAACCACCTGCTCCCTAACCCCTGGGCTTCCAGCAATCCACCCCACAGATGTGTTCTTTGCCCTCTAAGTGGTCCTCTTGGTAGAGAGAATTTGTAAAAGACCCCAGGCTGCCTCCTTAGCACAGGGTCCTATTCTAGAAAACGCACACCCTTGCCCCACCATGGTGGCCACACAGCTAGGTCCCAGTCTGGTTGTGTTGTCTTTCCACTGCAGACAGCTCTTGCGACAGCTTTAGCCTTCGCCCTCCCAGGGCAAGAATTACACATAAATTCTTTCCTTTCCCAAATTCTAGGAGCAGAGGTTAAGTTCCCCACGTGCTCTCCTTGAGGCCTCCGCCCCTCGGCTTGAGGTCACATTCAAGGGTGGCTTTACCAGCTCTCCCTGGGGACTGTGTATGGGAGGGTGCCTCATTCCCTAGCAGCTCCTCCAGAGAAATCCCCGCTGTGTAATGCTGACGTAAAGCATTTTACAGTTTCCTAGAGTGTCCTACATGCGTGATCCTCTCTACAGAATGCAGGGCTTGGCACCATCTCCACTGTCCTAGGTTCTGTGCTCTGCTGACTTTGGTGAGCAGACTTAACTTCCAGGTCCTGCTGCCCATGTCCCTGTATGACACAGAGGAATCTACCAGCAGAAGTGACTGAGAGACAGAGGATTCTAGTTCCCCTTCAGTTGGGCTTGTCTGGAACAAGGTAAAAGAGAGGAATTTTAGACTAGCCCCAGAGGCCAGGGGATGGTGGAGCCTGGGATTCACTGATGGCAGAACCCCGAGACCCCACCTTCTTGAGGGCAGGAGCCAAAATGCACCCTGCTTTCGGACACCAAGCATCTAAGATCTGTTTTTCACACAGCAGATGACCACTGGACATGCCTTAAACTGAATTCCAAATCCACGGGCCTTTTGAGAGCCTGACTACACTGGCGCTCATGGAGAAGCTCATGAAAATTGAAGGCAACTGATAAATTGTTATTACCCTCCTGACCATTTTCAGACACATTTCAGTATCTGTGGGGGATCCGTCAACGTGAGAATGTTGCCGTCATGCTGTGTGGGCGCCCTGTGATTTACCTCCTCTTGCCGGCCTGCCAGCCTTCCCCACCACTCCTCAGGGCCGGCCTGGTGCTGTTCCTCACCTGCGCTCAGGACTTCCTGCTGGACTCGCCTTCCTGCCCGCCACCTCCAGCCCGGTCGGCTCCTACAGGACACCTTTCTGATTCCCAGCCAGAAATCTCCTCTCACACCTTTGAGTTCTCAGAGCTTTCCACCTGGACGTGTCTTGTAGCCCCTCAGCGCATACCTTTAAATTAGGATTACCTTCTCTGCTTTACCAGAGAAGAATTACAATTTACTTCACAAGGACCTTTGTATCTTTCACAGACAAGTATGTTGAATGGCGCTCAGCAAGTACTGAAAGAACTTTCACATACATGTGTGTTTTAACAATGCACATAAATTATTCTTCAGTGATGGGAAAGACAGACAAAAAATGTTAATTCAAATTTTTAATTTAGCCCTGGCTGGGTGGCTCAGTTGATAGGAGTCTTGCCCCGTACACCAAAAATGTTGTGGGTTCAATTCCCAGTCAGGGCGCACCTAGGCTGGGGTTCGAATCCCAGTTGGGAAGCATACAGGAGGCAACAGATCAAAGTTTCTCTCTTCCAATGATGTCCCACCAACTCTCTTTCCTTTCCTCTCTCTCTAAAAAGAGTTATGTTTGTTTTTTTCAGAAAGTAAAAATCCACATAGAAATGCTTAGAAATATTTTTAAATTTGCTATTTATCTATTAGCAAATCATATCTTATATCATCTACAATAATGAGTAAGATAAATTTGATCATCATACTGTCTACCTAACAGCTATCCACACTCCCAACCACCATACACACACTTTCCTTGCTTACAGAATACCAATGCAGCTTAGGAGTCAGGGTGTCAGGCAACTGCAGACAAACTGGAATCCTCTGATGTATCAGGCATAAGGTGTTTTGCTGTGTTTTGTTTTTTGCATTTTTAATTTTTATTTTTCAATTACAGTTTACTTTCAATATTATCCTGTATTGGTGTCAGGTGTACAGCATAGTGGTTAGACAGTCATATACTCTACAAAGTGTTCCCCCCACTACCCCCAGTACTCAGGGGTAAGTTTTGACTGTTCTAAGACTTCCTGGCCATTGCGCTCCTCTGTTCAGTGACTGGTATAGTCACAGGCATGTGAACAACTCTAGCCAAAGAAATATAAGGGGATGTCTTCTGAGGAAGTTCTTGGAAACGCTTCTCCTTCTTACAAAAAGACACAAAAATGGAGTATCAACCCCTTTTCTTGACAGTGGATATTGAAGTTGAGGACTTAAGATTCCTGAAGCTGTGGCAGCCACCCAAGGCCAATGAGGGAACACTGTCAAAGCTGAGAATAGCAGAGTAGAAAGCTGGGAAGAACCTGAATTCTTGATGATTTTTTTTCAAGTCACTGAATTAACGACCCTGGAACTTCTTGACTTATAACTGTGTAAAAAGTACACATTTCTATTTTTAAGCCAATTTTAGTTGAGATTTCTGTTACTTTCTGTCAAAAGTATTCTCAATAATCTACATATCGGATCTCATTAAATTCTCACAACAATGGTGTGAAGCAGGCGTTTTACAAATGAAGCGAATGCAATAGGAGCAAAAAGTTAAATGGCTGTGCCAAGGTCACATGTCTATAAATGGCATAACTGGATCTGAAATCAGGTCTGATTCCAAATTTGGTGTTCCTTCCCATGAAACCTGATGACACACAAAAAAAAGCCTAGAGCAAGAAAACATACTGTCAAATCATCTTGACATCCTTAACACGTCTAACTAAGGCAGCAGTGCCTTCACGGAAATAAAGACTAGCCACTGAGGACAAGGACTAATTCTGTCAAACGCCCTGGGATTATGATCGAATCACTTAACTTCCCTCAATTAGGAGGCTCATATTCTTCAACTGTAACTTCAAACAAGTGCAATCAAGACAAATCTGAAAATATTTAGTGCCAACTATTTTTATACAACAATTTGGCATTGTGGGAGACACAATACACAATAAACCAGATAATAGCCTGTCCTTAAGGAATTTGTTCACCTGAGAATCTGAGTCATAGATACCTGAAATAGCTAAGATACACACACTAGGACTCCATAATATATATTAGTCCGTATGACGTCAACAATGGTATAACAAGTGCAAAACACAGCATGAAACTCAAAGGTAATATGGATCCCAGTCAGCTATCGAACATCACTGAATAACCAATAAAATATCTCATGCCTCTTAAGAATTATACACAACCATATGAAATTCCTAATGTCCAACCATTTTTTTTCCCACTACAAAAATGGCAATTTTGTATGTTTCAACCTTGCTAAGCCCAGAGACACAGCAGAAAATAAAAAGCATTTGATGTTGTGAGAGAGTCAGAGATCTAATCCGGCATTAACAATACAACAGACCAGTGCTTGGTAAGAGAGTGGGTACAGGGCGGGGTTAGAGCACATGGGGAGACACCGAACCAATACTCATGGGGTCAAGGAAGGTTTCCCCGAACAGGAGATGCCTACAATGGGTTCTCAGTGGGAATTAGCTTTGATATGACTGATTTCTTAAACGTCTCAGGATATTTATTTTTAAATAAATGTTCATACTCCCTATTTTTCATCCATGACATGTGTCTCGAGAGCCAGTGATTTTATATTAATTAATTCTCTTAACAGAATTATGTTGAGTAGCTGACATAGAAAGCATGTAACATGTGCTTTAATCATCATCCCATCCATCAAGGTGAGAATTAGAATCCTGATTTTACTAATGAGGACCCACAGGCTCAGATACCCTAGACGATGTAGCCACTTGGTAGCAGAGCCCAGAAGGAATTATGGCAGAATACAAGGTAAAAAAAAAAAAACAGCATGATCCCTATATAATCATGGCCTAAATGCCCTTAAAAAAACTCAGCCATCCAAGGAAAAAACTATTAACTTCTACTCTAAGGCAAAAACCTATTCTGGTTACTGAGCATGCTCACAAGACTGCCATAATGCCCTGTCTGACTACCACCTAAATAGTGCCGATAAGACTTGGAGCTCCAATAAACTTCAAAGGTCCAAGCCAGAAGTCAAATTAGTCAGAAGGGGCTTTGGAGATGACTAGGTCCTTTGAAATCAACTTTAAAAGACCATTTGAAATATTTAAAGCTTCATGAAAAGCTGTACTCACAAATGATAACCATTTCAGCACTTTCTTTCAGGAGTTGCCATGAGACTGCAGGAAGATAGAGCCGAAAATGACTTAGGAATTGCAGCAGATTCTGCAAACTCTTCACTAGAAAGCTGCTTCCTCATCTTCATCTATGGAAGCCCACCCATGTTGCCTCTCCTGGGCTCCCTGGCACCTGCTGTGGCCACGTGACTGAGCTCTGCCAAGTAAGTGAGCAGAAGTGGCGTGTGCCGTTTCTGAGCCGAGGCCTTTAAGCACCAGGTCTGCCCTCCCCAAGCCCTCTCTGTCCATGTGATAGACTAGACGGAGGTACAACAGGGTCACAGAGAGAGCAGAGCCACAAAATGGAAGTGGTCTGGCTCCCTGAATCAGCACAAAAGGAAAGCTGCCCATGGACCAGGAAGGCCTGCTTTTGATTGTTACATGAACAAAAAGCAGATCTGCATTGTGTTTGAGCCATGCACATTTTGGGGGTCTATGTGTATAACAGGCAATCCAACCCCACAGATAGTGGCATAACCAAGTCAAGAAGCAGGTGTGTATGCTCCCTCCTGTGTAATAAAGTGATTTATGAAACAGATGGCTCAGACAGAGCCCCAAACGAACTCCATAGCGCATCTTCTGACTCAGAACAAGGAGGTACCCCCCGCTGTACCTGGCTCTCAGGCCCAGTACCCCTCAGTCCAGGGATACTACTACAAAGCGTTTGGGGAAGTGAGATCTGGAGAATAAGTAAATGAATGATTCAACTGACAATTTAACAAGATGGTAAACATAGAGTTACAACAGATATCAAAACAGTAGGCAAAATGGGAAGAAGAAATGGAAAAAGGGTTCAGAACTTGTCCCTGGCATAATATGTATTTTGATAAGGGTTTTGACTACCCATCTAAAGAGTTCTTTTTTTTTTAATAATGTATTTATTTATTTGTTTGTTGTTTTGTTTATTTATTTTTAGAGAGAGGGGAAAGGAGAAAGAGAGAGAGAGAGAGAGAAACATCACTGTGTGGTTGCCTCTCACTTGCACCCCCAACTGGGGACCTGACGTGCAACCGAGTCATGTGCCCTGACTGGGAATCGAACCAGCGACACTTGGCTCGCAGGCTGATGTAAAGAGTTCTTAATGCAAACAAAATTTATGTAAATAAGTAGCCAAAGAACTATAAATAAGATGACCATTTACTTATAAGAAAGATGTCCCTAAGTATTAATCCATTACATCACTAAAGTTTTCTTAATAAAGACTTTTTTAGACATATACCTGCAAATGAAACAGGACTAAGGAACAAGAACCTTGACTCAGATGTTCATGAAATGAAAACCATAAGAAGGGAACATGTTTGGAGTTCTAGATACAATTAAAAGTATATGCAATAATACTGAGTTATTTGAGGCTCTTTGACTTCCAGAAACTACCAGATTTGATCCAAATATCAGTAAATTTGGTCCTTTATACTTTACACTTTGTAAAGGGGAAAGCAAGAGGACAACACTGGAACTAGATGCAGTGAATCATATTTTTTTAATGGGGTAAGAAACCTTAACAGTTGGATCTATAGAAATAGAACTTGATGGGATTTTAGAAAGCTTCCTGCTCAATTTACTAATTTTATATATGAGGAAATTTAGGCACAGAGAGGCTGAGTCACTTTCCCAAGGTAACAGCCTTTTGGTAAGAAAAAAGTGGAATAACTTCAGGTCTGCTGATTCCTCAGACCTGGTTCTTTGACTCTGATAGTATAGAAGAAAGATCAAACTTAATCTCAGAAAAATATCTGTACTATACTTTCCATTAGCTAAATCATATTAAGA
Organism: Furipterus horrens; assembly: GCF_987537825.1. Lineage (NCBI taxonomy): Eukaryota > Metazoa > Chordata > Mammalia > Chiroptera > Furipteridae > Furipterus > Furipterus horrens. The sequence continues at coordinate 34,374,708 of NW_028327180.1, forward strand.
GGACAAGATATGTGACCTAAGATTAGTATCATCTCAGATTGGCTAGGATACATTGTATGAAAATAATTTCATTGATCTTGAAAAAGTATTAACGACATTTAAAAAAACATCGCCCTTATTTCTTCCACTATCACCTACCGCTGTTGTTATAAAAATCTAGGTCTCAAGTAATGAGGCATACACTTTCTTATTTAGAAAAGCTAACATTATTTTTCATCATCATAATGGTTATGCACTTTCAATTATACTGAGAAAAAACATCAAATCATCAAATCCCTTTTAATTCTACCTTTCTTAACCCTGAAGGATATTTCTTCCAGATTTCACCAGCTGATATAATTCAGATGATAAAAAAAAAAAAAAAAGATCCTTTCTTTATTACTTAAAGGGAGCTGTAAATCCAATGCAGACCTCAGGGGGGTAGGGACAAAGGGAGAGAAGGAGGGAGACTCATTTGCTTATTAGGTTTCCATAAAAAATTAAGAATAACAAGCAGATCTAAATCTGCCACAACTGAAGCCTGTATCAGTTGCTACTGAAACATTAAAGACTTTTCTTTCAAATCGCAATCACCCTGACTTTCTGTTGTCGCCTATATATACGTGCTGCTCCAACTGATGAGATGTTATTAATAAAGGAAGAGATGGCTACAAATTAAAGCAAGCCCTGCTTAATCACATTAATCCAGAGCAAGTCAAAGGCTTCAATTTTCGAAATAATTTTGGGCTTAATGCCTTGGAGATGGGCAGACTGCTCCATTGAGGCAGCAGCTGGTCCAATTTAAGCTGCATTGTGAGGCCGGAATTGTCAGGCCCTTACAGAAACAAGGGAGCCTGACAGTTTTCAGGATGCAACCAAAACTGCTGAGACAAAGAAAACTGCAAGACATTGAAAGGGCCCTGTGACAATTACAGGGCGGCCCACTGTTGGTGGGTTGTATATGATTAACCAACTCTCACGGTTGGATGGGGTGGCACGCACTTGCTACGACTGTGCCCCCGGCCATTGAGCCCCAGACAGCTGCTGCAGGAAGCGCAGTCAGGGAGCTGCTGCTCTAGGTTACCGATTAGAAAAAGGCCTGACCATAAAGAAACGATTAAGGACCAGCATGGAGGCCACCTCGCCCCGGCTGCCTGCCTCCTCCAGAGAGACGGTGGCTGCGCCTCGGGATAGGTGCCAGCAAGGGAACACTGCCGGAGCATCAGAGGGACAGGAGCGACAACCCTGAGGCCCAGGGAACAGGTTTTCAGCAGAGGGATTTTTATTTTCCTGAGCAATTATCTTAATGATTTTCTGACTCAATGGCTTTTAAAACTAAAAAAGTAGGTTAAAAAAAGTTCTGTGTTGTGAATCCAGGTATATAATTTCTTTTCTTTTTTTAAATTGAACTTATTGGGGTGCCACTGGTTCATAAAACCACACACTAAAACATCATCAGCACACTGCATTGTGCACCCACAGCCCCAAGCACGGTCTCCTTCAGTCCTCTCCCCGCCACCCCCGCCCCACCCAATGCCCACCTCCACCCACCCCCACCCCCTCTCCCTTTCATTTCTAATCCCAGATGTGTAACTCTGGCTATGTGATGTTAGGCAATTGACTTTATTCTCTGGGCTCTACTTTTTCACGAATCACACCAAGGTTCCAGCTTTGTGGAACAAACAGAGCTGAGCCACTCCAAATTTCCTATAGCATCCCTTACACTTACATATTTTCTAACGCACGGGAGACGCCACTGCACAGTGACGAAGAACACACCATTGTTAGGATTTATGTCACCGCTGAACAATGAAGGGGCCCTACTGAGGAAATGCTCTGCAGGATTTCACTTCTGTTTGGCATTGCAATTCTTTAGAATTCCTACATGTCAGAAAAAAACCACATCCAGTTTCAAACAGTAAAATCATACCATTATGTCTCAGACAAGGCTTGAACTAGGGAAATAAACTGTGGCAGACAAAAGAGACCTGGGTCCTAGTCCCAGCTTTTCTGCTTAGACAATTGTAGGCTAAACTTCTGAAACTTCCTTATAACAAATTGCATAGATAGATAGATGGATAGATAGATCAATCACCATACTATTGGTTCTGTTTCTCTAGGGGAACCCTGATTAATTCAATGAGCTTCTGTGAAATACAAAGTAAAGAAAATGAGCAGAGGAAATTTCCTTAGATGAGGAAATAAGTTTTCATAAAGTTTTGGAGGCATGAAAGGACTCAACATGCTTGGCTGGAGAGTAGAAAAGACTGAGGAAAGAAAAAGGTTAAATTGTGAGGATTTAGAAAAATAACACTCATGGAAATTAAATAAATCATTTAGTGGAATTCCATGGTAAACCACTTTATAAAAGAAACAATTCCCTTTGTAATGCAAATACACAGTAGATAAATCTGAATTTTTAAATAGAGATAAAACTGTTTTTAATTGAATTTATGGGCAGGTGTTTCTTGCATGTAAAATGCACAGTAATGTATTCCTAAAATTATATCTATTTACTTCTATTTCACAGTCTGCCTAATTCCTGGAAAGATGGTTTTAAAGAATTTTTATTATGGAAGTTTTCAAACATACACAAAAGCAGAAATAATAGCAAATTACTCACCTATCCTCCAGATGTAAAATTACCAACATTGTAACATACTTAATTAATCAATCCCTTTTTTCTTTTTTCTTCCTTTGTTCTTTTATTCTGTAGTATGGTAAAGCAATTTTCTCACATCATTTTACATTTAAATACTTTCATATGTAATTGCTAAAAATAAGAATATTTTTGTTCATAACTGCAATACCGTTATCTCATCCAATAATATTACAGTCAATCCTTAGCGTCATCTAATTCCCAGTCTATATTCAAATTTCCCTATTACCAAAAAAATGTATTTTTTAAAGTTGTTCTTTTTTCAAATCAATTGCCATCCAATGGTCCACACATCATATATGATATTTATGTCTCATAAATGTTATATAGTCCAACCATGCTTTTTTTTTTCAGGCTCATTTTTTTTAAAAAATTATTTGTTTGTTTGTTTATTTATTTATTTTTAGAGAGAGGGGAAAGAAGAAAGAGAGGGAGAGAAACATCACTGTGTAGTTGCCTCTCACTCGCGCCCCCAACTGGGGACCTGATGTGCAACCTAGTCATGTGCCCTGACTGGGAATTGAACCAGCAACACTTGGCTCGCAGGCCGACGCCAGCCATGCTTTTTTAACTTACTGGCATATTTAAGAAACCAGGTCCATTGTCCTTAGCATACCCTAGATATATCTTATTGATTCCTCATGGCACACATCATGCAAGGTGTTTCTCTTTTCACTTTATTTCCTGGTAACTGAATGTGGGATATAAGGTATTGAGTTTATTTAGGTTCAACTATTGTAGCACAAATTCTTCCTATATGGTGCTGTGTATTTCATCTGCACCAAATCAATAGATGTATAAGTGTGGCTGTTCCACTTTTAGTGATTGATCAGTGGATTCATGTGGTGACAGCCATCTAGCCTAGTTCCAGAAACACTTGTCCTAAAGGTTTTGACCTGAAGAATATTGCCTAAAGAAACTGTTTCATTAGAAGTTGAAAAATGGTAATTTTCCTAATTCTACAGCTACTTTTACATTAACAGCAAGAATTCTTCTATAGAAATGAGTTTTGGTCCATAAATAGGACAATTAATGTATGAAATAGGAGTCAACTGCAATTGGCATATAATAAATTGCACATACTTAAAACATAACGTGAGAAGTTTTAACATATGTATCCACTCTTAAAACCACCACCATAATGTAGGTAATGAACATAAGCCACCATCACTCTCAGACGTTTCTCCATTTACCTTTGTGACCCTTTCCATTCCTTGCGGGAAACCATTTCTGTTCCTATTGTTTGTAATACATGTTATGTAATATGAATCATATAGAATGTACTCTCTTTTGTCTGGCTTCTATCATTTAGCATAACTGTTTTGAGATTCATCCATACTGTGTTGTGTATCCTTATTGCTGAGTAGTATTCCATTGAATGGATGTACCACATTTGTTTACTCATTCACCTATAACGACATTTGAATTGTTTCTCATTATGAATAAGATTGCTATAAATATTCTTGTGTAGGTTTTTGTATAAGTTTTCATTTCTCCCGGGTGAATACCCAGGAGTGAGATTGCTGGTTTATGTGGTAAAAGTATATTAAACCATACAAGAAACTTCCAAATGGCCTTCCAAAGTGGTGGTACCATTTTGCACTCCCACCAGCAACACAGGAGAGCTCCGGATGCTCTGCATTCTCACTAGTACTTGGTATTGTCAGTATTTCTAAACTTAATCATCCTAATGGATTATAGTAGTAACTCGGTGTGGTTTTAACCTGCATTTCCCTGATGACTAACAATGTACAGAATCTTTAAATATTTTTAAATGCCACTTGTATGTCTTCTTTGGTGATATATTTATTCAATTTGCTCAGTTTTCAAAAGTTGTTTATATCTTTATTACTGAGTTTTGAGAGTGCTTTATATAAAAACTTTTATTCTTTTCTGGAATATAAAAAAGAGTTCATAAAGGAGCTTAAAGCTATTTACAGTCTGAAATGTGCACCAGGCAGCTGGGGGGTTGAAATAAAAGAAAACCCGCTTGCAGGGATGAAACGCTGAAGCCAAGCTGTGGGGAAAGCTGCCTATCTGTCTTATCATGTTTGGATGCGTAGCTCCTTCCCGCAGCACAGATTCCCACACTGCAGTGTCTCAGCCTAGCTAAACAATTCTCTTCTTTCAAAGAAAAAACACGAAGATGATGAAATCAACCTTTCCTGAATTCTTCTCAGGGTCATATACAAAATGAGCTAATGATATATGTTGTGTCAAGTCTCCATGTAAGTGCTCATAAAATCAAAGGATTTCAGATACACCCACCCCTACAATGCTTGATTCCCCTGTCCAGCACCCCTCACAAGCACCTGGAACGGAAGTTGGCCTGACATGACATTAGTGACCCTGTGCTAGCCCCCGGTGGCCATCCCCCCTTCTCCTCCAGCAGCCCATACGAGAATCTTATGTGTGACCGGCATCAAGCTGCCAGTCTTTAATTTGTAAATTTCTCTTTATTACTTTTTATACTTAACTTTGATTAAAATTTTACTACATGAATAAGGCAAATAGTAGGTTATATATTATTTTTCTATGTTTTCTTTAAAAAAAGACATACCTCTAATTTCTATGCAAAATGAATAGAAACGTGGCCCTCTACCAAAGGATATCATGTTGCCTCTTACACAGACTTTTGCAGCTCAGTGCATTACCTTGAAATAAAAATAGGTACTGATAGGTGGACTTTTATTTTATGATTTGTAATAGAATCTGGTCTATAAGTAAAATTTCGAGAGACAGACACATAACAAAACAATTTTTCTGATAGTACTGCATTAAGGAAAGACCAAACCTACGATGTAAAACTTGAGCTTTTCAGTTCACACAGAATACATTACTTCGCTAGTAACAAAGTTTCTTCTTCTTCACTATTCTAATAATACTATATACACCTGTGTTGTCTTTAACACTCACAACAAATCCCTGAGGTAGCTAAGAGAATAATTTTTCCATGATATCAGAGAGCAAGTGGGAGCAACAAGGCTGTCACCTAAGTTTTCTGCTTCCAAATCCCATGTTTTTGTCACTGTGCCCTGAGTCCCCATAGGTAACACTTCAGTGTTGTCCACACAAGTCTATTCCTCATGCATCCAGAAAACTCAGATTAACCATGTTGTCCCAACCTTACAAAAGTGATCATGTAATCACTGGGAACATTTCTTCATAACTGGGTACATATCATGACATATTTCTGAGTCTGCTCTAAGTTCTGTTTCTTTAAGAAAAGAAATTCCTTTAAGCCTTTATTTTCCCACTGAAAAATAGTTGACAAAGAGCTTCATCTTACAATGAAACCATTTAAATGATTCAGAAAAACTGAGAAGGGCTCACTCTGTGGTATCATTTCTTTGAGCACAATTGTTAGAGCACAATGGTTGGGATGAATTCTACTCCTTCCCATTATCTGAACACAACGTGTGGCAGCAAATTGCATTTGGTGGTAACAATGCATCTACATTGGCTAGGGCTCTATTTTCAACCGCCAATAAAGACTCCAGAGAAGCATTCAAACCTGGAGACAAATGACTGTGCGAGGAAACAGAGCACCTGCAAATGGGTTCGTGGGGTATGCCTTATCCATTTGTAGCGACTGTGTTCAAATCTGCATTTTGTCCAGAATACTAAAAATAAAGGTTCCAAGAGGTGGGAAAAGGTTAAGACTATAAAGTTGCTGGACAACAACAAGAAGTTAAATGCTATTGAATTCCAGGAGGATAACATGAAATAATTCTCTTCAACAGGTTAACTCAGCTAGGTACATGGAGATCCACTTAATGGCTGAGCGTGGCCTACCAAGAAGAGCAACTAGCAGTCTTGCTCAAAAGGAGTCCTGGTTCACAGAGCCACAGTAAGATCCCATGTTGGTGAAAGAAGAATTCACAACCTTCAAGTTTCTGAAACCAGGGTTATTCAGAAAATTCTTTATGATGCAGAACTTGTTTGCACATGGACTCAATTATTCAACAGCAATTTGTGAGGAGATCTTACTACGGGTCAGGCACTGTTCTAGCTGGTGACAACACAGTAGTGAACATGACAGTTACTGAGGTAGATGTTAAACAAGTAATTTGTCAGAGGAGAGGAGGACGGTGCCGTGAACCTAATGTGGGAAGCAGAGCAGGGGACGCCACGGAAAGCGTAGACTGACAGATGTGGGATGACTTGGGATGAAGGAATCATCCCTCTCCTTATCTCCTCTGCTCTTTTTAGAAATTATTTCTCAGCAACATACTTTCCACTCAAATGCCTTTAGTGCCATTAAAAGCTACTTTATTAGATGAGAATGAAATGTTCCCATTTCGTTTAAAAATAAAGAAATGAATTGTTTGTTATAGTTAGAACAATGTGCCACAAGTATTCATGGGCATGTCCATTGCCTCCATTAGGCTATGGGTTTCTTTAACACAGTGAACGTCCTGCTCATCCATTTAGTCATTTATTTGCCAAATATTTATTAAATGGCACTAGGGTTGTAAAGCTAAATTAGAGGTCTTGGCCCTGAAGAAATTCCTGCTCCAGGCAGGGAGAAAACCACCACTGTGATGTCATAAATGCAATGAGGGAAATATGCGAATAAGTGCAGGAGATGCCAACCTAGCTCAGAATCTGGGGATGGGGTTGGGGGAGATCCTTGGAGGAGGTAAGGCCAGTTCTCATGGTGCCTCCAAACAAAACAAGTGCAAATAACTTTTCTCTGTATGAAAGGATAAAAGAATGCATGGCTCCCATCCATTAATAGTCATACTATACAAGCATAGAACATGTTCTCCCAGCATGCCCTTGGGTAGACTGAAAAGGTAACTCTTCTCCTCATGTGGCAGATAAGGCAATTGGTGTTGGGAGAGACTAAACACCTTACTCCTAGTTCCCATAGGTGAAAGGGGCTGTCAGAGCCTCCATCTGCTGACCCCTGTCCCAAGGCCCTTTCTGTACATCTCTACTGCCTTTCAGAAAGCCAGCCTGCCCCTGGGGCCAGGAGTGCCGTGTAAGGCTGAATAATGGGGCCTGCAGGGAATTCCCAGAAGGACATGACCAGCTCCAATCCTGGATGACTGTGTCATGGAATCTGCATCAGACACTTACATACTATGATCGATGGGATGATACTAAGAATTCCTCCTCTCATAATTACAAAGACAAGCACAAAGCCCCAGATCCCCCTACTCAGTCTCCCCAAATCAACATCTTCCCTGTCCATGATCTGCTCTCTTCAGCCACTGCAGCCTCCCCTCCCACTGTGTCTTCACAATAAGAGCCCAAACAAGCTTCTCTTTTGGCTGTTCCTATGAATTGCAGAGAGAGGGCCCCACATTGTTTGGGATTATAATTACATGATTAAGCACTGCATCTTCTCCAGGAATTCTAAAGTGCCATAATTACCACAACAGGAAGGGGTGGGGGGTAAACAATGTGCAATCATTGCTGTTGACAAGGTTTTAAACTTGAGTCCAGGGCTATGCTGGTCCCCATTAAAGGGAAGAGGCATATTTCTTACTCCAACTATGTTCATATAAAGAAATAAAACAAGCTATAATCAAGAATATAATCAAGAATATAACAAAACACTGATTGCCCTTAATGACCTTGTTATTCTTTCATTAAATGTATTATGAAAACTGGGCAGTGTATTTTAGTGGGGTTTTCTCTTGAATGATGTACACATTTAATGCATGGTTGACCTTTGCATTTAAATAATATGACTTTGGTAGAAGATTCCTATAACTATGTGGGCATAAAGAGGCCACATGCCTTTTAGTACACTGCACCTGTGTCAAAAGACTAGAGTGTTCTTGCACCATAAACAAAAATTAATTCAAATGGACCACAGACCTAAATGTACATGTTAAAATAGACCAATTCTAGAGAAAAAAAGGAGAAAATCTTTGTGCATTGGGTTAGGCAAAGAGTTCTTAGATATGCCACCCTATCTAACAGGGTGATGCATAAAACAATGCTTGGCAGATTGGACCTCATCAAAATTTTGAAAGATCCTGTTAAGAGAATTGAAAGAGAAGACTTAAAGAAAACATTTGCCAATCATATAGCTGATAAAGGACTTGTAATCATAGTATATAAAGATCTCCCAAAACTCTAAATAAGAAAATAATCTAATGAAAATGTACAAAAGATTTGAATAGGCATTTTTATAAAAGAAGATACAGAGAGGGAAAGTAAGCACATTAAAAAAATACTCAATATCATTTAGTCATTAGAGAAATGCAAATGAAAGCACAAAGTGATACCATTCCACATCCATCAGAACGGCCACAATGAAAAGACTGTACCAAGCGTTGGTGCTCATACACTGCTGGAAGGAATGTAAAATGGTAAAAACTCTTTGGAAAACAGCTTAGCAATATCTTTAAAAGTTAAACATACACCTACCATATGACTGGGTCATTCCATTTCTAGGCACTTTTCTAAAAGATATTAAAGTATGTCCACACAAAGATTTGGACATGAATATTTATGGCAGTGTTACTTATAACAGACAAAACTGAAAACAATCCAAATGTTCACCAACGGGTGAAGGGATGGTACATATACACAACAGAATACTGTTCAGCAATAAAAGGAAACAAACTACTGATAAAAACAAGAACATGGATGAATCTCAAAACAATTATATTGAATGAAAAAAGCCAGACATAAAAAAGTATACAGGCCATATAAAATTATGCAAAATGCAAATTTATCTATAGTGACAGAAAGCAGATCAGAGGTCACCTGGGCATGGGGGATGGAGGAGCTGGTGGCAGGGGTCGCAGGGAGCATGAGGAAGGCAGGAGAAAGGGATTGCAAAGGCGCATGAGAAAATGCTGGGGGTGGTGAATATGTTCAATATATTAATTGTGATGATAAATTTACAATGTTACATAGTTAAAACTTAACAGGTTGCAGACTTCAAATATGTGCATTTTACTATATGTCAATTATACCACAATGGAACTGTTTCTAAAAAATTAATATAAAAAAAGATCAGCATCCTGATCTAGTCCCTGCTAGATTCCAGCTGTTTGACAATGGTAAGCCATACTTTCAGCAAACAAGTTAAACATGCCTAGAAAAGCTGCAAAACAGGAAGCTTTGAAAAAGATTCAATGCTGAACTTCTGGAAAAAAACAAAAACAGTCAAATATACTTTGCAATCATTTAAAACTATGTACAAGTCATTTATAATAACTTCATTAAATGATAAGGTATTTTTTTGACAATTAAGGAAGTGGCATACTATTACATGGGTGAAATGCTACTTGCTAATTACTGGAGTTCTCATAAGCTAGTGAAGATGAGAGGAAGGCCATTTTAGCAGCAACTTAATGACACAGGAATAGTTTATGGTTGCATAATACACTCCAGATATAGTTTGAGGGTGAATTTTAACAAAAGATTGGCTTTCAGAAGAGTCCCTCTCTAGTCAAAGCTTTGAAGTTATCACTGAGTATAATTTTGGAGGGTTTTGTTTCCTCTCCTGTAATAAACCACCATTAGTCCATTAATGTAAAATATATTTTTCATGACAAGCAGCCACAGAGACACACACACATATATATATATATATATATATATATATATATATATATATTCACGTAAAGAATAATACAGGGTGGGGGGGAAACCTAAAATATTTCCCTCAGTCCAAACTAAGTATAATGGGCAAAAGGGTTTTGGACAGGTGAGACGTACCTGGCATACCTTCCTCTAAAGAAGCCCTTCTTTTCCCTAATGTGGGACATTGAAAAATTAATACCTGTCTTTTGTCATCTAGTGGTTACGGATTGAATGATGTCCTTTAACCCTGTTGCCCCCAGAATACAACAAGGATGCCAGCCTGTTAAACCAAGCATGCCGTTGTCCAGAGACAGCCAACCAACCTGGAGTCTGCACGATCCTTCCCCTTGTGGGAAGGCCACCCTCCCCTCCACACCCCTACTCTTATTAGGGATTTCTTGACCTACGGGTAGGTAGGACGACGACCATGTCCAGCTTGAAGCAACTAGAGGAGCTCGAGACCTTCGTCCATTGTCCTTTATAAGATTGTAAAGGGTCTTAAGTCTGAGAGGGAGGGATTGTTATTTTTTATTGTTAAAATATTTAACTAATTAATTAATTATTTTTTTTAAAAAAAGAAGAAGAATATATGAAAGGGTGAGCCATGGGCATGGACTTGGGGAGGGGATTGTCGGGGAAGGGGGGTGCTGGGTGGAAGGGAGCAAAGGGGAAAAAATTGGAACTATTGTAACAATATAACCAATAAAATATACTTTAAAAAAAAGAATAATACAGGGTGGGACAAAAGTAGGTTTACAGTTAATTAATAAATAATAATACAAGAATAAACTGTGTTTTGTGTACTCACAACTATAAACCGATTTTGCCTCACCCTGTATATCAAATCATTATTTAACTGAGTTAAGAGGAAAAAATGATGGTATGAATAAGCAAATGACAAAGCTTTTAAAGTTACTAAAGCTTAGTTTTATAATGTGTTTTGTATCTACATTTGATTTCTTAAAGCATTGGCTATTCTAAGAATTCACTTCAAAGAGAATAACAAAATCACACTGTGAAGATCTGACTATCCAATGGGTTAAAAAGTTATCTGGCCCTCTCCTTCTTACTCTCCTCCTAGGCTCCTTCTCCATTCCCAGTTCAGGACAGGCTCCCCTCAATGGGCTGGCCATAAAGCCAGAGCCAGGTCCACACAGTAGCAGCTGGGATAAAAAACAAAACAGACTTGAGAAGCATTTCAGTGTTTAAAAAAAAAAACAACATAGACTCTTTCCAGATTAGAACACTAAAAAGGCTCCTGGAGGTTGTTGCAGATACGAAGATAAAGGATGTTCAGAAAAACACACACAGTGTTAGGAAAATGCCTGAACATAAATACATGTTTCCCTGTGCTAATGTGACCTCTTTTCTCTCTCTCTCTCTCCCTCTCTCTCCTGTCATGGTAGAACCCAGGTTTTTGATGGAGTGAATGGTGGGCATTGAAAGACATGGGCTGGAGAACAGGGCCACTAATTGTCTGCACGTCATGAAGGCAAAGGATAAAACAATGATAACCCTGCAATTTCTAGAAAGGTGAGGCCATTAATTGAAAAAAATGAGAAATCAGAAAAAGTTCATTTAGGAGTAAGAGTGATAAAGAATTGGGGTTTAGTCATGTCAATCAATAAACACCTAACTAGAAGTAGTTTTATAATCAACCATTGAAAATAGCATCAGTGTAGGGCCAGATGAACTGTGATCAACAAAGCCAAGACCAGTACGTAGGCAATTTAGTCAGCACCAGCCAAGGGTGGGTAGGCGGCCACAGGCAGGTACCAGAATGGGCGTAAGTCAGGGAGCATAGCCAGGGTCACTTACCACAGTCAGAAGAAGCATGACTTGACCAAGGAAGCAAAACAATGAAAGAGAGAAACCATGGGTGCAACCCAGTGTCAAGGTCAACAGACTCAAGGAAAGGTGTGAGTGCCAGGATTCAGGCATGATACAGACCAAACAAAGTCCAATTTGTAGATTCACAATCCACCTTCCCAGAACCACTCTGGTCTACAATTCCTGACACAAACAGTTAAAAAGTATTAGATGCTCTATGAAAGAAACTGTTAAGAGAATGGAAAGACAAGTCACAGAATAGGGAGATGTATTTTCAAGTCACATATCTGCTAGAGAATAACATACTCTTAAAACTTAATAAGAAGCCCTGGCTGGTGTGGCTCAGTGGATTGAGCACCTGCCTGCAAACCAAAAGGTTACTGGTTCGATTCCCAGTCAGGGCACATGCCTGGGTTGTGGGCCAGGCCCCCAGCTGGGGGCGCACAAGAGGCAACCACACATTGATGCTTCTCTCCCTCACTACCCCTCTCTATAAAAATAAATAAAATCTTTAAAAAATAAAATAAAATAAAACTTAATAAGAAAACAAGCAACCCAAATAAAAAATGGGCAAAATTCTGAATAGACACCTCACCATATGCAAATGGCAAAAAAGCATATGAGAAGATGCTCAACATTGTATGTCTTAGGGATCTGCAAATTAAAACAACAATGAGATACAACTATACAACTATTAGAATGACAAAAATCCAAAACACTGATGACATCAAATGCCGTTGAAGATGTGGAACAAGAAATGGAAGCTTTCATTTATTACTGGTGGGAAAGCAAAATGATACAATCTCTTTGGAAGACAGCTGGGCAGTTCCTTACAAGGCTAATGTAATCTTACCGTATAACCCAGCAGTCACATTCATAAAGAGTTTACTCAAATGAGTTCAAACTCATGTGCACACAAAAGCCTGCACACAAATTATTAGAGCCGCTTTTTTTCCTAACTGTAAAGAATTGGAAGCAACCAAGATAAACTATGGTACATTCATACAATGGAATATTATTCAGTGATAGAAAGAGATGAGCTATGAAGCCACAAAAAGACACAGAATAACCTTAAGTGCATACTGCTAAGTGAAAAGAGGCAGTCTGAAAAGGCTATATATACTGTATGATTCCAACTGTACGGCATTCTGAAAAAGGCAAAACTACAAATAGTAAGACGTCGTGGTTGCTAGGGATTTGGAGGCAGGAAGGGAGGGATGCATAGGTGGAGCACAAGCAATTTTTAAGGCAGCGAAACTATTCTGTATGACAGTGGGTACATGTCATTCATTATACCATTTGTTTAAACCCATATCATGAACAACACAAAGAGTGAAACCTAATGTGAATTATAGACTGTAGTGAGTAGTAATGTGTTGCTATTAGCCTATCCGTTATAACAAATGTACCGCACTAATGCAAGATGTTAATAAGAGGCAAAATGTACTGCGGGTGGACGAGTAATCTGGGAACTCTCTGTACTTCCTGCTCAATTTGTCTATGCACCTAAAACTGCTACAAAAATTAAAATCTATTTTTTAAAAAAGCAATGGATATACACCTTCATGAAAACAAAAACAAATCTGCCCTGCTCACCACTCACTGTATCTGGCACCTAGCACAGTGAGTGACTTACACAGAGTAGGTAATTAATTTTAAAAAGCTTTCAACAGAGAACTCCTAACATGAGTGTGTGCATTTACTAAATGCATATAAAAGTGCTGTGTGTGTAGCAACTCAAAAACATGTCAATTCATTCATTTTATCATCAAATGAAAATGCTATCAGTACCATTAGAGTAGACTATAGTTGCTGTGGTACACTATTAAAAATGACCTAAATATAACCAGAGAGAATGATTTTTATTTAGCTTAATATTATTTGGTTTTTAAATGAGTGCTTTTTCTTGCATTTTATGCTGTATTTTGAGAACTGAATCACATTCTATAATTAATTATTTTCAAGGAAGTTATTATTTTGCAGTTTGTGCTTAGGGTAAAAAATTCAGCATTAAAAAACTTATTTCAAATATATTTTGCATATATATATCAAATATCCACATGCTAGTTCCTTTTCCAGTGTTTTGAATGTCATGATTACACATTCAGAAGTGACATAACATCAGGTCTTACAAAGATGAATGAAAGACAATAAGTTCTCTTATCAAAAACATTTTGTAAACACACACACACACAGAGTCGATGGGATTTCCTTTATTCCCTTACTGAAGTTCACTTGTATTCCTCCGCACCACTGCATGATCCCTTTCAGATCATGGGCACCCTGGTTCTACTTCTGCTCAGGTATGTTGTCATTGGGTCAACCTGATGTGTCCTTGGATTTCCTTGCAGGCATTGTAGTCCCTGGGTGTCCAATTTATGCAATGAACCATCCATCTGGTGCCCTAACTGCAGGCTACGTGACCAGCCCATCTGTGCTTGTTGACATTATGGGCTGCCTCACTAAATGCATGTGTTGCTAGAGTTGTGGGGTGTCTCTCTCTCTCTCTCTCTCTCTCTCTCTCTCTCTCTCTCTCTCTCTCTCCTCCCTCTTTCTCTCTCTCTGTCTCTCTCTCTCTGTCTCTCTCTCCTCCCTCTTTCTCTCTTTCTGTCTCTGTCTCTCTCTCTCTCCCTGTCTCTCTCTGTTTTTCTTCCCCCTCTCTTTCTCTCTCTCTGTCTCTCTCTCACACACACACAAACACATGCACAAACCACTTCAGAAACTTGGCCCCTTCTCTGTTGCATTGATCTTTACCACCTGCAGCTTTTTCACACCACTTTCATCACCAACCAGAATACCATGCTCTGTTCAACTGGCCCAGGTATAGTATTAAATAGCTTTTGCATTCTTGTCATGTGTGATTCTTTATCTAGAAGTGAACCTTTTATTCTGCTGCAAATGGTCCTAATTACAGGGTGAGCAGCATTCACCAATTGCTCACCTACACACGGCTGATATCTTCCATTTCTTTGCCATGTATTTGACAGATCATATAGTTATTGTATTCCTTTTGTCTTGGCCAGTGTGTTTCCAGTCCAAATTTGGAAACAGACCTAAGCAACCAGGATGTATTTTCTTTTCTGTATCATATAGACTCAGCAAAACAGTTTCAAGCCCCTCAAGTGTCTCTGTTGAGGTTACCAACGGGCATAAGCCCCAAAGCAGAACCACAAGCAACAGCACCCCCTATGGATAAAGGCCTCCAAGTGGGGGTGAGGCAAACAGAACCTAAAGAAACCAATGTCAGAAACACCAGTAAGTGAGCAAACCTATAAATCCAAAGGGAAAAACCCAAAAGAACAGCAGTAACAATTTTCTTTTTTAAGTAGAAGACTAGATTCAGGAAAGATCTGCATCTTAATTCTCTCCTCAGCATAGCCAGATCACTTTCCTTTAGTCCTAGCTTCCCTACTAGAGTATATATTCCTGGAGTGGAATAGTCAACACATTATTTTCTTAATTCTTCCAAATGCCCAGAAGAATGCTCCTTACCTAGTGGATACTCAATAGGTATAGGAAGGGAAAGAAGGAGGGATCATAACTTATGAATCCCATGCAAAGAAGGGAGGAGAGGGAAGCAGGTCACTGCAGACTGGAGAATGATGTGGGTCCCTAAATACCTAGTTTCACCACAAAGCGAAACCTTTACCACCATCCTGCATGATTATGAACCACGTTCCTAACAGTTTTTGCACCAATCTGTGAATTGACTCTTCTTCGTGTAACTGGACTCCATTTTATAAGTTTAATGTTTCACATGTACTCCAGAAGCTATAAGTCTATTTATTTAGCTTCTGGAGTTCTTCCAGAAACTGTCTGTGTAAATTGTCTCACCTTGCTACCCTCCAACAGATGCTGATACAGGGACCATTTTAAAATTCACTCACCATTACCAGTAAGTGGCCACAGTCCATTTTTCAGGGCATTGAGAATTTCACTAGATTTGACAGGGTCAAAGATAACAGATGAACATGCATAACTGATTTTTTAAATTTTCTTCAATAATTGACAGGTCCTGTATTGAAAATTCTGAGGCAAAGTATGGTTTTATCTAAATCTCTACTCTTTAAACCATCAGAAGAGTTTCAGCCTGTGAGAAGGGAGAAGAGTCTTTGGACATTTTTCATGGTATTTTCCCATTCCTCAGCTAATCAGGAAGCATCACTCAGGGCTCATTGCAAGTGTCCCAGGGGCTTCCCAAAACTGTCAAGTTGGATCGTCAGCCTCTGCCTCATTTAACACATGTGGGTACCTAACAACTCTCACTTACTCAATTGACATTGACTGGGTACCTGCTGTGTGCAAGGCACTGCTCTAGGTGTTAAGGGAGCAAAGAGATAAAAAGCCGCTGCCCTCCAGGAAAATACAGTCTGGAAGGAGAAGAGCCAGTATGTAATAACAAGATCTGCTTCCCAATTAGCCATGAATTTTAGTTGAGTGTTTAGTTTTTCTTATTTGGGCAGGCTGTTATATAGCTTTAGGAACACACAGTTCTTTTCATTGTAACCACGTATTTTTCTAATTCTCTTTTAGGTAAATCTAATTAAAAACTCTAGACACAGACCTTCACTGGTTATGTTTTAGACAGGCAGATAATCTCCCTGTGCCTTGATTTCCTCACATTTAAAATGGGCATACTAGCATCTGCCTGATATACCTTTTATAAGAATTGAAGAAGTTGTTACATGTAAAGAATTTAGAATTGAGCACTCAAATATATCAGCCACTATTTTCTTTCTCTAATCTCATATTGCAGGACCACCAAAATGTATAGATAGTAGTCTCATAATCTCTTCTCCTACTTCTAAATAGGAAATAATAAAGAAAATAATCATTTCCTTTAAGGAAATAATTTGCTTTAAGGAAATAATAAATATCAGAGCAGAAATAAATGAAATAGTCTAAACATGTTGGTACAAAAGATCAATGAAATCAAGAGCTGGTTCTTTGAAAAGATAAGCAAGATTGACAAATCTTTAACCAGACTCATCAAGAAAAAAAGACAAAGGACCCAAATAAATAAACTGAGAAATGAAAGAAGAGAAATAACAACTGACACCAAAGAAATACAAGGGATTGTAAAAAAAAAAAAAAAATTACGAACAAATATATGCCAATAAATTGGACAATCTGGAAGAAATGGATAAATTACTAGAAACATACAACCTTCCAAAACCAAATCAGGAAGAATCAGAGAATATGAATAGACAGATTACAACTAGTGAAATTGAAGCAGTAATCAAAAAACTCCTGACAAACAAAAGTCCTGGACAGGATGGCTTCCCAGGTGAATTTTACCAAACATTCAAAGAAAAACTAACACCTGTCCTTCCAAACTATTCCAAAAAATTTAAGAGGAAGGAAGACTCCCAAGATCATTCTATGAGGCCAGCATTATCTTAATTCCAAAACCAGAAAAAAGATACTACAAAGAAAGAAAATTATAGGCAGATAATGCTAATGAACACAGGTGCTAAAATTCCCAACAAAACATTAGTAAACCAGATCAAGCAATACATTAAAAAGATCATACAACATGATCAAGTGGGGTTCATCCTGAGGATGCAAGATTGGTACAACAGGTACAAATCAATAAACATAACACACCACATAAGAAAAATGAAGGATAAAAATCACATGATCATATCAATAGATGTAGAAAAGAGGCATTTGATAAAATCTAGCACCCATTTATGATAAAATTTCTCCACAAATTGGAAATAGATGAAACATACCTCAATGTAATAAAGGTCACATATGACAAACCCTCAGCCAACATCATACTTTATGGGCAAAAATTACAAGCATTCCCCTTAAGCCTGGGAACAAGATGGAGACATCCACTTTTACCACTCTTATTCAACATAGTACTGGAAATACTAACCACAGCAATCAGACAAGAAAAAGTAATAAAAAGTATCCAAATTAGAAAGGAAGAAATAAAACTGTCATAATTTGCAGATGACATGATCCTGTATATAAAGAACCCTGAAGATTCAACCAAAAGACTACTAGAACTGATAATTCAATGAAGTAGCAGGATACAAAATAATTATCAAAAAATCAGTTGCATTTCTATACAGCAATAATAAACTATCAGAAAGGGAAACTAAGAAAATAATCTGATTCACAATTGCTTCAAAAAGAATAAAATACCTATAAATAAATTTAATCAAGGATGTAAAAGACCTATACTCAAAAAATTGTAAGACACTGAAAAGAAACTGAAGATACATATAAGTGGGAGCATATACCATGTTCATGAATAGGAAGAATTAGTATCATTAAAATGTCCATACTACCTAAAGTAATCTATAGATTCAACACAATTCCTATCAATATAGCAATGGCATATTTCACAGAACTAGAACAAATATTCCAAAAATTTATATGGAACCACAAAGTACCCTAAATAGCCACAGCAATCTTGATAAAGAAGGACCAAGTTGGAGGAATCATACTACCTGATATCAAACTATACTACAAGTCCATATTAGTCAAAACCCCATGGTACTGGCATACAAAACAGACAATGGAACATAATAGAGCCCAGAAATAAACTCATGCTTTTATAAAGTCAATTAATATTTGACAAAGGAGGCAAAAACATACAGTGGGATAAAGATAGTCTATTCAGTAAATGATGTTGGGAAAATTGGGACAGATACATGCAAAAAACTGAAACTAAACCATCTTCTTACACCATACACAAGAATAAACACAGAATGGATTAGACTTACATGTTAGACTCAAAACCATAAAACTCCTAGAAGAAAACATAATAGTAAGTAGTAAGATTGCAAACATGTCTCAGAGCAAAGGAAAAAATAAACAAATATACTACATTAAACTAAAAATGTTTTGTACATCAAAGGAAACCATCAACAAAATGAAAAGACAACCCACTGAATGGGAGAGCACATTTGCCGATATATCTGATAAGAGCTTAATATCCAAAATTTATAAGAAACTTAAACAATTCAACATTAAAAAAAACAAACAATCCAATTAAGAAATGGGCAAAGATGTTCAACATCACCAATCATCAGATAAATGCAAATTAAGGAGTATTTTTCTTATACACAGAAAAATAAAACTATATCCTAGGGAAAAGAGTGAATTTTTGGACCAAGGAAAGTCCACTTATAAATGGTACTCTACTTCTCATCAAAGCCTTGAGAAATTAGCCAAAGATTGAGATGAAATTGTACATTTTTAACATCTATACAGAAATGGTAGGTCATCAGGGTGCATTAATTTAAAATGTGAAGAAAGCTCATAGGCAAACAAAACAGAACACATGAGCTGATGGAAAATCTAGGCTGCTTGATGCACTAAGACCCAAGATCTCTAAAATCAAATTTTACTGATGTAAGAGTATTTATTCCATATGTAGTTACACTGTTCTGCTGGAAGTGAGAAAGGCCTTCTATCTTCCACTTACCTCTAGGCTGCCAAAGTACCCTTTCAAGTCCCTCTTTCTATCTGTGCAGGCAGGTGCCTAGCCATACCCAAGGGCAATGGTGTTCCCATCTCTCACAGCACTGTGTTTGTCTCTGAGCACTAACCACTCCTCAGAATATACCCTGGCCAAGAACAAAACAGCTCAATATTTTTTAATTAATTAATTTTTATTGAGGTAACATTGGCTAATAACATGATACAAATTACAGGCATATAACATTATAATTCGATATCTGTATACTCTATTCATGCTCATCACCGAAAAGTTCAGTCTCCAACCATTACCATTTATTTGACCCCCTTTACTCATTTCATTCTCTCTGACCCCCCTCCTCTCTTTCTGTCTGATATAATAAAAATGTTCAGTAACATGTTTTTTCATCCTTTAAAAATTCTTCACAAGGCTAATACGAAAGAAACATTCAGTAGCCAAAGACAAGGTGAAAACAGGGACCCCAGAAGAGACACAGCACCAAAGCTCCGAGCTTTCTTCTGAACCTACTTTGGTAGCTACTTGGGGTGGGGAAAGGAGGGTAAGAAATGAAGCCTAGAGCCCCCCAAAGTGAAGACTATAATAGAAACACCCCCACAGAGTTGTAACTCCAAAGAGCTACATCCTCAGCAAACAATTAAACAGAGAAAAACACCTGGCCCATTGAAAAGGCAGCATGAACGCATGCTTATCTGAACGCAAGTACCCTAAGGAGAGATGAAAACTACCTTCCCCTAAGACCTTATAACAACCCACCACCCACATATAATTTCTTGTTACCTAGCGGCCCCCATGCAAACACACAAAAAATCAAGTAGAGAATTTAACTTAAAGTGCTACTGGTGGATAAAGCCCCCTGGCACTGGCTAATAGGAAATCTCTAGTGGCATAACCCTTCAACCTAGGCCTGCAGGCACCTTTATCCAGAGTCCCCACATTTATTTCTCTGCTGTGTGGTGAAAAACCAGCTTCCAAGATTTATAGCAGCTTTATTCATAATTATCCAAACTTGGAAGCAACCAAGATGCCCTTCAGTAGGTGAATGGATAAACTGTGGTCCATCCAGACAATGGAATATCGTTAAGTGCTGAAAAGAAGTGAGCTACTGAGCCCTGAAAAGACATGGAGGAACCTTAAATGCATATCGCTAAGTGAAAGAAACCAGAACAGGGTGGAGACTGACTGTGGGGGGGGGGGGGCAAGTATGGGAGAGCAACGAGGGAAAAATTGGGACAACTGTAATAGAACAACAATTTTCTTAAAAGGCTATATACTGTATTATTCCAATTATATGACATCTGGAAAAGAAAAACTGAAGTAAAAATATCAGTGGTTTCCAGGGCTGCAGATGGGGGGTGGGGCTGAATAGATGGAGCATAGGGGATTTTTAGGGCAGTGCTCTGTATGATACTGTCATGATGGTTACATGTTATTACACATTTGTCTAAACTCACAGAATGACAACATCAAGAGTAACCTCCAATGCAAACTATGAATTTTGGGTTCATCAACTGTAGTAAATGTACCGTTCTGATGGGGGATGTTGATAGTGGGGGAGGCTGTACATGTGTGGGGGCCGGGGTTATATGAGAAATCTCTGTACCTTCCTGTTAATTTTCCTATGAACCTAAAACTGCTCTAAAAATAGAGTCTATTAATTTTAAAAAGGTGTTTAAGATAAGAAAAAAATCGCTTCTCCCCAATGCCCATCCCACCCACCACCCCCAGAATGTGGCTTTGCCATTTTACAACCTGACTTTCAAAAGTGGACAGATGGTGTTCCCTGGAGCATTTTCAAACTATCAAATACAACCTAAAAAGCCTTAAACAAGGTGGCAGACTTTTTTTCCTTATGCATAAAGATACACAAGTTCAGGAACCTACGACTTTTTGTCATCTCACCCTTCAGGAGCAAAGCAAGTCTGCTGAGAGGGTCATAGGTCTTATAATAGCTAACAATTCCTTCCCTCCCATGACTGAAGAGCAGCGGAAGGCTTTAAATACATACACTTGGGGAGCCAGGGCTGAAATTGAAAATGGGAGGAGTGCAGGGAAGTGGGAGAAACATGCTCTGAGCCCCCTGGCTGTGAGACCTGGAACTCATGCAAAAACTCCTGTGCTTGGGCCCTCCAGGTACATCTAGATGCCTGGGTACCTTTCTAAGCAGGCAGAGAAAAACAAAGGCCTCTTTCTCATGCTTTCCAGCACTTTTTTCTCTGGATGTCCTTCCGCAGGATCCTGGGGACTTCTCTAACTTCCAGTGCTCAGCCTTAGTACAGACACAAGTGTTGAGTGAAGTGGGAGAGCTCTGCTCCCAGACTGCTCTGATCCCTGGTCTTCAACTGCTTTCTAGATATAGCTCCAAGGAGGCACCTCCTTGTCCTAAAGAGTTAGAACAATGTAAGCAGAAGCCCCCCTTTTCCAATCAGAATATCTTGGACACTGTTTTTATATTACACTTCTATGCAAAATTTTCTAATGAAAAAGATTCTAATGCTTAATGAAAGTTTCAAAAATCACTAGAACAGAGAATACCTAAGATCCAGCCAATTAAAAGGAAAAGAAATCCATGATCCATGTTTCTATAAATCAAGTAAATTCATCTAAATATTCCAGACTGTCAGATATTCTTTATAAACCATTTTCAAAATTCTACTTTATTGCTACAAGAACTTCACAGCTTAATTTATTATCTCATAAAGTATTCTCAAATGCTCAAGAAAGGCATGCGGAAATTATCTGAACGATCTGAAATGCAAACCCTGTTTCTTTTCCAAAGACCATTGGTGCTTCTAAGGAGCGGTACCTCGCTGAGCAGCTACTGCCCCTGAGCGCTGTGCACTCTTGTCAGTGGCAGCAACAGCGCTGCTCCGTTTCACTGGCCTGGGAAGGATCAGCCTGTGAAAATGCTTTGTAGATTTTATACACTAGCAATTAATATAGGCTACTATTGTAATATCTATTGAGAGCATTATGTTATACGCTGTTCTAAACCTAATATGGGCAAATCAAACTAAGGCACTAGTTCTTGTAACTTGGAGGTGGGGTGGGGACTGTAATAATAATAATAGTACTGAAGAAGAAAAGCAACATTTCCTTACCTAGAGGAAAGGGAATGGGAGGAGAAGGAAGAGGAAGTGGGAAAAAAAAGAGGAAGGAGACAACCACAAATTAAAGGGTTCGGGCCCCTTGTGTGCCAAGCAGTCCTCAGAAGGCTTCTGCCTCACGGACAGCACAGGAGCTCTCATTGGCAAAGATTGGGGACACCCGAACAGTTCTGTCCCTCAGTGTCACCTGCCTGAGAGACCCCCCAACGCCATGCATCAGACGCCAGGATTTATTAGGCAAAGGCCAGCCCACAGCGGAGGGATACAGGGATTTGTCACTGACTCACATGCTGATGCGGCCCAGGCATGTCAGAGCCCCGAGTCGGCCACCAGCAGCGATATCTCCCCAAGCCGCTCCAGTCCGACTGAGCGATCCTCTCACGCACACAATGGGCCACCGCATTTCAGTCTGAATCCCTCTGTTGCAATGTTAACTTGACAGATGGAGCAGTAATTGACCCAGATATTTATTTTTAATACAACATACAAAAAGAAAAAAGAAAAAAAATCTTCATTCTAAGGCTCTAAAAATTGTCAGTCATTATGAAGTAATTAAGACCCCACATAAAATTCCTAGAGAAGCTCAACCCCCCCATCAGGTTATTTTCTCACAGTCCATTATGGTTCCATTATATGTGATTTGGAAAAAAAAAGAAAAAATCAGTGGAGGCACATTCATCAATGGTTTTTGCAATTATGTTTTAAGAACTGCTCACTCTAGCAAATTCCTCTTAATCTCCCTTCTAAATCATTGAGAATATAATCCTGAAACAATGAGAGAATAACCTACTTCTAGTGCTGAATGAGTATAAAGAAGAATGTTTTTATTATCGTTCCTGTTCATTTCATTTATTTTCCATTTAAATGTCCTATTAGAATTTTACCATCAGATGTGCTGAAATATTGACATATTTCAGTATTTTAAAGTCTGTTAGTCTGTTGATCTTAGACCAGCATACCTGTGCCCAGCAGTGATTTAAGCTGCTCAAGGAGAGGGGTGAACTGAACAGCCAAACAAGCTAGAGAATATGAAAATATCAAGGTCAAATGAAGAATACAGTAAACATTCAATAGTCTTCAGAGAATCCACTAACCATCAAAATTCACTCACCAACAACCCCCACTTAAACAACAAAGGACAGACACTGGCCTAACTGGAGTCTTTGGCCAATAGATCTGACAGGGAAGGAAAGGCATGAACGCTTCCTCTGCCACCTGAGGATGGAGGTCTCATTGCCTCGTGCTTTGGCGCTTGCCAGCTTTCCGTCATTTGAAGCTGTATAAAATCCTCTTCCTCTGATGTCTAACGCTGGATTGAAACATGTGGGCAAACTTGATATATCTCTAGCAAAGTGTGCTTGTGTATATTTCGTTTCAACTTTGGGAACTTTGGGGTTTTTTTTGTTGTTCTTGTTTTTTGTTTTCTTTTTCCCCCTTTTTACTGAATTTATGAGGATAACACTGGTTAACAAAATAATACAGGTTTCAGGTGCACAGCTTCACAACACATCATCTGTACACTGTATGGTGTGTACCTTTCCCCAGGTCAAGTCTTTGAATAATGTGAATGACACTTTAGCATGGTAGTTCCATCCCTATGTGAGCATGAGAAATCACGTAATTCTGTCAAGATGCTGCATGAGAGCCCCCAGTATAGTCGCTCTGATGTCAGAATCCAGGATGGACACAGGCGATGACACAAAGCTGCTCTGGGTTCAGTAACATCAAATGAATGTATACTTTACTTGTCACGGTGTCGTTTCCCTTACAAATTGAAAACAGAAGAAGATGTGAGTGAGATGATTGTTAAGGTCTCTGGGCCATGCTCAGTGGATAAATCAATTTTCAGACTGTTTGTCCTAACTCTGTTAGCCCTGGGGATCCATCGCCCAGGCTGGAAATCAGATCTGAAGAAGCTTTGAAAAGGGAGTAAGGCAACAACACCCTTATTTAATGATTTCCCTTCTCATTCCCAGCACTGGGGGAGATAAGAGATGCCAAAGCCTTGGTTAACAAGAGAGGCTCCCCAAGGCTCTCTGTCACACCCTCAGCCCTGCCCCTGGCTAGGGCGGACTGCACTGAGTGCATCTAGCTGCTAGACTCTAGCAGACTTAAGAACTATTTGTCTATCAAAAACCCTCAGTCTTTAACTTCTGAAAAAAAAAATCCAGCCTAACTGAAATGATAACCAGGACCCAGTTGACAAAAAATATTGCCTTGAAATTTTAACATATCAAACCAGTTCTCCCATGACCTATATTTTGTCCTTCAGTTAATGGGTCTATTCACTGAACAAATCTGTCTTGAATAGCTACTTGGATGGGTTGGGTGGAGGAGCTCTATTTGATCCTAAAGGTTATAAGTCACAGGACCTTTGACCTCAGCCTTGCTTTCTGTCTGGTGGCTTAAGAGAAAGAAGCATTTTCATCCTGCCTGCTGCAGGTTCAAGGTCAACTTTATGTCTAATATAAAAGGAACAAACAAAAAAAGATCAAATTGCTTTTAGCAGGACCTGAACATCAGAATTCTTGCATGTTCAGGGATATGTCAGTAACTTAGTAATTTATCTTGACTGACACTGAAATGAGTACAATAAGACTTACTATGCACTAAAAAGAGATTTAATGTAGACTATGAGGAATTTAGAAAGTTTTACATTGCTTGGTTAAAATCTGCTAATAACAACTCATCACTGCTTTGAAGAAGAATGAGATCACTAATCTCATGAAAGATACATAGACATGTACACCCACCCAAACACTTCAGAAATTAAGCCATACTAAAAAAGTATACTGAGTCGTTCTGTATTGGTGAGGAAATTATTCAATGCTTTGTTAGAACTCTTAAGTATCAAGGAGATATGGGTATGCCTTTGGAGAAGGGGGTGGATATGATCTAAAAACCCAGCAGGAAAAGCAGGAAACAGCTACAGGGTGAGGCCTGGGCCCATTCTGTAGGCTGACCCCATCCCCTGCCAAGCGATGCTCCATGACCCCATCACTTTGATCTTTAACATGCCCAAGAGCTAGAGTGATAGAAAGTGTATGTCCTCAATCCTCTAGAATACTTCTGATTTGAAACAAACCATTTTATTTTCAAATAGAAACCTCAGCACAATTTTATTGGCTTCATTAAGCAGCATGGTCCCCATTTTACAGGAGAGGAAACTGAGTCCGAGGAGTGAAATGACCTGGGCATCTACACCACTGGAAGGTGACATGAGGACTCCCACACTCTGCTCCACCAGACCCAGGCTCCTGCTCAGGACTTCTGCTAAATATGTTGTCTGAAAATCCACTGGAGTATTCAATTGATACAGAAAGTATCTGGGCCTCAGATTTTCTGTGATGATGGTGTAATCTCACTTATGAGAAAAAGTTGTACAGTCCCTTTCATGCTTCTGGTTTCGGTGCCACTTGGCTGTGCAGATTTCTAAAAGCTTTTGAATAGACTAATAAACATGGAATTGTTCCGAACATCTGTAAGCAAAATACAAAAATATATTATCCAGTGAATGAACATCCTGGGTTTTCTTGCCAGAAGTGGGGTTATTTATGTATTAGGCTAATGCACTGAAATTAACCCAGAATGCTTATCCATTGCAGAATGTCTTTTCATATTTTCATCTGTATAGTCATTATTATAACATGTAAGAATAATTCTCTATCAGGGTATTCAGGAATGTGAATAGCTCAATTACTTCTAAAATCAATGTAGTAAAGCAACAGCATGCCAGTTAATCAGTTAGTTTGCATAACAAATGTTAGGGGGAGTGTGTGTGTGTGGAGAGAAAACCAGGTCAGCACAATTCTTTGAAACAAATGTGAAAGATCAAGCTTTCATTTGACTATAGAGGAAGAATTCTGGAAGACAGGTACTAGCATTATTCAACTTTGTATCTATAACAACTTTCCCTAATGCCTAGTGTAATGTATGTGGTCCGTTTCCAATAAATGGTATACTTAATTTATTCAAGAAAGGCTACATGAAATCCAGGCTCCTCATAGCTATTCCATTCCAAGTTTCTAGTGCCAGGCACACACTAAGCTTTTAGGGAACACCAAATGAATGAATGAATCCTTGGAAATCATTTTAGGGCACAGAATGGAGGGCACTAAAATTTAAATTACCTTTCAGCACATCTCTTAGAGACAAGTCTGAAACACAACAAGAATGAATAGCCGAACAGTGGCTGTGAGCCATGGAACTATGCATCCAAGCTGACATTAGTTCCTTGTGCTGAAGCTGGCAGCTCTCAGAGACCTCAAGATTCAGGCCCGAAACACCTAGGAGATGCAAGTTTCCCAGCCTATGAGCTTTGGGTTCAGTGCTAATTGATAAATCCAAGGAAGGGAAGTTTAAATGCCTGTTATAGGAGGATGATCACTTTTAAACCAGGCTTAACAAAACAACGAACACATGTGAGGGACAAGAAGTCTCCTGCAAATGCAAGGAGGCAGTCATAGCCTTTAGAAAACCATGGTCACCCTGGCTTCTGACACTCAGCTTCGAAGGCCAAAATTCCAGTTTTATCATTTAATTCAACCCAAGGTTAATCAATATGGAGAGAATGACTGTTGTAGACTAATCTCACAATAGACTGAAATATACATCTCAGCATGGCACTTAAGTGAATTTGAAACAAGAATGACTAACCTGGTCTCTTTATTTTCTTTTCTTCCATGGGAGAAAAAAGATGAGAAGCTTCTAGAGTGTGGATCAGAACAAGAGGACTTAGTGATAGAACATAGAAGTGTCATGGTGACAGGCTCTGGGAGTCTGTCCAGAAGCCAAACCTTACAGAGCAACCCACAAGGTGTGAGCAGGACCCGCCTTTCCCAGGCTGGTCTGGCCCCCTACTGAGGTCCTATGTTTTTCCTTTTCCCTTTCAGGACCCTCCATCAGTTTACTCTGAGGTCTTACAGACCTTGAAGCCAAGCTGTCTTCCAAGTGACTTCCCTTCTCTGCTCTGAATCACTATAGGCTTGCTTTATACTTTCATTCCCGAAGGGCAACTTGATTGCAAATCCTTGAGGAACTGTTGTCCCCTAGTATTTTCGACGTAGGTCAGGTTCAACTCGTACCCAAATCACCCAGCATGGAACAGACCCACTGGTAAACGATTCATGAATGTTCTGCTTACATGTCAGATAGAGTCAACCCTACCCATGTGTCTATCTTTTCTATGTGCCTGATTGTAACTGCAGCTCAGGTTTCAGAATCAGGTGCATCAACAGCAGCAAAGAAAAACCATTCAGATGTTAATATGCATCCCATCTCAATACACACCTACTTCTTACACTCCTGTACACACTGGTACACTCATTCATGCCCTGAGACTATGCACACTCACTAGCAAACAGGCATGACAACTACAGCCAATGGTTCCGATTCATGCTTGTGACCACTGATCCGTGTGCTCAGGCAATGCTTGTGGAAGCGCTGACATTTGTCATCATGTGATAGGTTGGTGGTGGAGATGAGGGAAATGATAAAGCTTGCCTGATGGACTTTGAGAACCCACTCCAGAGTGCTACACCTCCATTTCTGATACTTGCCCCTAGAAACCGAATGGTACCTTAGGCTTAAATATACAAACTTAACTGCAAACTAAGACTAAGCAATTCTGAAATTAACTCATATACTGGTGCACAGACTAGTACTTCCCTCACATGAAACCTTAGCAATTACTATGCATCTTCATGAGGACTTGGATTTTCTCCCTTACAAGTCAGACCCCTTGAGGGCTGACTTGTCAACACAGCGCTGAGCACCTGAGGCTTCAGTGGGGAAGCCCCACCAGTGCAACTTGCTTTCTGTCTTCCCCATCCTCATCCCGGTCAAAAATCTTTAATTAGCTGGTTACCATAATCACTCTAGCTGAGGACCGTGTTTGTTCTCCTTCCCTGCTATTCCCAGGGATCTAAAGGCTCTACCACTTCTGTGCCAGAGGGACTTTTCTATCACAGCTTCTCTCTGCTTTTTTGTTTTTCCCTTTCATGATCAGAACAATAAAAGCCTGGGGAAAGAAATCATCTCTCCTTCTGTGTCTAGGTAAGACCCCATAACTACCTTTTCCCAATCAGAAAAAAGTTTCCATGACAACCACTCTTCCTGATGCCACAGCTAACTTAATGTTCACATCAAACAGACAGTTCTTTATCAAGCTTCATGGTGTCTGTACTTCACCATTGCTACAGGACTCTAACACACCAGCTGTTTGCATGAACTGTATCTTAAAAGGGTTTTCCTCCCAGTAATCATTAAAAAGCCCACCAGTATACTAAAAAGTATAATAGAGACATAGACTTGAAAAAGAGCGTGGGATGTGGTAGAGGGAAGTGTGAACAGGAGAATGGAGAATCGCTGGGATATAATGAAAGTTGGGCGTCTTACACTATGGTCAATGGCCTGTGACTTACACTATGGTCAATGGCCTGAACGTTGAGTTAAGAGTGAATGAGGCTGGAATTCCTGCTATATGATCTTGGATAAGTGGCTTTTTCCTCTCTGAGCCCCAACATTCCCTCTGTAAAAGACAGAGACTGAGACACTTCGTGGCACTGTTTGGAAGATTAGATTGTAAAAAAGCAAAGATGCAAAAAGTGCTTTATTGCCATGTCTGGCACATAGTAGGAATTCAACAAAGGGGAATGATCATGTTATCATTGTGAAGGTGAGAAGTTGAACTGGAATGAGTCTGAGCAATCACAATATTCTAATTGGTTATTAACATTTGCTAGTGGAGAATAATAGTATAAGCAGAATATGTGAAGATTTACTTGGCAACCTTTTCTATTAGGCTCTTAAGTCATGTCTGCAGTTACAGGAAGGAATCTATTCATTTCCATTCCTGAGACTTAAGAGGATATACCTGGGAAATCTCCAGGCTCATCTAAATCTCTCTATTTATAGCTCTGCATCAGCATTTGTTTAATTTTGAAACAGAAGCAAGGAAAAATGAATTAACCATTAAATTATTTGTTTGAAATTCCACATTTTCAACAACAATAAAAATATTTCAGTTTTTCTCTAGAGACAAGAAAACAAGAACTGTACTTTTATAATATTTTCATTGTTGCACAGCTCAAATTTCATTTCAAAATCAGAATTCATGTTGTAGAAAACATTCAATATGCCCATTATTGAACAAACTCCCATGTTCCAACTCCTTCTCACCTTCATTCATGATGTCCTAAAAGAGCTGAGAGGGTCCTCCCAAATAAAACCAATTCAAACCTTTATTTTTAAAAGACAAAATTCTTTTTGCCTTTTAAAAATCCCATTTCTGTCAATATGGAGGACTATATAGCTAGATAAACCCTTCCTATTAAGAACTCTTAAGATAGTGAATAAAATGATCTTTAAAAATGTGTTTTACAGTATAAATATTCCTCAAAAAATTAAAACTAAAATTATCATATAATCCAACAATACCTCTTCTGGGTATACACCCAAATAAAATGAAATCAGTACCTTGAACTCCTATCTGCACTCCCACATTCATTGCAGCAATTATTCTAGGCAAGATATGGAAAAAATCTAAGCGTTTGCCAACAGATAAATGGATAAAGAAATTGGGAGATACACACACACATATATAATGGAATATTATTCAGCCTTTAAAATGAAGGAAATCCTGCCTTTGCAACAATATGCATAAACCTGGAGGTCATTAATGCTAAGTGAAATAAGGTAGGCATGCAAAAAAAAAAATGTACTGCATGATCTCACACATATGTGGAATCTAAAAAAGTCCAACTCATAGAAGCACAGAGTAGAATGGTAATTCCCAGGGCTGGGAGTAGGGGGTAAAGGGGAAATGTAGGTCAAAGGATACAAACTTTCAGCTATATGGGATGAATTAGTTCTAGAGAGTTAATGCACAGCACGCAGACTTTAGTTAATAATACTGGGTTGTACGTCTGAAATTTGCTAAGAGGGTAGATCACAGGTGCTCTCACCACACACACAAAAGAAAGTATGTGAGGAGATGGATGTGTTCATTAGCTTGACTGTAGTAATCACTTCACTGTATAAAACATCACTGTAAATATATAAATTTTAATTTTTTAAATGAAGACAATTTAAAAGAAAAAAATGTGTCTTAAATGGCCCCTGAGCTGGCAGAAAAGTAAAGGAAATCCTTGAAAGCCAGAAACAAAAAACAAATCCATACAAGGTACCTTTATTCCAGCTAGAATTTGCCATGGGGCACCTGTCTATCCTGGTTGACTATTTTTTTTCTATAAAGAGCCAGATCATAAATATTTTAGGTTTTTCAGGGCATACTGATTCTGTTGCATCCACTCAACTGTGCCATTGTGGCATGAAAGCATTCACAGATAATATAAAAATAAATGAGTGTGGCCATGTTTCAATAAAACTATTTATATAAAAGGCAGCAGGCAGGATTTAGCCTTTGAGTCATAGTTTGCAAATACCTTCTTTATAGCTTGGCTTTTAATATTTTTCCCTCAAGAAAACATGTCTGGTCCCATGTGGTAAACTGTTGCAATAATGGGCCCAGTTTTTTCATACCTCCCTGTACACATGCCTCTGGGGAAGCCCGTCCACATTGACTCTGGGCTAGACAATATGATTTGCTTTGGCCAATAGGACAAATAGTAAATGTGACACCAAAAGAGACTTGAAAGTGCTGGTGGAATGGGACTTGTCCTCTCTTGCTGGTCCTGGAATCTCTGTATCCATCACCATGTAAATTACTCAGGCCAGCCTGCCAAAAACACATGGTCCATCATCCTTATTCTCCTGGCCAACAGCAAGCATTAACCAACAGCCAGCACCAGTTACCAGACATATAACTGAAGCCATCCTAAACCAACTGGCCTCCAGGAAACCCCCTAGTTGACTGGAGTCCCATGAGTGAGTCTAGATAAGACCAACAGAAGAATCGTCAAGCTGAGCACAGTCTAAATTGATGATCATAAGCTAATCAATAATTGTTTTAATGATTAAGTTTTGGGGTGACTGTTCTGCAGCAAAAGCTAAATTATACATTCCACAGGAAGTTTATTATCTCCTAAAAATATAAAGTGAGAGGCCAACAAATCTATTTAAAGAAATGAGAAAGGGAAAACTGAGGAAACAAAATATTTCCATTTTAAAGATCCTATTACCTGCCAGCAGGGACAAGCCCTTCCTTGTTCGTCTAGTTATATGAGGGAGCAAATTCTTCCTACCTGAGCAGACTTCTTCATAAGTAGGATTGGAAGTGTAGCCTCCTGCGTAACCAACTTGAGTTGAATATACTCCTTTCAGGGTCCAGAATTTCTTCTCAGCTCCCCAGAAGCAGCCCATCCCTAAGAAAAACATAAGATACTGATTAGTCCTTTATCAAAAATTAGAGAGTCACTGCATTTTTAAAGCTCTGTTACATAAGAAAAGTTGCTCCTGTCATTTGGTAACCAAAAATGACTAGGATTTTATCTTTTGAAGTAAAGTTGCTAACATTTAAAAATAATTTTATTTAAGATTATTTGTATAGACTGTCTCTTTGCTTTAGTTGTGCAAAAACATAAAAAGCCTTACATTTTAATGATGTTAGTAAAGCTATACTTTTCCAAATAACATAGTAAAAGGATAACTACATTTGATCAATTATTTCCACACTTGATTCATTAAGGACTTGTCAAAAAATAATAACTTGTATTAATAGTAGAAATTTATTTAACAATCCTCATCCATATCACAATTAAAAAAAAATTCTAACAGGAAAGGTAACCCTAAAATACCAATTTAAATGGGAAATGCTCCCCCAAATCAACACAGACTGACAAAGTATTCAATTAACAATTTCATGTATATGCTCCTTTTTAAAATTTTTTTAAAGTCATTATAAACTTTCATGTGATGAATCACTGCTCCCCCAACAAGAACATTTTTTCTGAGTTCTGTTACTGAATATAATGAATGATGAGAGAGAGAAGAGAATGCAGGGAAGGGGGCAACAACAACAAACTCACAAAAATAGCATTCCATTCAACTAGCAAACATGGTGCTCATACGAGTAGTTACTGAATTTATTTGAACTTATGAAAACTAAGATCCATCTCCCAAGAATGCCCATATTTACATAGAAAATGATGACTTACGTTTCCCTGGACTCCAAAGAACCCTCATTTTCTACCATGGGTTTCTAACTGTGCACAACTGCTATTCTGTGGCCAATTTCTAGATGTAAACAAGATGACTGCCTCACTCAAGTTTTATATGGCACTAGTAAGTCACATATAATTAAGATCTCACGTGGAACAACAGTTGGCAAATTAATATATGCTTCCTACTGGAATCACTAGATTTGTTAGATTCAGTAGCATAGCAGAAAGAAAAATTAGACAGAACTTTAACTGTAATTCTTGACACTTGTTAATATTCTACTTTAAATATTCAGAGCAACAATAACCAAAAAGGAATGTGCATAATATTACATATTAAACAAAACTATATTTTCTCAAGTGTGAGGGGAAATATACCAACTAAAAATAGGTTAATGGTTAAAAAAATATAATAGAGCCAAATGATGAAATTTAATGCAGTAAAAAAATTACTGTAAAAAAATTACTGTTGTGAGTGGAAATCGAACCAGCGACCCTTTGGTTCGCAGTCAGTCTACTGAGCCAACCAGCCAGGGCCATTGCATTTAAAATCACTTCCTTGGAGAAACAAGATGGCAGAAGAGTAAGTGGAAGCTACACTAACTTCCTCCCAGAACTAGTCTGGATTTACAACGCAATTTTGGAGAAATCATCTGGAATAACCAACCGAACACCAGCTGGAGAGAAGTCTTATAACCACGGAGAGACAGAAAAGGCCGCTACATCATAACGTGACCGGTAGGGAGTGCGGAGACGCGGAAGGGCTGGCTGGACTCACACGGGTGGCAGTTGAAGGAACTGAGAAACAGCTCAGCAGCCGGGGGTTCCCCCTGAGAGGGCAGGGTCTAAATCCCCAGCTGAACTTCCCAGTCTACAGCAACAGAGTGGAAAGTAAAATAGTATCCAGCTGAGAAAAGCGAAAAGCCACAGGGTTTCTTGCTAGCCGGAGAGAAACAGCTGGAGAAAAAGAGCTCTTAAGCGGATCACATACAAAAATATTTTGGCCCCCACTTACCCTGGGCTCAAGCGGAGGAAAGGCAGAGAGGACTGGAGACGCTTGGGGAGAGTTTCGTGTGGTGGCTTGGAGGGGAGAACTGGGGAAGCAGCCGGCCGGGTCCCAGTGCTGACTCATCCCCACACTGCAGGCAGACCATTCCCGGCCAAGTGGCATCAGCCTGAGGGGAAGCAAAGGCCCTGCCTACAGGAATTAAGCTGCCACACCCACGGTCCTTAAGCCTGATGGCTAATCACAGATTGAATAGATTATCAACTAAAGGAGACAGACAAAGGCAGTAGATCCCTGGAAGTCTCCAACAGGCTGCCTAGGCCCAGACTGGTACAGGATCTGACGCCACCAGGGGCAGATCCAGGAAGTGCAGATCATTCTAAGAAGCACTAACAAACAATAGGAGTCACAAAAATGGGGAGACAGAGAAACAACCCCCCATCGAAAGGAAAGGCAGAGTCCCCAGAAAGAGTGCTAAATGAAAGAGAGGGGAGCCAACTATCAGATATGGAATTGAAAGCATGGATTATGGAGAAGCTCAATGAGCTCAGCGGAAACTACAAAGAACTCCAGAAAAACTACAGTGAACTCCAGAAGAACTATAAGGAACTTACTGAGAACTATACCAGCATCAAAAAGGACATGGAAGCTATCAATAAGAGCCAGGAGGAAATGAAGAATATGATCCCTGAATTGAAGAACACAGTAGAAGGAATTAAAAACAGGCTAGAGGAAGCATAAAATCGGATCAGTGATCTGGAGGACAATGTAGACAAAAACTCCCAGACAGTGCAACAAAATGAAAAAAGGCTGAACAAGACTGAAGAGGCTCTAAGACAGCTGCAGGACAACATGAAACGTAATAATATCCGTATCATAGGAATTCCAGAAGGAGAAGAAGAAGAGCAAGGGATAGAAAACCTCTTTGAAAAACTAATGACAGAAAACTTCCCTAACATGAAGAGAGAAAGAATCATGCAAGTCCAGGAAGCACAGAGGGTCCCAATGAAGATGAACCCCAACAGGCCCACTTCAAGACACATCATAATTAAAATGCCAACATTCAAAGACAAAGAGAGAATCCTAAAAGCAGCAAGAGAGAAACAACTAATAACATACAAGGGAGCTCCAATAAGGCTATCATCAGATTTCTCAGCAGAAACACTACAAGCCAGAAGGAAATGGCAAAATATATTCCAAGTAATGAAAAACAAAGGCCTACAACCAAGAATACTCTACCCAGCAAGGCTCTCATTCAAAATGGAAGGTGAAATAAAAAGTTTCCAAGACAAAAGAAGGCTAAAAGAATACATCTCCACCAAACCAGCACTGCAAGAGATGCTAAAGGGTCTGCTTTAAGAAGATGAAGAAACAGAGAGAGACAGAGAGGAACACGAGTACAAAGGGGGAAAATGACAATGAATAAATACTGAAAGAAAGAAGGAACTTCTACCATTTGCAACAACATGATTGGAACTAGAGAGAATTATGCTTAGCAAAATAAGCCAGGCAACAAAAGAAAATTACCTTATGCTATCACCTGTTAAAGGAAACTAATGAACAACACAAACAAATGAGCAAAATTGAACCAGAGGTATGTAAACGAGGAATAAACTAAAGTAACAAAGGGGGAGATGGGAGGGAGAGAAGTGGTAAGAAGGGGAAGGGTCTAGTCAAAGAACATGTATAAATGATCCATGGACATGGACAGCTGGGTGGGGACTGAATGTGGGAGAAGGGAGGGACAGGGTGCAGAGAAGCAAGAGGGGGAAAAAAGTGAGACAACTGTAATGGAAAAACAAACAAACAGAAAAATTTTTAGTGGGGGGAAAAAATAAAAATATAA
Organism: Furipterus horrens; assembly: GCF_987537825.1. Taxonomy (NCBI): domain Eukaryota; kingdom Metazoa; phylum Chordata; class Mammalia; order Chiroptera; family Furipteridae; genus Furipterus; species Furipterus horrens. Next base: position 34,410,263 of record NW_028327180.1, read on the forward strand.
AGAATAGAAATGCAAGTTCAGTGAATATTAGAAGGACAAGGATTTTCCTTCACACTGTATATACTTTCTCCCTATCTGATCCCTCCAGAATTTGGCATTCTAAAGAAGTAAGTAATGACCTAGGTTTCTTTGCATAAAACTAATAAGACCAGTTGTTAATAGCGATTTTTTGACTAAGACTTTGACTGGAATGTCATGCCTAAAGGAGACATGCTTGGGCTTTGGTTGTTACCAAAAAGCCCTGAGCAACTGGGACTGACTTTCAAAGGTAATAAAAGTCCACGAGATAAAAGGCCTGGTACCTTGGATGGATGAGCGGTCCATAGCAATCTTTCCAGGGAAGGAACGAAGGTTGTTTTCCTGAAAGATGGCTGGAAGGGACCTTAAGGCACAATGGAAAACCAGGAGGACCTGGAAAAGACAGGTGTTTACAGGCAAGGCTGAATGCCAGGTATGTGGCTCAGCTTCTGTGCCCTGAAGGGCAGACTGAAGGTCACCCTAAATGTTCCTTGCGTAAGTTCCAGCAAAGCAGAACTAAAGATCATAAGTGATCATTTGCTGCTCTTGTTGTGTTTATGCAAATGAACAGGATAAATTAAAAATGGACTTAATGCAGTCCCTTTAATGACAAGGAGGGTAATCTTAGGGAGAAAAATCAAGATTCAAGGAAGATCACAATGCCCAGTGGTAGACTATAAAGTAGTGCAGCTAACCGTCTTTAAAGTTTCTTTTCATTTAAAATTTGTTTTCATTTGAAAGTTAAACTATGTGGCATTATCAAAGATGTTTAATTTACAGGCAAGAAGAATGTCAAATGCCTTGCAACTGGATGTCTTTCCGATAAGACAGTCCTACAGATCTATAAACTTGTGTGTGGGTTATGTTACATAAATTAACATGTGTTTTCTGTTTTCAAAGGGCATAAGCCTACGATCTCATTACCTGAGTGATTGTCTGTACGTATAGGCCTCACTTAATCCTGTCTGCATTGCTGCCTCCGGAGACTCAATGGTTTGGCTGAACTAAGTGGCTGGGTTGGTGAAGAATGGGGTGGTCTGTGGGCTTCACTTTAAAACTGGTTTCTCTTTTCTATCCTAATGGCTTGGATAGAAAGAGCCCAGAGGCCTGAGAGGGGGGAAACCTAAAATATTTCCCTCAGTCCAAACTAAGTATAATGGGCAAAAGGGTTTTGGACAGGTGAGATGTACCTGGAATACCTTCCTCTAAAGAAGCCCTTCTTTTCCCTAATGTGGGACATTGAAAAATTAATACCTGTCTTTTGTCATCTAGTGGTTACGGATTGAATGATGTCCTTTAACCCTGTTGCCCCCAGAATACAACAAGAATGCCAGCCTGTTAAACCAAGCATGCCGTTGTCCAGAGACAGCCAACCAACCTGGAGTCTGCACGATCCTTCCCCTTGTGGGAAGGCCACCCTCCCCTCCACACCCCCACTCTTATTAGGGATTTCTTGACCCAAGGGTAGGTAGGACGACGACCATGCCCAGCTTGAAGCAGCTAGAGGAGCTCGAGACCTTCGTCCATTGTCCTTTATAAGATTGTAAAGGGTCTTAAGTCTGAGAGGGAGGGATTGTTATTTTTTATTGTTAAAATATTTAACTAATTAATTATTTTTTTTAAAAAAGAAGAAGAATATATGAAAGGGTGAGCCATGGGCAAGGACTTGGGGAGGGGAATGTCAGGGAAGGGGGGTGCTGGGCGGAGGGGAGCAAAGGGGAAAAAATTGGAACTATTGTAACAATATAATCAATAAAATATACTTAAAAAAAAATAAAATCACTTCCTTGCATTAATACTCATCCAGACAGGTAAGAGAGGTGAAGCCAGGTGGAGAGGACATGGTGTGGTGGTGGCAGTGGCAGGCCGAACGGAAAGCAGAGTCACATTTTTAAAAAGTAGGGAGGGACACCTGGGGAGTGCTCCCGGGATCAGACCAGACCGCGCAGCTCAAGGTTCCAGAGCCGGGGAAAATAAAGCCTCATTGCTTCTGACTGTGAAAACCAGTGGGGGTTGGGGCGAAGGAAGAAACTGCCTGTCTCTCAGCAGAGTTCATTTGTTTAAAGGGCTCCCACAGTCCTAGAATAGCCACAGACCCACCCACTCTGGGAACAATGGCCAGGTCAACAGCTAGAGAGGGGCCAGTCCCATATAGGAGTGGGAAAAGTGCCTGGAAAGAGGGCGAGTGCTGAACAAGAGGCACTGTTCCCTCTCAGACCCCTCCCCATATACAGGGCTACAACGTGGTGAAACCGGCCGCCCCATAGAGATGAATACGTAAGGGTCTACCCCTTACAACGTCACAGGTGTGACAGCTCTACCTAAGACACAGAGGCAAACAAACACAAGAGCCTGTCAAGATGAAGAGACAGAGAAACAGGGCCCAAAAGAGTGAATGGATCAAGGTTCCAATGGGAGAACTAAGTGATGAGGAAATAGCCAACCTAATAGACCTAGAGTTCAAAACACTGGTGATAAAGATGCTCACAGGCTTGACAGATATGCTTAAGTACGGCAAACGCATAAGGGAAGAAGTGAAGGCTTATGCTAAATGAAATGAAGGAAACCCACACAAAAACAATGGTGAAGGAAAGAACACCAGGTTCAAATCAATGATTTGGAACATAAGGAAGAAAAAGTCAACCAGTACAGAATGAGGAAACAAGAATTGAAAAAAATGAGGAGAGGCTTAGGAACCTCTGGTACAACTTCAAACGTGCCAACGTCTGAATCATAGTGCTGCCAGAAGGAGAAGAGTAAGAGCAAGAAGTTGAGAGCTTATGTGAAAAAATAATGAAGGAAAACTTTCCAAATTTGGCAAAGAAAATAGACATACAAGTCCAGGAAGCACTGAGAGTCCCAAACAAGCTAGACCCAAAGAGGACCACACCAAGACATATCATAATTAAAATGCCAAACGTTAAAGATAAAGAGCATCTTAAAAGAAGCAAGAGAAAAGCAAATAGTTATCTACAAAGGGGTGCCTATAAGACTATTAGCTGATTTCTCAAAAGAAACTTTGCAGGCAAGAAGAGACTGGCAAGAAGTATTCAAGGTGATGAAAAGCAAGGACCTACAACCAAGATTACTCTATCCAGAAAAGCTATCATTTAGAATGGAAGGGTAGATGAAGTGCTTCCCAGACAAGGTAAAGCTAAAGGAATCCATCATCACCAAGCCATTATTATATGAAATGTCAAAGGGACTTACTTAAGAGAAAGAAGATAAAAACTATGAACATTAAAATGACAACAAACTCACAACTATCGACACTGAATCTAAAAATCCAACTAAGCAAAGCAGAATAGGAACAGAATCATAGGTATGGGAATCATTTGGAGGGTTATCAGCTGAGAGGGGGAAGGAGGAGAAGTGGGGAAATAGTGCAGTAACTAAGAAGCATAATTGGTTGGTACAAAATAGACAGGAGGAAGTTAAGAATAATATAGGAAAGGGTGAAGCCAAGGAACTTATATACATGACCCATGGACATGAACTAAGAGGGCTGGGATTGCTGGAGGGAAGAGTGCTACTGGGCACAGGGGAGCAAAGGGGAAAAAAAAATGGGACTACTGTAACAACATAATCAATAAAATATACTTTAAAAAATTTTTAAATAAAAAATAAAAATTACTGTTGTGATAATACAATATGGAAATATGTATATGATTATGTCATTATTGCTTGAAGCTAAATTTAAAATGAAAACAATTATGTGCATGTTTTTATTATAATTATGAAAAAATATTCATACCAAAGTAGACCAGAAAAAATATACAAAGTTATAACCATAATTGTATTACAGTGATAAAAATATGAAAATGTTTTTTCACTTTTCAAGCTTTTCTTATAACAGTCATCATTTTAAAAATTAAAAATGTACATTTTTAAAAGGAAAGCAAAAAATTCATAAAAAACCATAAGCATAGGCATTATTTCAGTAACACACTGCTAGATACTATTTTTCTGTTTGCAAGGGAACTGTCTGCTGCTAATGAATATAACTAAATATTTACTGAGTATTTATAAAAATTGAGTATCCTCAAGTCTCTGGGACAAGAATTCACAGTTAATTTTACTTCATTGCATTCTGGGATGCAGGAATGATGTTAGTCAGGATCTCCAGAGAAACAGAACCAATATAATAGATATAGATGTATAGAGAGATTTATTATGAGAATTTGGTTCCCACAATTTTGGAGATTGAGAAGTCTCATTAACTACAGTCTGAAAGGTGGAGACCTAGGAAGCTGGTAGTATAATTCCAGTCCAGATCTGAAGGTCTAAGAACCAAGAACACCAATATTTAAGGGCAGGAGAATATAGATGTCCCACTCAAACAGAGAGTGAATTCATTCCTCCTCTATCATTTTGTTCAATTCTGGCCCTCAATGGCCTGAATGATGCCCACCAATATTGGTGAGGGAGGTCTTCTTTATGCAGCTTACCAATTCAAATGTTAATCTTCTCTAGAAACACCCACACAGACACACCCCAAAATGATGTTCTATCTGAGCATCCCTTAGCCAGCTCAAGTTGACAGGTAAAATTAACCATCATAGGAATGATGACAGGAACTCTCTGGAGAAGGCTAGGTAAAAAGTGATCTGGGTAGCATTACTGCACATAAAAGGCCATGAACACATCCAGGAGCTATACAGTGTGCCAAGCTGAAGGCATTCTAGCCTCTGAAGTTCATAAGTCGACAGTATTCATTGAATAAAATATTTCTGAATCACACAAGGACCACCGGTGATGGTACTGCAACTATTCTACACACAGGTACATTCTGGGCTATTTTAGCAGCCGGCCTACTCTGACCATTGTCTACGGTCCCATACAGATGGCCCCAGATGATACATTCTCTGTATATACCTTCACTATATCCTCATGGTATAGATTCATAAAACTTAAATGATCTTGACCAAACAAAACAAAATATTTGCTGCAAGAGAGATACTTCATCCCCTTTTGATGTTTAACAGGAATCAAGACAAGACCTCTGCTAGAGGAAGAAAGGAAGACCCAGCTCAACTGGGCAAAGGTCTCCAGGGGGCCCATGTATGGCTGAAATAATGTCTCAGGGACCTGGTGTATAATCAATGTCAAATTTTCTGGAGAGGTACTTAACTAGGTTAGGGGTTGTTTTAAGAATAAAACTCCTCCTTGAAGCAATAAGAAGTTTTATCTAGGGTCTTCCAGTATAACCTAAGCATTCTATTATTTGTTTTTGAGGGTGTGAATGGGGGGCTGTTTATTTATGGCAAAGTTCTCAGAATTTACAATTATCTAGTCAACAATATGAATATCATCAAATAAAATATAATATGCACTATTTTCTTTAAAATATTTTAACCTTTTATTATAAAGCAAAACATAGATTCAGAAAAACCACACAAAACAAATGCATGTGTCAATGCTTTATTATTAGGTGAACATCCTTGCAACCACCACTCAGGTCAAGATATAGAGCTTTTCTGTCCACCCAAGAATTCCCTCTTTGTATCACACCCCAATCGCAATGCTTTCCTACCCACCAAAGTAACCACTTATCTGACTTTTATTGTAATCACTTCCTTATTTGTCTTTGTATTTTTATCACTCAGAGCACCCATCCTAACACTATTGCTCGGTCGTTCTCAGTTTTAAAAGTTTGATGTCTTTAAGTTCTTTTAATTGACAAGTTTCTTCTCCATTCCTTTCCTTTTAATTTATCCACTGAAGAAAACATGGGCCACTTGACCTGCAGAGATTCCCACAGTGTGGATTTGGTCATCTACATTCTCATGGTGCAATTCAACCTGTTCCTCTATTCTTGGTATTTCCTGTAAATTTGCTGCTAAAGCCAGAGACTTGATTAGACTCAAATTTCATCCTTCGGAAAAACTATAGGCGGTACTATGTTCTTTTTTTTTAACTTTAAAAATTTTTTCCAGCTTTAATGAGATTAAACTGACAAATGGCATTGTGTAAGTTTAAGGTATGCAATGTGACAATTTGACACAGATATATATTGTGAAGTTATTACAATGAAGATAGTTAATACATCCATCACTTCATATAATTACACTTTTTATAGTGAGAACATTTAAGATCTACTCTTAGCAACTTTCAAGTATAAGGTACACCATTATTAAGTATAGTCACCATGGTGAATATTAGACCCCTCAGAACTTATTCATCTTATAACTAGAAGTTTGTACCCTTTGACTAGTATCTCCCCACTTCCCCCATTTCCAAGCCTATGGCAATCACCATTCTACTCTGTTTCTATGAATTTGACATTTTTTAGATATCAATATAAGTGAGATCATACAGTATTTGTCTTTCTCTGACTTATTTTACTTTGCATAATGCCCTCAAAGTCCATACATCTTGTTACAAATGGAAGGATTTCCTTCTTTTTCATGGTTGAATAATATTCTAGCGTGCGTGTGGTTGTGAGAGAGAGAGAGAGAGAGAGAGAGACTCCCCCACATATTCTTTATCCACTAATCTGTTGATGGACACTTAGGTTGTTTCCATGTCTTAATTATTGTGAAAAGTGCTACAATGAACATGGGATTCATATCTCTTCAAGACAGTGATTTCATTTCCTTTGGATAAATACCCAGAAGTGGAATTGCTTGATCATATGGTAGTTCTATTTTTAATTTTTTAAGAACCTCCATACTGTTTTCTATAATGTCTATACCAATTTACATTCCCACCAACTATGGTCCCCTTTTCTTCAAATCCCTACCAACTCTTCTCTTTTGTCTTTTTGACAAAAAAGGTAGGTGTGAGGTGATATGTGACTGTGGTTTTATTTTGTATTTCTCTGATCATTAGTGATGTTGAGCATCTTTTCATGTACCTCTTGGCTATTTATATGTCTTCTTTAGAAAATGTCTGTTCAGATTCTCTGACCTTTTTAAATCAAATTATTTTGGAGTTTTAGTTATTTTCAAATATTTTCTCTATACCATTGCCTCTTCATTCTGTGGCCAGTTTCTGTTGCTGTGCAGAAGCTTTTTGGTTTAATATAATCCCACTTGTTTATTTTTGCTTTTGTTGCGTGTGCTTTAGGTACCATAACCAAAATATTATTGCCAAGGTCAATGTCAAGGAGTTTTCTCTATGTTTTCTTTTAGGAGTTTCATTGTTTCAGATCTTATGTTCAAGTCTTCAATCCATTTCAAGTTAATTTTTATGAATATCCATTTTTCAACATCATTTAGATTTTTGACTCCATTGTCAATTATTATTTGATCATATATTTGTGAGTTTATTTCTGGCCTCTCTATTCTACCCTATTGGACTTTTTTTATGGAACTACCATTCTGTTTTGATTACTAGAGCTTCGTAGTATAATTCGAAATCAGGAAGTGTGATATCTCCAGTTTTGTTCTTCTTTCTCAAAATTACTTTGGCTATTTGGGGTCTTCTTTGATTCTATACAAATTTTAGAATTTTTCTTTTTGATTGCTGTGAAAAATGCCATTGGAATATTGATATTGGGCTTGATGTGGGATTGCATTAAATCTATAGAACACTCTGGGTAATATAAACATTTTAATAATATTAATTCTTCCAACCCATGAACATGGGATATTATTCCACTTCTTTTCATCTTCTTCAATTTTTTTCATCAATATCTTATCATTGTCAGTGTACAGATTTTTCACTTCCCTGGGTAAATTTATTCCTAAGTATTATATTTTTTTGATACTATTATAAGTAGGAATGTTTCTTTATTTTTCTTTCAGATATTACATTGTTAATGTATAGAAATGCAACTGATTTTCCTGTGTTGATTTTACATCCTACAGTTGGATTCATTGGTCAATTCTACAGTTTTCTTTTACAAAGTCTTTAGGATTTTCTCTATATTAGATCACGTTATATGCAAACAGAGACAATTTTACTTCTTCCTCTCTGATATTATGCCTTTTTATTTCTTTTTCTTGCCTAATTATTCTGGCTAGGACTTCTAGAACAAAGTTAAATAGGAATACACTCTTGTCTTGTTTCCGATCTGAACAGTAAAGCTTTTAGATTTTGACCATTGAGTATGATGTTAGCTGTGGGTCTGTCATATATGACCATTACTATGTTAAGGTGTATTCCTTCTATGCCGTCTCAAATTCATTGAGAGCTTTTACCATGAGAGGATATTGAATTTTGGCAAATGCTTTTACTGCATCTATTAGGAGTCATATGATTTTTATCCTTTATTATATTAATGTGGTGCATCATATTCATTGACATGCATATGTTAACCCATCCTTGCATCCCACTTGATCATGGTATATGATCCTTTTAATATGCTATTAAATTTGGTTTGTTAATATTTTTTAATATGCTTTATTGATTATGCTGTTACAGTTGTCCCAATTTCTTTTCCCTTTGTTCCCCTCCACCCAGTGACATCCCTCCCTTCAGATGTCCCCCACTCTTAGTCCATGCCCATTGGTTGTGCATATAGTTCTTCTCAACATCTTCCTGTCTACTCCACTCCCTCCTACTATGCTTCTTAATTCCTGTATCATCTCCCTCCCTTTCCCCCTTCCCCCTCACTGCTGACCTCCCTCAATAATGTTCCCCATACCTATAATTCTTTTTCCACTCTTGTTGCCTACTTAGTTTGCCTTTGTTTTGATTCCCTAGTCTCTGTTGTTGGTTGTTGTGATACAGTTTTCATTTTAATGTTCATAGTTTTGATCCTCCTTCTTCTAAACAAGTCCCTTTAACATTTCATATAACAGCGGTTTGGATCTAATGAACTCCTTCAGTTTTACTTTTTCCTGGAAGCACTTTCTCTGCCCTTCTATTTGAATGACAGCTTCACTGGACAGAGTAATTGTGGTTGTAGGTTTTTGGTTTTCATTACTTTGAATATTTCTTGCCAGTTCCTTCTTGCCTGCAGAATTTCTTTTGAGAAATCAGCTGATAGTCTTATTAGGACCCCTTTGTACATAGTTCTCTTCTTCTCTCTTGCTGCTTTTAAAATTCTCTCTTTATGCTTAATTTTTGACATTTTGATTATAATGTGTCTTGGTGTGGTTCTCCCTGGGTCCAGTTTATCTGGAACTCTCTGTGCTTCCTGGACCTGTAAGTCTATTTCCTTCCCCAAGTTAGGGAAGTTCTGCTTCATTATTTTTGCACATAATTTTTCAATTTCTAGTTCTTCTTCTTTACCTTCTGGCAGCCCTATGATTCAGATGTTGGCCCACTTATAGTTGTCCCATAGGTTTCTGAATCTCTCCTCATTTTCCTCACTTTTTGTTTCCTCTTTCTGCACTGGTTGACTGTTCGTTCCTTCCCTATGTTCTGATTTGTTGATTTGATCCCTGGTTTTCTTTCCCTCACCACTAGTTTTGTATGTGTTTTTGTTCATTTCAGCAGGACTAGCCTTCAGTCCTTCCCATCTTGTTTAAGATCTGCTGTTAGGTCTATAAGTATTTTTATAATCAAAGCTCTGAACTGAGCCTCAGAAAGATTTTCTATCTGTTTAGCCATTAGATTAGATATTTGCTGTCTGGTCAGCTGCGTCACTGGGATCTCTATCATGATCTGTGCCATCCTGACAGTTTTGTGTTTACCTTTGCTTCCTGGATGGGGCTGTCACACCTCCTACGCTATAGGAGGTGGAGCCCCATGCACTCGTCACAACCAGGTGACCCTTCTCACCACCCTGTGGCATTTTTCTGTGGGGTTTGGGGTCCAAGATGGATTCCTGCCATTCACTCTCTGCTGAGAGACTAGGAGCCTCCTCCTCCATCCCCACCCCCTCCGGGCCTCACAGGGGTCTGCCTTCCCCGGCCTTGGAATTGCAAGCTGATGGGTCTGGTCTGCAGCCAGGGGTGCTCCCCAGGCGCTTCTCACCTCCCCTTAAATATGGATGTCTGTGCTTACCACCATTCTGCCACCGTTGCCGCTGCTGCTGCCGCCAGTGCAGCTTGACGTCTCTGCCCTGGCTTCGCCCCTCCTACTTGTCCAGACAAGCTCCACTTGTTTATAACTTCATGTGTTGGACTGGCATTTATTTTCTGGAACTTCTGGTTATTTCTGGTTTTGTGGTAGTTGTACTCCTTCTTAGCTATGGAAGGAGACAGAGTGTGTCAGTCTGAGCCTCCATCTTGGTGGGAAATCTGGTTTGTTAATATTTTGTTAAGAATTTTGCATCAGTATTTTTCAGGGATACTGGCCTGTAGTTTTCTTGTAGCATCCTTATCTGGCTTTGATTTCAGGGTAATGTTGGTCTCATAAAATGAGTATGAGAGTGTTCCCTCCTCTTCAATTATTTTGGAAGAGTTTGAGGACTGGTGTTAATTCTTCATTAAATATTTGATAGAATTCACTAGTGCGGCCATCTGGTCCCAGACTTTTCTTTGCTGGGAGGTTTTTAATCATTGCCTCAATCTCCTTAGTCATTAGCAGTTTGGTCAGATTTTCTATTTCTTCATTATTTCATCTTGGTGAGTTTTATGTTTCTCAAAATTTATCTATTTCTTCTTGGTTATCCAATTTGTTAGCACATAATTTTTCATAGCAGTCTCTTATGAGCCCTGGTATTTCTGTGATATCAGTTGCAATTTCTCCTATTTCATTTACACTTATTTTACTCTCACTTTTTCCTTGGTTAGTGTAGCTAAAGGTTTACCGATTTTGCTTATCTTTTCAAAAAAACAACTCTTAGATTCATTAATTTTTCTTCCTATTGTCTATCTGGTATTCCCTTAATTTATTTCTGCTCTGATCTTTATTATTTCCTTCCTTCTGCAAACTTGGGGTTTAGTTTATTTTTCTTTTTCTAAATCTTTCAGGTGTAAAGTTAGGTTTTTATTTGAACTCTTTCTTTTCTTTTCTTTTTTAAATATGTTTTATTGATTATGCTGTTACAATTGTCCCAATTTCTTTTCCCTTTTGTTCCCCTCCACCCAGTGACACCCCTTTCCTCCAGTTGTCCTCCACTCTTAGTCCATGCCCATTGGTTGTGCATATAGTTCTTCTCAATATCTTCCTGTGTACTCCACTCCCTCCTACTATGCTTCTTAATTCCTGTATCATCTCCCTCCCTTTCCCCCTTCCCCCTCACTGCTGACCTCCCTCAATAATGTTCCCCATACCTATAATTCTTTTTCCACTCTTGTTGCCTACTTGGTTTGCCTTTGTTTTGATTCCCTAGTCTCTGTTGTTGGTTGTTGTGATACAGTTTTCATTTTAATGTTCATAGTTTTGATCCTCCTTCTTCTAAACAAGTCCCTTTAACATTTCATATAACAGTGATTTGAATCTAATGAACTCTTTCAGTTTTACTTTTTCCTGGAAGCACTTTCTCTGCCCGTCTATTCTGAATGACAGCTTCGCTGGATAGAGTAATTGTGGTTGTAGGTTTTTGGTTTTCATTACTTTGAATATTTCTTGCCAGTCCCTTCTTGCCTGCGGAGTGTCTTTTGAGAAATCAGCTGATAGTCTTATTGGGACCCCTTTGTATGTAATTCTCTTCTTCTCTCTTGCTGCTTTTAAGATTCTCTCTTTATGCTTAATTTTTGACATTTTGATTATAATGTGTCTTGGAGTGGTTCTCTCTGGGTCCAGTTTATCTGGAACTCTCTGTGCTTCCTGGACCTGTAAGTCTATTTCCTTCCCCAAGTTAGGGAAGTTCTGCTTCATTATTTTTTCACATAATTTTTCAATTTCTAGTACTTCTTCACCTTCTGGCAACCCTATAATTCATATGTTCGTTCGCTTATAGCTGTCCCAGAGGTTTCTGAGTCTCTCCTCATATTCCTCACTTTTCATTTCCTCTTCCTGCACTGGTTGACTGTTTGTTCCTTCCCTGTGTTCTGATTTGTTGATTTGATCCCTGATTTTCCTTTTCTCACCACTTGTCTCATATGCGTTTTCATTCATTTCAGCAGGGCTAGCCTTCATTCCTTCCCCGTCTTGTTCAAGATCTTTTGTTAATTCTGTAAGCTGCCTTATGATTATAGTTCTGAACTGAGCCTCAGAAAGATTATCTATTTGTTCGTCGGTTAATTCACGTATTTGCTTTCTGGTCAGTTGTGTCACTGGGATCTCAATCATGATTCTTGCCATCCTGAACGTTTTCGTTTATCTTTCCTTCTTGGGCGGGGCTGTCACACCTCCTACGCTATCGGGGGCAGAGCCTAGTGCACTCGTCACTACCGGGTAATGCTTTTCACCACGCTGTGGTGCTTTGTGTGGGCGCGGGGGTCCAAGATGGATTCCTGCCATTTACTCTCTGCTGAGAGACCGGAAGCCTCCTCCTATAACCCACGCCCTCTGGGTCTCACAGTCCGAGGCAATGGGAGTCTGTCTTCCCCGGCACTGGAATCGCAAGCTGACAGGTTTAGTCTTCAGCCACAGGTGGTCCCCGGGAGCTTCTTGCTTCCCCTTAAATATGGGTGTCTGTGCTTACTGCCGTCCCGCCACCATCGCCGCTGCTGCCGTCACCAGCACAGCTTGACCTCTTTATCCTGGCTTCGCCCCTCCTACCTGTCCGGACGAGCACCACTTCTTTATAACTTCATGTGTTGGACTTCCATGTTGCTTTATTTTCTGGAACTTCTGGTTATTTCTGGTTTTGTGGTAGTTGTAGTCCTTCTTAGTTGTGGAGGGAGACAGAATGTGTCAGTCTAGGCCTCCATCTAGGCAGGAATTCTCTTTTTCTTTAATATAGACATTTACCAAAATAGACATCCCTCTTACAAGTATTTTTCCTGCATCCTGTAAATTTTGGCATTTGTGTTTTCATTTTTGCTCTTTTGTAAATTGCCTTTGTCCACTTTTCTATTAGGTTATTATATTTTCTTGTTGATTTGTTGTTTTTATATATTCTGAATACTAATTTTTTTCATCTTTATGTATTCAGATATCTTGTTTGGGATTTGTCTTTTACCTTCATTTTTATGCCTACTGTCATAATTTTAATTGTGGTTAAATTTCTCTACATTTTTCTTTATAATTCGTGCCTTTTGCATATCATACATAAGACTTTTTGCCATACATTAAAATTATAAAGATAATATCCTACATTTTCATAAGTTTTAAACTTTTGATCTTCATTTTAGGTTGCTATTTCACCTGGATATATTTTTTATGTGGGGTATGAGTTAGGGATTCAATTTAATTTTCTATATAAATATCCAAGTATCAAAGTAAATTATTAGTTATTAAATAATTAATTATTTCCACACTTATTTCTAATGTAACCTCTATTGTTTATCATGAGTGGTCCTATTTCTGGACTACCTGTTATGCTCCACTCATCTGTCAAGTTCTGCACCAGTAACACACTGTTCTTTAATAGTTTACTTAAGAAATACTTATTCATTGCCTGCTACATGCCCAGACGTGCTCCAGGCACTTGAAATACGTGAGTGAACAAAACAAAGATCCTACCCTCTTAGAGTGCTTATACTCTACTGGTAAAAGACAAATAATAAGAATCAAAAACAATAAAGAAGTACCTGATGTAACACATTAAAAAATATAAAGAGCTATTTTTTTTACGTAGGGCAAGGTCAAAGGGGTCAGGAGAGCTAGAAGAGGGTGCAATATTAAATAATGTGTTTGAGATGGGCTTCAAAGAGATGGTGACTCCAAACAAAGACTTGAATGCAGTGAGGTGGTCACCCATTCAGAAATCAGAGGGACAGGGTGTTCCAGGCAAAGGAAACAGTCATTTCAAAGGCACCTGCTATCTTTAAGAGGTAGGAAAGAAGCCAGTGTAGTTTGAGTGGAGTGACCGTGAGAAAGTAGTGAGTCATAATCAGTAAGCCAGATCACGTAGGGCCTCTTTGCTTTTACAAGGACTTTGGATTTTACTCTGAGTGAAACGGATGGCCATTGTTGCATTTTGAGCAGGAGAGGAGACGATATAACTTATGTTTTACAAGTATCACTCTGGCTTTCTTCTGCTGAGATAGACTGAAATGGACCAAGCACAGAAGGGAGGAATGGTTAGACCAGGTGGGAGCAGAGAGGAAGTCAGGACTCACAATCAGATTTTGGATATATTTTGAAGGTAGAGCCAAAAGGATATCCTGGCAGATTGGAGCAGGGTTTGAGAGAAAGAGAGTCATAGATGATTCTTAATATTATTGCCTTGAGTGGAGAATAGAGTGGGTGGAACACGTTTGCAGGGAAAGATCAGTGACTGTAATCCCTCCAAGTTTTAATGAATCATAGCATCTAGTAGAGCAAGTCTTCTTATACTTCCTCAAAGTTTTCTTTGCTATTCTTGGCCCATTACTTTCAAACTTAGTTTAGTGTTAACTTGTCAAGTTCCATAAAATACCCTGTTAAGATTTTTATTATAATTACATTGAACTTATAGATTAATTTGAAAATATTTTGTCATTAATAATATAGTCTTTCCATCAATGAACATATATAGCTGTCCATTTATTCAGCTCTTCTTGGACATCCTTCAATACATGTTATCGTTTTCTCTATAAAAGACTTGTACATTTTTATTACATATAGTTCTGTGTATCCTATGATTTGTGTTGCTGCTCTAAACACTATTTTTTTCTATTACACTTTTTTATTGCTTATAGCTGTGATATAAAACACCTTTGATTTTAGTATGTTTTTCATGTAGTCAGAAAACTTAGAGAATTCTGTTTTTCATTTTAATGATTTGTCTCCATCTTCTCTTTGATTTCTTATACAGAGAATCGTATTTTGTACAAATGACAGTTTTATAGCTCTCTGTCCAATTATTCTTCTCCTTTCTTTATCTCATTTTATTGCATTGGCTAGGGCCTCCTAGATAATGCAGAATAATAAGGGTGATGGGAATCCTTGTCTCATCCTAACATTAGTGAGAATGCTCCAATCAGGATGAGGTTTCCATCATGTTTTGACAGATACCCTTTTTCAGACTAGGAAAGTTCCCTTCCATTTTGAGTTCGTAAAGAATTTTTTACCATGCATGAGTTTTGAGTTTTAATAAAGGATGCATTCATTTGAGATGATCATATGGTTTCCCTTGTATAATCTCTTAAAGTAGTACATTACATTTATAATTTTTCTGAACCACCCTACAGTAAACCTTACCCACTCACAGTGCATTTTAATATTGAAGAATTACATTTGCTAACATTTCATTTCAAAAACTTTCACTTACTTTCATAAGGAAAATGTGTCATAATTGTATTTCCTTCAACAATCCTGTCCAGAATTAGTAGCAAGGTTATATTGGCCTCATAAAATAAATTGGCTAACATTTCCCCCCTCCTATGTAACATGGCGTTAGAAAAGGATTATTTGTTCCTTGAAGTTATAACAGGTAAAGCTAAAGAAGTTCATCATTACCAAGCCATTATTATATGAAATGTTAAAGGGACTTATTTAAGAAAAAGAAGATCAAAACTATGAACATTAAAATGACAACAAATTCAGAATTATCAACAACAGAACCTAAAAAATAAAAACAAAAACAAACTAAGCAAGCAACCAGAAGAGGAACAGAAGCATAGGTATGGGGATCATTTGGAGGGTTAACAGCTGGGAGGGGAAAGAGAGGGGTAGAGAAATGGTGCAGGAATTAAGAAGCATAATTGGTAGGTACAAAATAAGCAGGGGGTTGTTAAGAACAGTATAGGAAAGGGAGAACCCAAATAACATACAGGCATGACACATGGACACGAACTAAGGGGGGGGTGTGGAACTGCTGGAGGGAAGGAGGGTACTGGGTGGAGGGAGCAAAGGGTAAAAATTAGGACAACTGTAATAGCATAATCAATAAAATATACTTAAAAAAAAACAATATTGCCAAAACAAATCTTTCTGAACCACCTTGCATCTTTGGAGAGGAGAAGGGAGGGATTAGGGGTGACTTTAAATGTTGCATTGTTTTTTATTTATTCAAGTTTTTCTATTTCTATTTCTATTTAACAGGTTTACATCACAGAACAAAGCTTGGCTTTCATTGATCCTCTTTTCTCATTTCTGTTTCTGCTCCTTCTTTGCTATTGTCTGGTTTGCAATTTACTTTTGGTCTGTTCTTTTCCTACCTTCTCAATATGAATACCTGGCTTATTTTCAAGTGTTCTTGTTTTCTGATGAGTATATTTCACTACATATTTACCTCTAAAGTTGACTTTAAGATAGATCCCACATATTTATAGTTTTCTTGCCATTATTTACCAAGTACTTTATAATTTTCATGTTATTTCCTTTTTAACCCAAAAATTGTTTAAGGTTATACATTTTAATTTTCAAACACATGGCCTGTTTTTTATACTACCTTTTCATTTTGATGCAATTCTATTGCATTGTGCTTAGAGAATGTGATCTGAATTATGTTCTTTTAAAATTTGTTGAGATTTAGGCAGACACCAGATCCTGCTGAGGCAAGTTCTGCTTCATGAGGTCAGCCCACACACAGCAGCTTATACATTGTAGTCATGACCAGTCCTCACAGCCAGCCAGCCTGAAGGTCAATCCAACCCACAGACATGCTGACAGCAATCAAGAGTCAAATACAACAGGAGGGCTCACATAGCCCCCACAAGGGACATTGCAGGAGCACCTAGCTCAGGTGATCAGGAAGAGTGTACACTGGGTCCCACAGGACACCTACTACATAAGGCCACCCTACCATAATGGAAGACACAGAAGATCTACCTAATACACAGAAACAAACAGAGAGAGGCAGATAAATAAATAAAAGAACAGATGAAATCTCCAGAAAAAAACAACTAAATAAAATGGAGGCAAACAATCTATCAGATACAGAGTTCAAAACAATGGTTATAAGGATGCTCAAGGAACTTAGGGAAAGAATAGATGAACTCAGTGAGAACTTTAACAAAGAGATAGTTAGCATTAAAAAGGACATAGAAACCATAAAAAGAACTAGTCAGAAATGAAGAATACAAGCTACTGAATGGAAGTAGATACTCACCAATGATACATCCACTAAGGGTTAATATCCAAAATGTGTAAAGAACTGATACAACCACATTTCAAAAAAGCAAACAATTTAATTTTAAAATGGTCAAAGGACCTGAGCAGACACTTCTCCAAAAGGACACACAGGTGGTGGCCAACAGACATATGAAAAGATGCTCAACATCACTAATTATCAAAGAAATGTAAATTAAACCCACCATGAGATATCACCTCGCACCTGTCAGAATGGCTATCATCAATAAATCAATGAAACAACAAGTATTGGTGAAGATGTGGAGAAAAGGGAATTCTTGTGCATGGTTATTGGTACAGCCTCTAAGGAAAACAGTATGAAGGGTCCTCAAAAAATTAAAAATGTAACTGCCGTTTGACCCAACTATTCCACTTCTGGAAACCCAAAACACTAATTTGAAAGAATATATGCACCCCTATGTTCATTGAAGCATTACTTACAATAGCCAAGATATGGAAGCAACTCAAGTACCCACCAATAAATGAGCAGATAGAAAAGTAGTGATACATATATACAATGGAATATTCCTCAGCCAGAAAAAAAGAATGGAATCTTACCATTTGCAACAGCATGGATAGACCCAGAGAGTATTATGCTAAGTGAAATAATTCAAAGAGAGAAAGAGAAATACCACATGATTTCACTTACACGTAGAATCTAAATAACAAAATAAAACAGAAACAAACTCCTATTTGCAGAGAATAGACTGATGGTTGCCAGAGGGGAGAGGTGTTGGGGGGCTGGGTGAAAAAGAAGAAGGGATTAAGAAGTACAGATTGGTAGTTACAAAAGAGTCATTGCGATGTAAATTATTGCATAGGAAATACAGTCAATAATATTTTAATAACTCTGTATGGTGCCAGGTAAGTTCTTGAAACAACAGGGAGAAATACTTTGTAAACAAAGTATGACTGTCTAACCACTATGCTGTACACCTGAAAATAATACACAATAATATTGAAGGTAAACTGTAATTGAAAATGTTAAACAAAAGAAATTTGTTGAGACCTGCCTGCTCAGTACCCTGCAGAAACCAGCTATGACAACCTCTGTTGTCTAGCACACCCCATTCGCTAACTCTGCCCACAAAAGGTGCCACAGCATGCCAAACCCCCAGCCAGCAGATGGGGTAGGAAGGGCGGTCTGTCTGTCAGAGTGGAAACCAACAGGGAAGCTGAGCTTTCAGAAGAACATGTGCAGTGACCACATGTTCCTCCAACGTTTTATCCAAATGTTCCTCCTCTTCCTGCTCGAAAAGTGTTCCCCACTTGTCGACTTCACACAGAACACAACCGTGCTCACAGTCACTTCCAGAGCCACACCACTATTAGGATCCCCGAGAGTCAGACGGAGTAGCAAGAGTGGCACAGCCACGCCGCTCCTGAGACTGTACTTCTCCCCCAACCCCTCCACAGTTTCTGACAGTTCAAGGAAACAAGAGCATTTTGCCTCCATAGCCTGCTTGTATGGTACAGGTTTAAGTTCCTTTTTACACTTTTAAAGCAGCCTTTTCCATAAAATTCCAACCGCTAATCTGCTATTTGAAAAATGGTTCAACCTAGAGGTCTAACCCTTAACCATCCACCTAAGAAAGCTTTAGAAAGACTCCCATTTCCAACTCCCTGCTGGGTACCTCCAGCTGGAAGGCTAGCTGACACCCTGAATTCATTATAGCTAATGCCTGATTGACCACCCGAGCCAGTATTTTCTGATACCGCTCTTGGTTTTAGTTGCATCAGCATTTTCCTAGACCCTTAGTAGGAAAGCTGGCAGCCATCCTTTACTTGTCTCAGCCTAAGCAGTTTCCTAGCATCCAGTCCTTTATGTTCTCGCTCCGTTCCCATTACCGCTACCCTAGTTCAGTCACCAGCTAGTCACCGCCTCTTCCACTGTCAGCCTGCCCAGCTGCTCCCTCACTGCCACCCTCTCTCACTTTGCCATCAGGTGGATTTTTATCATGTACACCTTCAAACATGTCATTTGTCTCCTTTAAAACCACAAAGAGGTAATCTGCAAAAATTACCTGATTTATCTGATTATTCTACAGCTAAGAAACACTTCTATGGAAATACTTTTTAATTGACAAATACTGATTTTTCAGAAATGTTGTAACAGTATTATTTATAATTTAAAATTTTTGAAAAAATCTAAATATTTAATATTAAAGTATTTAATAAATGATGGCTTTTTGTATATAATCTGTAATAAAATATTATTTAATTGCACAGAAAACTATTCATATATTATTTTAAGGGGAAAGAGCAGGATATTAAACAGTATGAAGAATTTGCTCATATTTGGTTTAATGTATTCTCTTTGAAAAACAGATTCAGGAGTAATAAACTAAAATATAATAGTGGATATTATCTCCGAATAAGATTAGCAGTGATTTTTATTTTCTTATACACCAGTATTTTCCAAATTTCAAAAGAAGTATGTATTCCAACTGTCATGATCAAAAAGGAGGTGTTTTTTAAAAAAATTGTATAGATTGATTGATAGTCTGGAAAGAAATACAATAAAATGTTAGAATGATAGCTTCCTCTGGTTCTCATTTGTGCTTCTACATATTTTCCAAATTTTCTCTAATGCACATGTCACTTTTATAACCAACAAAATTAAGGCAGTTTTTAAATTCTTATACCCACTCAGCCAACCAAAAACTATCCTGTCACTACCTGCCTGGGCTGTCCTGTGGCCTTGCCCTGCCCTGCATCCTCCACCCCCACCCCTGCCTTTGGAAATCCTGCCTATCCACCAGAACAATTTCAGAAATCACCATCTCCCTTAGGTCTTTGGAGAATGCCATTCAGATACAAGGTTTCTCTTCAGCCTACCCAGTGGAACAACCGCTGGATTTTGTGTCGTAACCCCTTCCTACACCGTCAACTAAGTATGTGGGGCCCACCTCACTGTCACTTGGCATGGGTTTCCTTCTGTCACTTGGCATGGCACCTTGCTTGTATTACACTCTTCTGGGGGGAAAGGTCTGTTGAATTGAACTGGAATTCTTTGAAAATTTAATGGATCATCTTTAATAATTATGGCGGTATCTCTAGAAACCATAATGTCAGTTTATGGAGAGTACAGATCTTCCTTTGAGGCTGCTAAAGTAGAAACTCAGTGTTTATACGCAGAAAAAAAGAAAAGTACTGCTGAACACAGAATGGAAAAAGTTCTCGTTTCACCTATCTCTTTCCTCTACCAAATCCTGGGTTCTTTGTAGACATGGATTCAGAAGTCCTGAATGCTGTATTTCAACCAGGTCTATATTGCTGAAACCTGTGTGGTCTCAGGGAAGCTTCTCATATTCCCTAAGCCTTAGTTTCCTCATCTATAAACTAGGAATAGAGATAATACTAATCACGGAGTCACTAAAAGAATAAAATGTGTGAAGCACCTAGTGGGTACTCAGTGTTTGTTTCCAATCTCTTCTCTCATTTTCCTCGCTGGTACCACCTTCTCCCTCCCAACATACATGTGCACATACTCAAAACTCCCTCAGTCCACCCAAGGTCAAAGCTGCTTCCCCTGCCACCCTTGCTCTCTGAGATGTCACATCATCCTGTGGTTGAACCTGAGAGCCTTCCGCTCAGTCCTCAAATGAGACAGATGGAATTGTGGTCTAGGAAGCAGCCTACCTGGATTCTGCCTATAGAATTTCTCTGAGCCAGGGTCTCCATTTTCTCAGCACGTAACTTACTGGTTACCATTCAAATCAAGATGTCCCTTCTCTAACAGTGACGTCAGAACCCATCACTTTTATAAAAAGCTTAATGCCTCTTCCCATCTGTGCCTTCTCGCTGCCTCCTGCCTGCCTATTTTCACCAGCCAGGTCTTTGTCACCCCAAAGCACAAAGAATGCTAGCCTCAACCAGGGACACCACAAGGTCTGTGACTCTGGGTCCCTCACTAGGGCACTTTCAGCCTCAATTGGCATCTGAAAATTGAGTAGAACTGAATTATTTCAACATCCAGCTTGATTGCTGAGGGCTCTCTGGAGAGAATTATAAGAATTGAAATCTATTTCCCTCTTCTCCTCAACTTTAATTGTGATTTTGTGACTGTAATCAGTGAGCAAATAAATTTTTTGCTATAAATGGTAGGTATATAACCTGGTATCTTTTTCTTTATGTGGTAAGAAGAATAAGGAACCACACATTGTATCGGTATTTTTGTACACATAAAAGATAAGCCTAAAGGAAGACAGTATTGGCCCCACTTTAAGGATGAGAACGTGGGAATTCAGAGGTTAGATCACTGGCCCAAAGACACAGAACCAAGGCAGACCCAGGATTCCGATCCAGGCTTGCCTGGGTTTCAAAGTTGATGTTCCTTCCTCTATCCCACGTTGTCTCCCTAGAAACAACCTCAGAAGCTGGTCTGTGGAAAGCTGTGGAGCCCTGTAAGCAAGCTGAATTCAGAGGCTCCCTATTATAGATACAGGGTTTGAAGGATAATTCTGTTGTAGCACATTACCCATTACAGAGAATTCAGTGGCACCTCCTAAATAAAAGGCAGTCCATGTGGATCTTGCACAAACAGCATGATTTTACGGAGCACTCTGCTGGAATTACATTTTCTGTAATGGGATTTTACTGGATATAAATAAAGTATCTAGAGAGTCAATAGCAAAGACACAGTGCACTGTTCACTGCACATTTCCAAGGCCCTCCTTTCCGTGACTCCCTGTCCTCTTTAAAGGCACAAGAGTGACATCCAGATGGGGTCACTCTGGTGAGGAGCAAGCTCTGACTAGGGAGAAAAACTGAAACCCAAATTCCAGCCACAGTCTAACTAGTGTGAACTCTTTACCAGAACGGGGACCTGCACAGAGAGGGGGAATGTCCTGGGTTAAATTCCAGGAACACAACTCAGAAGGTCTGAGACCAGAGGTGGCCCTGGTCACTGACACACACTCACAGACCCTGGCTGTGGGTGGCCTGTGCCAAGTCCCTGCTGCTCAGCTGTCAAGCAGAGGAGGGAGCAGAATAGGGATTTGCAGATGGTTTTCAGCTCTAAAATGCTATGACTCTCTTCCAAAGAAGATGAATACAGGAGGCAGATATCAGGTCTCAGTATATTTTCTTTGCTAGCTTTACCTTTTAGCAAACTTACATCATGTTAACTATTTCCAGACAATACATTCCTTATCATTGCTTTTACTGGAAACTGAAAAATTTTCAAATACCTTCTGCTAAAACATAACCATATAGCAACTAGAGTCTGATTGATGTTTTAAGTATTTGATGACAATGAATTGCCTTCTGTCCACACCAATTCCTAATGCTGCTTTAATTTGATTAATTACTCTTTGCAGTCTTTTCTCTAATTTAAAACATGCCTATAGAGACAGTTACGCTCCACTGTACCTTTGCACTGTGATTAATGCGGTTCCAGGTTCTCTATACACATTGCTGTATTTCATCCTTTACCCCGGGAATAGTTTCTGAAGCGTACAAGGCTCAAGAACCAGTCCAAGGTTGGAAGGAACCTTTCCTCTAATCTAGCTTAAATGCCGTACTAACGGGAAAAACTCCCTTAGCGTCATAGTAAAGTTCCCCAATCAAAGCTTGAATTGCCCTCAACCTCGTGGAACAGTCCAGTCCACCTCTGAAGATCTAATGACAATTAAAAAGCTCTTCTCTCCGTCCTGGCTGGTGTGGTTTAGTGGATTGAGCGCTAGCTTATAAACCCAAGGATCGTCAGTTCGATTCCCAGTTAGGGCACAGGCCTGGATTGCAGGCCAGGTTCCCCAGTTGGGTTCACATAAGAGGTAAGAGGCAACCCCACATGGATGTTTCTCTCCCTCTCTTTCTCCCTCCCTTCCCCTCCCTCTAAAAATAGATACATAAAAAGCTCTTCCATCCACAGAGCTGAAACCCTGGAACGTTCCCTCCTTGGCCCTTGGCTCTTATTCTCTCCCTTGACGTCCTAAAGAACAAATCTGCCCCTCTTCCTCATGACAGCCTGTTGACCCTTTGGCCATTTGAAGACAGCCCTGGAAACTCCATGGACCTCCTCTGTCTAAGCTGAATATGAGTTCCTTCTTCTGCTCCTCATAGACATACTTTTGAATCCACATTATCTACTCCTCAGACTGTGCACTGGTGGGTCTGTAGCCCTTAGAGGGCAGAGGAGCCATGCCTGCTCCCAGGTATGGGCTAATAAGGCAGCAGATTCCCCAACAGGAGGGCCATTGGACGGAGATGCCAGCTCTGTATGTAGGTTACCAGAGGGAAAGGGGGTGGGAGGATGCAGAAGAGGGTATAGGGGGGATAAATGGTGGTGGAAGGAGACTTGACTTGGGGTGGTGAACAACACAATATACAGATGATGTGTTATAGAATTGTAGACCTGAAACCTATTTAATTTTATTAAGCAATGTCACCCCAATAAGTTCAATAAAATTTTTTTTTAATTTTTAAATGGGCTTATTTTGTTTTTTCGCCTTAGCCCTATGGTGTAACCTTTTATCCTAGTTTTACGCCTAGAGTTTCTAAGAGAAGCCTAAATTTTTTTTGTCTAACTTAGTAGGACTTGAACCTCAATTCTCTCAAAGAACCAAGCAGGTGCTGAAATCTCATCCTTCTAGAAGCAGCTTTCTCCTAGTTTCCTTGGAGTCTCACATTGTACATGCAGACAGAGGCAGCCATGGACCTGAAGGAATTTTGCTTAGATGTTGGAGTTACCCCTCTGTTCCTCCTTCCTTCCAGAATGTTTCCCATCGATTCCTAGCTACTCTAGCAACCCTTAGATTCAACCTCTGTCTCTTCAGCCTAGCATGATAGCCACTTTCTATTTTCTCTCTTTTTTAATAAGCGACTGGGAAATGAGAACTGAACTTAAGGAAAACACTGGTTGAATGTGCTGCTTACCAAGTTTGCTTTCCTTATTTCAAGAACTATGTTTCTTCTAGGTTCTGTCCAAAGACCAACATTTGGTTGTTTTCCAGTCCCTTCAGACAACTGAATTTTAAAAATATTTCATCCAGAGATAAAATTATCCTCAGCTAGAGGTTCAGAAATTATTCAAGTTCAGAAGTCAGGTGAGTTAGGATTTAAACCCAAATTTGGCTGATAAAAAATATCTGACATTCCATTCGAACAGTGTTCGGAGGTAGAAGAGTTAAGAGATTAATGCAAATGTTGATTTACTTCATTGAAAAATCTTAGTCTTATTTAAAATACTGATTCATATTTTAAATCACATCATTACATTCTTTTGATCTGTGCTCCACTCCACACTTTGTGTACACCAAAAAGGCAATTTGAATTGCTTCTAAACTGTTTGGTGCACTGTGAACAACCCACTTTGAAAGGAATCAATGCATACATTCAACATGATTCTTAGTGACTTACTGCAATCCATTCCAGCTTAAAAATACAATTAGTATTAATCTATAAGTACAGCCAGAATAATACCAAAATACTCTCCACAAAATATTTGTATGTGTTTTTAGCTACTATGTCATTTAAAAGAGCCATTAAAAATTTTAATACACATGGATAGAAAATACAGTTGACCCTTGAACAGCACAGGTTTGAACTGCATGGGTCCACTTATATGAAGATTTTTTCAAAAAATACATATAGAACTGTAAATATATTTTCTCCTACTTATGGTTTTCCTAATAACATTTTATTTCCTCTAGCTTACTTTATATAAGAATATAATATATAATAATACAAAATAGAAAATATGTGTTAATCTACTATTTATGGTATCAGTAAGACTCCTGGTCAACAGTAGGCTATTAGTAGTTAACCTTTGGGGTCAAAAGTTACACACAGATTTTTTAAAAATATTTTATTCACTTATTTTTAGAGAGAGGTAAAGGAAGGGAGAAAGAGAAGGAGAGAAACATCAGTGAGAGAAAGGAACATCAATCGGCTGCCTCCCGCATGCGCCCTGATCTAGGACTGAACACACAACCCATGAATGTGCCCTGACCCAGAATCAAACCAGCAACCTTTCACTTTGTGGGACAACGCCCAACCAACTGAGCCACATTAGTCAGAGCTACATAGGTTTTTGACTGCACAGGGTATCAGGGCCCCTAACCCCTGCATTGTTCAAGGGTCAACTATATTCTAAAAACTATGAAAATACAGTACTTGAGAAAGCACAAAAGGGTGTAAAGATTTATTATTATTATTATTATTATTATTATTATTATTATTATTAATTAAAGCAGTGTATACTTAAGCCAAAAGTACTGGACTAGGAGGAGGCAATAGCATCCTAAATGGTACCTCTGCTTCTTTGCTCACCATCCTAAACATTTTATCTTCAACATAGCAGCCAAAGAGATTCTTTCAAAAAATAAGTCATGTTACGTCACTCCTCTGCCCAGAATCCTCTAAAGGCTTCCCATAGTATACAAATAAAAGTGAAAGACCCCAGAGTTAACACAGGTACTTCATGATTTAACTCACTCTTAATCTCTGACCTCAGCTGCTCCTCCTCCCCTCTGACTTACTGCACCCCAACACACAGGCCTCATGCCAGGCCCATTCCTGCCTCAGGGCCTTTGCACTTGCATTCCTTCTGCCTGGGATCCTTTATCTACATATCTCTGCATGGCAACCTCCCTCACCCCTTTCCCTGACTACCTTTTTTAAAATTGCATTCCCCCCACCCCAACCTCACCCTGGCATTTGCTATTCTCCTTCCTTGTTTTATTTTAATCAACAGCACTTATCAAACTGACATTCCATACCATATACTTTACATATTTACCTCACTTACGGTCCTATCCTACTAGAATGTAAATTCCTTGAGAGGGAGGTGTTTTTCCTGTTTGTATCCTGCTGCAATAAGTGAACAATTTGATTAGTACTTGAATAAATTATCTGAGCGCTAAACCCAGTTCTACTATTAACTAGTGGCCTGACCCTAAAGTTGTTTAATCACACTGAGCCTCAGTTTTCTCATCTCAGAGTTAAATAAGAAGTACAAATGAAATTATATATATGAAAATACTTTAAAATGTGAAAATTACTATACAAGTATAAAAGTTGGTTGTTGTTGGTGGTAGTTTTTATAGATACTTCATTGCTAGGTATTAATAGATTTAAAATGTTCTACATGGAAGAAAAAAAAACAGAGGCAATATTTTTAGTCCAGTTACCAATGTATTAACAGAAATTGAAAAGCTTTATGTCATTCAGCTGGTACACCTGCCCAGCTTTTTGTTGTGTGTCACTGAAGACCTATGCGCTGGTACCAGGATTAAAACACAGACTATCTGCTTAGGAATCCAGCTCTTTTTTTTTTTTAACATATGGGAAAGCATGGCTGGGTGCTGAATCATGCCAGTGAGGCCTTTTCCACCCTGTGGTCACCCTTTTGCACATTTCTACTATGAAGCTGTTTAGGTAAGGCCTGGCCAAAGGATGTACTTACAAATCACAGTTTATTCACCTAAAAGAAAGGAATGCTAGGAAGCAGTTCCCATGCCTTCATGACAGCTCCTTAGCTTCTCAGGTGGATCTTACTCTGTCTTTAGTGTCATCATATTCCTGAAATTTCTCCCAGATGGCCTTCCCCAAACTCTCCCGCATTCATGTTCCCCATGAGGTGAATTCAGACCCTACTGCTCTTCTCAATGCAAATGTCACTGCCACCTGAACGAAGGTCATACACCAGGGAGGAGGAAGCCTGGTGGAAAAGAGGGTGACAATAAATTCTCCCAAGTCCTAAATGAATACATGGGTGTTATAGGCAAGATGGATGCAGGCTTCCACTGGAGACATTTTCACCTTGACCTGACGAGTGACAGTATTACAGAAACTGAGAAGCTGGAAAAGGGTCATCACAGAGAAAGATATTTGAGACTCAAAGGATTGCTAGGGCTTTTTAAAAGAGATAAAAAAATGTGGTCTTTTCTTTCCCCACAAAAGAAACAGCACTGGTTCCTGAGTAAGTTTGATTCTGGAATGTAATATATGAGGATGTTTTTACTCATATTATGGTGAGTATATTTTTAAAACATCTTATTGAGTGTGTTCATGATAAGGGCTACCAGGAACTATCATGAATTCTTTCCATATGATCATGAGTCTGAGGATCACAGTTGAGACTTGGAAGAATATATGGTGGGATCTACACCAGAAAGGCACCCACCTGGCAAGCACCAGCATGGATGCCAATGCCACTGGGCTCAGTGAGGAAACTTGGTCTTGGCCAACTATAACCCTTCGTCTAAGTCCTGGGGCACTGTTGACACAAGAGAAGAATGGAAGAAGTTTTGTGAAAGAGCTCCTGGTATATATATGGACACCTGGGGTTTTGCAGACACTAAATTCTACACAATTTAGGAAAAGTTCAGAGTCTTTCATCACTGTTCACACTGTTTTGGCCAAAAATATGCTGGGCTAAACAACTGTTTCCCAGCACGGATCAAATATGTGGCTTCAACTGAATCCCACCTTCCTAGGGTTTCAGTGATAACATCTTCAGTTATCTCTAAAAAAAAAAAAAAAAAAAAATAGAAGAGGCACTGCTGGATTTTGATTGCCCTCCAAAATAATTGTACATTGTATTGGACTTCAGAAATTTCATTCTTGGAAATTATTTTACTTTTGTTTACTTTAATTATAAACAGCACCATTCCAAAAGAAGAATTTGAGACAACTTATCAAAAACATACATGAGATAATAAAAAATAAAGTAACACTTAAAAAAATAAGTGGGTCAGTAAATAGCTCTCCTTCATGAATCCCAAAATGTGTGGCCGAGAGAACTGCAGATAGTTTTACCTATTCTGCCTGTAAAAACCAGAGGGGAGAGAGTATGGAAAACGCACTCTGATAAATAAGCCTCCTGCTACCCTCTGTCTCCTTACAACAGGAAGCCCAGGCAAGGAAAAGTGCCCCAGGTGAAACCGCCCGGCTGTCTGTCTTCCAGGAAGGCAACATTCCTGGGGAAGCGTTGTCATTTCTGGCTGCTTATCCATTTCCATCATTTCAATATTTTGAAAGCATTCCATGTCGAGAAGCAAGATGGTCTCCAGCCCTCAGGGCCTCTCTGGAACTGGCTTTTTGACCTGGGATCACTGAGGTCAGGACTGAGACCCACATGGCAACACGTCCCCTGCTGCTCCTTCAGTCCAGCTTTGCTGGAGACATAACCTTCTGTCACCTGACGATGTGCTGCTTCTTTGTTTTACCAAATCTGTTGAGGCAACCTGTCTACTGTGATTACATTTTCAAGCATTTGACCAAATGGTTACAAATATCAATAATGTGTTAAATACCCTAGTGAAAGTGGTCTTTCAGTCAAATTAAAGAGGTTTCCGTCTCTTG
Organism: Furipterus horrens; assembly: GCF_987537825.1. Classification (NCBI taxonomy): domain Eukaryota; kingdom Metazoa; phylum Chordata; class Mammalia; order Chiroptera; family Furipteridae; genus Furipterus; species Furipterus horrens. The sequence continues at coordinate 34,438,535 of NW_028327180.1, forward strand.
TTAAATCACTTCTGACTTAAGCAACTATCCTTACATATGCTTCTGAGTCATGAATATACATTTAGCCTGTGCTCAGATACATGGAGCAAAATGGTAAATAGGAGGAAAGATGAAGCTGCTTTCTTAATCAAACTAGATGTCAAAGTCACCAAAGAGTTGATAAAAGGGAAGCTTTTTTTTTTGTAGAAATACTCCAGTTCATAAACACACAGAAATGCTAGAATGAAAATATTACCATCTTGCAGCCTCTAATAAAATAATGGATCTAGGAAATGGTCATTAAGGGCTGAAAACTTCACCAAAAGAAAGATGACTGATAGTTAAATGCCTCCTGAATGGTTTACACACCTATGGATTCCAATCAGACTTCTTACCCCCAGTTTGTAGAAAATACAGAGACCTGAATAACATGATCATTCAGTCCCGACTGAAGGGATCAGTGCAGAATAAATCATCTAATTTCTTGAACAAATAAACTGCAAGGGAAAGGACAAGACAGAGATGAGCTTAAAGATCAAAAAAGATTGAATATTTATAACAACGAATTGTAATGTATGGACTCTATTTGGATCTTGATTCAAAAAAATAGTTTGAGAAAAATTTGAGACAGTAGTGGAAATATGGACTCATGGGCTATTCAATGATATCAAGGAACTATTTTTTTAGGTACAATAATGGCATTGTGGTATGTTTTCTAAAAAATTGCTCTTTGGGAGATATATACCAAAATGTTCATGGTTGAAATTATATTATATTTCAGATTTACTTTGAAATAACCTAGGGTGGAGGAAAGAGAGTGAGTGGACATATAGATGAAACACATTCGGCCCTAACTGATAATTGTTGAAGTTCAGTGAGTGGCCTTCATTACATTGGTCTCTCTGTTTTTATATATGTTTGAAATAGTTCACAATAAAGAACTAAAACATAAATATATTTCAAAATCCACAGAGAAAAATAACATCAGTAGAAAATTCCCTAAAAGATAAACTAGTCCACTGACTGTTTCAGCTGACAGACAAGAACTTCTGGGTTCAGCCAGAGACCGCCTGCCAGAGAAGCACCCGGTGGTACCCATGAGGGCACGTGAACCACACTGTCCCTGGCGGAGGTCAGAAGCCCAAAGAGAAGAGCAGTGTGACACAGCTCACAGACCTCCTCATGCTGCTCAGTCTAAGGTTATTATCAGCCATAGTGCTGGCTAGCTTACATTACAGTGTCCTCCTTATAAATACCCTTGAAAAAAAATCCCTTTCTGGTTCTAGAATCAGAAAATCTTATGATTCCAAGAAGCACCTAGATCTTCAGTATCATTAAAACGGAAACGAATCACTACTTAATACTCATTAGGATGGCTATTAACAAACAAAATAAAAAATGTTGGCAAGCATGTGGAGAAATTAGAATCCTTGTGCTTTGCTGATGGGAATGTGAAATGGTTCAGCCATTATGAAATTACCATATGATCCAGTGATTCCACTTCTGGATAAATAGTCAAAAGAAATAAAAGCAGGCTCTTGGAAAGATATTTGTACACACATGTTTACAGCAATGTTATTCACAATAGCCAGAAGATGAAAGCAACAAAGTGTCCATTGATAGATGAATGGATAAGCAAATGTGGTATATACATTCAGCAGAATATGAGCTTTGAAACAGGAATGAAATTCTTACACATGCCACAACATGGATAAACTTTGAGGGCATTAAACCAAGTGAAATAAGCCAGTCACAAAAGGGTACCTATGGAATGATTCCACTTATAGGAGATACCTAAAGTAGTAAAACTCACAGAGAAAGACAGTACAATGGTGGTTGCCTAGAGCTGGGGGAGAGAGAAATGGAGCATTATTATTTAATAGGTACAGAATCTCAGTTAGGAAAAATAAAAAAAGTTCAGGAGATAGACAGTGGTGATGGTTGCACAACAATGTGAATGTACTTAATGCCACATAACTGTGCACTTAAAAGTGGTTAAATGGTAAATTTTATATCACGTATATTTTACCATAATTTTTGAAAACTGAAATCGATCACACAACCAACTGATCTTTACAATACTGCCATGGAATATAGAGGCAAATTTTTGGCAAACTGAATTATGGAATGTATTTTTGTATATTTCATTTCTCATATTTTTGTATATTTCATTTCTCATATTTTTCTCTGGTCTAGTATTTATGTAAATCTAATAAATGTTATTTTGGCATGTCTTGTGTATATCTTAAGTTTCCTTTGTTTCATTTTATAACCTAAGATAAATGGTTGGGAAGAACAAAAGGAAGAGAAAGAATATAATATAAAAAGTTATCTGCAACACAGGGCTCAGTATTTTTCTTAAAAATGTTAATTGAGTTAAATTGAATAACAATTAACTTTTTCCATTTTGTTGTTTTTTATATCTATGTTTCTCTTCTAGAAAATGCTAATTATTAGAGAAGCAATAGAAATATGGTCATTTCTCCTGCACATCATACTGAGCATATTTCCTCCATAGAAATATAAGAAATTTCTGCCACATTTGCAAAATAAATTAAATATCTTTCTCATTTTCAAAACTTTTTTAAAAGTTAGTCAAATGTATAGTCATTGTATACTAGTGATAACAGTTAAAAAAAAAATTAGCCAAAACCAACCAACTCCATAGTTGGGGCCAAAAGAGAAATCATGGTATTTTCTGAGAGTCTGTACCGATGCAGAAGAAAGCCATCAGTCAAATTCCATTTAGACCAGTGATGAGAGTGGGCCTAACAGAGTTTCCATGGGTTTAGTTCCCTACTCTAAGCACAGAAATCCCCACCCACATTCCCGCTTCCATTTCCATCCCCTAAATATATCCCCACCACCACTCTTCCTCCCCCTCCCAACACCAGAATGCCCTCTCCAGCTCCAGCTGTGCTCTCCAGGACCTGGTGGGCTGCACTCTCCCAAACAATGCCATACAAACACCAAGAGGGATTTTCAATAACAGGCTTAGAGAGGTCTCTTCTCCCCCTTCCTTCCCCATATTATCTGACCTTTCCACACTCAAAAAGAAAATAAAAATTGAGTTCATCACACACATGAAAAACATATATAAAACAAAACGTATCTTAAAACATGGCTCTAAGTGACCAATTATTGTTCCTTAAAGGTGCTTGAGCTTACCATGAAAGGAAGGCCTATTTTTGTTTCCCCGAGTACCTCATCACTTAAGAAGTTCGCACCAGTTAGCAGCCTGCTGTTCTAACAGTCTTGTGAATTTAGATTGTTTGGTTAATTATAAACACATTTCAAAGTCATTCTTTCTGGCCTTTTTCCTAGAATGAAGACAGAATGGTCTTCAATAGTTTTCAGTCAAGGTTCAGGGAGAAATATGCCACACCAGGATTTGATTATTTACCAACATAATGTTGGATTCAAGCCAATGAGACACCAATATATTTTCCTTTGAAGTCTGACATATTGCCTGCTGCTTTCAATGCTGTTTTCTTGGCTGGCAGACAAAATAACTGTGGCTGTTTCAGACATCACCTCCAATTCAAATGGTGGGGGCGAAGGGGTGTCTTATAATTGGTTTGCCTTACAGACACTGAGCTCATTCTCTTTTGGGGTGCTGAGGGTGAGTCCCCAGAGTGAGCTGCGTCTATGGAGAGGCCCTGCTCTGGCCCCTGCTCTGGGATCAGTCCTTGACAAAGCTATTCAAGAACAAGTCTAGCAAAGTCTTGGCACCTTGGCTATAAACAGACAGGTGTAATAAGATCATCAGCACATTTTCATAATGTCTTGGATTGTCTTCTGTTCCCTCTTGTTTGGAGAGCCCTAAGAGAACTTGACAGAGGAAAGAGGTTTGCAGGGATTTGAGTTCACAGAGCCACTGCTCTCAGGCTACTGGGAGCCAAAAAAACCCCATGACAACCCTAAGAATTCACTGAGGCACTTCTGCTCTTGACCCTTGGTACCAATTCCTGAATATATGATGTCTAATGGCAGAATCTTACCTCTCTTCAAACAACCTAGATGTGAGTTTCTAAATCACAGGATCAAAGAATTTCCAGTTAGAAGTAATTTTTTCAAAAACGTTTAACATTCTGAAACTAAGTAAATTCTCATTTATTGACAAGAAAAGATCTTAAAGGCTATTTAGTCTGACCTCCCAACTGATTAGGAATGACCTCTCTATCATTTGAACACCTCTAATGATTGAGAGTTCATTAACCTACACCATTGGACAGTATTAGTACAATATTAAAATTGCAAGAGTATAGTCAGATAAATTCCGCATCTCTTATTAAAGTACTATGGTTTTATAAATATGACCTTTTAATTTCAAGTCATTCAGAAAGAATATAACAATATATATTGAGTAAAGTCATTTAAGTTAGTCGTCGGCAGCCGTCCGTCTCGAGAGACGATGGTGTAGCTTCTTAAGAGTCTATCTGCACCGCCGAGAATGGCTGTGCAGTCCGACTCGGGAGTGACACGGTATCTGTCTCCTCCCGTGTTGAATCGACATCTTGCGATGACGCTGGAGTGTCCTCTCCAGTGAAGCTGAAGCTACAGAGCCTGGGCAGGGTGATATGGAGGGTCTGCTGTTGCCCATGCAGCAGACCCCCCCTCTCTTCGCAGCTGAAGGGTCCAAGGGAAAGACGGAGTCAATACAGCTTGGCTTCAGGTGCGCCGCAGGAGTTGCCGGTGTTGACTACAACGTCAAACCGCCTTAGGGACTCCGGCTCCGGATTTTCTGTCGGGGTTTACTCCCTTAGCCTTTCCCCTGAAGAGGTATGCCGCAAGGCAGCGGAGGTTTTTTGGAGTCAGAGTTTTCCTTCTCTGATGTGCCCTGACTGGAAGATCGAACCAGCGACACTTAGCTCGCAGGCCGACGCTCAATCCACTGAGCCAAACCAACCAGGGGTCATGTAAGTTAGTAACTACTGGTATTAATGCTATATTATAGGTATATTATAGTATAGGTCTATTGCATTATAAGTTTTCACTTGTTCAATTCATTTTATATATCTAATTTCGTTACTTTTCAATTCAACTTTACTCAATGTGTATTTATTACTGTTGGCACAATATTTTATAATATACATTTTCATTATAGGGTGACATGATATTCTAGCTGTCTGAAATCCTCCAGGTTTATACCATATTATTATTATTATTATTATTATTATTATTAATTATTCCTCACCTAAGGATATGTTAATTGATTTTAGATAAAGAGGAAGGGAGAGAGAGAAAGAGAGAGAGAGAGAAACACTGATGTGAAAGAGAAGCACTGATTGGCTGCCTGCCATACGCACCCCAACCAGGGGCCAAACCCGCATATACCTCATTATTTTAACATAATTTTTAACAGCACTCTTTTCATTCTCAAAAGTACCTTAGTTTAGATGATGGATTTAATGGTCACATACCACAGTTTAAAGTTTTAAAAAATTGTATTTCATGTTTTAAACTTGTACTAAAAATCACAAATTAAGACTGGAATTCCAACCCCCAACTTCTCTGCACTCTTCTCAATTAATAAGCTGTCATTTTATTTTAAAATGATAAATGTCCTTCACTATGGAATAGTTTTAATAAAATGAAAAGCTGCTCCACGCTTAGGAACCACCAGCATGGAAAGGCTGGTGCTTGTGTTCTCCGCATGCGTGGAGTGGCCCACTGCCAACAGGATGTCACCTTCATTAAGTTACTGCGAGCCAGAGAGACCTTTCTAAGTCAGGCACAGCATGCTGGCAAATGAGATGTGAATGTCCTCCTGCCTGAGAAAGCATTTCCTCTACTTGACCAGATTTCTTTCATCTTTGGGTGTCTCCATTTCTCTGTCTCTGAAGGGGCACAGTAATGCCCTCTTCACAGGCCTGGTATAGGATTAAAGGGATGCTGACCATAAGGCCCTCTCAGCTACCGGGAACAAAGGCATTAAGTAATTGCAAAATGTTCGGTTCCGCTTCCCCAGCTTGGGAAAAAGGGGCTCTCACTGACTTGAAAGAGAGCATCATACACAGACAAGGAGAAACCCACAGGAGGGCAGAGCCTATTACCTTCATTATCATTGTCCCAAAGTGTGGAGAAGAGAGAGCAACAAAGAGGCTAAAGAACTGTGGTCACAGAAAAACAAGAAAAGGACCCATCAATGAGCCACAGAGAAAATCCGAGAAGATGAACATCTCGATTTAAAATTAATCTGTGAAGATTATGTCCCAGAAACCAGGGAACCATCTTTATATTCTCTGGTCACTTGATCTAATAATACATTCATGTATCTTTCATAACAGAGTGGGCCCTGTCTCTCTCTCCACCCTTCCTTCCATTATCCACTCCAATCTAAGTGCCGAATGGCAGTTCAATGGCCCCTTTCAGAGTGGATTAAATTTTAAAGTTCCTATTTAGATAGCAAGGTACATTCAAATGATTAATTAATAGATAATAAAACTGAAACTAGGGATACAATTTTAACATAAAATATTAAGACCTCTGAGAGAAAAGAATGACTTAGGCAAGTAGAAAGTGGTATTGTTGCTTTGGTGAACTCATAGTCAAGTACATGTAAGACATTCTCCTGTACATTAGTACATGCTACTAAAATCAGGTGAAAAAATAAATAGTAGGAGATGTCACTCCAAGCAGTATTTTCCTAGCAAAAGCTGTGTCTCAAGAGTCCTTCAGAGCACCTTGGGAATACACAGAAATTCACAAATCAACTTGCCAAACAGGCTTAGCTGGAAATCACACTTCTGAGCATGGATCAAGCTGAAAGGCACGTCTGAATCTACTTGACTCTCCCAAGGTATCTTCAACCTGTCCCAAGAGTCATGGGACACTGTAAAAAGAATGTGAACTTCAGGATCAGCTAGACTGGGCTACAGTTGTAGTGCCACCTTCTCACTGGCTGAGTGACCTGGAATAAATTATATGACCTTCCTGAGCCGGGGATTACATAAATCCTGCCAGCCTTGCAAGGCTCTTAGAGTATTAAATGTCCATCATATGTCAAAGAGCTAAGCGCTATACACTTAGTTTGACCTATTGCATATAACTAAAACAACCCAGAATGAGAGAAGCCCACCCCAAAAGCCAACTGCTCCCTCACTCCAATATAGGCCAGGCAGATAAGTAATAGAAATGAGAACAGTTTTAAAAACATTAACATAAAATGCTAGCATATACTTGACCAAAATAGGGGCCTTAATTTAAGCATCTGGAAGAGGCAAACTGCAATTCTAACAATGTAAAATTTCTTAGATGTCAAAAGATATTCTATTTTACAATCTGCATGATTCTGCACTCATACAAATTATGTACATGATTCATCTCTTTTAAAACCACACCCCTTGGCCATTCACAGTGGGCTTCTCAGGGGCTGCCTGCTGCAGGATGAGCCTTTGGTCCTGAATGTGTAAAATGTAGAAGCAAAGGGAAGGGTCTCAAAGCACCCATCCTCCTCCTCATTCTATAGGGAAAAGCACCGAGGCTTGGAGAGAGGTGGCTTGCCCTAAGTCAAACAAGAAAGGGGGTGAAGATTTGGGGGAAGCCATTATAAACCAAACCTCTGACAATAACAACAATAATAATAATAAATAATGTCATCATAGAGCTTTATTCACAGATATTTCCAATTCTGTGGCCAAACAATGTCATTGGCCTGCCTGATACTAGGACTGTCCTTAAGGAATGACGTTTTCCTCCAGTATCACGGCAAAGGGAAACCTGCTGAGATAGGTCAGTCTTCTTTTACATTTCCCAGTATGACACGAAACCTAGTTTCTAACATGTCTTAGGGTTGAAAAATCTAAAAGACAAAAATAATCATCAAAAGAACCCTTTGAATATGGATGTCGCATTTGCTGTCCCCTGGTCCCAGATGCTACGCTAGGCCTACAACTTAGGTAGAATGGCATTATCTGCACATAATTCCGCAGATGAAAGTGAACAAATCAAATATTTGGCACACATTTTCAGAGTGTCCAATATGCTTTTTTCTGCAAAAATTAAATTCTCCGTTTACATTTCTGAGCATAATAATTCCTAACCATTGATCAGTATATTTTAAAAGATGATAGCCCACACAAGCAAGATTTACAAACACCTAGGCAGAGTGAGCTCCCTGTTTCATAACTCTTCAACTGTTAATCATCACTGATTAATAATTCTGGTTCCATCTCTGGGATTAATGAAGCATTTTATCCTGAATATGCTAATTGAGAGATGGGTTGTCCTGAGGCTAATTTCCAGCACGAAGACGCTTCAGTGCTTAAAGCAGTTATACAACAAAAGCCTGTGCAGGAAACTAGCACTCAGAGCAGGGCAGGAGGAAGTTGGAGGAGGGGTAAAGTCAGGGGATCCCAGGCTTTTAGGATGGGAGAGATCACAGAACCTGTCTGAAGGCTGAGGGGAAGGAAGCAGAAGAAACAAAAAGTTGAAAATTCAGAGGACAGGGATGGAAACCCCAGAAAGCATGATAAGGGATAGTTCCCAGGACACGGTTGGAGAGAAGACGAGGGGAGGAGAAGGAGAAGAGGGCAGAAAGAAAGGGAATACAAGGAAGAAAAGGGAAGAAGAGGAAGAGGAGGGAGGAATGGAGGAGGTGCCAAATATAGAGACATTTTGAAGGACACTGAGGTGACATAAGAAACCATGAATCAAAAAGGACCTCCCTACCAAAAGGTTTGAACTCCAACAGAGAAGTGCTGCCCAGCCACATAATTGCATGTGGTAAATATATATTCAGGGGTTAGATGTTATTCTGCTTAAAACATTTTAATTGATGTTTTCTCCTAAGGAATATTCTCATTCATAGTGGAGGAGACAGGGGTCATTCAACTAGATTGATTTTTGTGGAATAACAACTCAAAATTACTTGAATCCCACCCAGGCTTTACCAAAGTTATATATCAATGTGGAAGAAAAAAAAAAATTCCTCCTGAGAAAGAAATACTCATCCCCTAAATTATCAGGTTAATTCACAGTGTGGACATAAGAAATAGCAAATACACAGTCTGATATTTGGTCTACAAGGTGAGGGGGAAAAAAGCATATTCAATTCTACAGAAAAAGCTTTTCTGATCCCAGAAATACTAAGAACTCAGTAGGGTTTTTTTTTGTTTTGTTTTGTTTTTTTCTTTTTTTTTGGCTCCAATGATTTGTAAATATCCAGAAAAGCCCAGATTTTGAAGCCCTAAGGATACTTGCTAAAACTCAGAAATTTGGCACTAGTCTTTGCACACAATTTGGGTTTTCTTTCCGAGTTGATATCTTACCAAATACAGCCATCTGTGTTCCCTCTGGGAAAGGCTCAACTGTTCTGTTGCCATTGACATGATGTTTGGCTATAAAAAAAAAGAGAGAGAGAGAGAAAGAAAGAAATATAAGTTAAGTGTAAAGTTCTACACACATACTAACACGTGTCATTAAATGTGTCAAAGAGCCTATTTCTCATTTTTAGTTAGAAATGGCACCAAAGCTTACCCCCTTAAGAGAGTTTCAATCATTTTGTTTTTCATCCGTTACAGAGGAGCCTAGAGGTGGTCGAGTTAGGGCATGCCACTCTACAAATGAGTGTGCTGAGGCCCAGCCTTATGCAGGGCTGTGAGCCGGGGGAGGCAAAGCCAGCCCTGTCTGAAAGCTCCAGACTCCCAGCCAGAGGGTCCCCACTGTGCCAGGCTGTCCCCCGGAGAACATGGGAAGCTCCAGGTTCCAGGGTGAACTGTGGTGCCTTCCCCTGAAGACTCCTGATGATCAGAACATTGACCCAATCAGTAAAGTGAGTCATCAAGATAGCAGGGTCACATCGGGACCAATTTTTCAAGTACACGTCATTTCACTACAAACACAAGTACTGTTGCCAGGAGCCAGAGATACCTCCTTCTAGAACAGACAGATACTCTAGTGCTTGTTACCACTCTTCATCCACCCTGGTCCCCTCCTCCAATTATTCTTGCCACCTTAGTGCATATCAAGGACTCAGAAACAGAAAGTGACTAGGTTATGGTTTCCCAGCATTAATTTGTTCCCATCACCCCTAGACTGCAACTAGATAGAGAATATCTGAACATGGTCCGTCTTGAGTATTTAAATAATATCCTCAGCAGTTGTTAAAAATGCCTCAGAGAAGAATGGCTAAAATACTTTGACACTGCATCATGTAGCACATATATTTTGAATATAATGGGTCACATTAGATTTATTGAACTCTGGCAAAGGACTCAGCACTTCAGCTAGGGTCTGAAGGGTACAGGGGGGAAAGTATGCCATTTTTCCTGCCCTCCAGGAGAGTAAGAAATACAAAAGCAAACTTTACCAAAAAACTTACAATTATCTACTAAGTCCTGGAATGGGGACTAAAGGCACTGTAAGAGTTCACAGCAAAGGGACAGTAATTTGGGAGGTCAGAGGCAGCCACCTGGAAGAATTGCAACCAGTATAGTCTTAAAGGCAAGGCAGGGCTTACAAAGGCAGAGTCTAGTCTGGGTGTACCAGAAGTGATACGTTGAGAAGCAATGGCAACAAAAGACAAATTAGTAGAGAGGGGCCAGGTCATGGAAGGTCTTGTGAGCCCCATTCAAACCCATGGGAGTCCTAGGCAGCCTCGGCAACCCCACTGCAATCTTAAAACCTGAAGGCTTCTGAAGCTCAGTCCTATTTACACAGTCCCTTTGGGATTCCATTAGTTCAGGGGCTTCCATTGGTTCTTCAGTATTTGTGGCACTAACCTAAAAAGAGAAGACCTGGGAGGAGGCAAGTAGCCAGCCCAGGAGAACAAGAGGGTGAGCCTTACAGTAACCTCTAAGCATAGCTGGCACAATGAGCAGGTGCGAGACGAAAGGTTCCGGGTGGCATGGGACCTTGTCAAGCACTCACTCACGGGGTTAGGACCACTGGCCACTGAACCCAAAGACATGTGATGATGCCCCATGTGGCGGTCACAGTTCTGTTCTATGGTGACCACTCCACAGCCCTGCCTGTGGTCCTATAGCATCTTACGTGACCATGTCAAGATCTGTAAGCCCATTCAAATGCTTTGAACCACTAAACGTCCTAAGAAAACTGCAAGAGGAAAAAAAAAGGTGGTATGCATAACGATATTTATTGAAGATTATTATTTCTAATAATAAAATCTTAAAATCAACTAAATATCCAAAAATAGAGAAGTTGCTTAGAAAGGCATAATCCATGACTTATCAAAAGCATAGACTATCATGCAACATATTTTAAATCCAGTATTTGAGAGATATATGGAAATTTGGGAAAATATTTGGGATAATGGTAAGTGAAAACAATCCTACTACACATTGGATGTAGATTATAATGACAACTAATTAAAATATGAATGCTTATGGGAAAAGACTGTCATAGAAACATGAAAAAATGATAATACCTAGGGAAATTATGTAACATGTTTACCTTTATTAATTTCCTTGGTCATTGTTAGATTCTTATTTTCTAGATGAAAATAAATTTGCTTGGATTTTTAAAAAATCAACAAATTACATATTTTAAAAAATTCTTCCCCAATACTCGATTTCCCAGGACAGTCTATCGAGCCTTATTTATAACCCTGTACACATTTACAATAAAAATATAGCCTGTTTGACATCTCCTCTGGGACAGCTTAAAAGTACCTCCAACACATGATGACCTTCCAACTCCGAATTTGACCCTCTTCCAGCATCCCAACCTCTGGCAATAAGACTGCCATCCTTCTTTCTACCTGTTCTCCTGCCCATTCTCTCTTCCTCACCACCCACATTTAATCTATCACCAAATCCAGCTAATTTTGCCTTCCAGACATCTTTAGAATCCTTCCACTTCTTTCCTTCCCGCCAAAACCACTCCAGTCCCAACTGTTATGGCCTCTTTGCCTGGACTCCTCCGAGTATCTCTGCACCCCTCTCTAATCCTCTCTTCCCAGTGTAGTCACACTACCTTTCAAAAAGAAAGAATAATTCTGATTATATGACATCAACTCCCAACCTCTTCCCCACCATGGCTTCTCACTGCACTGAAATGAAGTCAAAATTCTAACACAGCCTTTAAGAAATCACATGCTCTGGCCACTTTTTGTCCTTCATTCCCTCTATTACAGCCATCTGCTCTCCAGGGACCAATGACCTTATTCTGCAGCACTCACCAGAGCTGCACCTTACACTCAGTCATTATTTGGATGAGTAGACCGTAAGTTCAGGGAGGGCAGGGCTCGTGTTTCTTCTGGCTCACCACAGCCGCAACCCTAGCACAGTATGGGTGGGACATGGCATAGGTACTCAATACATAGTTGGTAATTAATAAAGGAAGACATAAACAGCTCTAAAGTCTCTTTAGCCAATATGAAAGATATATCATTTGATACACTAAGTATATCTCTCTCTTTATATGTACATGTGTCCCTCACATGTGATCATTAAAAATGGCCATTCAAAATGGTTTTCCCAGTCAAGTGGCCTGGAGACAAAGGGATTTCTCTTTTCCACTCCTTAAATGTCCATCCCCCTGCCCTTCCCATTCTCCTACTCTCTAGTGAGAAGGCAGCAGTGCTGGTGGAGGTGGAATGACCAGAAACGTTACCTAAACTTGAGAGGAAGGTGGAATTCAAACGCAACTCTCTCCTCACTGCTGAGGCTAGCCTAGACCTTGTCTTATCTGTTATTCTAGAGCCTAAGGCCCCCAAATAATAGGTGTCTGTAAACTCGATTTTACATTTTCTTCTGAACTGCAGCTGAGTCTTACCTCAGTCCCTGGAAAGCAAAGACATCTCACTAGCCAACAGAAAACAGTAGTGTCAGCAGCTAAGGACATGGGCTCCGGAATGAAACCCACTGACTTGGAATCGCAGCGCTCCCATTTCCTAGCTTAGTCATTTAACCTCTTCGTGCCTCAGTTTCCTTATGTGTACGTTTCCTCACTGTAAGTTTCCTCGTTTGTAAAAACCTTATGGGTTGCTTTGAGCATTAAATTAGTTAATATATATAAAGCACTTAGAACAGTGCCTGGCACAGAGTAAACACTACTTAAGTATTAGCATCTATGTGTGAACTTGATTTTTCACAAGATCTTGATCAGGAATGACAAATAATGGCACTTACTTACCTTTCCTCCACTTCCATGCCCATGAGAGACACCACTAATCAACCACAGCGCACTTTCTCTCTCCACTTAGCACCCCATAGAATCTCTCATTATTTAAAGAGCACGTGTGTGCTTAAATCGTTTTGTCATTCCTGGTCTAAATGAACAAAACAAAGACAGCACAAAGAAAGAAGCCATTTTCCTTGTCACTTGTACATGACAAATTGCAATAAGAAGACAGACCCGTTGAAAGTCTCCAAAACTCTATAGATAGCTTTAGGGACAAAAGAAGGGGAAGAAATCTGAGTACTACTTTCTATCCCACCAGGAAAGAATCATGAGTTCTTAAAAACTAAACAATGGCAGTTCTATTCCTGGAAACCAAGGCTGAACTTCTAAGGGCACTTCCCCATTGAAGCTCTGCTGAGGCTAGTATCTGAGAGCCAAAGAGCCAGCGATCCTTTAAATGCATTATATAGGTCAAATAAGATCTGGGGATAGGGGGACACTAACCTGGGAACCTAATAAGCATTTATAAGTTTTTGGGGTTTTTCTTCCAAAATTGGTTGCACATTTCACCATAGAAACAATCAAACTTACTAAATAAAAAATTCACTCGTTGATTGGGTAGTAACTATTGATTACCAGCAGGGCATGAAATGGAGACAGGAGGGTTTTCTGACAGGGACATCTGTTGCCTGGCCACAGCGGGGTGGATGTCTCCAATCTGGCTGGTTGGGCAGATGTCCCTGCCCCTGCTCTGTGGGGACACATTCCAAGGCCACATGCTCCAGGAGGACAACCTCTGATGACAGGCAGATGTGTCCTCAGTCAAGGGTATATGAGGACAAGGAATAGATTTTCATTTATCTTGAAAACCCAGTACTAGAGGTGCAGCAAGGTTAATTAGAGCAAGTTTGGGTCAAAGTCAACTACTGGAGAGATTTTGAAGGGGACTTGGGGGGCATGTTCAAAAGCTTTAAAAGATGATACTGGCACTTTTTTTTTTTTTTTTTGCTTTATTTTGTGAATATCTAATGCACTTCAAACTTTATGACTGTTTTCTTCCTTGAAATAAATATAACTGTCTCATAATGAACCTATAATTATATTCAGACATAAACCAACCAACCAGCGATTAGCTAGCTCCATGTCCTGTACTCAAACTGAGAGAGCTAAAACTCATATCTTCCAGGTGAGGGGGGCTCAGACAGATAAATGGTAGGAAAGTGGGGGACTGAAGAGTGGGCTCTCAGATCCTCATTATTCTCCTGTAGGTCCAATCTCCTCCAGTCTGAGTGACTATGGTGATACTACCTCACTGAGATTCTAGGGGCTGCCACTGTTGTCCTGGGAGTCGTGGTCAGCTATTGGACCCAGAATCATCCCAAGACCCAAGACTGGTACAGCCTTGTACCAGACTAAAGCTTCCAAGCTGCAGGTCAGCTAGCAGTGCGAGTCCCTCCTGGTCATGTTATCAACCCTATAGAAACCTAACCCATACCTGACATTCTTACTCTCAGGTAGTCATGCTGCTATGAAGCTTATCAGTGATTAGGTTCAGTCTGGGACTGAAGTAAAAGTACACATTTTTCACTAAAATGGCAAATAAAACCTGTCAAGTCAAAAACAAAGTACAGTATCTCAGTCCCTAACACTGTTTCTTTGTGGCTCTTTCTCCAGGTCACACACTCCTGGTGTCTTAGGTAAAAGTTAGACTGGAACTAAGTAGGGTTCATATTTGGCCCAGAGCCCCAACTTTGGACCAGCCTCTCCCATCTCCAGTAGAGGGGCCCTCAACCCCACGGACCAAGCATTCTGGGCCCTGGTCCTGCCAAGGTGCCCTCCACAGCGTTTTGAGGGTGATTTGATGACTGAGCATTGCTTTGTAAAGAAGGAAGAGCAGGAGTCCTGGCGATGCACCTGTCACCTGGTCACTCAAATATGAGGCAGTAGCACTGGGAGAGAGTAAAATAATGATGCTTCTAGTCTCCTCTGCCCAGAGGTACCTCGGTTCTATATGGTTTTTGTCCTTACAGCTCTTATAATTCTGGGCTATGTGGCTTTAAGGCAAAATTCAACCCAGAGTGGGTCTTGCCCAAAACAGTGTGCTCTGTATGTGAGGAGGGGAGGAGTGGGAAGTTACGCAGTGGTGGGCAAGTTACTGGGATAGCATTGCTTAGCCCCAGGGCCAGCTGAATCTGTTTTCCACCCCTCCTATGGCTGAGGAAGCCTGAGTCCTCCTTACTGATTGATGACATGTGCAATTAGAGGCAGACGGAATCTGTGGCTAGGTGAGGCTAAAAGGAGTCCCTGGTAAAGGCAACAATGAGAATGAGACAAGAAGTCCCCAACTGCTGTGGGCACCCAGAGGTGAGCATTCCTTTCAAAGCTCAAGGAGAAGGAGAAGGCCGGCCTTCACTGTCTGTAAGTGGGGCTGCTCTAAAAACAAGATTTGCTATGCAAAAACAGAGAAAAATTAGATGGGAACAGTTTAAGATTGCAGCTCAAAAGAAAAAAAAAAAAAGCCATATACCATTCATGATTTTATCCTTATGCTCTGACCCCTGTCCTTCCTCCAATGAATCCCACCTACCCACCACCACTCTCCCTTCTCCCCTCACTCCAGGTGATGCATCTCTTAGCCAGTAAAGGAGCCAATGCCCCGACTCAGGCAGCCCTCAGACTTCCCAGCATCCCTCTGCAGAAGAGCCTGAAACTTCCCAACGTGAAGTTGACAATATGAAGTCAGACCAGGATGGGGCAGAACAAGGCCATGACTAAACCCCAGCCCAGAACAGGGTTTTGGAGAGAGAAAAGCTAATACTTACGGGTAGTGTCTTTGGCTCATATCTACTGGCAAATACATTTTGAGTTGTGGGAGCCAAGATAAATTTCATAGACCCTATAAACAAGGAGATCCGTTTAATCAACAAACTTTTTAGAGAACCCTAAGGGAAGATTTCCAGCTAAAAGAACGTGGCAATGAAAATGAGGACGTGTTTTAAAAGAATAAAGCATCATGTAAGCATAGGGCCTTTTTAATTCCATGATATGCCTGCTGTATTTTCAGAGGTCTGCTCAGTGCACAGACCCCAAGTGTGACTGCAAACCTGGAACAGCAACGCCAAGTGCACACACCCTCGTACACAAGCCCTTTTCTGTTCCTAAGAAAAACTGGTGAGAATGATCTTACCGTGTCCCTGTGTTTCCTGAGGCCAAAAGATTGCCCTGAATAGGGAAGGAAAGTGACCACAGGGGTGCCTACAATTCGAGTGCAGGAGGTTGGCCAGCATCCCTAAAAACCAGCATCGGAATTAGTTCTGTATGCTCCCCAGGCAGGCTGCCACGTTTCTGTAAAAGACAGAGATTCCATTGCCATAGAGAAGGCGGAGAATGACAGGAGCACACATTACACATAAAAAAAATTAACTGCTTAAGTAACAAATAAATACACGAAGAGATGCTCAACTATACAATGAGATACTCTTTTTAATTCATGAAAATGGCAAAGCTTACAAAACCAATGCTGAATGCTGAGGTGGGTGTAAGGAGATGGGCTTTCCCTCACACTACGCATGGAAGTGGGAACAGCTAAAATCTAGTTGGAAAGCAACCTGGCAACAGGCATCAGGAAGTTCAGAAGCATTAAGTCCTTGACCTAGTAATTCCAAGTACAGGTATGTACCTTAGGAAATTATCAGAACCCAGGCAGAGCTACTGAAAGATGTTTACAGTAGAATTGTTTACAACACTAAAAACCATAGACCGCCTAAATGACCCAACAAAACGCGGTGACTGAAGTAGCTGTGACACAGCTCCAAGATGGAATACATACAACAGAGTGATTTTTTTGCACAGTAATTTTAAAAGTATGATCATAAAAAGGTTTTTTTTATTTTTTTCATGCATCAGGAAACAGTAATAATACAGAGTTGAGTGGAGAAAAGCAAGATACAAAAAAAAGTATCCAATATTCTAAAAGAACAAAGGCATAGAAAAATGGCTAGAAGGAAACAAGGTAAAAATGTAATAGTAGTTGCTTCTATATGCTGAGTGATGAGTGGTTTTTCTCCCTTCTTTACATTTTTATGTACTTCCAAATTTAAAACAAATATTTCTTTGATAGTCAGTAAACTTATAAAAAGAAGAAGAAAAACTACAAAGCAAACTTGAAAAAGAAGAAATCTAGATTCTATCAGGTATATTTTCAAATTGGAAAAACCTAAACATTTTCCTATGAATCCCATTCCTCTGTTCTTGTTTTTGTTTTTTAAACAGAAGAAGCAAGAGAAACCATAAAAACTCTCTCATATGAAAATAACCAACGAGTAGATTATTTCCTGCTTGATCACGTAACAGCTCTGCAGAGGGGCAGGGTTTGCTACATTGAACTCTGCCGCTTGCTCCTTACAACTGCCCCCTGGGTGACACACAGTGCTGGGGCTTTCAGGGGCTTCCAGATGAACTCAAGCCAGCTACATTGCTGGCCGATTACACCCCATCAGGGGAGGGCCATCCCAGACACTGTTCCAGACTTGGGTGGGGTTTATGACCTTATGAAGTCAGAGGTAGGCAGGTGTGTGAGGGAAGGGGAATGAAAGTTGACAGAGGCACTTGGGGACAGGGGTGCATATCTGCCCTAATAAGTCAAGACACAGGGACCCACATTTTGCCCAAACAACATCACAGTTCAGAAAACAGTTATTGAACACCAGTTATGTGCCAGGCACTGGGCTCACTGCTGGGGTAAGACAATGCCTTCTCTTCACCCTTCAACCAGCAGTGACCATGCTACTTAGGTCCACCCACACAAGGGTTCTGAGTCAGCAGCACTGCCTGTGGCTTTTAACACCTCCTGTTACCCGGCTATTATCAGACTAGCATGAGCTCCCCATTCATATGACATTATCCCAATAAGAGCATTCCTCTATTGATCATTTCACTTTGGAAGAATTCCATATTCACTTCCTAATACAATGGTATTAATTACCACATTTAAGAACCGTGTCTAACTTAGGCATCTGTGATAAGCTTATAATATTAATTGATGGAAAATTTCCACCTGAATTTATGAAATATCACTGCCCCCCTCTTAACACATGTAATTCCTAATGACTACCAAAATTAGATGATCTTGAGAATAGAAATTCCTCTTAAAATAAAATTCTTTTAAGGATTAAAATCTTTATGTCAGTCTGATAAATGTGATGTCCCTGTGAATACCAGTGTTGGAAACAGTTGCACTGAAAAATGCGACTGTAAACCAAAATGATTTTCTTTTATTCTAGGTACATATTTCCTATTGATCCTAAGCCATATTTTAGATTTTTTAGACGACTATTAAACATATCTATAAAGGAATACACAGAATCATAATTTTCAGTGTTGTTTTTTAAAAACACTGCCCTTCAAGACTCCTAGGGGACCCTGGCTTCCGTGGCTCACGTTGCATTAGTCCCTCACACACAGATGAAGCACAGTTACCCACGCTCTGTGCAGCATTTGTCGATGTCAGTTCTGCCACATTCAGATAATCCGCGTTGTGCAGTATCCCAATCCTGTGACTGTAATTAAGGCACGAGGCCCACAGAGGTATTTCCTCATCCTATTATCAGTTTTGTTATCATGCTGGAGTCTACCCGTATGCCTCTAATACCACTGAACCTTCTTTTTACAAACAGTTCTATGCGCTACACAGAAAGGTGGTCCGTAGCTCTTGCGAAGCACTGTAGCATGCAGCCGCAGGCCTTCTTTCTTTTTCTCGGGGAACTCGTCAGTGGCCTCCAGCAGGAAGCGCAGTGTGCCTTGATGGATGTTGTATGAGGCGCCGTCAGCTGTCAGTCAGGCAATGGGCAGGAATGGTCCAGCAACTCCTCCTTCTCTCCACCCCCAGCCCCTCTGACAGTGATAAATGATCGGGCCCTCTGCTCAGCTGAGCCTGACGGGCCCAGACCTCCCCTTGCAATCTGTTCCAGACCAGCACCAACCTTCCCCCTCGCCACCCCCCCCCCCCACATCCCCTGTCAGCACTACAAAGCAGGCTGCTGCAGGGTAAGGCCAGATTTATTTGCTTTCTTGTTGCTGTTCTTTCATGAAAAAGGAATTATGACTTTATTTCAAAATGGAAGCTCCTAATCAAAATGGAATATGTTGTTACGAGCCTTAAAGGAAACTTGTCTTGATTCTCTTTCTATATTAGAAATAACAGGGATACACCCAAATATGAGCCTTTAAAAAGAAAGAGAAACAAAAAAGAAAGAGAAACAGTCATAGGTATAAACATAGATGTGAATTTGGCTTCCATTAAAATCAGCAAGCTTTCAATTAATTGAGTTGTTATTTGTTGTTGGGGATAAGGAGGAGAAAAAAGATTCTAAGGAAAATAAAATATTGATAAAGAGATGGAACATTAACACTGAAGATTGAGACTCATCAAGAGATCATCTATAAAACATTTTGCTCATCTACAAAGATAGTCCTTTAAGGATTGTGCGTAAAAAAAAATTGACACCAAGCTTATGCTGTGGAGTAATATGCACCCATGATAAAGAATAAGGTAACTCTGTAGATGCAGATATGGAACTATCTACAACATGCACTGTTCACTAGACAGGGTAAGGTGTATAATATGCTACGTTATTTTTTTAATATTGTTTTTTCACTTTTCAAAATTTGTCCCACAGATGTATTACTTTTTTGAAAGTAGAGATAAACAAAATGTTCATGTCCCCAGTCTTTATTGCCTTGTGATTACCCCCTGAAGCCCGAGAGCCTCTTCCCAGGGCTGAGGGCATGCCAAGATGCAGCAGTGGCCAGCAGCAGGCAAGGAGCCAAGCAGCCAAGCTCAGATCAGCCTGACACTTACATTTTATCCAGCCTCAGAAAAATGCCAACGATGATCCCACCTGTTTCTTACAGTAGCAGAACTGCAACCCACCTTTAAAATTCTGGGTAGTTTATAGTATCCTAAAGGGCTTCAAGATAGGGAAGCCACCCCATTTCCTCTCTAATTGATCTGGTTTCTTAAGCAATATAGTAACTGTCCTCTTTATTTTTAAAGATTGTATTTATTTATCTTTAGAGAGAGGGGAAGGAAGGGAAAGAAAGAAACATCAATGTGTGGTTGCCTCTTGCGTGCCCCCAACCAGGGACCTGCCTGCAACCCAGGCATGTGCTCTGACTGGGAATTGAACCGGCAACCCTTTGGTTCACAAGCCGGCACTCAATCCACTGAGCCACACCAGCCAGTGAGGTAACTGTCCTCTTTTTAAGGGAGTAAGGAATTTAAGAGGATAACCATTCTAAATACTAGGTGGAATTAAAACATTATTTACTTAAAATAAAAGATGTTTCTGGGTTTACATTTATTTTTATTTAAGAGGAAGGGGACGGGAGGGGAGGGAGGGAGGGAGGGAAGGAAGGAAGAAGAGAGAGAGGGAGGGAGGAAATAGACTAGTACATCAGCAAGCGTTTTGCCTTTCTGGCATTTGGTGTGCATTCTAATTATTTCTCTGTGCCTCCTACCTCTTATCCTGACCGTTTCTCTCTCCCTTATAATTGCCCCCAACAACAGAAGATATGGGTATTTTTAAATCTATTTTAGATTTACTGAATATAAATTATGTTCACCATTCTTAATTTTAAAAGCAGCTGAAACAGTTTACATTTCCCTCAAAAAAATATAAATCAAGTTTTTACTATGAAGCATACAACTGATTCTCAATAAGTCAGTGATTTTTTTTTTTTTTTTAATCCAGCTCTTACAAGAGAAACACCACATGTAAATCGCGTACTTTGAAATTTTCCCCTAAGGACCTGTCATCCTGGGAGAGCAGGCTTGGTCACGTAGCTAAGTAAGAGAAGTTGGATAACCTAGTAAACAATCACATTAAGAAATACCATGGACAAATCTTCAATTATAGTTCTACAAATGAGACAGAAAGACATTTTATGATGTTTTTATACCGTGTCCCATGAAAGAGTGATGCGAAAATGAACATCTTAACTCAGGAAAGTTAAGTGGAGATAGGGGTGGTCCTTAAAGCATGCCTTTGGTTTTCTGACTTAATGAAGAGAGAGAGATTAGAGGTGGCAGTGCAGAGCCTATTGGGTTATTGGCCTTGAGTGTATGCTCAAGCACATCCCTTGGATCTTCAAGCAATGGGTTGATTCCAGGATGAATACTCTAATGATTCAGTGACTGGATCACTGCTGAATAAAATGAGAGCCATGTCTGAAAATATCAAGCATGCAGGAGAGGTCAGGCAAGTGGTCTTCCACTGAACCCGCTCAGGGGCCTGAACAGTATCTCTCAGCTGGAAGGCCATTGGCTTTCACATATATATATGGGCTGAAGGGGGTGTAAAGCAGTCCAAAAATGTTTCTCATGTACTAAATCTCATCAAGTGTTTTTAGAAGTACCTGAGTGAAACCCTGGAATTCTACAAAAGAAAAAGATGACTGTGACCTGGTATAACGCAACTATACGGGACTTAGGTGCAAGCCCTGCAGAAAATCCGATTTTGAGTAAAATTATGTCTTGATAGGTCTTCCAGGCTCTCAGTGTTAGAGTAAATTATAGCAATCTCTATTTTCTGTCATTTTATCTTCCCACAAGGCTGATAGCTCAAAATATAAACTATTGTGGGGAAGGTAGCTAGAGAGGACCTAGTGAAATATGGGCAAGTCCCCAACTTAAAAATGCATCACATTTCAAAAGCATGTTTATAAGATGGGCATCTGGGGTATAGAATCCATTTTCTTGTGCACATGCTGTTATATTAATAAATGGTGGTGAGCTAGCCCACAGGGCCTACTCAACTTATAACGAGTCTCAAATATAACTCTTTCCTAAGATTCTAACCACCATTTATGGGATACTGTCTCCATGTGAAAATATACCCTATGTTCTACCCTTCTACATCAAGAACACACCACACCCTTTCATATTGGTCAAGGTGGTTGCAAGCTACAACTGGAGGAAAAAAAAAAGTTCCCTACTTTCCCAAGCTACTCAGCTACTAACTCTACCAAGAAAGTAATCCTCACTTTATTGGTCGCTGTGGAAAGCGGGTTTCCCTGCAAGGAGAGAAGGAAATCCTTTGCTGTACAATAACCACTGTTCAAATGCAGGTTTATTCTAAAGTCAGTGATCTCATTTCAGATGAGAATGGGAAGGTGAGTAATCCTGGCTCAGGGTCTCCCACGGGCTGGAATCACTGTGTTCACAGGGACTACAGTCTCATGTGAAGGCTCAGTTGTGGCGGGAGGGGGGCTACTCTCAAGTCCATTTGATGGCAGACCTCAGGATCCCAAGAAACCCTGATCCAGAGGAACCCAGCTAAGCTACATCCAGATACCATACCCAAAAAAGTGTGACATAATAAATGATTGCTCTTTTAAGCTGCTAAATGTGGGGATAACTGATTATATAGCGGTAGATTACTAATACACTATCATATTCTAATTTAAAAAATGTAATTTTTAGCAAAGGAAAACTGATGGCATAAGCTAGGAAAACAAACCATATTTTATCAAACTGTTTTCCACAGGAAAAGATATTTCCAGTCAAACTGATTTACAAATTAACCCCTGGAATATGATCTATTTCTAAGTTGGAGACTATCCTCTCTATAATTTATTTTCTCCACAAACTTTGTTCTCTAGTGTGCTGGTATTGCTATTGCTAGAACAGGCATTCCTGAACCACTAAATAAGAGTATAAAATATCAAAGTAAAGCTTTTAGCACTTCTGCAATAATTCTGGCAATTTTTATTCATTTGCATTATCCAGAGAATTGTTAGTTGCTTTCCCTTCTGTTTTGTTTGGGGAAGTTTTATCTCTACCTCACAGGGCTTACAAAAACAATGAAGAAAAATGTTTTCCCAAAATTCCCAGGGAAGTTAAATTTAAATTCATGCCAAAGGCCTTAAATGAAATGGAGAAAATTTCCTGAATTTTGATGGGATTTTGTTCCATTGTTTAATTGGTTGGTTGCGTTTAGGGGCTTTTTCTCTTCAACCACATGGAAATAAGACTATGGCAGGATTATTTCTATTCATAATGGTAATTTTTTTTTAATTATTTGTTTGTTTGTTTACTTATTTATTTATTTTTAGAGAGAGGGGAAAGGAGAAAGAGAGGGAGAGAAACATCACTGTGTGGTTGCCTCTCACGCGCCCCCAATTGGGGACTTGATATGTAACCTAGTAATGTACCCTGACTGGGAATCGAACCAGCGACACTTGTTTCGCAGGCCGGTGTGCAATCCACTGAGCCACAGCAGCCAGTGCCCATAATGGTAATTTAAGAAATACCCTTTTCCCCCTTTCCTGTGGGAATCAAAATCAAATCTAAAAATCAAAATTGTTTCTGGTATTAAAACAGGTTTTTGTTTGTTTTTTTTTTGATTAGCCTGATACTTCATCCATAGCATCTTTAGGTCATAATACCTCTACCTAAGCATCAAAATAGTGGGATTCTATTATATCCTGTGATTACTGTACTCAAGAAATTCTAAGTACTCTGCTAACCACCATGAAACACTGGAAAGGTCAAGCTGGAGTTGATCATTTCAGTGATGTAGGAAACTGTGTTCCTGGCTCATTGTTTGCTTAACTTCAGTTCTTCCAGAAATATCACTCACCACACTCTGGTCTTCTCCTCCCTCACTGTAGTTCAACCCCAGGTTAAAACACATGAGAAGTGGGGTGAGTGAGGAAAGAAGAAAAAATACTGGTTGAATACCTAGCAATGTCCCCTACCTTTCCTGAATATGGGGAGAAAACTCGCGGGTCACAGAAGTCTCAATTCTAATAGTGCTTACAAGGAATCCCTGTGTAGCAGTCTGTGTTCCAACAGGAGACAGAAACCATACAGCAGACTATAAATGAGACGTCTAACATAAAGAATATTATGACTAAAAATAATTTTACAATTTAAGGAAATTCTCTATGCTGAAAGAATGAAAGAATATCTAAATAAATGGAGACATATACTATGTTCATAGATTGAAAGACTTGGTATCCTTAAAATGTCAGTTCTCCCCAAGTTAATCTATTATGTAACACAATGCAGATGAAAACATCAGGAAGTTCTTGTAGAAATTGATGAGTTGATTCTAAAATTTATATGGAAAGTCAAATACTTAAAGTAGCCAAAGTAAGATCTGAACACTGAAAACTTTAAAACATGATGAAAGAAACTAAAGACACAAATAAATGAAAAGATATTCTATGCTCATAGAGTAGAAGAATTAATATTTTTAAATGTCCCTACTACTCAAAGTAATCTACAATTCAATGCAATCCCTATCAAAATTCCAAAGGCATTTTTCATAAGTAGAATAAACAACTATAAAATTTGTATGAAACCATAAAAGACCCCAAAGACCCAAAGTAATCTTGAGAAATAAAAACAAAGCTGGAGGCATCACACTTTCTGATTTGAAAATATTTTACAAAGCTATAGTAATCAAAACAGTATGGTATTGACAAAAACCGATACATACATCAATGTAACAGAATAGAGCCCAGAAATAAACACACATATATATGGCCAAATAATTTGCAACAGAGGATATATAATGGGTAAAGGATAGCCTCTTCAGTAAATAGTGCTGGGGAAACTGGACAGCCAAATGCAAGAGAACAAAATTGGACCCCTAACTTCACCATATACAAAGATGGATTAAAGACTTGAATGTAAGGTCTGAAACCATAAAACTCCTAGAAGAAAGCATGGGGATAAGCTACTTGACATTGGTCTTGGCAATAATTTTTTTTTTTAATTTGACACTAAAAGCAAAGGCAACAAAAGCAAAAATGAACATGTGGGACTACATCAAATTAAAACACTTCTGCATATCAAAGGAAACTATCAACAAAAATAAAAAGTCAATGTGCTAACTGAGAGATAATATTTGCAAATCATATTTTAGATAAGGGGTTAATGCCCAACATATGTATTTCTTAAAAACTCAAATAACTCAATAGCCAAAACAAACATTCAAAATTTAATTTTTTTTTCTTTTGATTCTAGAGAGAGGGAAGGGGAGGGAAAAAGAGAGGGACAGAAACAGCAATGTGAGAGAAACATTGACTGGCCACTTCATGCACACATCCTGAATGGGGACTGAACCCACAACTCAGGTGTGTGCCCTGACCAGGAATCAAACCCATGATCCTTCAGTTTGCAGGATGACACCCAAACAACTGATCCATACCAGCCAGGGAAACAATTCAATTTAAAACATGGGCAGAGGACCTGAATAGACAGAAGAGATACAGACAGCCAACAGGTACATGAAACGGTGCTCAACATCATTAATTGTCAAGGATAAGCAAATGAAAACCACAGTGAGATATCACTTCTCAGATGTTAGAATGACCGTCATCGAAAAGACAAGAAACAACAAGTATTGATGAGGAGGTAGAGAAAAGGGAGCCCTTGTGCATTGTTGATGGAGTCTAAACTGGTACAGCCTTTTTGGAAAATAGTATGAAGCTTCTTCAAAAAATTTAAAATAGAGCTACATTGTGATCCAGCAATTCCACTTCTGAGTATATATCCAAGTAATAGAAATCACTATCTCAAAGAGATTCTATATCACCATGTTTATGGCAGCATTATTTACAGTAACTAAGATGTTAAACCAATCTGTATCTATCAATGGATAAATGGATAAAAAAAAGATGTGGTATGTGGACAGTGGAATATTACTTAGCCCCCCAAAAGGAACTCCTGCCATTTGCATCATGGATGGACTTTTAGAGCATTATGCTAAGTGAAATGAGTCAGACAGTGAAAGACAAATAGTATATGATCTCATATGTGGAACCTATAAAAAAATACCTCATAGGAACAGAGAACAGATTGATAGTCAAAAGGTACAAACTTCCATTTCTAAGATAAGTAATTTCTGGAGATATAATGGACAGTATGGTGACTATAGTTTAGAATACTGTATTGTGTATTTGACATTTGCTAAAAGAGTGGATCTTAAAAGTTCTCATCATAAGAAAAAAATTTATAACTATGCAAGATAATAAATGTTAAATAAACTTATTGTGGTAATCAGTTCACAATATATACATATATCAAATCATTATGTTATACACCTTAAAGTAATACAATGTTGTAAGTCAATAATATCTCAACAAAACTGGAAAAAATAAATTAAATTAAAATAGCGAAAACAATTTTGAAGTATAAGCTGGAGGACTTTCACTACCTGATCTCAACTTACTCTGAGGTTACAGTAACAAAGCAGTGTAGTGCTGGCTTAGGATAGTTTTATAAATGAGTGGAACAGAATAAAGAGTATAGAACTGAATTTTGAAAAAGGTGCTGAGTTAATTCATTAAGGAAAGGATAATCTTTCCAACAAATGGTGTTGGAACCACTTGGCAACTCTCAGAAACAAAATGAACCCAACCCCTGCCTCACACCTTACATGTTTAGCTTGAAAAAGATTATATATGGAAATGTAGGAGGGCTCACAACCTGAATGTGGTTCTCATTCTTTTTTTCTCATTCACTTGAGATGTACCACTGTGGAAATCAATTGAAATTTAAACACTTTCCCAAAATCTACCTCTGCTTTTATTGCTAATTTCACATCCTTAAAAGCAGTCTGAACAAAACCTTGAAAGGGAAAAGTGATTATATTAAAGGGTGACTTAAGGAAATTTCTTAGTTATAGAACAGTCCTACATGCTGATTGTAGTGATGGTTGCAGAAATCTAAACATATGATAAAATTTCATAGAACTAGACACCTCCCCAAAAAAGTACATGTAATAACTAGTGAAATTTAAACAAGGTAAGGTCTTTGAGTTAATGTTTTATACCAATGTCAACTTCCTGGGTTTGGCAAAGCACTATGACTACATAAGATGTTATCATTGGGGGAAGGTAATTGAAAGGCACACTGGAACTCTGTATTATTTCTGTAACTTCTTGTGAGTCTTAAAACTATTTTAAAATAAGTATTTTAAATCTTGTGATAAATCCATATCAATATTACCTAATTGTCTGAAAATTTAACTTAAAAATAACCAAAGGTTATAAAGTACATTGAAAATATTTTCCTTCCCAGAACATAATTATCAAAGTTCCAGAGTAATAACTCATTCATTTAAAATAAAGTCCATGTGTTTGTAGTTTACATGTATAATCATTTCAAAGGATTAAATAATTGATAGCTCTATTTCTTTAGTACAATAGAACTACTATAGAACTGTCTCTGACCAGAAATAGCTAGAGTATAATTTCCATACTGGCAAGTAACGTGATATGTATCTAATACACTTGAGGGATCCTCTAAATTTAACTTAAAAATAATAATAGCAAGCAACTACTATTCACTACTAATACTTAATGTAATCAAAGAGAAACCTACTAAACAATTGGGCTACAGAAAGGTCATTCTGAGGGGTGAGTGTGTAAGTTGAGCACCTACCTGGTATCCTAGGTGCAGAATTCCTAGAAAGCTTCCTGAATTACAATAAGAGGGGAAAAGGGGAGTGAAAGATAGGTTGGGTACTAGTGAGAATCCAATTTCTTAACTCTCTCTTTCTTTGCTTATGCTTCTTTCCAAATTCCACAAATAGGCATAATGTTTTATGAAAGTTTTTACTCTAAAGATAACCCAAGAGTTGGTAAAAAGCAAGCCCTTCAAGACACTCTAGAGATCACTGACTATATTTCAGGTAATGTATGGTCACTGTGTGTCATCTGGAGACCAAATGGGGAGAGGGCTCAACCATGTGGTCTTTGTAGCCAGAAGAGAGCCAGCAGCCGATCATACCCTTTCCTGAAGCTCTCACATTAAAGGATTCCACAACAGTTGCCCATGTCTTTAAAAGCTAGCTGGCATGGAAAATACAGCTAAAGGAAAATTCAGTGTAAGTCCCTATTGAAAGGACCACTCATGAAATTGTTCAGAAACAAAAGCAATCCCTCTGTCAACACTAAAAAGCATAAATTTATAAGATCAACAATCAGAATGGCTGAGGACAGCTCACACAAAAAGATCTAAGCCTGGTATTTTTACAAAAGCCAAAGCAAGACCTTTTTCTCTATAGAGAGCTCAAAGATAAGTGACATATAGAATTTAAATCTAACATTTTCACTGACGAGACAATAGGAGCCCAGCAGGACTGACCTTATTTTACGCAGAGGCAGCTATCCCTGGCATCACCTCTCCCACCCCATCTCCAACACAGCCACAGCTGACCAAACTCCTTTAGGAGGGACAAACCCCTCCACCTGCAGTTAAAGGTTTAAACTGTCAGTGCTTCCAAGAGACTGAACACAGTGACAATTTTACCAAAAGGTAAATGATTACTACCCAGTTAGTCCTAGAACAGGGGTTGCCAATCTACAGTCTGCTAGCCAAAGCCTGCCACTTGTTTTTGTACAACCTGAGCTAAAAGGGGTTTTCATATTTTTTTAATGGTTGAAAACAATCATAAGATGAAAAATATATTGTAACACATGCAAAGTATATGAAATTCACATTTGAATGTCATTAAATAGTTTTATTGGAACACAGCCAATTCATTTCCTATGGCAACTTTCACTCTATGGTGACAGAGTTGAGTGGTTGTGACAGAGACTAAATGGCCTTCAGAGCCAATAATATTTACCACCGGCACCTTTATAGGAAAACTTTCCAGTCCCTGTCCCAGAAAAAAGCTCTAAGGGGCATAACATAAGAGGATGAGAATAAACATCAGGTCATGGAGAAGTCTTCAGAAGAGGTCAGTATGGAACAGGAAAGGGGCTACATGATGAAGAGCCAGAGACACAGAAGTCAAACAAACCTGGCTATCCTGCCACTGTGTCAGGGCCAGTACAGGAATACGAGGTCTGTCCAGAGGTATCCAGCCATGTAATATGAAAAACAGAGAGATTTATTGAAGAAGATACAACATGGTACACAGGACAATGATGCCTCAAAGTAGGCAGCTTGGGACCTTACACTGTTCTCCCTATAGCCATCAGCTGCCTGTCGTATTTTCCTGAATCTCTTCCCTTTCAAAGGTGGTTTTAGTTTTGGGAAAAGCCAGAAGTCCCAGGGCACCAAATCTGAGCTGTAGGGTCACGGAGTCACCTGAATGATTTGATGTTTTGCCAAAAAGCTCTGCATGAGATGTGATGCGTGAGCATGCCCATTGTAATGATGAAGCTGCCAATCACCAGTTGCCCATAGCTGTGGCTTTCTGAATCATCCAAATAGTTTCCTCAGTGGACTATTCAAGCTTAACACAAAATGTGATGCAGATTCATTGCTCTGCTCACTCAGTCATTTTGAATGCAATAGCCACACAGTACACATGCTCACTCAATGGTGTCTACTGCCCCCACTGACTAGTACAGTAAAGCCCTCATTGTTCACACGTGTGCATTCCAGTCCACTTTGCTTGACTGCAAAGTTACATCAATGTCACACAAATCATTCTCATTATATTAACAATGGCTGGGCTTTTCCCAGACAAACCTTGTATATTATGAGGGAGGGGTGCACCATTAAGATACTAGTACAATATAACATGGAAGAGCCATGGCTGGAGCACTCCATTCCCCACCATAATTGTGCCTTTGGGCAAATCACATTACCTCTCTGAGTTCCAATTTCCTTATCAGGGAAAAAAAAAACACAATAAAAATAGTATCTGTCTTATAGAGCTACTATAAGAATTGTGAGGGGATGATCCACAGGGAAGTATTTGGTCCACATGATAGGGCTCAGCCTTGAAAGATGAGTAGGTTTCTACAGGTGGAATTCTGGGAAGAAAGGAAGACAATCTGAGATAGAGACAACACAGGGCTCAATGGTCCAGAGGATTAAGTGAACAGTCACTAGTAGCTGAAGCAAAAAAGGCAATCAAGGACCAGATCTTGAAGGTCACCAAGTATCACATACAGCTCTCTTCTCCTTCACTCTCCTTTTGGTTATTTCTCTCCCTTCTTTGTTCATATCTCTTCCCAATGACTTCCAAAGATACTCTTGAGTTCCTTGCCTCATCAGAGATACCAAGGCCTAAAATGTGCCCACAGATCTAATTACCATAATTCCCCAATGGCATCTTCAGAGCATCTATTCTGAGGTAGAAACAAGCTTTTCTGTTTTACCCTCACCCACTCATCATCAGATCATTTGACCTATTTGCTCCCCGTATTTAGATCAATTCTTTGGGGAAAACCCTAGATCCACAGCTAGTAGCATCTTTCGGCTTCTGAGTGAGAACTAAATGAGATTCCTGGGACTCTGAGTAATTTATAATGAATCCTAATGACTGCCAGGCTTCAGTCGTGATGCACAATGATGAACTGCCCCTTGTAGCCAGCTGTCCCTCAATCACCAATTGTCCAAGAGGGATTCTTATTCACTGAGGGCACAGTCAATCTCCAAAGATGAGAGAGGAGCAGGCTTTCTGCAGAGGAAAGCAACAGTCCTGTAGCCTTCAGTTAGACGGTTTCATGGTAAATGTTGGGAATATTTACAAAAAGCAGAAGGCACAAGGAAAGAACAGTTAAGAACCAGGTCTTAGCCTTGCAATAAAAATTATAAGGCTACGAACGCAAACTACTTATGCTCATGTTTTATTCAACATTCTTGCTTCTCTTCTTTCACAGGCTGGGTGATAAAATCTGGCTGTTTTCTGTTCAATCTGAGTGTTGGATTTTGAGTGGAAAGACCCAGTAGGAATCTTGGCTGTGTATAATTACAAGTTACATGATCCACATCTGTGGGTCCTTTGACACATCACCTAACTCTTCTGAATCTATATCCCTTCATCCATCAAATCTGGGTCATGCCTGCTCTACCTGGCCTGCCAAGGTTGTTAAGTAGATCAGGTGAAAACAATGGGAATATGGACACAGTATCTAAGGGATCCTTAACATTCTTTTAAATACATCTTCATCTTTACCAATTTCTAGGCAGTTTCAAAAAGGACTAGTCAGGGAAGTATTTAAAACACACACACACACACACACACACACACACACACCCCTAGAATCCAATGTAAACCAAGCCGTTTAACACACACACACACACCCCTAGAATCCAATGTAAACCAAGCCGTTTAACACACACACACACACCCCTAGAATCCAATGTAAACCAAGCCATTTAATCCCAGCCTGGAAAGATAAAAGGGCTTTTCTATTTAAAAGAAAAGAGGTTTGGGATGTATAAATCTCTAAGGGACAAGGGGTACACTTAGAGGTTGGGAATTATTTCAGAGGCTGAACAATGAAGGAACTAAAATTCCACCAGCAGCAACAACACTACCAATTCCAACAGCACCAGCCTCAGCTTTGACCTCTCTAATGCCATTCCTTCTTCCTCTCCACTTAGCAAAAAGGGCGTAAGGCCTCCATATCTAGGCCTGGGTTTGCACTGAAGAATTTCAAAAAAAGAAAGAAAGGAAGAAAAGGAAGAAAGGAAGGAAGGAAGAAAGGAAGGAAGGAAGGAAGGAAGGAAGGAAGGAAGGAAGGAAGGAAGGAAGGAAGGAAGGGAAAGAGAAAGAAAAAAATTTCAAGACCAGTATCCTTACCATGGATTGGCCTGCCTCATCAGTATTTTACTCAATCTGAACTTCTCTATTTTAAACCATTTCTGCCCTGACTGCCGCTGCTTCAAGTCCCAGACCTCTGGTCTGCCACTGACTGAGGCTTCAGTAGACTCCCAAGCACTGCTCTGACTTCTTCATTGTAGATTCCTTCCCTGGTTCTTAACAGTAGCTCCCAGGGGGCACCACAGCCATTTTCTAAACCTCCCACTTCTTGACCCATTTCTCACACTTGGCCCTATAAGTACCAGGTGACAGGCTGCAGGTCTGTCTTGTGGTAGTGCTCACACATTCCCAGGCCATATCTTCATGTGACAATGACCTAAAATGACATGCTCATGTCCAGAACTAAAGGGGCCAACATAGTGCCAAGTCCAGAGAACCAAGCAGGCTGCAACAGCTAAAAGCTAACACAGAGTTAAGATTTAAGATAAACTGTAGTATTGAGGGTTCTTAATATAGCAGTCTATAGCATTAAATAAGACTATAAAGAAAATGTTAAAAACAGGTGAGACAGCTCATTAGATCTTGGCATGTGTTGCTTTAAAGACTCACTCTAAACTGTATTATATGCTTTAAAGACATGTTGATGTAAAAAGGTGAAAAGGCATAAAAAACACAGGATTTAAGTTAGATAAGTTCAGGTGGAACCTCTATACCTCAGGCCTCAAAGCCCAAGATGGGCCATTTTATAGCCCATACAGATCTAGGCCTGGGATCACCAGGTAGTGGCACTGCATTCATGTGCAGAAGAATAAATCCCTTGAGGCTGAAACTGCAAACTTAAAAAGTACAATCAGCCAGCTTGCCAGTCAATGGTATTTTGTTAAGACAGTAATTGTCTTAAATGTAAATACAGTCTTTATGTCACTTATATGTGGAATCTAAAAAAGCTGAACTCATAAAAACAGAGGGTAGGCAGACCCACCTACTCTGGGAACAACAGCCAGGGAAGCAGCTAGAGCAGCTCCAGTTCGGTGCACAAGTGGGAGAGGTGCCTGGAAAGGGGGCGAGTGTTGGGCAGGTGGCATAGTTCCCTCTCGAACCCCTCCCCCACATACAGCGCCACAATGTGGTGAAACAGGTCGCCCTGTACTGACGAATCCCTAAGGCTCCACCCCTTACAACATAACAGGTGTGACAGCTCTCCCTGGGACATGCAAGCAAACAAACACAGGAGCCTGTCAGAATGAGGAGACAGAAAAGTATGGCCCAAAACAGGGAACGGATCAAGGTTCCAATGGGAGAATTAAACGACGAGGAGATAGCCAACCTAACAGATGAGGACATAGCCAACCTAACAGATGCAGAATTCGAAACATTGGTGATAAAGATGCTCACAGGCTTGACAGATATGCTTGAGTATGGCAAACACATAAGAGAAGAAGTGAAGGCTATGCTAAGTGAAACAAAGAATAATCCACACAAAACCAATGGTGAAGTGAAGGAAACCGGGGTTCAAATCAATGTTTTGGAACATCGTCGTCGGCAGCCGTCCGTCTCGAGAGACGATGGCGTAGCTTCTTGAGAGTCTATCTGCACCGCCGAGAATGGCTGTGCAGTCCGATTCGGGAGTGACAATCCCTGCCGCACTTGGTACAGGTGAAGGCAGATGGCTGTTGTTGCTGCTATTGACGCTGCTTCCGCCTCGATCTTTTCTGGACCGCCTCCTCGTTGCGCGCAGCCTCCGCGCGTGACGTACCTTGCCTGACCGCGAGCCTCCAGGCTAGGCGGTCGTCTGCTTGAACTTCCCATGTGTTGAGATTGATGGAGCATTGTGTCATGTCCTTTTTGCAGATGTCTTTGAACCGCAGTTTTGGGCGCCCTGTCATCCTCTTGCCTTCTGCTAGCTCGCCGTAGAGGAGGTCTTTGGGGATACGGCCTGCATCCATTCTTTTGACATGGCCGAGCCACCTGAGGCGTCTCTCGCTGAGAACTGCATGCAAACTGCTCATATTGGCTCGCTTCAGCACCTCGGTGTTGGGGACCTTATCCTGCCAGGCGACATGCAGGACGCGTCGCAGGCACCTCATGTGGAAGCTGTTGAGTTTCCTTTCATGCCTTGCGTAGGTGGTCCACGTCTCGCTGCCATAGAGGAGAGTGCTGAGTACGCAGGCTTGGTAGATGCGCAGTCTGGTTTTCTCAGTGAGGCTGGAATTGTTCCACGCTCGCCGGTTCAGTCTGGCCATAACTGTGGCTGCCCTGGCGAGTCTCCGGTTGACCTCCAAGTCGACTGACAGAGAGCTCGAGATGGTGGACCCGAGGTAAGTGAAGTCGTTGACAACCTCCAGGGTGTATCCATCGATGGTGATGCATGGGGGAGTCCCCGTGCCTTGAGCCATAACATTCGTCTTCGTCAGGCTGATGGCTAGTCCGAACTCCTTGCATGCGTGGGAAAGGCAAGTGACTAGCTGCTGGAGTCCCTCTTCGGAGTGTGATGTCAAGGCTGCGTCGTCGGCGAAGAGCATCTCACGGATGAGCACCTCTTTGACTTTGGTCTTGGCTCGTAGACGGGCCAGGTTGTAGAGCTTGCCATCGGATCTGGTGTGAATGAAGACACCCTCGCTGCAGTCCTTAAAGGCGTATTGGAGGAGCATGGAGAAGAAGATTCCGAACGGCGTAGGCGCGAGGACGCAGCCCTGCTTTACTCCGCTGCTGACTGGGAAGGCCTCAGAGGTTGCGCCGTTGTAGGACACCGTGCTGTGCATGTTGTCGTGAAAGGACATGACCACAGCAAGCAGATGTGGTGGACAGCCAATCTTCCGTAGCAAGCTGAAGAGTCCGCTTCGACTGACCAGATCAAACGCCTTCGTGAGGTCAATAAAGGCGAGGTAGAGTGGTTTATGCTGCTCGTGACACTTCTCCTGCAGCTGGCGTAGGGAGAAGATCATGTCCACTGTTGATCGGCCAGCTCTGAAGCCACACTGGGACTCTGGGTAGACGCGGGAAGCAAGGGTCTGCAGGCGGGCAAGAGCGACCCGGGCGAATACTTTGCCAACGACGCTGAGGAGAGAGATGCCCCGGTAGTTGTTGCAGTCGCTGCGGTCTCCTTTGTTCTTGTACATGGTGATAATGTTGGCGTCTCTCATATCCTGGGGGATGTAACCCTCCTTCCAGCAGAGACAGAGTAGATGGTGGAGCGGCTGTAGCAGGACTGGTTTCCCGCTCTTTAGGATTTCTGGAGGGATTCCGTCGCTTCCTGGTGCTTTCCCGCAAGCAAGGCGGTCGATGGCTTTGCTGAGCTCTGCCGCAGTAGGTGGGGTGTCTAGCTCCTCCATGACTGGTAGGTCTGGGATGGCTTTAAGAGCAGTGTCTGTTACGGTGTTCTTCGTTGCGTACAGCTCGAGGTAGTGCTCGGTCCACCGCCGCATTTGCTGTTCCTGGTCAGTGATGACCTCACCTGTCTTGGACTTAAGGGGGGCGATCTTGGAGGGGATTGGGCCTGTTGCCTTCTTGATACCCTCATACATTCCTCGTGCGTTGCCT
Source organism: Furipterus horrens (assembly GCF_987537825.1). Lineage (NCBI taxonomy): Eukaryota > Metazoa > Chordata > Mammalia > Chiroptera > Furipteridae > Furipterus > Furipterus horrens. Next base: position 34,473,664 of record NW_028327180.1, read on the forward strand.
ATATCGGCGGCTTCCTGAATGCTTCTGCACAGGTTTAGCCAATAGGTGTTGGCACAGTGGCGGGCGGTCTTCTGGACTTTGTTCCTGGCAGCCCGTAGAGCTTGAAGTGTACTGGGAGTGGGCGTGACCTTGTAAGCCAGTAGGGCCTTCCTCTTAGCCTCGATCACGGGTTCCATTTCTTCCCAGTGAGCCTCGTACCAGTCAGCGTTCTTCCGCTCTTTCTTCCCGTAAGCAATAATGGCGGAGTTGTATATGGCGTCGCGGAGACGTGGCCAATTGGATTCGATAATGTCATCTGCCGCCACTCCCTCACCGAGTGCATCTTCCATCTTGTTGATGAATTGCTGGGTCTTAACTGGGTTGCTGGCACAACTGGTGTTGATGCGTGGGCGACCCTTCATCTTGGAGTGGTGCAACCTCTTCAGCATTATGCGCACCTTGCTTACCACGAGGGCATGGTCCGTGTCGCAGTCTGCACTGTGGTAGCTGCGGGTGAGGAGGGTGCTGCCAATATCCGTTCTTCTGGTGATGACGAGGTCAAGCTGGTGCCAATGGCGGGAGCGGGGGTGCCTCCATGACACCTGGTGGATCTCTTTGCACTTGAAGAATGTGTTTGTCACGCACAGGCCGTGGTGACACGAAAGCTCAAGCAGTCGCTGACCATTCTCATTGATCTTTCCTCTCCCAAAGTTTCCAAGGCAGGTGGGCCAGGCCATGTGGTCGGCTCCTACTCTTGCGTTGAAGTCTCCAAGGAGATAGAGAGCGTTACTTCTGGGAATCTTGGATAACGCTTCGTCCAGTGCATGGTAGAACTGTTCTTTCTCTTCGGTGGTGGCGCAGAGGGTTGGGGCATACGCGCTAAGAATGCTGACTGGGCCGAAAGTTGTTGACAATCGGAGGGTAAGTAATCTCTCTGTGCCTCCTGTGGGTGGCTCTATGGAGTTAACAAGCGTGTTCTTCACAGCGAACCCAACACCGTGCTGTCTTGGTTGGTCCGGAGACTTTCCTTGCCACTAGAAGGTGTAGTTGGTTTCTCTGATAGTTCCGTTGTCGGCCAACCGGGTCTCCTGTAGAGCCGCAATGTCGATGTTTAGTCGTGCCAGTTCCCTATCGATGACAGCGGTTTTCCTGGCACCCTTGATCCACGGAAGGTCTGCAGTAAGTCCGGGGCACATGGTCCTGATGTTCCAATTAGCGAGGCGAAGAGCCAGAGGCTTCTTTCTTGTTGTTTGCTTGGAATTAACTGGTGCGGGTGTTTTGTGGCCCACTTTTCGAGAGGCACCTCTCTGATCCCCACGCACCCAGTGGGGCAGGCGAGCCATGGCGAGACGGTAGCTGTCCAGTGAGGTGCAATGACCTCTCCCACCGTCAGAGGAGACCCCTGGCGCTCGTTTCCTTCGCCAATCGGATGAGCTTATAACCGGTATCTGTCTCCTCCCGTGTTGAGTCGACATCTTGCGATGACGCTGGAGTGTCCTCTCAAGTGAAACTGAAGCTACAGAGCCTGGGCAGGGTGATATGGAGGGTCTGCTGTTGCCCATGCAGCAGACCCCCCCTCTCTTCGCAGCTGAAGGATCCAAGGGAAAGACGGAGTCAATACAGCTTGGCTTCAGGTGCGCCGCAGGAGTTGCCGGTGTTGACCACAATGTCAAACCGCCTTAGGGACTCTGGCTCCGGATTTTCTGTCGGGGTTTACTCCCTTAGCCTTTCCCCTGAAGAGGTATGCCGCAAGGCAGCGGAGGTTTTTGGGAGTCAGAGTTTTCCTTCTCTGATTTTAGAGATGTCCTTCCTCTTTCCTCCTTTACAGTCTTGAGGGCAGCATTTACAGGCTAAAATAGAAAACTGGCAGTGTAACCTTCTAAACAGATACTACCAATACCCTGCTTGGGTATACTCACCCAACAATAAACATCTCTTAAATGTCCTCCAAGTGCCATGCCTCGAATTAGTAAATGGCAGTGCAATGGCAGCCAAACATTTGGATCAGTTTCACTAAGTAAACCACCAACACAAGTAGGTTTTTAAAACAATAGAATAGTGTCTCATTTTATTAAAAATAATAACTATTTTTAAGCAACTTACCAGCAACACTGAATAAAAACCTGGCTGTGTTTCCCACTGTTTCAACTGCTCCTCAGCTGGCTTTAACACAGCAGTATCCTGACTGGTGGCCTGAGTTAAGACTTGAAGAACAACAGTGCTGGCACTATTGAGATCCATGGAAACCAATTGGCTCAGTCCGAATAGCCCGGCTCTCCAGCTTCCACTGTCCAACACGAAGTGGCGTCGGTTGGTCCCGCGCCCCACACTTGCAAGTCCACGCACCGCCGCCCACTGATGCCGAAAGCGGCTTCTAGGAACGCGCCATGTTCTGAGTCGCAGCTCTAAACGATGCGGACGCTAGAATATCGCGTCACAGACATCCATAGCAATAAAAAAGATCAAAATACTGATACACAAAACAACACAAATGAATCTCAAAAAGCATTACGCTAAGTGAAAGAAGCAAAGCATAAAAGTCTACATGAAGTTCTAGAAAATGCAAAATTATAGAGACAGAAAGTAGATCACTGGTTGCCTTGGGCTATGGGGCTAGAGGAAAGGATGATACAACAAGACACAGGATAATTTTTAGGGAGATGGAAATGCTTTAATCTTGATTCAATAGTAGTTATGCTACCGAAAAGCAATTTGGGGTCCTGCTGCCTGCCGCCACCCTCTAGGCAAAATTCCAGAAGCAAAGGTTTGGTGATAAAGAAAGTCTATCCAGTCACAGCTTCAATTACTTAAGCCTATCAATTAAGGCTAAACTCTAACACCTGGGCCCTGCTATCATTTCCCCCTGTTTTAATCACCTTATTTCTATAGGGCTAGTTACAAACTAAAACAGCATAAAATACAAAAACTACACAATTTTGGAAGAATGACAGGCTTCTGCCTCATAGCCTGTTCCCTCTAGAACACCCAAAGAATAAACCAGGGACCCTCTGCCAGGCCAGCCCAATCCTTTAGAAAAATAGGAAGCCCCACACTTTGTTCTTCCACAGAGACACAAACTTAACAATATACTGTCTAAAAACGCTTTAAGAGAACTCCAGAAACCAGTTAAAAAGTCATAATATCCCAGGAAAGTGCAAAGCCAAAACCAGCTACATTAAAATGGTTAAAAAAATTATTTCACCCATGAGAGCCCCTCCCCTAAGCCAGCACAGAAACAACCTTAAAGAAATGAAGACCTAATAATTATGAGACAAAAATAAAAACGACCATCTTAAATAAGTTCAATGAACTTCGAGAGAAAACAGACAACTAAGGAAAATCAGGAAAATGATGCATGAACAAAATGAAAATATCTTAAAAAACAGAACTTCAGGAATTGAAGAATATAATAATTCAATTAAAATATTCACTAGGAGGACTTCTGGCCAAGATGGAGGCATAGACAGACATGCGGCGTCTCCCTCCACAACTAAGAAGGAATACAATTACCTCAAAACTAGAAACAACCATAAGTTCCAGAAAATCAAAGTGCATGGAAGTCCAGCAAACAAAGATATAACCTGCAACCAGGACCACCTTATTCAGCTGCTCTAGGATGGCTAAAGGGTTTGGTTATTTGTGGACACACGTACACAGAAAAGCGATAATTCTTTATGAGGTTTCCAAGTTACCTGAGCAACTCATAGGCACAGAGAACATAAGGAAGGAAAAAACAGTCAACCAGTGCAGAATGAGGAAGCAATAATTGAAAAAAATGAGAAAAACTTCCCAAATTTTGTGAAGGAGATGGACCTACAGGTCTGGGAAGCACAGAGGGTCCTGGGCAAGCTGGACCCAGAGGGGACCACACCAGGACGCATCATGATTGAGATGCCAAAGGTGAAAGATAAAGAGAGTCCTGGGGACAGCAAGAGAGAGCTGGGGAGTTGCCTACAGGGGGATGCCTATAGGACTATCAGCTGATTTCTCAGAGGACACTTTAAAGGCAGGAAGGGACTGGCAAGCAGTATTCAATGTGAAGAAAGGCAACCTGCAAGCAGAACTACTCTATCCAGCAAAGCTATCATTTAGAATGGAAGGGCAGATGAAGTGCTTTCCAGACAAGGTAAAGCTAAAGGAGTTCATCATCACCAAGCCATTATTATATGAAATGTCAAAGGGACTTCCTTAAGAAAAAGAAGATCAAAACTATGAACACTAAAATGACAACAAACTCACAACTATCAACAACTGAATCTAAAAAAGAAAAACAAAATCCAACTAAGCAAACCAGAATAGGAACAGAAGCATAGGTATGGGGATCATTTGGAGGGTTATCAGCTCAGAAGAGGGAGAGGGAGAAATGAGGATATGGTGCAGGGATTAAGAAGCATAATCGATTGGTTCAAAATAGACAGGGGGGAAGTTAATAATATAGGAAAGGGTGAAGCCAAAGAACTTATATGCACAACCCATGGACATGAACTAAAGGGGGTGGGTTTGCTGGAGGGACGGGGGGTAGTGGGAAGAGGGGAGCAAAGGGGGAAAAAACTGGAACTACTGTAACAACATAATCAACAAAATATACTTAAAAATATTCTAAACAAAATATATTTCCTAAAGCATATCTAATCTTCATTAAGTAAAATAATCAGTAAGTATGGTAAGTTATGCAAAGTACCTTCAGCTATTCCTATCACAGTAACATTAAAATCAATTGTTTTAATAATCAAACACCACAAAAACGGAAAAGCAAGTAGAAATTACATCTGCCATATGGCTAAGAGTTGGAGTTTGAAGGAGATAAAATTCCTGCCCACTGACACATATTTTTCATCACCTACTATTCACAGCACCCTAAGTAAGGTGCTACCATTTTAATCATTTTATCATAACAAGTATATACAATTATTAAATGGCTTACCTTGTTTTATTGCAGTTTGCTTTACTGAACTTTAAATGTTATTTTTTTTTACAAATTGAAGGCAACACCCTCCACCAGTAAAAACATTATGACTCACTTGATTGCAATACTCACATTATTGCAGCATTTTGGAACCAAATCCACAATATCTCTAACGTTATGCCTGTATTGAAGAACTTTCTACCTAATATATAAAGTAAAAAAAAACAAAAACCCAGAGGATAAAATGGTGACTACCAGTGGCTTGGGACAGGGGAATAGGAGAGATGCAGTTTAAGGGTACAGACTTGCCACTAGTAGATAAATGACTCCTGGAGATTTAATGCACAGCGTAGTGAGTATAGTCTACTATACTGTATTATAAACTTCCAAGCTGCTAAGAGACTAGATTTTAATTGTTCTCCTCACAAAGAAGGATAATTATGTGAGGTGTTAGCTAATGTGCTATAGTGGTAATCATACTGCAATATATAAAAGTATCAAATCAACACATTGCACACCTTAAACTCACACTGTGTTATATGTCAATTTTATCTCAGTAAATTGAAAAAGTATAAATGCAATCATATCATCCAAGCTTCAAAGTTCCCAGAGGCTGCCCGTCACATTTAGGATACATTTACTCTTTACATGGGCCGGAAGGCCCCCGGACTCTTTCAAGGACTGGTTTCAGCTTCATTTCCTCTCCCCGTTGCTCAGTCCTCCCCAGCCACACTGCATGCTGTCTTTTAAACATGTCAAGATTGTCACCCCTTCTTAGGTCTTTCCAAGAACATAGTTTCTGCAGATATTTACTTGACTCATGCCCTTATTTCATTCAGGTTTCTACTCAAGCACTACCTCTACAGAGAGGCCTTCTCTGACCAGCCTTTCTACAATAGCATCCCCTCTGCTACCTGTTCATACTTTCTCCTGCTTTACTTACTTTGTGACACTTAGCACTATATGAAGTTATATATTTCTTCACTGGTTATGTTCTGTCTCCTCCTCCCATCTACATGCAAGTGTGTATATAAACACTACCAATCTTGATCTCACCCATCCCCAGGACCTAGGACAATGCCTACCTTTCAAAAAACATTTACTAGATTAACTGTGGGTTTGGTAGGAAAGCCCAGTGAGGAAGGCTGGAAGAGAAAGATATCAAGATAGAGGCCACAGGCAGCAAGAAGTCAAGTTCAAGTAGTCAGCTTAAAAATAAATAAATAAAAGTGGTAGATTCAAAATTCCAGCAGTACTGGGAGCGGCAGAGCATATTAGCACAGCTTTCGACCAGTGTCTTCTAAAAACATCGGGTTTCCTGTCCATTTCTTCAATGTGTTCAACTACAGGAAGCTAGAAAATAATTACAGTGTCTGATGCCAAACAAATGTTATTTGTTAAATGTATACAACTTAGGGATTCATACTTCTCCATATAAGAACCTGTACCCGGGAGGAGGGTGGCAGGGAATGATGCCGGCATGGCCAGGTACCAGGCCCTGCACTAAGGACTTTACTATTAAATCTCACTTCAACCCATGAAGTCAGCATCATCTCCATGCACATATCAGAAAACCAGCCCAACAGTGATTTTGAACCAGGACTTGAACACAGGTTTAATTTCTGTGTTCCATTCCTAAGCCTGTGCTCCTAACCAATATGCCCCATCAGCTGGTGGCATATTCAGACCTGGACTAGAAACCAGGAATGTCAACATAGAAGAAAGCAAGAAAAAAACATGCCAGAACCAGACAGAAAGCACCCATTGAACAAAAACACATATGCCATTTCAAGACAAAACCATGCCAAGACAAAACCTTCTTTCTTTTCAGAACGGCTGAAGTGCACAGATGCAGCATGCATGATAATGATAAATGACAGACTGTTAGAGCTGAAAGTAACTATAGAGATCACTCGGTAGTCCTACCCCTTTACCGGAAGAATGAAGAGACTGACTCTCAGAGCCCCAACTCCCACAGTTAGAGAAGTTGAACCCTGTCTTATGCCGTTAGGGTCTATTCAGTGGGCAGATCCAAATATTTGCAGCTCCTGCAAGAAATTTGATTGAGTCAAACTTGAAAAGTTTGCTTTAATTTTAAAAATAGATTATAACCCTATCTTATCACCATATCACTCTAGAGGCAATAATAATAATTTCATAAAAATAAAATACTATAGAGAAAAAATAAAGAAAATAATACTTTGTTCAATTATTAGAAGACACCACTGACCTGTGGGGCAGCCATGGCAAAGTATGGAACATGGACTCTCCATGGTTTTATCAAAGTAAACAGATACCACCAAGGAGGACCTTGTGCTGAAGAGGGGGTGTTAACTCTTTCTAATGTCCCTGAATCAACAGGACTTCCAGAAATTTACAACCAGATGTAAGTACTAAGAGTCATGTTCCTCTAACAAAACAAAAAACAGAATTATGATGAAAGAAAAGCCTTAATGAAGGGATCTCTTCCTTGGGCAGCAGTTCTAAGCAACAGGTCCAGATACTGATGCTATAATGTTCTTCTCAAATCACAGAAAACAACAGTTATCTCCCCTGCCTCTTCATCTAGTGAAACATCCCACAGTATCTCAACTTAGCTCCAAATCAAGAGCTTCCTTCCAAATCCTTCAATATCATAGCCTTTATATCTACCTGGGTTACTTCAAAGTCCAGCTGAAGAAACCAAAGCTGAGTTACTAAAATGACTGTTATTGTCCCTGATGTCTATGCCAAGTGAATAGATGCCTTTTTCGTTCTTCTCAGACAAGAATATGTCTATTATACCTTCATCACTACACTTATAACTAACTGTGGGGTAGCTTCTGTGGTACAAAATTAGCAATATTACAGTTAACAGGTTTTTTAAATTACTTTCCTGCTTGAAATGTTATTATTGTTGTTGAACAGCTAAGATTCATTTCATTTTTACTGTCAGAGTTTGTTAAACTGAGTGAAATCTCTCACGAATGTATACAGCCCCTGCATCTTCTGATTTTCACACTCTTAGCTCAAAGACAATGCAGGCATTTAAAATGTCATGGATAATTAGTCAGTCTCTTTACAAATAAGATTGCTTGCTCTGGGAGAAATCACAAAGTTTGTCAGTCTGGACAATAGATGTACTCATTAGGAGGCCATCAGATATAAGATATGTGTTTATGTTTCTGGAATAAAAGAAGTGGGTGAAGTGGCAGAAAGGCCGTAGGCCCAGAGGTGAGGACACCCAAGTTCTAGACTAGTTCTAAGTGATTCTGGAGAAGTCACTTTGCCTCTTTATCTCTGATTTTTTCAATGAGAGGACCCAGCAGATCTCCTTTAGTTTTTTTTTTTAAAAAAAGCCATGTGACTCAGCTATAAATATACTTATCTGTAAATGAAAAAGGTACCATGCAGGTAACATGAACTTTCAACTAAGCATCCACGGCATCCATAACTTTTCCTATTTCCAAGACTGGTTTTTTAAGAAATGTCAGGGCTGTTCATATAGATTCCTGCTAGAAAAAGTTCACCAATTTATAAAACATCAACAAATACCAGATGTAAGCTGAGAACTTTGTTACTAAAAAGGATCATAAATGTCCTCTATGGTACACACTGTGTCACCAAAACATATGGCAAATACCTATAAGCAACTTTTAAGTCAATGCTGATATACCATATAAAATGGTTATTTCTATGATCATTAGAGTAAGTACTAAAATGTGACCACTTCCTCCCAAAGTAGGGGTTGCTAAAAATACACTTGTAAAGCACTTTGCACCTAGCAGGCTCAGTGAACTTAAAAGAAATTTATCAACAAAAAGTATCATAGCTCAGAAATTTTTTTAAAGTAGGACACAAGCAAATATGGTATAAGCACCTTCAGTTCAAAGAATCATATTCTTTATCCTCCACTCTATTCATCAGAGTAGCTTACCAGTTATATCAGGTCTATTGAGTTGTGAAAGCATGTAGTAATTTAAGACTCGTGGGATCCAAACCAATCCCTCACCAATGAATCAATATTAATCTGCCTTTGTGAATGCTATGAAGAGTTTTCAAAACCAGAAAAGGTATGTGTTTGGCACGTCTCACTAGTCAAGTTCAACACTGTAATGACATTATTTAGGACATCTGCCACTTGCAAAGAGGCATGAGACTCATGGACCAGAAAGAAAAGCAGCAGTTCATAAACTGGGTGAGTCTGCAAAATCATGTCTCGCTCTAAGGTCTCTTCTGTAAAACAAGAGCTCCATCACGACCCTCCTGTATTTATGAAATATGGTGTGGTTACAGCCCCCATTGACAAGTCTCCAGATAAAACTCTATTCCAAGAGAGGAAACTAAACTATCTAGGGCCATTTCCCAGTCAAGAAGGATACAAGTTAGTGAAAATAACTTAAAAACAGAGCTGTGGGGTTGGTCACAAGGCTCTATTGTGACCACAAGGAACAACTAAAAGTGATGGCAGGAGCCCTGGGGTAGAGCTGAATTCTGCCTCCAGCACCCAATTGCAGTGATAATTAATGCCACAGGACCTCGGGAAAGCTGTTTGTCTTACTGACCTAGTCTTCAGGTCTGCAAAATGAAGAGGATGGACCTCAATTACTAAATACCTTTCACAGAAGTTTCTTGAGCCAGATATCACCTATCTTTATCATTCACATGAAAGAGAGAAAATACTCAGTTTTATAGAAAAGCTGAAGTCTTCCACAACTGAAACAAGAAACGGGCTAAAGATACACAAGGATGAGCATTTAGTTCTGGGGCCTACCCTGACAACTAAGGCAAAGGAACTCTTGACCTGGCTACATCAGCTAAATTCAAGCCTTAAACTCCTGGGATGGTCTCCATACCTGCTTCGTCTCAGTCCTGTCTGTCCTGGTTCCTTGTGAACTGAGACCCTTATTCTTCTTGGCACCACCCCGCCCTAAGGGGACTGCTCAGACAGAACTCACTTTTCTGAAAAGGCTTGATTTAAAATGAACAAATGCTTCTGAATTTAAAAAGAACAGATTTGAGAACTTTTACACAGGCAGGCTTCTTCTGAAACTTCAGTTCTCATCCTGAATTTTAAAACCATAATGTGACATTTTGACATATGGCAAAGAGAGATGAATTTGAGATTGTTTCAAACTGCTTAAAAGATCTGCATTAAACACAGATTTCCATTATTACAGATCTAATAAGTCTTATTTTCATCTGGGCTATCAGCAACAGAGTAAGTAATTGCCATTCAACTTGGGCTGTCCCAGTCCATTAGCCCAATGCTGATGACTCGGGCAAAGATACACATGAGGAACAAAATGCTGATAAAAGATAAAATGGAATGGAAGAAAATGCTGCTGCCTTATCCCATTCTGCTACATCAATTGTAAGGAATGAATCAAATATAAATAAACTTGATAGAGTGATAAGTCCAGAAGTAAATATTAAAAATACAAAAGAGTTGTATCTATCTAAAGGGGATAAGCAAAATGCCTCTTTGAATATAACAGAGGTCTGAAGGACCTTCAATCATCAGTTACCATGCTCACTTAAGTACAAAGACTAGATCTAAATAGTGCCAAACATCTTAAACATGAAAAGCTGAAATAAGCTAGGTATTCATTCAATGAACTTTTGCCAATCAATCAGGCTCAATGATGGGTACTGGGAAAACACTGTTAATGAGATATTGTACCTATCAGCAAGAAATTTTAGGACTGTTAGGAACATAAATAAATATATGAACTATTATAACACTATGCAATGCATGTTTGACAGAAATATGCACAGGGTGGATATATCAGAGTTTTACTGTAGCTTCTAACGCAGAGCAAGTGAAGACATGGAAGGATTCTGGAGAGATGCCTGCCAGAGATGAGCCTTGAAAAGGAGAGGCATTAAGCCTGGTGAAGAAAAGGGCTCCCAACGTTCCAGGCGCAGGTTGTAACGTGTGCGCCATGATGAGACAAGCATGGAGGGTGGATCGCCGAAAGGTGTGGCTGGGCAAGAGAGAGTCATTGGATTGTGGAAAGTGGGGAGTCTGGAAGAGTTATAATCTGGGGAGGCAGAAGCCAGACTATGGAACGTTTTAAATACCATAACAAAGAGATTAAATTATACCCTGCAAACATTTGGTTTTTCAGCAGGGAAATAAGTAGTAAGATACCTCTACTTATTTGAGTGGAATGGAGGTGAGATTGATGACAAAGAGGCTGGCTGTCATCTGCAGCAGGATGGGAGGGGTCTAAGGTGACACAGGGGAAAAGACAGTTGATAGTTGAGATGGTCATTTGAATCATAGTCAAACTGAGGGTATTTCCCACCCAGAGTTTTAAGCTCATTAAACTAAAGTTTTTCTTAAATTCAGAATCTTACTTACCAATTAACCAACATCTATTGAGCCTATGTCACATTCTTGGCATTCAGGGAAATACAAGAATAATGATCTTTGTGATTTGATAACCATGTATGTTCAAATACGGGAAATAAGACTGATACAATGGAAACAGAAAACACTGGACAATACATGTTTACATAGAGTAGAAACTAGCAGTTCTAGCGGAACAAAGAAAAAGATGAAATGATCAATAAAGGCTGGGAAGGTTTCTGGGAGGAAGCGAGGTATGGCCACCATGGCATCTCATGAGTGCGGGGGAGGAGGGGCGGGCCCTCCAGTGCTGAGTATGCAGAGGAGCAAGTGTGGAAACGCTGTAGGGAAGAGAGCTATGTAGACAGAGAAGACTCAGTTACACAGATGGTGAAAGCATCTGTGTTGAAGGGCACATAGGCTGACAGGGGAAGTCACAGAAGATCAGGCGAGTCAGAGAAGCTCAGATGTTCAGGGACAAAGCTCAGAATTGGTAATGACTGTGTGGACCATGGGAAAGAGATGGATTCAAGATCAACAAGGCAGTGAATGGAGAGGAAACATCAGTGAGGGCTGAAGTCGACCAACCTGGGGATGTTAATGCTGATGACAGAAACAAGAAACCAGGAGGAACTGCGATTTAAAGAGGTAAATACGATGAGTTTGTTTTTTGACATAAGCCATGGAAGTTCAAAACTGGAAGATACCTTAGCGGTCCCTTAATTAGATACCTCCAGTTAGATATCTGAGAATACCACAATGAGTCTGAAGTGGCAGTGGGACAGCCAGTAGAGATGTCCAATAAACAATGAAAAATGGGAGCAGGATTAAAGGAGAGGTCAAGACTGCAGGCCCAGATTTAGGAATCTGTCGCCACAGGGGTAATAACTGAAGCCAGAAGTATGTATAAGCTCCAGGGGTCTGCATTCAAGAAAGGGAGCAAAAGGTGGAGTGACCTGAAGGTGTTTGGAGAAGAAGAAGCAATCAGTGGGGACAGAAGAAGAACCAGGATTGAGGGAAACACATAAGCTGGCTATTGTTCAGTCTGGGTTTTCTCCATCATCTCTTCTCTTACCTACGAGCCCTATGTACCACTTGGGACTACTCAGCCCATGCTATTTCTTTTCTAGCTGCCACCATAAGTTTTTCCATTTGTACTCCCTCACACTCCCTCACTCCTTTCACAGGGCTGAGTTTAAGCCCCTACTTCTACTGCTCCATACACTCATCAGTCTATTCATTAACAAGTATCCAAATCCCCTTCTGTAATGTGCAGAGAGCTAAAGCTGCTCCAAACTCCCTTTCCCAATATCTTTTGTAGATTACCACGCAGCTGGGAGTTCTCCATCTTAGCTCTCGTTTTGGAAATTGCCCAGGCTAATCCTCTCTGGTTTGGATGTTGAGCCCAATTGATCAAGCCCACCACACTCTGGTATGACTAGCCCAGTTCCTCAGTTTTATGTGCAGTCCAGGTGTATTTCTTTATGCAGTAGACAAAAGCTGCCTCCTGCAAGCTAAATGTAAATGTAGTCATTTGCAAATGCAAATGCCTAAGATGGGACAGACTATGAACACAGACGACTGCAGGAAAAACTTAAAGAGTGACAAGAAAACAGTGACAACGAAGGGGCTGCAGATTGAGTTAATCAAGGCAGGATTTGGAAGACAACGTCTTGAAAAGTTGAGCCTGGCTGCAAGCCCAGAAGAGAGACAAGCGGAAAGATTCCTAGGCACAGGGCCCAAGGCGGGCTCAGCTTGAGGTGTCAGGGAGATGCCTGGAGAGCGGCTGTAGCCTCAGTCTGTGGGCAATGCCTGGAACCAGCCAGAATGGTTCATTCTCTCAAGTTCAGGAAGGGAGAGAGACTGCTTAGCTCAATGTAGAAGCAAGATGACACGGGCTGCTGAAACATGACCCCTCTCTTTGGCTGGACAAAGTTAAACTATGACAGTAGTCCATTTCCACTTGTCTCGTCTACACCCTCAGATACTTCAGCAGAGTGATTTCTTGATTTCAAATAACTGGGTGTGACATTGCTGGTACCACTTTTAATCTCGCCCATGGCAGAGAACAAAGACTGTGTCCAGTCAAATACTGAGAGCCTTCAGCTCAGAGGTGCCCTGGCCTTTAACTGCCCTCTTTATGGAAAGTTAAAAATCACACATATGTATCAAAGGTACTAAGATTTTAAATAAAAGTTTGAAACAGGAAAGACTTTGAACAGAAGACAGGTTCATAAGGGACAGACATCGCTGGGAGGAAATGGCAACTCTCTCCGCGCTCATCAACTTGCGTAAGGAGCGAGCTATTTTAAAAGGCCTTTCTACATGCTTTCTTTCTGTCTAGAATGTTTTTGCTTCCCCTTCCTCTCTCCCCCTCACCTTTCAAATTCGTTAGAGACCCAACTCAAATATCAGCTCTTTTCACTCCTATCTTTGGTGTGGCGATGTCCACTTCGCACTATGTTTATAATTACCGGTTCAGTCTGTCTATCCCCTTCTCACACGTAAACTCAAGACTCTTTCCTTCATCTTTGGAGCACAGCAACTATGCCTGGCACATGAGGGGTGCTTGATATGTGTGTGGCCCAATTAATGAACAAAAGCTTCTACTTCGGCAGAAGGTGAGCTGCAGGCGTCCAGGCTCCAGCTGCTGAATTGCCTTGACTCCGAGTACAGCACAAACAACTCTGTTCCTCCAGGGTTCCTTGGTGCCCCCTCCCTGTGATCCACTTCTTCCTATCGAGTAACCCTTTGGTCCTACCTTCTCTCTTAGAAGTTCATCCTAACGTCCATTCTCACCACCAAGATGGGCTATTTCTTTTGCCTCTTTGGCCCGGATTTTCACTCCTCCTCTATTTCAGGTCCAAGATAAAATTCCCTCCATCAAGTGGCTCCTTAAAAGGCACATTCCCTAACCTCTTCTCCTCAGCTAATATTTTGCCCCCAGCCTATGTCCTGAGCTAGAAGCCTTGTGTCATCCTTATCTCTTCCCTCTTTCCCCACCTGCCCCCTCAACTGACCACAACTGGGCACTTCTTCTCTGGCTTCAGAATCAGCCCCAGAAATAAGTCCAGCTGCCATGACCTTCCAACTAGTTCCACTTCTTGCCTATTCTGTCCCTCCAACCTCAGTTAGCATTTTCTGAGTTCCCCTAAAATGTCAACTTTGCTTTTCTAAAACACATGTAGCCCAGCATCACCTGCCATGCAAGGTGACCATCTCTCCAGCTACCCCTCCTCCCCAGATCCCACTGCCTTTGTCTCTGTCACCCCCTTTTCAGACACTGGTGGAAGTGGTAGCCCTGCTGCACTTCCATCCTTCTAACCATTCTTCAGAGGGTACTCTCTAGTCTAGGTGGAAATCTGGGAGAGAGTTCGATATTATCATCAGCAGCAGCATTATATATGGGATATTATCTATATAATCCTGTACCATAACCTGAATTCCTCTGATTCCATTGCCGACTTCAGATACTGTGTTATCTCTTCTAATAAGAAACACATAAACACCTTATAACATTATAAAAGAAATGCTTTGGAAAATCTAAACAATAGATATAATACTTTCTGATTTTAAGTAGTTGTTAACAGAACTGTAATGCTATTATAATGATTGATACTTTGCACAAATTCTACTACCAGCTAAACAAATTGCGAAGACATTTTTAAGATGATTTTTAAAGTGTTTTCATATGGTTGAGTTGATGATTTAGCTTTTTCCAGTAATATAATCTTTATTTAATTAACTAGGTAATTCCATATCAGTGGTTTGCTGTTGCTGCAGTGCTATCACATGTGTAACAATTTAGTCACTGGGGGAAGAACAATGCTGACAAATGAAAAAGTATATTTCATCCTACAGTTTTATTCATTAATAACAGTTACTTGATGTCTTATCGACAATAATAAAAGGACTTTGTTTTGTCTTACAGAAACTAAAGGTTGAAGAGTTGACAAGAACTCTAGCTACAAATACAAGAAAATGCAGAGAGCTATTCATCTTCTTAGTTCTATCTTCAAAAAGTAAAATTTAAATTGGAATAATGCTCATAAAATGTTAGCTCTGACTCTTCTTTTGAGGATAGAGAGTAAAGGGAGAAAAGAACAAGGACACGCTGGGGGAGAATATGCCAGCACTGGGCCACAAGAGAAAGAGCAAATACTTCTAAGACAAATTAAGACTCACTCCTAAAGAACAACTTTTTTCCAACTAGACTACATGTGGTCCAGCCTTTTTCTTCCTCTACCCTTTAGGAGAATGTTAAAGATACTTGGGAGAAGTCAGTTGGAAGACTGCAACCTTCACACCAATATGTCTAAAATAAAAATAAATGGCAGAAACACAAGCTAGATGCCTGCTAGCAAAAAGCCAGCATCATTCTCAATGGTGAAAGACTAAGACTTTTTTCCTGAAGATCAATAGCCATGTGATGCCTATCCACTGTATTCTATCTACCATTCCTATTCAACATCATGCAAGAGATCCTAGCCAGCCCAATAACATAAGTAAATAAAATGCATGTAGAGTCTTCTGGTCACGATGGCGGCATAGGCAGACATGGCTGGCCTCTTTGCACAACCACATCAAAATTACAATTAAAATATACAGCAACCATCACTCAGAACCATCAAAAATGGAGTAGAATAGAAGTCTGGAAACTGTGGAATTAAAAAAAACACATCCATGAAACTGGTAGGAGGGGCACAGATGTGAAACGAGCCAGTTCCTCACCCATATCCAATCTGGATAAAGATTCAGGAGGGATGTCTCAGGAGTGAGGAGCCCCAGCCCCACTCCAAGCCCCCAGCCCAGGGTTCCAGTACCAAGAAGATAAGTCCCCACAACTTCTGGCTACAAAAACCAGCAGGGATTGAGTCAGTGGAGGAAACTGCTATGCCCCAAGCAGTTCCTCTTAAAGAACCCACACATGGACTCACCCATTCAGACTCACTCCCTCTGAGCTCCAACACCTGGGTAGCCGCTTGAAAGGCACCAGTGGCATACAGGGAGAAAGTGAAGTGTCTGGCATCAAGGCAAGCAGAGGCCATTGTCCCTTTTCTGAACCCTCCCCTCATACAGCCAGCAAACTGGTGCCATATCTGAGACTTCATCAACCTGGCTAATACCATTTGACCCACCTTGGAAATCCCCAGAAACTCCACCCCACCCATCTTACAGACCCACCCAAGCTACTTTCCAATATGAATGGATGGTCTTCGCCCATGCTTCACAATTTCCTAAATCCTATCAAACAGGCAACAGCTGGCCTCAGTGAGCCCCAGACCTGGCACTAGCAGCAGCCAGCCTAGATACACAGCTTGGCTTCACCTGGGAATCTCCAAGCCCAGCACAAATAGCAGCCATCTCAGATTGTGTGATAGCTCAAGAAGGGTGGCCCCGGGCAAAACACAGGTGGGAATTGACCTTGATCTGCATTACACAGGAAACACCAGGGCCAACACACCTAATGGACCCCTACAGACCATGTTGAAGCACCACCACCCTGCCCTGCACAGCTGATCCTCCACAGAGGGCAGAGGTTGGTAGTCAGTGGTCACAGCCAATCCTTGCAGCTGACTGGCCTGGGTAAATCCCTCCCATTGATCTGCCAACAGCAACCAAAGCTCAACTACAAGAGGAGGGTGTACTCAACCCACACGAAGGGCACACCTTGAGTACCCATCTTGGGTGATAGGGAAGGCTGTGCCACTGGACTCTACAGGACACCTACTCTATTAGGCCACACAATCCAAGACATGGAGTCAAAGCAGCTCTGCCTAATACACAGAAACAAACACAGGGAGGCTGCCAAATTGAGGAGACAAAGAAATATGGCCCAAATGAAATACAGAGCAAAATTCCAAAAAAGAGCTAAATGAAATGGAGATAGCAATCTATCAGATGCAGAGGTCAAAAAACTGGTTATAAGGATGCTAAAGGAAGTTAGTGAAGGACCTCAGCAGCATAAAAAATATCCAGTCAGGCCCTGGCTGCTGTAGCTCAGTGGATTGAGCGTCGGCCTGCGAACCAAGTGTCGCTGATTCAATCCCCAGTCAGGGCACATGACTAGGTTGCACGTCAGGTCCCCAGTTGGGGGCGTGAGTGAGAGGCAACCACATGGTAATGTTTCCCTCTCTTTCTCCTTTCCCCTCTCTCTAACAATAAATAAATAAACAAACAAATAATTTTTTAAAAATATCCAGTCAGAAACAAAGGATATACTAATTGAAACAAAAAACAATTTACAGGGAACCAACAGTAGAGTGGATGAAGCCGAGATTCAAATCAATAATATGGAATATAAGGAAGCAAAAAACAACCAAACAGAACAAGAAGAAAAAAAATAATCCAAAAAAATGTGGATAGTATAAGCAGCCCCTGTGACAACTTCAAAAGGTCCAATATTCGCATCATAGGGGTGCCAGAAGAAGAAAAAGAGCAAAAATTTGGAAATCTATTTGAAAAATAATGAGAGAAAACTTCCCTAATTTGGTGAAGGAAATAGACATGCAAGTCAAGGAAGCACAGACAGTTCCAAACAAGACAGATGCTGAGAGGCCCACTCCAAGACACATCATAATTAAAATACCAAAGATTAAAGATAAAGAGAGAATCTTAAAAGCAACAAGAGAAAGGCAGTTAGTTATCTACAGGGGAGTTCCCATAAGACTGTCAGCTGATTTCTCAAAAGAAACTTTGCAGGCTAGAAGGGACTGGCAAGAAATATTCAAAGCCATGAAAAGCAGAGACCTACAACCAAGACTGCTCTATCCAGCAAAGCTATCATTTAGAATCGAAGGGTAGATAATGAGCTTCCCAGATAAGAAAAATTTAAAGGAGTTCATCATCACAAAACCATTATTATATGAAATGTTAAAGGGACTTGTTTAAGAAAAAGAAGATGATCAAAAAACTATGAACAATAAACTGGAGACAAATACATATCTATCAACAATTGAACCTAAAAAACAAACTAAGCAAACAATAAGAACAGAGACAGAAACATGGATACAGAGGGGGAATGGATGAAGAGGTGAAGGAATTAAGAAGTAAAAATAGGTAGTTACAGAATAGCCATGGGGATGTAAAATACAGTATAGGAAATGCAGTAGCCAAAGAATTTATATGTATGACCCATGGACATGAACGATGGTAGGGGGGAATTACCTGAGAGAGTGAGGGGTGCTGGGTAGAGGGGGACAAAAGAGGAAAAATCAGGACAACTGTAATAGCATAATCAATAAAATATAATTTAAAATAATATGCATTTAGATTGATAAGAACAAAAATCAAACTATCATTATTCACAAAAGACAGGATAAACCACATAGAAAATACCAAGGAGTAGGCAAAAGGTTACTAGAACTAATAGGTGACTTTAACAGACCTTAGGATAGGAAGTCAACATACCAAAATCAAGTTAATTTTTATATAGTAACAATGAGAAAGTAGTAATTGAAAGTTTTCAAGGTGTTACTTATAATAGCCTCAAACAAAATGAAATAGGAATAAATATGTGCAAGATTTGTCTTTCCATTTTCTTAATGTTGCTGGAAGAACACTTTTTTTGAAGTCTAGTTTATCTTTTCTTTTTCTTTTATGGTTTGTATTTTTTGTTTCCTGTGTAAGAATTATTTGCCTAACTCAAAGTCACAATGATTTTCTCCAATGTTTTCTTCAGGAAATCTGATGGTTTTATGTCTATGGTTTATGATCCATTTTGAGTTAACTTCATAGATAGTAGTTCTGAAAAAAGCAAACACTAATCAACAAAAGTGGCACTAATACAGTTAACTGAGAAGTGGATAAAAATCAGCAGGTACACACAGAGCTAAATAACCCTTTCGGTTAACTTCTCCTGGCTGAGGCAAAGTGCTGTGTTTTACTTAAATAGTAATGCAGGTTGATGAATACACGAAGGGATTTTTTATTTTATTTTATTTTTTGCCTGTTTTACTATTGCATAAATTCTTCAGGTGGACAGGTAGACTAATAAAGAAGTGGGAGAATACATTAGGCCCTAACAATAGCCAGAGACAGACTTAGCCACATCGTCACTCTGAACTATAACATTGTTATAGCTGAGGTCCCAGTTTGAGGATATAGATAAGAGAGCTATCTCCTGCCACCATGAGAGGTTACGAGAAAAACTATACGAGTGCAGAAGCACTTATGACATTCCCTTTATGAGGTTCCACTTCAAATCCTGCCCATAACACATAATGATTAATAACAATTTGTACATCTTTTGATCATGGATATCTATACAGGCCTTGAAGTCAAGCAGAATTACCAGTGACTGGAAACAATAAATCAGGTACACTGACACATACCTAGCATATTCAAGCAAGATGTCACCCTCTTCTAGATTTATGATTTATTCAAGCAAAGCCTGGGTTATCACTTTGCAGGTGTATGTGGAAGAAAGTATTCCTGCATGGGTAGAAGGTTGGACTAAGTGAGCTTGAAGTACTCTGAAGTACCTGAAAACAGAGTCATGTTTGATCCTAGCCTGGTAGCTCAGTTGGTTAGAGCATTGTTCCAAATGCCAATGTTGTGGGTTCAATTCCCCAGTCAGAGCACATACAAAGGAAGACCCCCAGAAAATGGTATTTATTTATTAAAAATTGTGTATTTATTCTTACATGTTTAAACTTTAGTCACCTTCAAAGTACTTTCCATCTGGTCAATACATCTATTGAGATTTTTTTTCCAGTGCTTAAAACAGTTTTTGAATTCTTTGATTGTATGCCTTTTAGTGCTTCTGTTGTTTTTTGTTTCACCTTTACCACAAAACATTTCTCTTTGAGGATTTTTTTTATCTGGGGAAACAAACAAACAAAAAAGTCACTTGGGGCAAGACGGCTAAATAGGGAAAGTGGGGCACAGGGGTCATGCCGTATTTTGTCAAAACCTGCTGAGCACTCAGCATGGTATAGGTAGGTGTGCTTGTATATCACCCATCATGAAATGAGCTAAAGTGTTGAAAGAGTCTTTGAAAAAGCTGAACACAGCTCTCACAACAACACCAGCTGGTACACTGATACAGATGGGTTCCTAGAACACTCATCTACCTGGGAAGCCCGTACTACATGGGGCCCACCCTCCAGAAGATAATTCTGGTTTCTTTGGGTTCCCCTTCATATAAGAAGCAACCAATGAATGCATAAATAAGTGGGACAACAAATCAATGTTTCTTTCCCTCTCTCTACCTCCTTCCTCTATCTAAAATCAATAAATAAAAAATTAAAATAGACTCATATTTGATTCCCAGCTGAACCACTTAACAAGCTATGTGACATCAGCATATTGCCTCACTTTTCTGAGCTTCATTTGCCTAATCTGTAAAATGAACTAAAAGTACATCATCATACAGGTTTTCTTTTTCTCTAGAGTTAATGACATTGTTTAGATATTCAATCAGTGCTAGCTCTTTTCTCCCGACCTCCAAATAATCACATTCATGCTCCAGAATTCTCTTAAAAACTCTTTTTGTGCCAAGTTGCAATGTTCTTTATGGGAGTGGAGGAAGAAACAATGCATATGCCTGGGATAGCATCAACCCAGTTATGTGGAAGGACAAAAATAATACAGAAATCTATATGATATTCTTTGCCAGACTGAAAACTGCACGCACAAAAATCACACAGCTATAGAGAACTAAAGAGTATTAATAAGTAGTAGCAGTAGTAACTGAAAACATGTGCCTGACACAGTTTTAAGCATTTTATATATATTAACACAGTTGATCCTCAGAAGAACCCCATGAGGTAGGTACTTCCATTATCCCCATTTTACAGATAGGAAAACTAAGGCACAAGGAGCACAAAGGTCTTGCCCAAGGTCACAAAGATGTGAAACCCACATGGAGTTCCAGAATCCCTACTGCCTCCTAAAGATCAGAAAGGAAAGGATCCATCTTCTGGTTAAGAAGTGGAGTTGCCAAGACCTAACACAGAGCTTTTCCATTCCTGGTCACCCCTGTGCCTGCTCTATGTGCCTAGTTTTCTTAAACAACTTCGGGGTGAGGGATGGGGGTGGGGGTGGGGGGGCACTGGCAATATTCTTTTCCTAGGGGGAGGGGTGGTTACATGCGTATCTATAATTATTCATTAAATTCCATGCACTCTTCTGTTTGTGTATCTCCCAATATGACAATAAGAGAAAGTGGATCTGCATCCATGCCAGGACCCAGCAACGTAGGCTTTGACTTTGCGAAGGTCCCCGACATGCCCCTAGGATACAGCGCAAGGGCTGGGAGGTAGAAGAGCGCAAAAAGCCGCACACACCACTTGCCTCCTCTGCCTGCGCTGCCTTCTTTGAATTTGCATGCTGGAATCTCTGGAGCACAGGCTCAGCTAATCTCCTGGCTGGCGTGACTGCTATTAGCATGCAGCGCACACATGCATATTCATCCGGATTTAAAGGGAAGAAATAAGTCTCCCTCATGGCACTGCTGATAAACAACCCCCCAAAGTCTTTCTCCCTACGCTCAAATGAAACACATTTTGAAGCCTTGTCATACTTAAAAGTGATTTGCCCATAAGTCTTTTATATGTTAATAACGTTGTTCGTTGAATATTTCGTTCCCAAGATCACTATTTGATTGGTTCCCACGTGATGTTCAGCACAATGGAAATGGACATGGCAATATCGGGGGCCTTTGGACACCAATCTCCGTGTTGAAGCTAACTCGCTAGCATCCAAACATGCTGAACCCAGCTGCAGCGAGAGCCCTGGCCATGTTTGTCAAGTCTGCTTATTTCCAGACAAAACATTTTAATTCCTTGCATGGGAGAGAGGGCTTCGGGGTAAGGGGCAATGTTGGAAGATGGTGGAGAAAGGAGGAGGAGGATAAAGGGGAGAATGGAAAAGGCATAATAACCCGGAGTTAAGGTATTTGGCTCCGCCACTTTTCTGCCGCTGTGATAAGACTAACTCCTCAGTGCAACCCTGTCTTCCTTGCATGGGTTGGGTGTATGCAGCCAGGGTTTGTCAGCCCCAGGAGCACACTAGATTTATCCAGGACCTTTCTGCAGAGGACCTGCTTTAATTAGTCACCAGTCCCAGGTGATGGTAACATGCATCCAGCATTGTGATTTGAGGGTAAGTCCATGAGATCCAGGCAGACCACCCAACTGGCAGGCAGAGCTGCTGAGGCTCCAGGAAATGGGCTGAACACATCATTTATCAAGGGCTGGGATGACATGGCAAAAATAGCATTCAACTCTGAGACTATGACCAACTGAATGACGGGGCTGGCACATACAAGAGTCCAGAAGATAAAGCGTAGATCCCCAGCTCAGAGAATGCCAAGTTTAAGGATGAGGCCAGGTCACTTCTCAGGTAATTCTCCAACATGTAAACACATACACAAACACACATGCACACACAAGTGTTCACAAATACATAGACAAACACATGCACATATACACACACACATCATCATCATACTAAACACATATCCTATACATTTCAACCTTTGACCATTTCATTAAATAATAACATTCCAAGTTCATTCTCCCCTGCAACTTAGGTAACCAAACCTTCAAAAACTTCTAAAAAAGCATACCATCACCTCCATCAGCCTCCTCACCCTTACCCCCACAGCAATTTCGTCTCAGCTCTTTTGAGGACAGACAGGATCACCTCTCCTCCCTCCAATTTACTAGCCTCAGGTTCATTCATTTCCAGAGGGTCTATCCTGCCCAGGCATTATCTCAGGCACCTTCATGTGCCCTGGACAACAAAGCACAAAGAGGCTTTCTGTTGTTGTTTTTAATTACATTTATTAGGGTAACATTGGTTAATAATGTTATATAAATTTCAGCGTACAATGTTATAATACAACACCTGTATCATAAGTCCATTGTGTGCTCACCACACAAAGTCTGGTTTCCTTCCATCACCTGTACTTGACCCCAGTACCCCCTTTGCTCTCCCCGCTCCCCTTTCCCCTTGGTAACCACCATTCTGTCATCTGTATCTATGAACTTGTTTGTTTGTTCTGTTTGTCCATTTGTTGCTTTTTTGACAGATGACTAAATTAAAAACATGATATATATATACACAGTGGAATACTAGTCAGCCATTAAAAAGATGAAATATTACCATTTCTGACAACATGGATGGATCTTGAGAGTATTATGCTAAGTAAAATAAGTCAGACAGAAAAGAACAAGAGGCCCTGGCTGCTGTGGTTCAGTGGATTGAGTGTCGGCCTGCGAGCCAAGTGCCGCTGGTTCGATTCCCAGTCAGGGCACATGACTAGGTTGCATGTCAGGTCCCCAGTTGGGGGCGCAAGTGAGAGGCAACCACACAGTGATAAAAAAAAAAATAAAAAAGAAAAGAACAAGAACTGTATGACTTTATTCATATGTGGGATACAAAAGCACAGAGTTCTTTTGTGCACAAACTCTGGAGTTACACTGCACAGGTTCATATCCCACTAGGACCCCACAAATGAGCCCTGGAATCTCAGGGAAGTTACTTAGCCTCTCTGCATTTTTGTTTTTTCACCTGTAAAAGTAAGATGATGGTGGTGCCTATTCACATAAATATGTTGAGATTTAAATAATTTAATACTTTTTTAGAACTTAGAATCGTGTTTGGCACATAGTAAGCACTCAATAAATGTTAGCAATTATTTAATTCTCCCTGCAGCCCCATGAGGCATCCCTGATGCCTCCAATGCAAAGATGAGGAAACTGAGGTTCCAGTTCCTATGACAATGTCCTCTATATACTCGCTCACTAATAACCCTGGGTGTCCTGGGTTGGGAGTTAGAAAGTAGACTCTGTCTACAAAAACCTAAAGAGCTTGGTAAAGTATCATTAGAAAACTACAGCCAACTGTGCACAAGCTGGCAAATAGTCCAGGGACCTCACTGCTGCTTTTCTTCCCCTCCAACCTGGTCTTAACCCCTGGCCTATCTTCAAGTTGGGTTTGCCAGGAAACCATGTGAAATCCATGATCTATTAATAAAATTTTGCTTGAATGCAGTTCAAAGGTTCTGTTCTGGGTGAGCTTAGGTTTTAATTGGAAACCTAGTTTTTTAAAAAACTAAGTGCTTAAGCCAGAGAAAGCAGGTATATTACAGGAGAAAGAGGTGTTAGTTCTCATTAAGTTTAACAAAACAAATGTGTTATACTGTAATGATATTAACCCTAATTAGAAGCCAGCAGCTTGAGAAATAGAAAACAAAAAGAAGGCCAGCTGCATTCTTCCAAAAGCTGAATTTCTCAACCTAGGCTGCACATTAAAATTACCTGGGGAGCTTTCTAAAAATATTAGGACCTAGACCTCACCCCTTGAGATTCTGATTTCATTGGTTAAGCACAGAGCGTAGGCATCAGTATCTTCTTTAAGTTCCTCAGGCAATTTTTATGTGCATCCAAGGCTGAGGACACTGTTCTAAAGGGAAGGGAAACAATATTTGTTAAAGTCCTACTATGTTCCAGGTATGGCATTCTGCTTTCAAATATATCAATAACTTTAAAAATAAAAATTCTATTACAAGTATGTAATCTCAGGAATTTTTCCATTCTTTGTAACATGGGGGTTGCTTTTTTTTTTTTTTTTTTATTTTCTTTTGCCTATTGAGGAGGATTAGAGAAGAGGGGAGGGGTCAAACCGGCACAGCATAAAACTCCTACGAAGCTGGAGAAGCCCACCCAGACCTTCCTTTTGACGGCCCCAACAGCAGTGAGACAAGGGACACGGGCCAGCAGCTAACAGAAGGAGCCTGGTGCCAAATGATTTCTTGAGAAGAGAATCACAGGGGAAAAAAAAACAACTCAAGAATCAAATACAATACAGATTGAGAGAATGATTGATCTCCTCTTATATTTCCAGGGTCGGATCTACAGTATTTGTCTCCTTCGTGCATTCAAAACACAGAAAGCAGAAAGAGTAGTTCTATAAAGTAAGTTAAGTGCTGAGATTTAAACACAGGGCAGCTGACCACACCACCCCAAGGCAGAATGGTGGAGGATGCAAAGTCCGTCATGGCAAACCTCCCACCTGTTCCCATCCCAGGGGGCCGCCTGCTGCCTCATGGGCATCCAGTGTCAGTTTCAGTCAGTCTGTGGCCCCGCTGAGGTTCTTACCCAGGCCCACCTTTCCTCCGATGATGCTTCTAGCCCCCTGTTCACCCATCCTGTGCTTCAGTCCTATCAATAGCTAGATGGCCCCTATGATCCAGACTGCACTAGCATGCGATAGAATTCTATTTCTACCCTCAGCCTCCTGATGTTACACGTATTCTTCCAACTTCCAGATATCTATTGGCTTTATCTGATTTTCTAATGTGGCACCAAAACAGGAATTTTTCTGTACAGCTCCTAAGGCATAATGCCCCACCTCTGAGGTAAATGGTAGAATAACTAGCTATGGTTCAATGATCATCAGCCACATGACATTTTAATGGAACAAGCATTTGCATTTGCTTAACAGTATATACAGCAGTTTCAGATTCTTGGCCTCACTCCCTTCTCACAGCAGCCCGGAACAGTGGGTGCTGTTTTACTGAAAAGAAAAACTGAGAGGACGTGGAAGAAGTTCAGTAGCACAGCTAAGGATCCACCCTCGGTTCCTAGCACAACAGTCTCCTGATTTGAAGGCACCACAACACTATGTGAATTCCCATTACACATGACACGAGCATGGTTAAGGGTGTGAGGGCTCCAGCTGGCATGCCTGCATTTGAATCCTAGTTCCCCTCCCTGTATGACCTTGGGGAGGCCACGTAACCTCCCTAAGCTTTAGTTTCCCCATCTACAAATGGGACTGGTTTAGTACTGACCTCCTAGGGAGTGGTGAGCATTAAACAACCGTATATAAAGTGCTTACCACAATGCCCCAAACATAGAAATCAGTCAATAAATATCAGTAACTCTTATTTTATTATTACCTTTACTTTATGGTTGTATCTGTGTATACACATACTCACATGTATGGTTCTCAGTCAGGCTCTCTGGAGATCTTTCTTGTCATTCACAAGTAGCCTTGATGGAGGCAGCTACTGAATTCTGTATTCCTTTGCTGTCACTCTTCAGAAGCCCCACCGCCACTGTGCCACCACACCCCCAAATCCCACCTCCAGGCCATTGCCTTCCACCTTCCCCCTTCTCCAAGGCTGGGGAAAGAAGGGAACAGCATAGCCATAGAAATA
The DNA here is from genome assembly GCF_987537825.1 of Furipterus horrens. Taxonomy (NCBI): domain Eukaryota; kingdom Metazoa; phylum Chordata; class Mammalia; order Chiroptera; family Furipteridae; genus Furipterus; species Furipterus horrens. Next base: position 34,500,055 of record NW_028327180.1, read on the forward strand.
ATGGAGATCATCCTGAAGCCAATGAAATGACAGCAGTTCCAAGAAAGTGACTCTTTCTGGAGCAAGGGAAGCCTCTGGGTCAGAAGCAGACTCACATGCTAGATGATATCTTGGATTCCGAACCCATGAGGGAGATTAATATTGCTGGATCCAAGCCCAAGAATATAAACGGAAATGGTTCTCTTAGTCTGTCTTATCTTGTACTTGGTTCTTTAGCCCAACCATCATCCGTACAGCTGTCCCCTTTGTCACAGTTTGACAAGGTCTGTAATAAAAGCCCTCAGCGCCCCTCCACAGTACTGGCCAGGTCCCTTCACTCATCACCTGTCCAGCTCAGCAGGAGGGGCCTGACAGCAACCCTAGAACCTGAGCCCTCACAGAAAGGAAACACTTGTGAATTAAAGGAGGAGCATTGTTGGCTCTCAGTGGGTGCTGAATACCCACAGTGATAGCAGGATGCACTCAAGACCACACACCAAACCCTCAAAGCTGAATCCTGCCAGCACCCTTTCCAAAAACATAAATAAATAACAGGTTTGGCTCGGAGCTATAAGAAATAATTTGGGCATTGTTCCATTGCAGACCCTTTCTCTGTCTCAGGCCAAACTCTGTCACTTCCTTATTTAATCACCTCATGTTGGAAGTTCTAAGACCTTGCTTCAAAGTCGCCTTCTGTGTGCCTCACAGACTCTGGGGCAGAAGGAAAATGGGGACCCGGCCCCTGCGAGCCCCTGCAGGAAGCCAGGCCCCATGCAGTTGCTTTCAGCGCATTTTCCCGTTTATTCCTCACACCCGCCCTGTGACAAGGGAGTGAAAACAGGCGGTGTGCTCCCATTTTAAAGATGCAGAGCCTGAGGTTTAGAGATCGGGTGACTCGCCCAGGAGCCACACTGTCAGTGCTGGGGTCAGGACTGTCACATGTCTGTCAACTCCAAAGCCTGGCTCTTACTGGGAGGGACCTCAGAGAGCCACCAATCCAGTCCCCTGCTTCTCAGACACAGAAACTGAGACTCTCCTCCGCAAATAAAAATGTGTGCCTAGTATCAGCATGACCCCTTGATTCAGAATTCGAGGCTTCTGTGTTTTTCTCGGGACATGATGTTCTTCATTTACTTTTTCTTTACCAAAAAGGATTTTCAATATCACACTTTGTTGATATCATGTAAAGGAAGCTCTCCTAGAAGAACAAAGTATGTCCCAAAATTGTTTCCTAAAAGAACAACTTTTTTTTTTTTCTCCCTTCTTCAAAGAAACCAGTTTAAAGCTGCATAAAACCTGCCCTACTTAGAGTTATCGCAAAAGCTTCGGATTTTGTATGCAGTAAATCAAATTCAGCATTACTCAGGGACTCATCACCCCAAGTAGCTAATGAAGATAATCCATCAGAGCCGCAGCAACATTATTGGGCCATTCCTGCCCAAGGAAACAGCAGAAACAGCCAGGGAGGGAAAAAAGCCACCAGGAATTAAATGGGGAAACAGATGATATTTAATTATATAAATATTCTCAGCAATGCTCTGAGGAACAGAATTATTGGCTTGCTAGGCAGCCCCTCATTGAGCCAGGCGGCAGAGGAGATTTATGCCGCCGACTTCATGTTTTCATTAGCATTCACGCAGCCTGTATTTAGAAAGTGGTGTCTGCGAGCGTGATGATATTGCGTGTTCATAATCTGATGCTGTAATGTGGTGGTGTTGAAAAGAGGACGGAGGCTCCTCTCATATTCATTTGATATTTACATTTTATTAGTGTTATTATTTGACATAATTACATACAAAGAATTACCAAGGTTAATTAATGCTGCACTAATGCAGTCCTAATTACTTCTATTTATTCTAGAACATAGTGAATTTATAAATTTGTATATTTGGAATTAAAGCAACTTCTTGTATTTCTATTTTTTAAAACTAAAAAAAAATCTATTTGCCCATCCTCTCTAATTAACCCTGCAGAGGAAAAATATTGCCTCGGGTTTTAGCTAAAAAGGGCCCTCTGGCTAAATTCATAAAATGGAAAAATAAAGTCCTTTTAAGGATGAGCCATCGAGTCACCCCAACTACATTTCCAATCACCTGTTGGGTGTGTTTGATATTATTTTATTCCACTCCCACTGTAATGAAGTGGCCCAAAGGGAATTGCAGATGGACTTCTAGCACATTTTCGATGGACAAAGTGCAAAGAACTAAAAGGAGAAAAGCACTTGATTTAAACTCTCTGCTAAGCTAGTGTTTCTAAAGGGTTTTAAAAGATTTCAAGTTATAAAGGTATCTGCCTGAGGAAAACCAAGAGAAACTCTATAAATGTTTTTCCATCAAATTTAACAGTGAAGCAGCCATTAAGAATTAATATTCCAAAATTAGGAATGTATCTCCTAAATAAAATTAGTTAAGTATTTAGAGATAGTTTTCTCCCAGTGTGCCTCTTCATGAAATATAGTCCACCCATCACTTAAATCCAAACAGCATATTAACAAGATTTTTGCTGGAAATAAAGATTTTAAAAGATAATGCCAAGCAAATTCTGCCTTACCGCAGTCAACCTCTCCCCTTTCCCTACCACCGCCACACACACACAAATCTACTTTACAAGAAAGCTTTGACAAAGATATTAACCTGGAACAAATTTCAATAAATTGAAGAGAATTCAGTTCTTTCACCATATTCTGTATTGAGAATAGTACTTATATGCATTTTTTAAAAGGAAAAAAGCATCACAAGACCCCAGAAATGAAAGTTAAGCTTCCTGCACACCCCACCCCTCAGGTGAGAGGGTTTAGAGCCCCAAATCCAATTCTTGCATCTAAGACCTAGGAAGGATTTGGAAGTCATCTTATCTGGCCCAAAGCTGTCTCTGACTGGTGATGTGGTGGTAGGAAAAGGACTGAGGAACTGGTCTTACTGTTTTTCTAACATTTTTTCCTGCAGGGAGCACGTCCCATGTGCCTCCCACCCACTAGAATGCTATGGACCCCTGAAGGCAAGCATCCTGTCCCTGTCTGGCACCCAGGACACCAGGCACTGAAGCCTGGCACAGAGGATGCCTTGCTCTTATTTCCATACCTTCCCTCCTTGAGGGCAGAAAAAAAGGTCTTACACCCTGGTTTCCCTTTCACTTCCTTAACCATAAAGAAGATACATCACAAATGTTATCAAATTAATTTGAAATGTTCCAGTCAAAACAAATATTTTGGAGTACATATTCGAGATTTCACATCAATAGCTAATGAAGAGCCTATATTCATCTTATGTATTTATAAAAGCATTTAGTTAATTAATGATGCATTGAAATTATGAAGCCAGTTGAACAGGAGCTTCACCTGCTTCACCAGATTTAGCTAAAACTACTCTGAATCAAGACAGTGGTTTTCAGCATAATTTGGAAGCCCACCATTTGAAACACTGAGTAGTTTATATTACCAGTTCACGTCCATGACCCAAAGTGAAATATTTGTGGTTTCTTGATAAACTGTGACACTGAAAGGCCCCTCCCTCCTGGCAATGAACACGTAGGTATTGGATTCTACCCCTTTTCCTTCCCTGGGACCCCACTAATAAATGCTGCTTTCTCTCTCTTGTACCTTCCGCAGCTCCTTCGCTGCTAAGTTCTTCCTGTCAGCATAGAAACTGATGCTTCAACAAATCCCAATTTAAAAAGAAATTAACACACTTCCTTCTACCTACTGTCCTGTTTTTCCTTCATTCAAAGCCAAGTTCTCAAAAGGGTTTGTCTCCCTACACTCGCTGTTTCACTCACGCTCATGCCCCAGTCCACTCCCGGCCTCGCCTCTCCGTAACCATTCAAATAACAGCAACCAACGTTCTTGGTGTTAAATCCAGTGACTATTTTTACTCATATCTTTCATTCAACCATTTACTGGTACTGACCGCTCACTCCTTTAAACGTTCTTTCCCTCCTCTCTGTATTTCTAGAACAACATAGTCTGTCCAAATCCTGGTCTCTTCTCACCTCCCAATCACATCCCCTCCCAAGTCTTAAATTACTTCCGATACGCAACAATTCCCACATGTATAAATCCACCCCAAAGATCTCTTCTGATCTCCACTCTTGACAATAACCACTGTCACCTCCAACTCAACCCATCCAAATCTAAGCACATCACTGTCACCTCTCCTCTCTGCTGTGTCCCGTATGTCAATGAGAGGCATCACCCTCCACCTAGCTGCCCACGCAACAAATCCAGTTGCAAGTATTCCTCAATCTACATATCTAACCAATCACAAATTTCCACAGGCTGTACTTCTTCAACATCCCTGTAATCCAACTACTTTTCACCATCCTCACTCCCACTAGCTTGGTCTGTCCACTGTCGTCCCTCACCTGTTATTTCTCTGGTACTTTTCTAATCCATCTTCTACAAAGCAGAAAAGTGATCACTCTAAAATCTTTATCAGATAATGCCATTCTTTTGCTTAAAACCCTCCAAGGGCAATCAGGGAAAGGCAAATCAAATTACAGTTAAGACACCACTAGGTACCTAAAGTCCTACTAGGATGGCTGTAATATAAGACACGTAATAACATATGTTGGGAAGGATGTGGAGAAATTGGACCCTTCTGCTGGTGGGATACACTATGATACAGGAAATAGTCTGGCAGTCTCTCAAAATATTAAGCATAGAGTTACCATGTGACCCAGCAATTCCATACCCAAGATAAATTAAAACAATATCCACACAAAAACTCATACACAAAGATCACAGCAACGTTATTCATAATAGACGAAAAGTAGAAAGAACCCAAATGTCCATCCACTGATGACTGAATAAGTAAAATGTAGTATATCCATACAATGGAATATTATTCAGCAGCAAAAAAGAGCGAAGTACTAATAAATGCTACAACATGAACAAGCTCTGAAAATTTATGCTAAGTGAAAGAAGCCAAAAGACCACCTATTATTTTATTTCAGTTATATAAAATGTCCACAGCAGGCAAATTCATAGAGACAGAAAGTAAATAAGTATTTTCCTAGGGCTAGGGGAGAGTTGAGAGAAAATGCAGAAGGATTAAGTACCGGGTTTCTTTTTGGGTGATGAAAATGTTTTACAATTGATTGTGGTGATGGTTGCACAACTGTATGACTATAGTATATGCTATATGACTGTACTATGGTATTGTATAACCCTGGCTGGTTTGGCTCAGTGGATTGAGCGTCGGCCTGCGAGCTAAGTGTCGCTGGTTCGATCTTCCAGTCAGGGCACATCAGAGAAGGAAAACTCTGACTCCAAAAAACCTCCGCTGCCTTGCGGCATACCTCTTCAGGGGAAAGGCTAAGGGAGTAAACCCTGACAGAAAATCCGGAGCCAGAGTCCCTAAGGCGGTTTGACGTTGTAGTCAACACCGGCAACTCCTGCGGCGCACCTAAAGCCAAGCTGTATTGACTCTGTCTTTCCCTTGGACCCTTCAGCTGCGAAGAGAGTGGGGGTCTGCTGCATGGGCAACAGCAGACCCTCCATATCACCCTGCCCAGACTCTGTAGCTTCAGCTTCACTGGAGAGGACACTCCAGCGTCATCACAAGATGTCGATTCAACACGGGAGGAGACAGATACCGTGTCACTCCCGAGTCGGACTGCACAGCCATTCTCGGCGGTGCAGATAGACTCTTAAGAAGCTACACCATCGTCTCTCGAGACGGACGGCTGCCGACGACGATGGTATTGTATATAGTATATGGTATATGACTACAGTATATGCATAGCAATAAAGCTCATTAAAACAGAGGGAAGGGGAAGAGAGAGAAAAAATTACTATTAAATTTTTAGAGTGAAAAGAAAACCGCTACAACCCTACAAGAGCTTTCAAGTGCTCACAGACCCCTAACAACCTAGCCCTGCCTCTCTTGCAGCTATCTCCAATCACTGTGCTCCCAAGCCCTTCTTTTCATCCCCACCCCCAAATCTTATTTCTGCCACAATGATCTTTTTAAAAATCCTTTCAGAGTGTCTGCTATTTTAACTCCTCAAATCAACTGAGATATCTACTAAACAGACCAATGATATTCAAGAATGCTAAAGACCTCCAAGTCCCACAGGGAGCAACAGAACTGGAGCTACAGCCAGGACTCTTTAGTCCCAGTATAATTCTATTGCGATCATCACTCACTTAAACTCAAGTATACATTCAGAGAAGTATTAGCTTGATCTTTACTACCATGACTTTCCTCAAGAAATGTCATCACTTTGGAAACTATTTGAAATCCTTTATTTTCTGGTATAGGCAGCATGATGTTGTAAGATGAATCTATAAAGCACCAGAGTCAGAGAAAATTCAGTTCAAAGCTGAACTCTACAACTTATTTACCATGTGACCTTGTGAAAGGCACTGAAATACAGAGATAATAAAGAATGGAGACAATTTAAGTTATATACAGCACATTTCCATGCACATAGTAGGCAATCAACAAATGATAGCATTACTATTCATTCCTTTGTTACTTTACTTACTATAATTCATTGGGGGAAAAATGTAAAAATCCAGTGCATTTATTGTGTTTCTCTGACAGTGGGCAATATCCTCACTTGTGCTCATGGCTACTGTTGCTTTGGAAAGTGACCAACATCAAAACCCTAACATTCAGCAAAAAATCCCACCACTAGATCTCTACCCCAATTGTTGACCTTATGCCTTATAAAAAGAAAAATGGGACCAGAAGACTGAAGCAGAAGACACTTATGTGAGTGTTCTCCAAGGATAAAGAAGACTAAACATAAGAGGGTGAAAATAGATTGAGTGAGTGAGGAGGTGAAAACGGAAAAATGTATGTAGTGGGTAAGTGAGAAACAGACGGGATAAGTTATTAGGAGGGAAATGAAGGTGGAAGGCATGGTGACAAGAATAATTCAGTGGAAAGAAATACTAGGTGCCTTCTTTCCTCACCTAGTAGCTCAGCAATATTTCCATAACTGACAACAGTCTTGTTCAGCGAACTTCTCAGGCGTCTGTCTTATCATGTCCTCAATAAAATGCCCTACTCTTTTTAAAACTTGTGCTAAAATACATATAACACAGAATTTACCATCTTAACCATTTTTAAGTGGACAGTTCAGTGGCATTAAGTGCATTTCACACTGTTGCGCAGCCATCACCACCATCCGTCTGCAGAACTATTTTCACCTTTGCAAACGGAAACTCTGGACCCCTTAAAAACTAACTCCCCCTTCTCTCTTCTCCCTCCTCCCTCCAGTCCCTGGAAAGCCTCATTCAACTTTCTTTCACTATGAATTAGATGGCCCTAGGTACCTCACATAAGTTGAATCATACGGTATTTGTCCTTTGTGACTGGTTTATTTCACTTAGCCTAAGGTTTTCTAGGTTCATCCATGTTGTAGCATGTGTCAGAATTCCCTTCCTTTTTAAGGCTAAATAATATTCCATTATATGTATACACCACCTTTTGTTTATCCAGCCATCTGATGACGGACACCTACTGGGGTTGTTTCCACCTTGGGGCTATTGTGAATAATGCCACTGCAGACATGGGTGCTCATGAGCCTCTACTCACTTTTAACAAGCTCCTTCAGAATGTACAGACGGCATTATCCTTTACTAATATTTTTTAAAAGATACTTCTGTACTCAAAAAGAGATCCACAGAATCTGAAAAATTAAAAAGAAATATTTGTTTTGATGTTTTCCCAGTCTACCCAGACACCCATCACTGATTTAGCAAATGGCTGTAAATACCCACCCTGAAATAAGTTTGCCCCAGGATTGCTTACAGCCTTATGATTCAAACCCAGTGACTCATCTTCCTGTCAAGATGAGGAATCGGGAAGAAAAAAAAAATTGACAGGCACTAGTTCTTGGTCTTAAAAATACCTCTTTCTTACACCTCCCTTCTGAGTCACAAAAACAAACTAATAGGTTTAATAGCTGACATATTTATTTTTGTATGAGTTAATCTAATTTTTTTATTTACACCTACATATACATATATGTGCTTGTGTATGAGTATGTATTTATATTTTATTACACACACATATATACATTTATTTACACATAGAGTTCAATGCTCTATCCATCCTTTTCAAGTTGAAGTCCAATTTGCTGGATTTTTAAGGGGATTTTCTACTTCAACACACAAAAAAATATGCTCACAACTTAACTGCATGTAATAAAATTGCCAGTGCAGTTAAGTGAACCATGTTTCAAAGTGGAGGTATGCACAAATTAAAATAAATAACTCTTTTGGGAGCACCCCCAGTTTTTTTCTGAGTAAAACATAGTCTCACAATAAATTAGTCATAAGAAACTAAGGAAACAAGAGTCAAGTGATGGGATACTGATGCTGTTAAGTTGTGTTACACATTGTAAGTCAGCTAAAAGGGCCAAGCAACCTCTTAACCTCATTCTTCACTTTAGGGTTGAAACACGGCCTTCTCATCAAGCGGCACATGCAGAATAAGAAAGAATAAGAAATGAGACTGGTAGGTTCATCTTCCCAGTCTAACTAATCTCCCCATGGCTTTCCTCCAGTGATTTTAAATTCTAGCCAGACTTGTATCCTGACCCAATCCAAATATCCCTTCTTTCTCCCAGAAGGCTTTCCACCCTCAATCTCTTCCTGTCTAAATCCTTTCCAGTAGCTAAGCTACTTCCGTAAGGCCCGTCCTGACACCTCACAAGCAAGCGTACATAATTCTTCCCTCCTCAAATTCTCGTTATGGCTCCCAACTGGAACAAGTGTATGAGGGGAATGACCACCATGTCTGGCGCCCTGCCCTCCAGATACACAAGTACACGCCAGCCTGGGCTCTTTGAAGTCACCTACACCAGCTGCATTCAGGCAGCTGCATGACTGTCCTTCCCTACTTTACTTATCTAGAAAAATAGAGAGATCACAGTGAAGGTTCACAGGCAGCTGAAAGCAGGCTCTAAGGGACACATCTGACAGAGCAGGAAAGAGGTGACGCAGGAGCTGAAGAAAAGGCGGCTGTATTTTAAACCCGGTGAGCTTTTTATGCAGCGGCTTCAGAACAGAGGAGAGAATAGGCTGGATTTTTTTGATATAAGTCAAATTACCAAGTCAGACACAAAAACAAACTCAGATACCTGTCAATCAAACCAGGTTATAATTGCTATGTGAGGCTCCTTTTCTGTTGTTGTTTGTTTGTAGAGATTTGAGGTCATATATTAACACATTAATTGATATTTTGGGTCATAATTAACATGTATTAAGCTGTTGATTACATGGTTGCATTTTGAAATTTTTAATTGGTTTGTTTCAATTGATAAAAGGTAATGGGGGGATGATGTTTAGAATTATGTATTTAATTATCATTGAATAGATAATTAATATAGTGTAGCAATGGAAAACAATGACTATGGTAATTATCGTTGCAGTACACATATTTATACAACTATCACAGACTGATTTTCTCTCTAAAGTTGCTTTGGTCTTTGCTTTGAACTGGTTGCATCATTTTACTTCCTCCATGGATGTAATTAGCAACATCTCTATGCCATCCATTTGCTTCAGTTTGAAAAGAACCTTGCAAAGCTGTAAGGATAGAGGAGATCCTAAAAGCCGTATGGAGCCCCATTTTTCCCTCTTTGCAGAAGACTCAGAGAGCTGTTCTGCACTTTTAGTCAGCTCTTGGCATTCCTGCAGTATTGAACTGAACCTTGTTCCCAAAGCATTCCTGTATCATTAGGGGAGGCCTTTCCCAGCCCAGCAGAGTACTGTCACCCCCTTGTCTGTAGGGTTCCATTCCAAGGCCTGCAGTGCACACCTGAAACTGCAGGTGGTACTGAATCCTACACATGCCATGCTTTTTCCTATGCATATATACAAATGATAACATTTAAGTTCTAAATCAGGCACAGTGAGAAATTAACTATAATAATAATAAACAATAATAGGAAATTATAACAATATGCTGAAATAAAAGTTACATCAATGTGATCTCTGTCTCACAAAATATCTTACTGTGGACTGCACTCACCGCTTCTCTCACAGGAAGCACTTTATGGCTTCTCCAGCATCACTATTCTTGCGCTTTAGGGGCCTTGGTAAGTAACATAAGGGTGACTTGAACACAAACACAGCAATACCTCAACAGGTGGCCTGATCACCCAAAAGGCTACTAAGTAACTAACATGTGGGGAGCGCATACAGCATGGAGACGCTGGACAAAGGGATGATTCACATCCCGGGCAGTCCAGAGCAGGACAGCGTGATTTTTCATCACACTACTCAGAATAGCATGCCATTTCACTTAAGCATTGTTTATTTCTGGGCTTTTCTGTTTAATATCTTGGAATCATGGTAAGTGAAACCACAGAAAGCGAAACGCAGATAAGAGGGACTACTGTCATCATAATCCGAGAGTCGTGAAGCCTCCGTATAGCAGCATAACTGACACAGCCTTTGTCAATGGGCTGATTTTCACTATTTCAACATCGACAGATGAAAGTGGCAAAAACCTCAGTGTTTTCCTTAAACTGCTCTCCTTACAAGAAAATAAATAAAACCCAACCCATGCGGAATAAATCATAAATATTATGGGCTCAAAGTCCTGCCTGTCTGTCCATCAGCAAAATTGCTATTATAGACCGAAGTCTCCTATAGGACCTGGGCCCACCCCAGCGGGCCCCAGAAATACCCAGTATGTCCAAGAAAACATGTGACCTAAGGCCCCTCCAACTCATGAGAGCTGTAGAGGTTGTTCCTGCACTTCTAAAGGGCAGCCAGATACTACCAGGGAAGCCACCCCCAAGCTTGCCCTTCTGGGACCTTCTTTCTGCCTTCGTTTCTCCCCTCTCTCAGCAGAGTGGGAACTCATAGGCAGCTGCAGTGGAAGAAAGAAGTGACCCCACGAACTGATGCCTACCCGTCTTCAGTCCTCATTGTCCCTAGAGCAGAGGAAGGGTGGTCTGCCTCCTCCTGGACACAGCACCCCAGGCCACATACACCTGTTTCAGGGATGCCTCAAACTGCAACTCACTGCTTTCACAAGATTTTTTTTTTTTTTTAATGAGCAAGCATGAGTAAATTCCTGGTTTAATAAACTTAAAGCTGGGGGGAAAGGGACATAATTGGCCAGAGTGCAAAGTGAAGCATAGAAAAAGCCAGGGTTAGGGAGGGGAATCCCTTAGCTCTTAACTTACATGAAAAGGAGTTAGGCCTGGAGATCAATAAAATCATCTGAAAACTAAGACAAAACTAAAATATGGTTTGTTTGCTCTTACTCTGAAATGTTTGTTTTAATATTTTCCAAACTTCTATAAAAATAGAAAACAGCAGTCATCTTGCATATGGGAAAACCCAGTTTAATAGCAGGGCATTTGACCAGCCCTGAGTGACGTAGGCTGCACAGATATTATCTCATTTGGGTCTCACAGTAGTCTTGTGAAGGAAGGACAACAGGTACTGTGATCCCACTTTAGAGGTGTGGAAACAAAGGCTGAATGATCTGCTGGTAGCCACTTGCCCAAGATGTGATGAAGCCCATCACAGCTCTACAGACAGAATGCTATTTCCCATGACACAAAGATATTGCTACACCCATATTATAACCTGAATGTTGTCCATCCCCCACTCCCTAATTCCTATGTTGAAGCCCTAATCCCCAATGTGATAGTATTAGTCGACGGGAACTTCAGGAGGTGATTAGATTTAGATGAGATTCTGAGTGAGGGGCACCCCATGACGGGATTAGTGTCCTTATAAGAAGAAGAGCACAGAGCTCTGTCTCTCCAGCATGTGAGGACACAGCAAGAAGACAGTCATCTGCAAACCAGAAGTGGGACCTCACCAAAAACCAGACTGTGCCAGTGCCCTGATCTTGGACTTCCCAACCTCTAGAACTGTGAGAAATGAATGTCTGTTGTTTAAGCCACCCAGTCTGTGTTATTTTGATACAACAGTCCAAGCCAACTGAGACAATCTGTTTTTGACTAAATAAATTAAAGCCAAACTAATGTGCCCTTAGTTAGTGTTTCTTAAATGTTAGTCACTTCACTACCCCTTCATGATTTCTGCCAGCTGTAATATGATTTACCTAATGTCTTTCATGCAAACCATTTTGTAGGTGTATACCCATTTAATCCTCTTTGCTCTGCCTACTGATTGCTACCAAAAAAACAAAAACAACAACAAAAAAAAACCCTGATAACCACTGATCTGTTTATTGTTTCCATGCTTTTATCTTTTCTAGAATGTAGCTGGAATCACACAGTATGTAGTCTTTTCAGACTGACTTCTTTCACTTAGTGATATGCATTTAAGTTTCCTCCATGTTTTTTCCTTTTGGAATTCAGTAAGGTATGGTTATCTTAACGGAACTTCTGACTCAGATGATCTTACCTGAAGAGCAGTGTCTAAGGCCTGGGCTATGTTTCAAGGTACCCTGTGTCCCTAAACACTCAGTTTTCTGGGGATGGGTGACCAGACACTTGTCATGAAGGAGAGAGCCAAGCCCTCAGACTGTTGCGGGGTGTGGAGAGTGAAGGCAAAGGGGAGCATAGACACTGCCTGTGAGTGGGCACTTTTAGTCTCTGGCTCCACAACCTTTACAGACAACCAGACACTGTAATCTACAAACTGAGTCACCACACAAACTTCCCTAAAACAGATAAAAGTCTTTGACACTACACCTGCCTTGTGAAACAAAACTGCTTGGTGATGCAGTCTGCTGACCTGGTTCCATCCTCTATGAGGTCATTAAGCACTAGAATCCTGACCACTGATATATAGGGATGGCTAGCATCCTCGTGCTAATAAGCTTTAAATCATGTTAAGCTTTACTTTTGTTCTTCGGAATGTTGATTATTTCTTATATTTATACGGCACATTCTTCATTATTTTCCTAATTATCTGGCAAGTGATAAGGAGTTACCATGGATTAATGTTGGAACCTAAAACAAGCTGCTGCCTGGTAAGGAAACATTAACACCACAATTGAACTAATTAAGTCTCAGATAGGAAGTTTTTTAAGATCTCAGTCTCTTTTTACCTTCCTCGCTAACTTTTATACCATATATCCAGTTATTCTAATATCGTACTTTCCTCAGAGCCTACCTTTCTCAGGTCTCTACCTTCTGTAGAGAACTGGATGAAATGGAATCTACCTCACCGGATCTCAAAAGACATCCTAATATGGGGGCTTCTTCTGGTTGGTAGACTTAGTAAGCAAAAGTCCTAGGGCTGTAAGAACTAATTACCGTCACCATTTAATCTATTCCTCCATCCCTCCTGTGTCATGGTTAGCCCCCTTGAGAACTAGTCCTGGGAAAGGGGACAGGAAGTAAGGAATAAGGAGAGCCTTAAAGTAAATGAGAAATAACTAGAAAATGAAATGTTGGGGTGAAAAGCATGGAGTAGAGGAAAGAAATGTATGTAAGTGTGTTAAACAGAGACATACACAGAAAGGAACTTGGAAATTTATATTAGTTTTGTCTTATTATGAACATGAAAAAGAACATGTTGTCCCAGCTTCACACTCTAACTTTTTTGTCTCTAAGCATCACCGAAAAATCCCGCAAAAGGCTAGAGATGCAGCATTAAGAGGTAAAGTCCCAGTGTCTTCTCTCACTCCCCTCCACTATGAGCAAGGTTCCATAGACTGGGTCCCTCAAGTTGACAAATTCTCCCAGCAGAATTTCTTGGGTGGGAAGTCAGAGCCAGGGATTGTTCCAAAATTCAACACCTCTGCCCAGGGAGTCATCGTCGTCGGCAGCCGTCCGTCTCGAGAGACGATGGTGTAGCTTCTTAAGAGTCTATCTGCACCGCCGAGAATGGCTGTGCAGTCCGACTCGGGAGTGACATGGTATCTGTCTCCTCCAGTGTTGAATCGACATCTTGCGATGACGCTGAAGCTACAGAGCCTGGGCAGGGTAATATGGAGGGTCTGCTGTTGCCCATGCAGCAGACCCCCCCTCTCTTCGCAGCTGAAGGATCCAAGGGAAAGACGGAGTCGATACAGCTTGGGTTCAGGTGCGCCGCAGGAGTTGCCGGTGTTGACTACGTCAAACCGCCTTAGGGACTCCGGCTCCGGATTTTCTGTCGGGGTTTACTCCCTTAGCCTTTCCCCTGAAGAGGTATGCCGCAAGGCAGCGGAGGTTTTTTGGAGTCAGAGTTTTCCTTCTCTGATGTACCCTGACTGGAAGATCGAACCAGCGACACTTAGCTCGCAGGCCGACGCTCAATCCACTGAGCTAAACCAGCCAGGGCTAGCTCAGTGCCCAGGGAGTGAAGAATAAGGAAGTAGGACAGATGTCCTTAGCAATGCTAGTTAGGATTTAGATAACCCTGTGAAAGCCACTTCAGATCTCAGTCTTTTATCCATGAAATGGGCCTCTGAAGACCCTGCCTCACTCACAGCACGGCTGTGAAGACCTAATGAGGTTAGGTCCAGGACAGCACATCGTGACTGGTTAAGCTGTACTCAGACAGGCATTAGAGCAAGGACTGTTGGGGTTTTCAGTCTCTTCTCGTTCAAAGGCCTTTCGCTGCCTATAGGATGTCCCTGAATGCCCTCTCATTTCATATAATGCGGTCTCCTGGTTTCTCAGCTAGGAGACCTTCCTGGAAAGAAGCTGAGGAGCCATGGGAGCTGCTGTCTTTCATGAAAAGGTGATCACTCGCTCTTTGTAGTGTCCCGGATCCAGCCTGGACTGTGATGATTTCTCTGCTTGGCCTGGGACAGGAATGAGGAGAAGAGGGAGAATGGATGAAAAGTGGGTGACACACAGTGGAGGCTGCAGCCCTGGTTGAGAGGGTTCCCAGGGCAAAGGGGGATCAGACATCTCAGGAGGGAGGAATCTCCAGTTCTGCTCTGGGCTAGGCTCACAATGGTCCTAGAACTCAGAATTTGACTAGTGCTTAATTCATAAAAGACCCTACATGGGTTTGTACTCAGCCACAAGACAAGTTAGCTGGCTAAGAGAATGGGTATATAAGTGCATAAATAAGTCATCATTGTCATATTCTCCTTACATCTCCACCCTTTCTAGGGGAGACCCCTAAAAACTGCTGGCATTACTTCCCCTTCTGTCTTGAGGAAGCCCAGTTTCTTGTCATCTCATCCTTTTCTTAAAAACTCTAGAGAATGAGATTGGCTCCCAAGAGATGTTGTATACACCTCACAGTCCCCAGGAAGCACAGTTCCAACAAGGACTTCATTCTACACAGCTTGGGAATACTAAATACCTCGCAGTGGCCTTCACCGTCCCAAATGAGACGGAGTCCAAGTTCTACCTGGTCACGAACCTGGTGATTCCCTATCAGCTAACCATTGGCTCCCTCATCATTTGTTCCCATCTTTTGGTTAAACTTCACAATGTAGGTCAGCAGACAACTCACCCACCTCCCAGTCACTCATGGCCCTGTACGCCTATGGGTTGCCTGAGACCATCAGTAACAGTAGCCATGTTTTCTCTTCTAGCCAGAGCTGGCCTCCTCAGGAGGGAAGTGCGCGGCGACTACTGTGTGCAGATACCTCCTGCCAAATCTGCAATGCTATGGTGCTGGAGATTAAGCAGTTGCTGGTGGGTGAGAACACTCTGATCTCCCCCACTTCTCCAGCACCATCACAGGGCTCCTCTTCCCTAGAGATTTTGCCCAAATCTAACGTGACTTTTGAGCATAGTCTGGAGCATCCTGCCACATGCTCTCAAGAACTTTCACTTTCACCTGAAACCCCTTCAGCATCACAATTAATGGATCAGGAATATTTAACCCATTCAGTCACCTGGTCAGCTGCCCAGTCACCTGGTACACCTAATATGCAACTTTACTGGGCTGAAAATGTCCATCTAAGACAACAATTTCAAGTGCCAGGTATGCCCCAGCTCCAAGACACTATGTCTTCTTCATGCTTTGAGGGGCTTAGGATTCCAGTAAACCAACAGGAGATAATACAGGAAAACCTCAACCCTGTGTACAAGAACCAAGGTCAGCAGCCTTTGCATCCCCAGGTCTCTCTGCTGACCCCAAACCAAGATATCACTACCATGACACATCCTATAGACTTGCCTATGGTCACTGTCCTGCCTGTCCACCTGCCATTCCCAAGTCCTGAAGTCCTGAGGCTCCTTGAGGCACATGTTAAAAAATGGATGCATTTCCAGAGGTGGGGGCTGCCCAGACGTGTAGAGAAGTCCCTGAGACAGCTTACGCCAAACCTGCCACTGTTTTACCAACCTGTGAATAACCGACCAGCTTCTTTCATCCAAAACGACACTTCTGAATTCTCTGCGGAGAAATTTGCCACCATTTCATACCAGACGTGGGGTTCATGTATGGCTGGCCAGGCAACCCCGGCATTCTGGGTTTCGGAATGGTCCCTTATGGACCCAATACAAAGACACCACTACCACCAAAACCCAAACCACGTAGCTCTGGCCTTGCCCTCTCCAGCCCTTAAAGATGTAAGTGGCCTCTATCCACTTCCTGAGAAAAAGGTGAATGACTCAGTACGCCATCTGCAGCAGAAATACAGCCAGCTATTCTGTGGCCTCCCTTCTCTGCACAGTGAGTCCCTGGATGACATATTCTTGGGCTCTCAAGGTCACTCCACAAGCGAGAGTCTGTCCAAGCTCCCCTTGAAGGATCCCCTTTTCCTCAAGGAACATTCCTTCTTATATCTGTTGCCAAAGACTGCACCCAAGTCAGGCCCACCCTGTCCCACATCGTCACCAAATTGTGTCATGCCATGTGACCATCCACCAGTTCAGGTCCATGTCCCATTCCTGACTCTGGCCCAGTGTGAAGCCTTAGAGTGGCACATGCTTCAGAGGCAGCTCCAGCACCAGTGGAGTTTGCCAGCTGTTTTCCAGAGAGCTCAGCACACCCAGACCCCTGTGCCATATAAGTCTTGTGACACAGCCCAATCTCCTGAAACTCCAGGAAAGCCCAACTCCCTCTGCACAGATGTGGACTCCCGAGAGCTGCTAAAATTTCACCTCCAGAGGCAGCTGAGTCACCATCGCTGGGGCTTGCCCCCAAGGGTCCAGCAGTCCTACCAGTTGCTCCTGTCCCCCACTCACCAGCAGACTCCATCCCAGAGCTGCACAGCCCTAGCCAGTGTGAGTGTTCCTCAACCCTTGGCCCTAAAAGCCGTTGATGCTAGTGACCCTTGCTCACCATTTGAGGACCCAGTCTGCATACCACACTTATTTGACCAAGTCAAGGCAATAATGCAGAGCCACATTGACTCCAAATGTGGGCAGATAAACGAGGGCAAGATCCCTGCCCAAGTCTATAGGTCTTATGAGTGCACTACTCCTGGAGGCCTTGAAGTGGCTAACTTCACCTGCATCCCAGAAAGCAAACCACTGGAGCTACAGACAGCAATCGACCCTGACCTACAGCAGAAGGCTATACCTCGGATGCCAGCGTCCCTTGATCAGCAGCAACAGACCTTCCCAGAAGATATCATTGAACATCCTAAGCCAGCCCAAGCCCTGTCCAAGGAAGTCATTGAGAAACTGGAGACAATTTTATGTCACAAGTATGCGGCCTTCTTGTCAGGGCTGCCTTCTCTTTATTCTGTGGGTCCCTCCAAGGCTGTGACCTCAGAAATACCTCCTCAAGCTATAATCACAGAGGTGGTACCTGAACCTGTCAAAACCTTAACAGAACCTCTGACTCAGGTGATCTTACCTGAAGAGCAGTGCATAAGGCCTGGACCATGCTTTCAAGGTGCCAATGAGACCTGTGCAGACACTACAGATGATTTTCAGCCTAAAGTGCCAGTGGAAGGAATGATTGAGATGGAGCCTCGAGAAAGACAGACAGAGTCTGCTAGGCCCTATCTACTCAAGGAATCCCTCTTGGCCAAATTAAATTTCCATCTGAGAAAGAAAACCCTAGAGATACAATGCGGAATTCACACAAAGGCAAGGGAGTCCAGGGAACAAACTGGATGCTCAGTAACCACACTCCCACAGGCGTCTCTTGGGAGTTTAAACAACAAAGTAAAAACATTGCTCCAGAAACTGCCCATCCCACCAAACACTCCCCATGCCCCAGATCCAAAATGGCTCTACCTTAAAGAACAGCTGGCCCTTGAGTTAAAGGCAGTGCGGCAGAACCAGAAGCAACCTAGTCACCAAGCAACACCCCATGGCTCTGTCCATGGGTCCTCCAAGATGTCACAACCCTTTGGGGCAATGACAGAGGGCCAGGTCTTTTGTGTTCAGTTGGAGGACAGTGTGAACAAGCCCAACCTGGAGGAGCCTTGGGGCCCTGAGTCCCAAAAACCTGGCAAAAGCAAATATTCAGCTCTAGTTCACATACTGGCTAAAAAGGAAAAGCATTCAGGGAAACCACAATTGGCAGGAGACCAAGGAGAAGAAGATGCAGCGTTTGTGACCTCCTCAGCAAGAGAAAAAAGCCACCCTGCTCAAGCCCAGAGGCCAGAAGAGATGCTTCTGAACAGGACTCCCCAAAGCCTCTGGCCACAGAAACTTGGCTTTCACCTTGATGCTCCCTGTCAACACAGGTCCCAGCATCATGCTCAGCTTGAACCCCCAGAGCCTCCTCCAGGAGTCCCTATGGGGGGGAAATCTAAGAAGAATGACCTGCAAGACAGTCCTACCAGGCTCAACGTCAGCCTCAAACCAGCAAGGATTCCTGAGAGCGTCCAGCGTGTGGGGTTCCAGGTGTCTCCTTTCCTGGGCCATCTCATTCAGCATAAGCCATTGCAGCACCAAACTTTGCAAGGCTGGGTTTCACAGAGGCAGGTGATGCCAGCCCATTGTCACAACAGGCCCCACCTTCCAGAATCGGGCTGGACAAATAAGAAGAAATCCTTTCTGCAGCGTATAAACATCAAGGCAAAAGGCAATGGGCAGAGGGAACCCATGTTTTTGAGAGCTGTGAAAATGGCCAATACCAAAAAAGACAATGTAGAAAAGGGGCTGGCTCCAGCCAAAAGTCCCATGGAGAGAACTAAGACAGAGAAGGAGACAAGAGGGGACCCCATGGCCCAACCTCCCCCTACTGAGAAGCAGGTGGGCCTGTTCTTGGATGTCTCCCATTCCCCAGACAGTAAGCTCCAGCACCTCTCCTGCTCCAATCACCTCCACTCTGCTTCAGGCTTGGGCCACCCTTGCCACCGCCCTCAGCACTGTCCTCGAGTGGCTTGTGCCATCCAATCAGGGAACCCATCCAAATCTCAGTTCTGCCCTCAGAGGGCAATGCTGCCCTGCTCAAGAACACCCAGCACAATTAAAAGATGTTGTCGGCTCTCCAGAGTCTGCATCCCTTGAAGAGGACTGCTACTGTCACTTTAATTATGTGCAAGTGGGGTAGGGTGCCACACAAAATACAGTCTATATCTCTAATCAAAGACTTGTCTGTCTGCTCCTTCTCTCCTCTGTGGTGTGTTAAGGGAAGGCATCAGGGAGGCTGAAATGTCCTTCCTGTCTAGTCAGCATTCCACACCAACTCCTCCCAGCCCAACCTTTTCCTCTATTTTTACTACCTCTCCTTGTGTTCGGTTTCTCCTTCGTTCTTGCCTGAATAAATAGCATAGAGTCTCACATACCCAGGGCTTAGGATAATGGCTAGCATATAGTAAGGCCTTAATAGTATTTGAATCCAAAGTCTGGACTGGGGAAGCAAGAATCACTATGTTAAAACAATAAGCACTATGAAATGGGGCATCCTCTGCCGATAAGGACTCCAGAAGGATCAAAATAAAAATGACCTTGATAAGCATCTTATGTTCAACAATTTAAATACTTGAGTATTTACTCTGTGCAAAGTACTCTAGCAAACACAACAATGAACATGACACAGGACTTGCACAACATAGCTCGTGAACTCATGGGATAGCCAGTGTCTCATGCCCAAATTGTCTAATCAGAATAGATACTTGGATGTCCAATATTCATCTCAAAATAATAAACTGAACTCCTGATTCTCCACCCACCACCATCACCCAATCACACATACGAAACATGCTCCAATCATAGTATCCACCATTCCAATTAAAGGCAACTGTGAATTTTGCCTGTTGATTCCCGGCCACTCCTTCTTGTCAGTACTATCCTCATGCCCACATTCCGCCTCAGGGCCCGATGATATCATGGGAAGCCAAGATAGAATTCAGTCTGACCTCTACCATCTTTCCATGTCTTTAGGAAAATATTGGTGTCATCCCTGATGTTTTTTTTTTTTAATGTTTTTTATTGATTATATTGTTACAACAGTTCCAATTTTCTCCCCCTTGTTCCCCTCCACCCAGCACCCCCCTCCCCCAGCAATCCCCCCCAAGTCCATACCCCTGGTTCATAAAAATTAACTATCCCCCCCTCTCAAATATTAGGACCCTTTGTAATCTTCCCTGATGTTTTTTCATAACAATCCACATTCAATCCATCAGTAAATCCTGAGATTCCTCTAACCTGAGATATCCCTCCTGAATTTTTATCACCACACATAGATGTGGGACTAGCCATTCTGCACCTCTGTCCCTCCTACCAGTCTCAATGTATGTGGTTTCTCTAATTCTGTAGTTGTCAGACTTCTAATCAGCTCGATTTCTGCTGGTTCTGGGTGATGGTTGTTTTATAATTTAGTTGTAATTTTGATGTGACTGTACGAGGAGGCAAGCTGTGTTTATCTATGCTGCCATCTTGACCAGAAGTCTCCTGTTTTGTTTTTAGGGCATACGAATTTGGTAGCAGTGTGTGAGCCTGCGGGTGTGAGGAAGTGGTTGAATTTGGTGATCATATGTGTAAAGTAGGTGCTCTTGAAACACAGTGGGAGAAATGGCAGAGAAAGCTGAGTCTAGATGCATAGAGCATGAGGAAGAAAATGGGGTTTGAAAAGGAGAAAGAGAACAGGTGTGGCATCCTAGCATTTAGCCAGGGACCAGGGGTACATGGGAATGGGAGGGGAGAACTGGGAAACAGACAAAGAAGCTACCCTGAGAGTATGAGATGGACGTCTGTTTCGGACACCTCTGCATTCCCACCTTCTGACCCACCACAGAGGAGCCAAGAATGGGAGGAAGCATAGGAAGTGCTATCACTTCCTTATAATGTGGTAGGGGAAATTGTGGGTTGCCCCTCCTTACTGAGTCCTAGGAAAATCCAGAGCTCCCTTCCTACTGATAGACCCCATCACTTAGCACAGTGTGTTCACTGCTAGCAGGATGTAGAAAAGCCAGAGAAGAAACAAGAATGTGTGCCCCTCTGAATGGTTATGCTATGCCTAAGAGATGGGAGTCTAACCCCTAGTGTGGCCTCCAGGATAAGGAGGCACAGGGCCTAGGCCTGCTGAGCCAACACCCTCCATGTGATTTCCGAAATCATCCCCAAAGATCATTGGAGGTCCTGTGACAGGCATATCCTCTCTGCCTGGTGGAGGCTGGACAGAGAGCTATAGAACAAGGGAGATTATAGAGAGGCCCAAAATGAAGGAAATGACCCCAAAAGGTCACAGCAGCAGCAGGTGGAAACACAAGGTTAATGTACACATATCCTAGCCTACAGGAAGTAGGCCCTTTCCCATGGTCCCCCACAGGCTCCTACCTGCCCAGAGCAGCATGGGTTCATAGTGCTGACCAAAGTCCAGGAGCAAAGCATTGGGGACAAAGAGATGAGCTGAAACTGAGACTTTCAGGATTCTCAATTCTCAGCAAAGTGAAAAGCTGAGAAAAGATAGGGTCAAAGCCTATGATTTCAAGTAGAATGTTGTTGAGTCATGAAGCCTTGCTCACCCCACCCCATAACCCTGGCACAACCCCTAGGCTCAAGAGGGGTGAAATATGAATTAAAAGCCTCATGGAGAGCACAAACTCATGAATTTTCTACTGCAGACTGTGTGGCAGGTGCTGGGAATGTACCTGTGCTCGCTTGGAAACGTAAATTCACCTCTGGCCCTCTGAATACCATCATGGTGAATGGCACTGTCCTTCTGAGGCCCTTCCCTTGATCTCTGCACAGGACACTACAGAATTCTATGGAGGGAATTTCAGGCAACGGACCACCTGCAGTGGAGGACAGTGGCTTCTCCACTAAATTACTTCTTCTGTTAAACTCTGAGTCCTACAGGATAGAGACCACACCTGATTCACTTGTGGACCTGCTCACCGCAGCCCACACAGGAAGGGCAACAAACACAAGATGAGCACAGGAATAAACCCTCTGGAGACACCGTTTCTTGCACCATGTGAGCGGGGCTGAGTCTCAGCTCTTTACCAGCTGTACAAAGCCTAGCACTCCACCTGAGTTCGGGGATCCATGTCATAGGCCAGGACTGTCAGAGACTGAAGGACAAGAATGGTTCCTATGCCCACCCCAGGGAACAGAAAGAAAGGGGGACAACTTTGAGTTCAGGTGGGAATATGAGAAATGAGTACACTACAGGCACATAAGATGATGAGGATCTTGTAGTTGAACTTGGCTTCTCTTGACTGCCTGGGCTTGCAGAGGATTGTTCATTCTCATCCACAGAGACAGTGAGGCCAGGAGCCTGAATATTTTGTCTGGATGAGAGCATGGGGAAGATATAGGGTGCATGGCAAGGGGCCAGAGGCAGATCTCTGTTTCCAGAAGGAGGGGTGGGTGTTGCCAGCTGGCCCCATTTTCTGCCTTGTCCCTCTCCTGCACTATAACTTCTCAGGGTCCATGTCCAAGCAAGGCGCATATTTGGGGCTTTCCGCAGTGGCAAGGCCCTGGGCAGGGAGCTAGACCCCTGGGGATCCTGACGGGAAACAATTCCTTGCAAAAATAGCACTTGCAGCTGGGGTGCATCAGGGGAAGGGGTAGGGGAAAATGAAAGGCCAGGCAGAATCTCACACACAAAGACACATGGACATAGACGTCCAGCCACACAGATGCATAAACAGAAAGACACTAGTTCAACAATGCCACATGGAAACTAGTTCAGAGTTGCAAGAGGCATGTCCAGGAAACACACCTACATAGACTAATGAACACCTGAGTTACATATGCTTGAGTAGGCACAAGCACACATGCAGACACAAAGACAGCCTTGCGCAGCCCACCTTGCAGACCCTCTAACTCAAATGCCATCCAAGTCCATCCTTCAGAGCTGCTCTCCTCCGTAAATCCTCCTTGGCCACCACAGACCAGGACTGTTTATCATTCCTCTAAACTCTAGTTTGTCATTTCTGTCCCACTACTCGCCCTTTAATAAGGATAGTCAGGATTCACATGCATACCCCTTGTCTCAACAACTTGGCTTTTTGCTTTTAAAAGAATGTCAAGGTCCGCAAGTGAGCCACTGTCCTCTCCAGCAGCCCCATCCTTCACCTACACATCCATCCTCATCCCCATGAGTGTCCCCAGGTTACTCCAGAGGCCTAAGCCCCCTGATCCTCTGACACAGCAGACACAGACTCTAAGGAAAGAGTAAACCAGACAGACACACTTTGTCAAGATAATGCTGGTGGGTGTTACCCCAATAATCTTTACATGGCCCTAGGCTTACCACCCTCAACTGTAACCACTGCATCAATGCTAATCTAAGCAGAACCCTAACCCTAACCCTACGTAGCTACGCGTTGACTCGTATCTGCAACTGCACTGGGCATACAAATATCACATACTTAGGAAGGTAAGGTTCATTTGTGCTCCAGGAATTCAGAGGCGCCTTAGTAACAGCTGCACAGTATCAGAGGAGCTTACCCCTGGAGGGTCCAAGGCTCACTTGAGAACCCAGGAGCACCAAGGTGACCAGCCTTTTGACCCTTGTTTGCCTGTAGTGGTCCAGCCCTCCCCAAGCCCTGTTCCAGGAGCACCCCAGCCTCTGAGGTAAAATTTCTTCCCAGCTCCTGCCTGCCAAGCTGGGAGCATCTGTTGCCCTGGAAGCCCCCACCTGGCCAAGGAAATGAGCCTGGGGTTTGGGGCCAAAGGGCAACTGATCGTTTCCCAATGTGGACTTTTCCAGACTCTTGCGACGCAACTCCTAGGGCTACTCCACCACAGCCTGGCCCAGTGCCTCCCCTATAGAGGTAGTGGGCCTTCTGACACTGGGGGTGAGTATGCGTGAACTAGCACACATCCCCGAACCTTCAGGATCTCAAGCTGGTGCCAGGTGTGTTCATTCTGAACTCACTGCAGAGGTAAGTCAGCCATGTGTACCTCCCTCACCCCTCACTTCTCAGCCCAGGCACCAGGAGCCCCAGTGTAGCACTCCTCTGCACCTCAGCTACTCCGGAGACTGTCAAACACTTCCCAGGCTCTCTCAACAACTCACTGAGACATAGCTTCACCTACAGGACTGGAATTCTTAGGGGGACACTCACATCTCAGATGTGTAGCCATCTGAGCCTCCTAGTCTCTTTCCCCATTATCTACATTTAGCCTGGCCTGAGGGCCAAGGAAGGGATTTGGCTCAGGACTGTGAGCTCCAAGATATACAGGTGAGGTGCTTTAAAAAATGCATAAAATCAGCTCTAATTTCTAGAAAAACAAGTAGTAGTAATTGTCAAGAAATCTGCGGGGTCTGTATTTTACTCTACTTATTATAACTAAACAAGTTATCTTGTTACTGTTTCATGAATGCTGGCAGATTCCTGCGTTGGATATAAAGAACTTCATTACCGCCTTAGCAAAAGTTTTAATACGATTTATTACTTCAGGTCCCTATGTGCACTAAGTGCCATATTGGTGGCACAGGATCTATGATAGATGCCTGAACATGCAGTGGGCTATGTTATAGGACAGGATAGCTGAGGTTTGGAGATTCACTGCTTTTATAGTAAGAAGTAGCAAGGCTGTTCTTTGTCCAGGGGGAGATATTACCTTATCTGTCATGGTCCCTTGCTACAAAAACAATTCTGAGAACTAACTGGGAAACAGTCATAGCCTTACATTCTTGCCATACCAGTAAGAATATACAGGAATGTATAAGGCTTGGTAGGTTCCCTCTCCCAGCAGTAATTAGCAATGGGTAAAAATACATGGCTGGTTTGAGAAAAAAACTGGCTATCAAAGAAATCTAGGAGAGACACTCAGGTTAAAAAGAAACTCAATTCAGAAACCACATGAATTATACTTAATGTTTACTTCTTCAACTGGTAGGTAGAATTCGGTTTTCTGTTTTCTAATCAAGGAAGAAAAGCAATACAGAAGATGGTATCATGGGGACAACGTGAAAGTTGAAGAATCTGTGGTAACTTGAGAAGGACTTGAAGAAAACTTCAGGGAACACGTGGTGGTAAATAACAGTGGGAACAAGAAAGAAGAATAGGCCCACTTGGCACAATGAAATGGGAAAAATGAGAACAGATGACAACCTAAACTCTTCCTTGGTACTGTTTGTGGAGATGCTCTCTAAGGCGGATTCCCCCATGATTCCTACCTCCTGTTGTTCATGCTTTGTGTAATCCTATCCTCTTTTGAGTGTAGCCAGATCTGAGATTTGAGTCTAATCAACAAATGGTAAAAGTGATGGCATGTCACCCTCAGGCCTACATTACATTACCTTACATTACAAAGATTGTCTTCTTGTATACTCACCCTAAAGACTCACCTTTCTGGCTTGATGAAGTGGCCATGCTGGAAAAGGAGATGTGGCAAAGAGCTGCAGATGGCCTCTAGGAACTATGGGTAGCCCTTAGATGCTAAGTTGGGCACCAGCTCATATCGAGCAAGAAACCAGGACCCTTATTCCGACAAAGAAATTAATTCTGCCAGCAACCTGAGTTAGCTTCGAAGATTCTTCTCCAGTCAGGTCTCCAGATGAGAACACAACCCAACCAACACCTAAATTACAGCCTGTGAGACCCTACACAGAGGGCCAAGCTGGACTCTTGACCCACAGAGACTGTGAGATAACAAATTGTGCGTTGTTTTAAATCACCGTGACATTTGTGGTCATTTGTTACACAGTAACAGAAAATTATCACCTTGCTGTAGTCTTGAAGATAAGAGAAGTGTGTCAGGTAATAAGGCATATGAGGGCACCAGAGACTTTGAGAGTGTGCAAGACACACTCATCCTCTGCAGAGCGCCTGCTAAAAATGCAGTGGGATTATTTACAAAGGCAAGTGGAGGCTGTTCCACAGTATGAGCTAGGGAAGGAAAAGGCATCTAAGGACATGCACAGGAGACTTCCGGCCAAGATGGAGGCTTAGACTGACACGCTCCGTCTCCTTCCACAACTAAGAAGGATTATAACAACCACAAAACCAGTAATAACCAGAAGTTCCAGAAATTAAATGGAAGTCCAACATATGAAGTTATGAGGAAGTGGTGCTCGTCCAGACCGGTGGGAGAGGCGAAGCCAGGGAAGAGAGGTCAAGGTGTGCTGGTGGCGATGGCAGCGTTGGCAGTGGCAGCAGAGGTGAGACGGCGGTAAGCACAGACACCTGTATTTGAGAGTAGGAGAGAAGCGCCTGGGGAGCACCCCCAGCTGCAGACCAGACCTGTCAGCTTGCGATCCCAACGCCGGGAAAGGCAGTCCTCCATTGCCTTGGACTGTGAAGCCCAGAGTGGGTGGGAATGGAGGAGGAGGGTCCGAATCTCTCAGCGGAGAGTGAACTGCAGGAATGCATCTTGGATCCCCACACCCCCAGAAAATGCAACAGCGTGGTGAGAAGGGTTGCCCGGTAATGACGAGTGCACGGGGCTCCGCCCCTATAGCGTAGGAGGTGTGACAACCCCACCCAGGAAGCAAAGATAAACACAAAACTGTCAGGATGGCACAGATCATGATAGAGATCCTGGTGACACAGCTGACTAGACAGCAAATATCTAATCTAATGATGCAGCAGATAGGAAATCTTTCTGAGGCACAGTTCAGAGCTTTGGTTATATGAATGCTTACAGACCTAACAGGAGATCTTAAACAAGATGGGTAAGGAATGAAGGCTAGTCCTGATGAAATGAATGAAAACACATACAAAACTAGTGGTGAGGGAAAGAAAACCAGGGATCAAATCAACAAATCAGAACATAGGGAAGAAACAAACAGTCAACCAGTGCAGAAAGAGGAAATTAAAAGTGAGGAAAATGAGGGGAGGCTCAGAAACGTATGGGACAGCTATAAGCAGGCCAACATCCAAATCATAGGGTTGCCAGAAGGTGAAGAAGGACTACAAATTGAAAAATTATGTGAAAAAAATAATGAAGCAGAACTTCCCTAACTTGGAGAAGGAAATAGACTTACAGATCCAGGAAGCACAGAGAGCTCCAAAAAAACTGGACCAAGGAGAAAGAACAACACCAAGGCACATTATAATCAAAATGTCAAAAATTAAAGATAAAGAGAGAATCTTAAAAGCAGCAAGAGAGAAGAAGAGAATTACACACAAAGGGGCCCTAATAAGACTCTCAGCTGATTTCTCAAAAGAAACTCTGCAGGCAAGAAGGGACTGGCAAGAAATATTCAAAGTAATGAAAAGCAAAAACCTACAACCACAATTACTCTATCCAGCGAAGCTGTCATTCAGAATAGAAGGGCAGAGAAAGTGCTTCCAGGACAAAGTAAAACTGAAGGAGTTCATCAGATCCAAACCACTGTTATATGAAATGTTAAAGGGACTTGTTTAGGGGAAAGACTATCAAAACTATGAACATTAAAATGAAAACTGTATCACAACAACCAACAACAGAAGCTAGGGAACCGAAACAAAGGCAAACTAAGTAGGCAATGAGAGTGGAAAAAGAATTATAGGTATGGGGAATATTATGGGGGGAGGTCAGCAGTGAGGGGGAAGGGGGAGAAGGGAGGGAGATGGAGCAGGAATTAGGAAGAACAATAGGAGGGAGTGGAGTAGATAGGAAGATGTTGAGAAGAACTATATGCACAACCAATGGGCATGGACTAAGGCGGGAGGACAACTGGAGGGAGGGGGGTCACTAGGTAGAGGGGAACAAAGGGAAAAGAAATTGGGACAACTGTAACAGCATAGTCAATAAAGCATATTCTTTAAAAAAGGCATCAAGGAAACTCCTCTCCTGCAGCTCATTCTATAGAGATACATAGCTGTGAAGGATCTTCAGCCCTCCTAATAAGCGAGAACCACCTTATCCTGCATGTTAAATGTAAATTACCCTATATGCTTTTATTTGATTCTTGTTATGAGAGTGGCAGATATTTGTAAAAGGCCCAAAAATGCAACTAACAGGGATCCTGTAGAACATGACAGTAATAAAGCAAAAGAAACCTCTGAAAAGGGAAAAGGGAAAGCAACCCAAGTTAGTCGGTGTCACAGGTAGAAAAAGGAGCTCCAGATTTTCTTTGAGTTCAGGAAGGAGAAACAATCAGGATAGTTCCCACTGCTTTACACAGAGCAAGTGTTTAATAAATCTTTCTTGAAGAATTGCTGCAAAGATGACTGGGAAAGCAAAGGGTATTGAGATCACACTGTCAATACCCTTTCTCTAGTTCAAAGTGGGTCTGAGAGGGCTGAGAAGACCTATTCTTCAGAACTCATCTCTATAAACTATGTAATAATGATCTCATATCCAATGGGTTTCCTCAGAGGTTAGAGCCTTAGTGGTGAGCTGAGGTGAGCGGGAATGATGATAGGTACCAACATTAACAGATATGGAGGATTTCTCCGATCACAGGAGAGAGCTATCAAAGTTTGGAGGTACAGAGGAAACTCCACCAACTCCCCTGCTTGTACTAGAAATGTAGCTGAGAAGCACAGAGAAGCTTAGGGAGGGCGGGGTCTGGTTGTTGCTTGGCCATGGAGAGATTTGATGTTATAGGCAATGGTGAGTGGAAATCAGAGGTGTATAAAGGGGACCGTAGCTGATGTGGCAGGAAAAGGCCACAGTGGTAGTATCTCTAAATTTATGTATGTGGGGGAAGGGAAGCCTTCATTGTGGTGGGAAGAAACTTTAAACACTGTTTTTAAAATAAAATTATTTATTTATTTGTTTTGCTTGTTTTTTTTATTTTTAGAGAGAGGGGAAAGGAGAAAGAGAGGGAGAGAAAAATTACTGTGTGGTTGCCTCTCACTCGCACCCCCAACTGGGGACCTGACGTGCAACCTAGTCATGTGCCCTGACTGGGAATCGAACCAGCGACACTTGGTTCGCAGGCTGACGCTCAATCCACTGAGCCGCAGCAGCCAGGGCTACACACTGCTTTTAATGAGGCAAGTGAATCTGCCTCCCTTCTGGAGCACTATCTAGTCGTTGTAGCTGTTGTTGTAGCTGTTGTTGGTGGTGGTGTTATCATTATCATCCTCGATTTGCCTCTACTCATGTGACAGCATTCTGCTTGGGAGGAAATGGTTTTCTATAGAGATAAGTAACCAG
Source organism: Furipterus horrens (assembly GCF_987537825.1). Lineage (NCBI taxonomy): Eukaryota > Metazoa > Chordata > Mammalia > Chiroptera > Furipteridae > Furipterus > Furipterus horrens. The sequence continues at coordinate 34,529,275 of NW_028327180.1, forward strand.
TTCCAAATAAGGGTCACAACCTAATTGCTGCTTGTGGACCTACATATCTTCTCTGCATATGTGCTGTTTACCTGAGGAGTTTCCCTGGCTGGTTTGGCTCAGTGGATTGAGCGTCGGCCTGCGAGCTAAGTGTCGCTGGTTCGATCTTCCAGTCAGGGCACATCAGAGAAGGAAAACTCTGACTCCAAAAAACCTCCGCTGCCTTGCGGCATACCTCTTCAGGGGAAAGGCTAAGGGAGTAAACCCCGACAGAAAATCCGGAGCCGGAGTCCCTAAGGCGGTTTGACGTTGTAGTCAACACAGGCAACTCCTGCGGCGCACCTGAAGCCAAGCTGTATTGACTGCGTCTTTCCCTTGGACCCTTCAGCTGCGAAGAGAGGGGAGGTCTGCTGCATGGGCAACAGCAGACCCTCCATATCACCCTGCCCAGGCTCTGTAGCTTCAGCTTTACTGGAGAGGACACTCCAGCGTCATCGCAAGATGTCGATTCAACACGGAAGGAGACAGATACCGTGTCACTCCCGAGTCGGACTGCACAGCCATTCTCGGCGGTGCAGATAGACTCTTAAGAAGCTACACCATCGTCTCTAGAGACGGACGGCTGCCGACGACGACCCATTTAATCCACTTATTTTTCCAAGAGAACTCCATACCACCATTATAAATGGAAAGCCAATATCATTGCCCACTAACAGAAGGTAGCAACAGAGTAAATACAGTGAAAACCAGACAATGTCATTAAAATGTTAGCCTACCCAAAGTTTCTGAGGCTTCCTCTCTCTTTGTAAAAAAGGGAAATTAGCAAGTATTAGAGGAGTGTTAATGTGGTGGCGTTTAAGGTGAGACTTCCTTTCATTAAACAGAGGGACTAATGGAAACCTAGGAGTCTAGAGGACCAAAATTGGTTAAACAGCAACTTACTACCAAAAAATACACCCCTGGATCACCTGCTCCCTCATGTCTCATTTGTACAAAGCCCCTTGTCTCTGAGACTAGTTTTTCTGCCTTCTCCACTTCACTTGCTTTTAATCACCTCTCCTCAACAAATTATAAATCAAACTATTACATTTTAAATACAATTAAACTCCTATTCTTGATTTTAAAAGCAACATTTTCCATCTCTGAATTAAAACAAACTTTTTAGCCGCAACCCCCAAATTAAAATAGGGTGAATTTCATAAGGGGATAAACTTTAATGTACTTTTTAATATATCAGAGCCACATCACTTATGAAGGTTCATCTAGTCCTTGTGTTCCCAGAAATAGGATTATTATCTTTAACCCTTATTCTAAAAAGACTTCCCCTTTCTGGCTTCATGGGATAATGTCAAATATGTGACAGAGCTGCAAAGATTCATTTCTGTCCACTCCTACCCTAGTCCTCAGCTTCACTGGACTTAGATCTGACGTTGACCTGGGATCCCTCATGCAGCCCTTCCTGTAGCCTCTACGCCAGCGTCCTCAGTGAAAGGCACTGCAATGTTGCTAAATGAGTAGGTACTGGCAGCAATATTTCAGAGGATGAAAAACTTACTTTCTTTTACAGGCCCTCCAAAGTTATTTCTCCTCTCCCTGGAGCTTTGCATCAGACCTGGCACTGGGGACAACTGTTGGGTCAGGAATTTCTGTCCTGTCCCTCTGCCCCATCATAGTCGAGGGACAACCAAATTCCCCAGAATGATAGTCCAGAGAGACAAGGCCCCATTTTTGTTTCCCAGCCTCTGGCATATAGGAGTGCCCCCAAAGGGTGAGTGAGTGAATGCACCCTCTAGGCAACAGAGACTCACCTGAACTTGAGTTTGAACCTGCCTAGCAGCTGAAGGTCCTTCCCTTCCCAGACGTTTCAGGGTCGATGACCACTCTGTTATTTTTACTATTTTTAGTACAGTGCCAGAAATTGGCGACTGTCTCCAGAATGGGCCCCATGGTCCCTGATTCTCACGCCCTCATGCAGTCTCCTCTGACCCTGCATCATGGTTGGCCTGTGTGACCAACAGCATTCTGCAGAAGTGATGGTATGTCACTTTCAAAGCTAGGTCATAAAAGACACTGTGACTTATGCTTCGCTTTTTCATTTGCTCCATCTTGGGTCACTCACTCGGGGGGAAAGCCAGCTGCCATGTTGTGAACATGCTCAGGCAACCGATGGTGAGGCCCCAGGCCCTCCTACCAATAGCCAGGTGAGCGAGCTAAGGTGGAAGCAGCTCATCCAAATGTCCTGTCTGCAGACGCTCAAGTCTCCCGCCCAGCCTCTTTTCTGGGATCACGACCATATTTCCATCTCTTTGCTGAACATTTGCTTGTGGATGGACTACTGGTCCCTTGAGTCAAGCATATGGAAAACCACAGACCTTCTCTTACAAACCTCCCCTTCTCTGCACCTCGGCTTCCTTATCCGGCCTGGCTCCCCAGTCCTCCCAGGAGCACAGTCTGGACAACTGAGTATCCCTCAGACCCTTTCTTCCCACTTGCCCCATGTCCAGGCGGTCAGCAGGCCCTGTTTGGGTTTTCTCTATCATCCCCTCCTTTCCATCCTCATTACACCCCCCCCCCCAATCTGAGGGCCACTTTGCCTCTCTGCCAGTAACCTGAAAGGGCCTCAGCTGGCGTCCCAACCTCCAGAAGCCATCCTCCATACATCTGCAAGTAGCTTTTAAAAGAACAGCCTAAACTTGCCAAGTCCTTACTTTTAAACTTTTGGTAGTTCATTTTGTCTGGCAGGAGCACAAACTTTTCAGCATGACCTTTGAGGCTCTCTAAGATAAAGCCCACCTATCCTTCCAGCCTGCACTCCCAGTATCTCCTGTCTCCTCTATGCCGCAGCCCCAGGGTATGTGACACAGCACAGTGACCTGGAGAGCTGTCACAGGCAGTATAGGTATGGGCCATGCCCAAGATTCTGGCCTCATGGGTCTGGCATGGGAACAAGACTGCAATTCTTTATAACAGCTTTAATGAGATATAATTTACATGCCATACAATTGATCCATTTAAAGCGCAGAATTCAATGATTTTTAGAACAGTCACAGAATTGTTCAGTCATCACCACGTTCAATTTTAAAACATTTTCATCACTCCAAAAAGAACCCCAATACCCATTAGCAGTGACTCCCCATTTTCTCCCTAGCACCCCGTTCCCCACAAGGCAGCCACTAACCTACTTTCTGCCTTATAGATTTCAGGCAGCAGTCCAGTGATGCAAAAGCACAGCCAGGGGTGAGAACCTCCAGCCAAACCAGACCTCTCCCCGGTTCAGCTCCCAGCTTTTGCTTATGTGTTTTACTCTGTTTGGGATGATGTTCTTTCATTTCTGTTTAAAATGTTCTCCCCAATTTAAATACAACCTCCTCCATTAAACCTTCACTGATGCCTCCTTTTCCTCGATTTACCTCTGGAGCACCTGAACAGCTAAATAACAAAGCAAACATCAGCTCTTCCTCTACAGTCACACAACGCTTTGCCCCAGTAGAACCATGCGGGCACATGTGCTCTCTTCCGATCCAGACCACACACCCCTGAACTACAGGAACCGTTGCTAATCCACCTCTGAATCCCCACCGCTACAGTGCAGCACCTTGCACTTAGTAGTTACTGAACATATATATTTCAAATAAGTAAAAATATGGTCTACCAATGTCCTCCACTGTTCTAATCGGAGCACACCCCCTTCTCTCTCCCACCCGCACTAAATCTCCATTTTTTTCCCCTTTAGTAACAGTAACAATGAAACAATGGTATGAAAGAATTTATAAGTCACTTACAATGTCAAAATACATACATATGAAATACATACACCCGTGCATATGTGTGTGTGTGTGTGTGTATATAATCTTTAAATTTCCACCATAGTAAGCAGGGACAGTTATAATACAACACATGTAATTATTAATCTGCCATCATATGAGGCACCACTCCTTAAAAGATGTCAGGAAAGCCACATGCAAAGCACCCCTCTTAAATGAAGAATTTTGAAAATTAACCAGCCACGTGTTCACATCATCAGAATGTATAAACAGCAGAAGTACAACAAGGGCACTCACCCTGCAGATTGGGTGATCATAAGCATGCACCGTCAGAGGATGCATGCATGGGGGATGTGGCAGGAGGAAATGAATTATGCAGGCAGCAAGCAAAATAAAAAATCAAGAGAGAACATTCTTCAGCTAAAACACAGGCTGACTCAATAATCTAGACGCTGCTTTCGAATGAATTAAATACACTTGAAAATCACACATGGTAATTTCACAGAGAACCTTATCGAACCCAAATGTTTTATTTCATCCTTGATCAGTTGGTCTTTCTTTTCCAACAGCTATTCTTCACATTAATTATTTTGTTTTTAGTGTTTGTTTTAAATAAGGCAAATCCCACCGGTTACAGAACAGGGGCCCCTATCTGACCTTTCTTCCCTCACACTGAATGTCCTATCTCTGTCACTTGAGTTTTGACTCAGCTCTGTCAGTGAAAAATTAGACTTCATTTCAGTATGTTAATAGCAATCCCTCCAAAACAATGTAATCAAGGCCTCATGTGCACCTATAATTTCATCCTTGACATAAGCCTGACAGCTATTTATTGTCTGAAAGGGAAAGGGGGAGGGGAGAGGGGAAGGGGACTCCTATATTCCCCCTCCCCCAAAACAAACCCAGCAGCTTTATTTTTGAAGGCAGAGTCTTTGCAAAGTCCAAACAAATGGCAATAATCATGGGGTTTACATATGTCTTGTCTTAAGCAATCAAGGCAGAGGGTTAACAGAGAAGCACATTCAGATGCGCCAATTCCCAAACTGCCCACCTCTGATGAGCCAGCTGTGAGCAGCAATTGTCACATTATAATTTAGGCAAAGAGGGGGAAAAAAAGGCATCAGAATACACACTGGATCAACATAATTATTCACAGCAGGATGCTGCAGAATTAATTTAGCCAATCAGAATTATACTTGGGGGTTGGGCACATTGCAGAGATGGAGAAGAGAAAGCAGGGAGTGGGAAGAGGGGGATGAGATGCGAGGGGGAGGGGAGTGCTGTTTTTAACACCTTACTAATATTTGGATAATCTGATCTGGAGTATATTTTGCATACATGTTAGCACAATGTAGTTTGTTTTTCATATATTTACAAACACCTACACAGCACTCACAATGTGCCAAGTCACTAGTCTGAGCACCTTTCAAATATCAGGTTATTTAATCCTAATGACCATGAGGTAGGTACTATTATTACCCTCGTTTTACATACAAAAGCTCAGAGAGGTTAAAAAGCCTGCTGAGGTCACACAGCTAGTTCATGGGAGAGGCAGAAATAAAGCCCAGGCAGACTGGCTCAGAGGCTGAGCATGAACCAGTACGGCTTAAAGATTCTTGCTCCAAACAAAACAATTAGCAATCAGAAGGCACACTGAGACTGGTGATGGCCCCTTAAACCATAATACTGTGTAGCTAGAGCATCATCATTCCTATATTCCTTCAAGCTGATTTTCCTAAAAATAGTGATCTGGTGCTACTAAATCCAGCCCTATACTTCAGGGCTGTGAACTTCCCCGTCCAGATAATGTCATCACCCCACTCTCCGAAGTGAGAAGGGCAAAGGTTTACCCTGCAAGCCCCGGACAGAACAGCAGCAGCAACTGTGGTAGCAGCTGGGCCTCCAGTCCTGACACAGTCTTTTATAGAACAGCAGCAGCTGAGAGTCCAGAAAATCAATCAGAAAGAAAGGGAAAGCAGAATGCTCCAAGAACAAGAGTCCAGTTAAATGCCTGACGTGCACTCACGGATAAAGGATTAAAGAGGTCAGCAGTCACGCACTGACACAACTTCCTGCCTGGATTTGTATCTCACACTCAGATTTGCAACAGCATGAAATGATGCTTGCCATGCTTTTCCCATAGGTGTGGGGAGTTTAAAGGAAAGTAGCTCTCATTCTCCCCTACTTGGCATTCTGTCATGAGGGTAGCTAGCAGAGGAGCCAAGAGGGGCCTTGATTTCCTTGTAAAAGTTAGACTTCAGCTGGCGTTCACAGCTTCTGGTAATAAGGGGAAATGACAGGGAGCAGCCCATTGTTTTATGTGGGGCAATAATGTTTGATCTATGCCATTGTCAATGAGAACTGTGATTTAATCCATAAGGATATAGAGCCTCGTGATGAAAGGGGAATAACGACAAATCCTGATTAACAATCACTGCTACACTAAAGCAGGTTTCCATAGTAACAGGACTGAAATTATACAACAAACTGTGATGCCGTACCAGGCAAATTACTCCATGAAGGGGCCCTTTTCTGAAAGCATTTGGCTTTCTGTGTTCCCTTAAAATTAAGATGCAAGCATCTTCCTTTCAACTTGTATTAGTTTTCCTCTCTTTTTTCTAAATACTCCCTCCTCAGTTGGTCTCAGATAATATGAGGGATAAATATGTGCGCACCACAAATGCAGCAATTAAACACATTTCAGCCCCCGTTTCCCCTAAAAGGAGAGGACAAAACAAAATTACTGCAAAGGGAATCTTCTTTTCATATCATTCTTTTGATAAAATCATGTTTAATTTCTTGATTTAGGGAGTATGTGTATGTGTGTGTTGGCGGTGGTGGGATGGTGTTGAAGCATGTCCCAGTAAAATAGCCCACCTCTCACACCGTATAACAAAGTTCTCTGAATTTGCAGGACAGAGGAGCTAAATAAAGAGCAGAGTGAAGGTCCAGAAAGAGAAGGTATTTCCTTTGTTCCCAAGGATGTTTAATTTTCAACTAAGATTTTTAAAAATAAAAACATGGTTTTAAAATAATGCTATTTTTCACTGCTTAGTTAAAATAATTTCAAAAACTGTATGATAGGAAAATATGCACTGGCAACTATTTTAAAACTCTTATGGCATTATTGCAACTGACTTTGGCAGTGAACCTTTATAAAAGAGATCTTATCCTATAGCCTGGGGGGAAAAAATCTATGGCATTAAAACATCACATTCAATGTCCTCCTTCAACTGCAGAGGAACAGAAAGTGAGACATTAAAAATAAATAGAAAAATCAGAATCCTAAATATTCTCTTGAAGGGTTAAAGATCTGAAAGAAGGTTATGGAATTTCAACACTGCATACATATATTTAATATTCCTCTTTTCAAGACAGAAAAACAATTCAAGGTTCACACTGTTCAGAAATACTACAACTCCAGAAAAAAACACATTTCCCTTGAGATTTATCCTTCGCTTTCAGTTTAAATCATTGAAGCGCAGTGTTGCTCAGTGGGAAAAACCTGGATTTAGAAGCAGAAGCCCTCAGGTACCAGGACCATCACTTAGCCCTCCAGGGCTTGTAAAATGGGCTTAATAATATCCACCTGCTTACTTCAAGAAGTTTCTGAGATAATTAATAAAATGCTGCATGTAAATACTTCCTGAAAATTGTGAAGGTATCTATTGTTAAGTAAATGCTAAATTTTGTGATTCGCTTATTCAACACTTCTGACTGCCTGCCATAGGCGAGGCAAAACACAACCATGATAACTCCTCTAGAACACCATTTTCATCCGGGAAAACAAAAAAACAAACAAACAAACAGAAAGACTGCTGCCAATGTTCTCAAGCAAATTCATATTGTCACTTTAAGTTTCTAGGAGGCCAAACCAAGCAAACAAATAACAGTAATAAATTAAAAAGCAAGCATTTGCTAAGGAGGAAATTCCTTCACCCTGGCCCATTGATCTGTATACCTTAAAGAGGCAGAAAACAGTGTTAATGCTTTAAAATCATGATACAAATTATGTGCATGGCCGAAGTCAGAAGACTGAGATGTTATCCTGTGGAAGACCAGCCCGAGGTCCCTGTGTTCCCTCTAAGGCGTTCCCCTTCTCTCTGCCTTATCTGCCTGCACTTCGCCGTGGGTGGGTGATGGGGCGGGAAGCTGGCTGGGCCTACGCCAGGGCCACTCTGTGTCTCCCGTATCTGTGTGGATTTTCCTTTTCGTGCACAGCTCTTTCTGAAGCCAGACTCCTTGGATTCAAATCCCAGCTGCACCACTCACCAATTATGTAGGTCCTGGAACTTCTCTGTGCCTCAGTTTCCTCATCACTGAAATCGGGATAATGATAGCCACGTGCCTCCAGGGATGTTCTGAGGATTGTAGTTGTTAAAGGTAAGGCCCACGGAGCAAGGCCTGACACACAGTGACCTCTCAGTAAACATTAGCTCTTATTTCTTGGGTGTTCATAACCCAGGAGTAACCTGGTGGCTGGGAGGAGGTTCGTGGATTTCCTTTGGTCAGTGCAGTGTTTTGTTTTGTTAGATTTGAGTGCCATTAGCGGGGACAGACACTCTAAATTCATCACAATTGCCACCACTCTCATTATGTTATAAATTACACGCCTAGCCCTCCACCCCCAAAAAAGATTTCAGTTTTTGAGCCTTGCATACATTCCTATATATTCACGTTACGTGTCTGTTTCATTCTGTCTCTGTCTCTCACTCTAAGTCTTTGTTTTTCCCTTTGTTTCCATGCATGCACACGCATGCGTGTGTACATACACGTGTGTGTGTTCCTCTCTGTGATCTCTCTCCTTTTTCTTTATTTTTATCCTAAACAAATATTTATCAGAGTTTTGTGTTCCCTGTTCTTATTTGTTAAGGCAAAGGAGAGTACATTTCTCAAAGAAATTAAGCTGCTCTTTACTTAGTAGACCTTGATTCATTTTGCCTGTGGATCAGTGACTTATGATTAGAAAAAGTACTCTCCACCTCTGCTGCAAGAAAATGCAAATTATAAAACATATAAATTGGGAAATTATGTATATTATAAAACAGTCCACTTAGGGGTTTTTAGTTTGTTCAGTTTCTTTTTTTTTTTTTTTTTTTTTTTTTGTAATATCAAGCCCTTAATACACTGAAACATGAATTTTTTACAGACCACTAAGTACTAAAGCTGATAAACAGAGAAAGGTAAAGCTAACCATTTAGGGAAAACTACTTGAAATCTTGAATCAAAAATAAAAATAAAAAATCTTTGAAAACCTATGCAAAAAAATGGAAAATATGGGCACTTTATACACAACCTTCAGGAACACGGTCTGTTCTCTACATTTTGCCCTGTGGACACATTTATTAAAACCAATGTCATTCTAAGACCTAAAATTAAAAGTATATAGACCATTGTTGTATCACCTAATATTCAGATCAGTTTTTTTATCCACAGATTGCATGTTCTTCAACTATATTAGCAAATCTGGCCCAATTAACATCATAACATTCTCAGATTCTTTCTGAGAAATTTTCAACAGTCAGAAATTCACAAACCATAAGAAACTCAAACCTAAGTGTTTTTAGCACTACCAACTCAAATGCAAGAAAGTCAAATTACTTCTTCTGATGTGATAGCTGAATAAAAACCTCTAGAATAATCTAATCTTGGCTGTCAAAGGAACAGAGTCGTCTAATGTGCCAAGGACCCAAAGGTCAAGACCTTGTGCCCGGAACTGGTGGACCTCCACACATTCTCAGGGACGGTGAGCCTTGCACCTCTAAGCCACCTGCTTCTGGTAGCCAGCTCTGGGTCTGTTCTGACCTGGCTGCTGCTGCCACTGCTGCCGCTGCTGTCAGGTTGAATCCAAATCTCTCTCACTGAATATTCCACCCTTTGGGCTCCATTCTGTGCTAGCACTGCTGCACTCAGACAGTTGTGTTTTGGTTTTTTTTTCTGCAAGTGGTTTTTACCCAGATAAAATTGTAAATTAGTGGTGAGTAACCTCTTTTTCCAAGGATGATTCAGGAGGGAGGAAAAAAAAAATGTTTTTAGAGGCTTTTATTCCATTCAAAATGCAAATAGCTTAATTTAGTCCCATGGGAAAACATACAATATTCTTAAAATTCAGATTACCTAATACATTGAATAAAAGAGTGTCACTGAAAAAAATAAAATAAAACCTGACATATTGGAGACGTGGAAACATGAAAGCTGCCTTCTAATTTTTACCCTGAAAAAGGAACAAAGGCTGTATTTTGAAAACGGGTGGGCTGCACATGTCCCCTGGGCCACTGGATACTCCTCTCTGAAGTCACAGGAAGTCGAGCTTCCCTGTGTTCTCACTCTCCATTCACTGTGACATCCACTCCCTTTCCTAGGGCTCCCCAAGCTGTCAGAGCCTCAGACCCCATATTACAGAGCCTCTCAAGCCTTCACTGAAACCAGTTAACACCCACAAATTAACTCTCAAAGAGATCTGCATGTTTAACTCTTCTACTGCCATCTGTGATTTAAAGGGCTGTGTCCCTGTCACTCCCTTCTGAACATCTTCCAGTTTACCATCCACTACTAAATAAGACATTCCAGAAATAGTTCCATCAGTTCAAAGAAGCCTGGGCTTTTATTTCATGGGCAGATAATCTAATGATTCCGTGAAATGAGCCCTAAACTAAGAGTCAGAAGAATTACATTCCAATCCCTGCTACCTTATATATTGGCAGTATGGTCTTGGACCTGTTACTAACCTCTCTGCTCCTTTGCTTCCTTTTAAATGAAAAATGAGGACAATGGGGATAATAATGCCTTTGCTGTCTGTTCCTCAGGGTCCAATAATACAATGTATGAAAACATGCCTCTGAAGTTATAATACTTCATGTTTACTTAAGAGATGACTATACCTATATAATCAATGCATTAGAAAAATGGTTTTCACGTTTTGAGGAGGAGATTACCTAAGAAAGCCAAGGGGAGAGCAGGCTCCTTTGACCTCCCCAGTTCCCGCCCCATGCTTCTGCCCGTTTTAAGCACAGGATTCCAGGACTTCCAGTGAGAAACGCGTTCTCCCACTGCATTAACTATTTTAGCTCCCATATCACATGACTGATTCTTATTAAGCTTATGGTCGGTTTTTCTAACGGTTTAGCTCATTTACTATGAAATGAGTTTTCACTGAATTCTTTTATCTCACAATATACCACAACCCTCCTTCAACGAAACAGGCGCAGAACAACGACAACAACAAAATTAAATGCTGACACCAAGTGTGTATCTGAGGCAACCCTGTTGCGCTCAAGAAAGGCAGGGAACAGCTGAATGCCACAGGATCTTTCAGATGATTACATGAAAAATGGCAAGCACCTCAACATGCCTAAGTTAAAACCATAATACAGTTTCTTTACACACAAATAAGGAAAACCAATTTTTAAAACTATACTGCTAACTAAAGTTGGGAAACAAAGGCTCTCTGAGTCCCTCAACATGGTAAGCACTGGTACCCCCTATGTAAGAAGAAATATGCTCCTATTACAGACAGGTTTCCATTTATCCAATTTTTTTTTAACTTATTGCACTTTTAAAATTCACAAGCTCAGAGTCCCTGCCAGGATGTGTACATTCCATACGACTACTTACTATCTACATGTTTTAATTTACTGGTCTAGTGAAGGGGAACTCGATCCTCGGTGCACGTGAGACAGAAACGACAGACACCACAGCGTGGTGGCTGCGGGACGCGGGGAGAGCAAACTGGCGGGAGAACAGAGGTTCTGCTGAGAGAAAAGGAATGAGCAGCCTTAGCCCTAAACCCTCTCTCCCCAGAACTCCAAGTTACTGAAGCCCGTGGAGATGGGCAGGGGAGGACCCCAAGACCCCCCGAGGTGAAACCCTCAAGAGGAAGAAAGAGTTGAACGGTGGGGCCACGTCCAACCAGCAACATGGCGCAGGCCTGCATCAGGGCCAAGTGCCCGTGTGAAAGAACCCCAGGTGCTTCTGACAAGGAGGCAGGATGGGAGCGCCACAAGGCCCAGGCAGTCACGTCAGCCTGCCAGGCCGGGCCCTCATCGGCAGTCTCTCCTGCGGGTACTCTCAGAAAGGCAGGCGCAGGCCCCCACTCCCTGGCGGCCCCTCCCTCCTCACCTGAGCACCTGCACCTTCTTCACCTCCGCTGGAATGTTAACTCCGTGCCGCAGGGCTCATCCCTGCACCAAAGAGCTCCCTACTGCCTAGAACCCTGTGCATGGTACAACCACAGGACCACACCAGTTAGTTTATTTCTACGTTAGCAATATCACAGGCAATATTGGCTTTGATGACCTGTAACTGGAAATCAATAGGGGAAGGCTGAACAGAATGCTATAGAAGCCACACAGGCCTAAGTCCCAGCCTCACCAGATATTAACTGACCCCATGACCAAAGGCAGGTCCCCTCACCTCTCAGGGCCTCGCTGTCATAAAACGAGGCCAAGCCGCAGCCACAGAGCCCCGGGATTATTCTGGATTTCAGTTCTGTGATTGTTACATAAAACATTTAAGAGTTCTACTTTCCTGCATGGTCATTTATACACCTGTGGAAAATTCCATGTTTTTATGCTTGTTAAACATGCCAGGGATGTCCCAAGGAAATTCTAGAACTATGTTTGCCCGTTTGGGTATACACAAACATGTTTTGGGTTGAACTACATGAAATTGATGACAGTTAACACGAAACTGCCATTTCATATGGTCCACTGTAAATATACTTAGCCTAGAGGCACACAAATGCAGAAAATACCACTGTCATCTCACATTCAGCTGCTGTGCATTTTATATACTTGGGATATACCTTTGTCTTATCATAGTATACATTTAAATGTAATAATGTAAGTTCTTAATATAATGCCCAGCACATTAATCATATTCCAATATTACTAATGAAATCATGAATATCACCCACTGAAATTGCTTTGACTATTTTTTCGGCACAAGAAAATTTGTTCTATCTAGTTTCTAACAGAGCAAAAAATCATTTGAGGTAGAATAGAACTGTGCAATTTCTTTTGTCACTCAAGAGATTTAGGTTTCAATGGTCAAAACCCTAGAGTACTGTTTCTTCATCACTGTGCCTCTCTCTGAAGTGAGCAACATGCCCTGAAAGGCAAGGTATCTTGGCAGGTACAGTTTCTCTAAGACTTTTTTTAAAAGAAAAACAGAATTTTCCATTAAAAAAGTGAACCATGAACACCAACGGAGGCAGGGAGGACTCTAAAATGACGGCACCTGTCCCATTAGTCTTTGCCTGTTATAATCTCTACTCCATTCTCCTCTTCGCCTTCAAGTAAAGTTTGGGTCAGATATTACATGAAATTTAAATACAATAGCAAGATTTAATTTAAATTCTTCAGTTGATTCCCTTAGCAACAGCTCTTTTATAGCCTACCTTGGATACAGAACATACTCCAGCAAGAGTTCTTTGGGATTGATTTCTTAGAAAGCTTACATTGCAGTCAGAACAAAGCTTGGAAAAGAACATTAGAATAGAAAATGTAATGGCATTTTTAAACCAAAATTAAACTGGGTTCATCACAGACATATTTCAACCAAACATTTGGTTTAGTTGCTCTATTTTGCCATAGGAAAAGCCTCCCCTTCGAATACCTCCCTAAAGCAGGAAGGCTGTTTCTGTCAGAGCTCGAACATGGTGCATGAAGTCTTAGCTGCACCTCTGTCCATGAAATGACAATGGGCCACAGGTAAACTCAGATCAGGGATTGTGCAGAAAAATGAACGTCTTAGCAAAAGGTGTTCCAGCCAGAGCAAGCACTGGCAGTGACTTGGTGTGTGTGTGACCCAGGCATGGGAATGTCTCACTGGCACCTATATTAGAGAGCAACACTGACACAGGTTATCAATTAAAATTCCCACTTTGTGCCAAGTAGTTGGGCATGAAAAGATTTTATCTCCAGTTCGAATGCTGACTCCACAGAAGCTCAACACTGAAAAATTTCAAGTGCTGTATTGTGTTTTTCAATTGGTAAACATCAGGAAGCAGTAAGCTATTCTTTTTCTCATTTTTTATATGGTAATAGCTACTGACTTGCACCTGGAAGTCTGTGCAACTCACCTAGAAGAGAACAATAGAAAGGTAGAGAATGGAAGCATGAACACAGGAAACCAGATGGTATGGAAAAGACTTTTTATCATGACTTAAGTCCTTTTAAGATAAGATCTAAAGAGGTAGATTTATGGGTCAGAATATGCATCTAATTAAGATTTAGCCTAGCCTCCAATATCACAATCCTAACAGTCGCTTCCATTTCTTGAGTCCCTCTCTTTTTGAGTCACTCACTTTCTTAACCATGAGCCTGGCCACATGCTTAGCACTTTAAAACAGATTTCTCATTGGAGCCTAGTGATAACGCCATGGCTTAGCTATGTTTTCCACCTTTAGGGATGATAAAACTAAGGTTTGGGTAGGTTTAGGCTTGAAGGACCACCTAACCCACAGGCAGCAAAGCCCAGATACGAACCTTGGCTAGTTGGCCCTCATCCAGACTGTCTCTAAAAGCTTTCCTGGGGGGTCAGAAGGGAGAACTCTGAGATCTAGTTGTGCCCACAGCAAGGGCCCTGACACTGATTCACGGAGGCAAGAGCAAAGGGGCACCCAGCGCAAGCACCCACCTGAGTGAGGAGGCTCCCAGCACCGTCCTCACTTCCAAAACATGTCAATAAACAGATCTGACAGAGTGGTCATGAGGACCCAGAACACTGCACTTAGCGCCAGGGAGTGAAGAATGCTCAATTTGCAGTCATTCCTCCCCTCCAACTACTCCAGCCACACAATCCACGGCCAACGGGATTCAAAATAAAGGCCTTGCTGACCATGGGCCCAGGGACCATGGGCATCTTCCCAGCGCATCCATGTCCAATATGGCTTTGCCTCCCTGAGGGCTGGACAGTTCCAGGCTTTTAAAGACAGTCTTGTAGGACTCAACCCCAAGGCAGGATCGCATATTGCGCCTATTATGAGTGAAGTGCAATTTATGTGAGGCCAGGCTTGCTATGGAGCCTGCCAACCCCCAGCCCAAGTGGGGTAGTAAACGACCAAGGCCCTGTTCCCCTAAAGTGTTAGAGCCACCCAGACCGAAACTCAAAAGCCACGTCTTAGTGTACTGAGCCTGCTACCTAGTTACTTTGTGACTTCGGGTAAACCATTTCATCTTCTTGACCCTAGCACCGTATCTGACATACAAAAGGCATTCGGTAAATAGTAATCAGCGTGCTTCTTACTATTATGTATCTTGCAGGATTGTGGTGGGGCTTTTAAGCAGACCCAGGGAATGCCTTGTATGGCAATGTCAGGAGAAGGCAAGGGGGCTAGAGCTAGCTGGGCAGCAGGGAGTTTTTAAGTCAAACTATTCAACAGAAGCTCTGATGTTTCAGACACGACTGCATGGCTCATTGGCTGGCGGAATGTTCTTCATACTCAGGTGGGCTAAGCAACCCACGCCACGATAGCCAGACCCTGGGCTGGGGTCAGGAAGCCCAAGTAGGGCCACAGACACAGCAGGAATCCACTGACCAAATCATCAGCCAGTGCCCTGGGCAGGACCACAGCGGAGCATGGATCTGACATCATTCATGTCGGATCAGTGATCATAAAGCCCAAATTTGCTTGTAAAGGGGGAGACTTCACTTCCTCAGGTAAAATTCCCTATTTACAGAACGATCAGGACCAATGACACTTTACTGAAAAGCGCTGCTCAGATAAATTAAAAACAGCAATCAACCTTGAGAATTTTACTGGCAAAGTGGGAATAATTTCACTCTATCTGAACCCGGATAGAATATAACACATGTCAGTCTTCCCTCATTCTTCCCTTTATTAATCAATTAGGGGACCAAAAAACTCAATAAAAAATCATATAAAAGGCTTATAAACATTATTCAAATCTTCCTTACCAGTCACTTGCTTTCATTTAGTATAACAGGTTTTCCCGTTAAAAGAAAATTAAATAAAATATGAGATGTTATTGTAGTTGCTTAAGAGGAGATTTGGGGATTACACTTCTTAGAAAAGTAATTTCCATTTCCCTCCTGCTCCCGACATCCCAGTGCCGCGTCCCAACTCGGCGACACACTCAGCAAGTCTCCAGTGACTGGCTGCTGGGAACGCCAGCGCAGGCGGTGAGAGACAGCAGGATCTCTGGAATCTTCTAAACAACAGTGAGTGGAAGGGCTTCAGGCACTGGAATTTTTAACAAGCTCCAAAAGAACTTCTGTGGCTCATCAGGATGTAAGGACCAGAATGCCAAATCATTAATTAATGACCAATAAATACAGGTTCATTCTCTGAATGATCAGAATGATCAGGATGCCGTTCCTGTCCCAGGCTCTGTATGCTATTCCTCAAGCTTGGGTTGCCCTCCCTTACAATAACCTCTTCTTTCTCCCTACAAGCTAATTGCTACCTGCCCAAATCCTACATATTCTTGAAAAACGTTAAATGCCATTTCCACTCTTTCCTCTATGTAGCTTTCTTTGATCCTATCAGCCAGAAGTAATTTCTTCTGCAGCTAAATTTCCATTTAATTTGTGCTTTATTTGCATCATTATCGCCTTCTACCTTGCACTGCAGATATTAACACACACACATTTCTCCTGTATTAGACAGGAGCTTTGGGAGAGAAGAATCCACATCGGATTTACTTTTGCAGCCACAGAACCCAGCACTTGATAGGTGCTCTATTCTTATATAGAGAAAGAAACAAATAATAAACAAAGGAACAAAAGAAGGAAGGAGAATGTGTGTCCTTTCAGATAACTTTTATAGTTCTGCAGTTTGCAAAAACAAGCTGAGCTTGCTCCACAGACCATTAACATTTCTATGTACACACACAGCCTGCTAATAAAAGCACACTGAGGATTCTTAAAGGCCCTGTAAGAAAGGTTTTATATCCTGGCTTTAGCATCGCTGGCATCTGTGGCATCTAAAACCTGAGAACGCTATTCCTCTGAGGTGTCATTAGATTTCTGTGTGCCTTCAAAGGCTCAAAGACAATTTCCTGGACTCTATAAGAATGCCCGTTTCTTTCCAGCCACTGCAAAATATATCTTCACTACCGCCAGAATTGTCATTTGCTTTCTATGCCTTCAAAAGCACTGTGAGGGATATAGCCTTGTGCTATTATTGGCACTGCCGGGCTCCCTATGTCATATCAAAAGAGCCCTCCAAAGTTTCTTTGTGTGTGTGGTCTCTGTTTGTGCAGCCTCTGTGTGTGTGCAGTCTCTGTGTGTGTGTACAGTGATGCTAAGATTATTTTTCCAGTGAAACGCTTTGTCCAATTTTTATCTAATAGCTTCCCAATGAAATAATGTCTTGGGGGCAAAATTCCAAACAGTGTCAACCCTTATTTCACCCATACCAATGTTAAGAGAACAATGATAGCAATGTCCTGACATCTGAAATAATATTCACGTATAGGTAAGAATTTAACATATCCAGAATCTCACAGTGGTGATCAAGAAGCAGTCCCTATTCTCACTGAGTAATACCATTAGTCATGCATGGTAGAGGCTCTCTTACTTCCCCTGGAAAGCTGATATCCCTTGTGACAGAATTACAGTCTCTAATTCACGAAGTTGCTGAGGGGTCATCCACACTGCAAATGCGCGGTGTTTTTCAATGGGGATGCATGCTACTGGCCTTTGGGGCAGAATAGTTTCCTGTTGTGGGGGGTTGTCCTGCACTCTACTAAATGTGTTGTACCCCTGATATTGCCGCTGGCCATCCCAGTCATTGTGATTACCAGAAATGCACCCCTCAATATTTCCAGTTACTCAGATCCTCATATGGGAGGAGAGTACTGCTAGTTCCTGGACCAATGGGGACACACATACGCACACACATATTTAAGAATCCACATTCTACTGCATATTATGATATTATATGTCATTGGTTCTACACATATGTACCACTAGAGAGATAAAGAAATAAAAGGGAAATGTGAAATGAAGAACAAATATTTTGTCAAATGCCAACTGTGAGCAAGACAGAGTGCACTGCTTTCACAAGTATAAGCAGATTTGGACACAGATTCAACTTAGCCATTTACAAAAACAGGGTGTCTTTATTTTTCCTAATAACTGGTATCTTTGCTTTTGTGAGGTTCCTGGGACTGAGGGACAGGAGAATCAGGAGAGAAAACCTAAAATAACCAATGAAGGGCATTTGCACTCCTTCTGATACATATAGGCCTATCCAGTGAATTTTGTACCCTAATTCTATTATGAAAGTCAGGCTTCCTTCTCTTAGCTGGGACTTTCTCCTCCTCCTCCTCCAAGTCCTGCTTCTCGGTGCTCATGGTTCCCTGGACCCAAGGCTTGGGGTGGAGGGGTTGGGGGACAGGAATTTCCTTGAGGGCAAAAGAAGTAAATCATCATTTCAAGTTATTGCCGCTGCAATATCTTCACCTCATCATTCGATGCCTATATTATTTCATTTAATTTTTTTCAACAACCCTGAAGAATATGTATTTTAATTCTCATTTTTAAGGTCCAATAAGTTTTCCAGGTAGGGGAGCCAACCTATTCACTCCAAAGGTGTGCTTACTTCTCTTTAACTCTCTGCCTCCATGATACCCGACCACAACCATGACCACGAATAATAATGACAAGAATAGCAATGATGCCAGAGCATCCACAGCAGGACAGCGCCTGCAGCAAGTTTGCATCTGACTGGATAAACGTACAGTCTCAGGCAGCCAGAAGCTGGAGGACTAGGATGTCCTGGTTGATGGAATCCATCAATTAGCCACAAAGTACTCTTTCTTGCAGTACAGCATGCTCCCCTCAAGGGGCTTGCAAACTAGTGAGAAAATTAAGACTTAGGAAGAGCACATAAGTAGGGCTGACAGTAAAAACATATGTAAGTTTACCAAGAAGACCTGAATGTCCTCCTCAACTCTTGACCTGAAAAAAATCAGTTTAAATATAATTAGCATAACAAGCTTTTAATATGATTTATTATAACATGTCCATTGCATAATAAACATTTAGTATTTGTTGGATGAGTGAATAAAGGAGGTAATTACTAGTGCGTTTGATAAAAAGGAAAAGTTGAATCCCAAAGAACTTTTTTTCTTCAGAGAGGTCTTTAGCACTGTCTGAAGAAAAAAGATACAATAACTGTACTGTAGCCATTTCCCATTCTGGAGACTGGCCTCAATTTGGAATAAAACCATGGACAAAATTTTCCTCCTAAAATATACTTGGACAGACAACAAAACCAGACTGAGAAGTGAATACTGAGTACTCAGTTTCTAGGTTCAGCTACTAGTTAAGGGAGCCTCACCAGCCTCGACAGCAATGCCTCAGAATTATAAATTAATATGAGTCACGGAAGTTCGATTATACTAAAAGACAGTCAGAGTCAGAAATGGCTAATCCAGTAATGCCACATGATCTTGAAAATGTTTATGTTAATGTTTTATGATCATTGAAGTTAAAACAGAAACTTTAAAAAAATCTCCTGATGAACAAATCAAGAGGAAGAATATATCTACTTTCGTCCTCTCTCCACAATATACCACAGTCCATAGGAGGGTCCCTAACTCACTCCAGTTTGAGGAACGCTGCACTAGATGAAAAGACTGAGCTGCTAGCATGCCCACATGTTGGTGGGCCATAAAAATTCCATCCTGAATGCCTGAAAAAAAAAATCTGAAATTAAGTAATATTTAAATTTCTACATCACCATAATACAGATAATAATACATGGTTTTCTTATCTGAATTTCTCCACTTGTACTTCTTCAAACTCTGACATTTTTAATTGTGTAGTTCTTCTACTTAACAGCAACCTTTTGAATTTTAATCAAGTTAGCTAAAATACTTGAGAATTTACTCGATTCTCTTTTATCAATAAATATAACAAGTGTCCTTAATTCCAGTATCAAATATTGGTTGATTGTTTTAATACTAAATAATAAGCTTCCAGAAAGATCACAAGAGAGTATTATTTAATATATCACCTTCTGTTCATTCCTTATGGGTGAAGTCTAGATGCATCTCCTCATAAAATGACCACTAAACACAAGAATAAACTCAAACCAAATTCAAAAAGTGGGTTATCCAAGAAAATGTGGTATACACATTCAAGGGAGTATTATTCAGCCTCTAAAAAAAAGTGTGGAAAAGGTTAATAAAGGAGTGGGAAAGGTTAATAAGGGACTGGGAACGGTTTATAAGTGTGTGGGAAGGGTTTATAAAGCTTTAAAATATATATAAATACTAAAATAAATGTAAGGTTCCTACTTTGTGGATTTTCACCTATCACAGGGGCGTCTGGAACGTAATACCCGTGATAAGTGAGGGAATACTGTATATGGTTTTGAACAAATGAATCATGTCATTGAACTAATGACTCTCCACATTAAGAATGACTACTCCCACAGAGTCAAGTTTTCTAACAAGCTGTCCCAAGCAGTACCAGATTCAGATCACAACAAAATGGGCCAAAAGGCCATTCTCCATGCACTTTAGGAGTCAGCCCAGTGGCCCAACTGTAGGCTCTCTCCTATTAGGGATTTAAAGTTGAACCAGAAAATAAGAGGTGCTCGACCTGCACCTAGGGAAGTAAGACAAAGGAGTGAGAAAGTCTTCCATGCAGTCAGGACCTGGGGGCCCAGCCCCAGAAGATAGACCTAGCCATAAAGTTGCCATCACTCTTTAAAGGTAATGCCTGGCAGCCTTCATGCTCCCTAGAATGTTCTGGCACAATTACCGGACTTATCCTCAAGATCTAGAAAGCCACGGTGGTAGAAATCACCAATGACCAACACATAGAAACTAGTGGTTCATCAAGTAGATGGAAGTGGTGACTTGAATCAAAGCCTCTTAGCTCAAATTTTATAGTTTCTTTCAATTTTACAACTTAATATTTCTATTTAACATAAAATGAATTACCTTCCAAAAATAATAAACATTCACTACCATTCTAAATAAAATACATTTTCCCACCACATAAACCAAAAGCTTTATTTTTATGCTAGAACTGATGTGAAATTACGTGTCATGAATTATTCATGCCATCCAATTTAATTCAATTATTTTTACTGAATTCATATCTAATCCATAAAAATGTTTAACTCAACAAAAAAATCATCTCTGCACCCTTGAATAATAGATTCCTTGCAAAATTTCAGGAATGATAAGTGGATATTTGGTTTGAAATGGCAAAGCATATTATAATTGTAATAATGAAAATAACTTTAATTATTTAACCATACCTTCTATTCTATTTACTGACTGATGTCTCATAAAGGAAAACTTATTTTATATCAAAGTAGAATCACAGGAGCAAGAAGTGAGTCTTAGTTCCAATTAAGGCACCAAAGTAACTTTCAGATTTTCCAGAAGATTCACATGTATAGCAGGTAGAAGCCCCCTTAAATGACAGCAGATCCCTGTCCAATTAAAAGCATAAATCTTGTGCTTACAGAAGAAGAGATCTTATTTGCCACACAGAAATAAGAAGGGGAAAATCATTATTTCTTCCCTCAGTGAAAAGCTGTTTGAGGCTCATGACTCATACCTACTGACACCCACTCTGGTCAGTGGCTTCGCCAACTGTCTCCCTATCTACCTATCCACCACATATCCTGGCACCATTTGGAGGTGGTCTCAACGTCCCCAAAGAAGGCACTATTAGAACTCCCTTGCCTGAAAGTTCCTGTGTCTTCAGTTCCACTGAGCTTCACGACTTCATTTACACCAACCACATCCACAGCCACAACCAAGCCAAAAAAATCCCTCTGTCCCTGCAATGCCAAGTGCCAGCGACCCATTCTCTGACCACGGCCTCACAGAACTTTCCCTCTCATCCCACTTGCTCTCTAATCTCATCAAGGCTTCCATCCCATAGGCCCCACTATATTCTCTGGATTAATTTACATTCTAATAAGACTATACATCACAATTCATCATTTAAATCACTTAAAAAAAACAACTGCAAGTCTTTTTTTATATACCTATTATGCCATGTGTTCATAAGGAATAGGATCCAGCAGCCCAGGCTCTTTTCCATTGGTTCTCATAATCTCTGCTTCTCTGGGTGGAGCAGGCTGGTCTTCCAGTTGAACTCCGGTACCTTTCTCTTTGGTTTCCTTTGGTTTCTGATTATTTTCTTTCATGAGTTTCAAGAAGCTATCTTGGCTCTTATAGAGCACTTTAATGTGCTCAATACATATACTAACACTCTTGGCAATAATCATGCCTTTGTTTGTTTACAACAATGCCAATGGCATGCCGGGTACACTGTACACTCTTCCAGTTTTGCTATGACATTTGTGGGCATTCCTTTTTGAACAGTCTCCATTCCCTGAAGGTCTACAATATCACCTTTCTTGTATCACATGTATGCTGCCAAAGAAACAACTCCATGTTTTCTAAAAGGCCAGAGAACATGTAGCAGGTATCTTTCCTCTCCGCCTTTGTGAACATCATTGATGAATTACAAGAATTCTTAAATCACTCCTAGCGCCAACCTCCAACTGTATTTTCCCTTTAAATTTCTGTCACACCTGCCCACAAAATCCCATGCCTGGATCACTGTAAGCATCTATTTTTCCACTTCGGTAGCAGCCTCCTGAGCACTATTAGAGGACGTCACATGTCATTTAGGTTGGTGCCATGACAAAGTCATGATTTCCAGCCTAAGGCGGGCCATCAGTGCCATCAAGAAATCCTTGTTATATTGCGACAACATGGATGGAACTAGAGAGAATCATGCTTAGTGAAATAAGCCAGGCAAAGAAAGCAAAATACCATATGATATCACCCAATACAGGAAACTAAAGAGTAACACAAACAAACAAACTAAATAGGCAAAGACTAGAATAGTTGTCAGTAGGGGGGAGGGGGGAGGGAGAGAAGGGGGATAAGTAAGGGAAGGGTCAGGTCAAGGAACGTATATGAATGACTCATGGACATGGACAATGGGGAGGGATATAATTGTGGGAGAAGGGATGGGCTGGGAGGGTGGAGCAATGGGGGAAAAATGGGACAACTGTAATTGAATAACCAAAAAATAAAAATTAAAAAAAAATAAAAATTAAAAAAATAAAATAAAATATGCTTAAAAAAAAAAAGAAATCCTTGTTATCATTTCAAAATTAAAACAAAAAGAAATCCTTGTATATGCTTCCAATGAGCTTCCTCTCCCACTCTCCACAACACCTATTTCAAAATGTCTTTATCTTTAAGCCCCACCATCTCATTTCACTGCCTACTCCCACCTCACAGAAAAATCCAGAAACCATCAAGAAGGTACTGTCTTAATCTTGTCCACTATCAACAAATATAACTTTGTCAACACCATCTTCACTGCCAGGTTCAAGGGATGAGTGACTGTCTTATCGAGTACTGTTTGAATGGCATTTTTAAGTGACTAGTCTTTATTAAGTTTTTCCAAGTTGTTTTGCTTCATTTTACTGTAAACAAAAGCTTTTTTCACACTTATATTCCATTGGTTTGCCTAGTATATAATTAAATTGCGTAAATTTAGTAACAACATAAAAAGGTTTGGGAGCACACACAACAGACTTCTGGTAAAGCATACAAGTTACAGGAATGCACACAGGTAGACAAAGACATAACCTACTTACTGAAAGCATTCAGTCTGTCAAGCATATCAACCACAATGATTTGAGAGAATGAGGCTTATCAATTAATGCAGAGTCTGTTAGGTGAAAATCAGTCAAGAGAGCTTCTACTGTCCTGTTTTACACTCACCATGCTTTAATTATTCAATCTGTTTCCATAATCGTTTTCCCCCTATATTCTAATGCCCTGAAGAGAGGTTCTAGGTCTGCTCATTTCGGTGTCCAGGTCCCAGGAAATTATAGTTGTTCAGTAAGTGTTTTGAACTGAAATAAATTGAATTGAAATGAACTAAATTGAATTGAAGTAATAGTGGCTAAAACATGTAAGAATCCAAAAAATTATAGATGCATTTTTGTGTGACTAAGCCATACGTGGAAAGGTAGTTACTTAACCCTTGGTGTCCCTTTATACACATTCCATGGTACTAGTGTCAGAAAACAGACACCAATGAGCAGACTACAAGTCTTAGACAGTGTGGCACCTCTCTCAATTAACAAAGAAAGTTCTCCTTGATCAGCCAATAAAAATCCCACATCCTCACCCACCTTCCCCTGTGACAATTACCATACTGTTATCCGTGGTTTTTTTTTTTCTTTGCTTAATCCCTTCACCTTTTTTACTCAGCTCCCAACTCCCCCTCCCCTCTGACAGCTGTCAGTCTGTTCTCTGTATCTATGAGTCCTTTCTTATTTTGTTTGTTAGTTTATTTTGTTTCTAAGATTCTACATATAAGTGAAATCACACAGTGTTTGTCTTTCTCTGACTGGCTTATTTCACTTAGCATAATGTTCTCCAGGTCCATCCATACCGTCACAAAAGGTAAGATTTCCTTCTTTTTTACAGCTGAGTATGATTCCATTGTGTAAATGTACCAGAGCTTTTTTACTCACTCATCTACTGATGGTCACTTGGGCTGCTTCCAAATCTTGACTATTGTAAATAACGCTGCAAGTATCACTATGATGCATATATTCTTTCAAATTAGTATTTCAGGTTTCTTTAGATATACTCCCAGAAGTGGGGATAATGTAGTTCCATAAGGCAGTTCCATTTTTAATTTTTTTGAGGAAACACCATACTGTTTTCCATAGTGGCTGCACCAGTCCGCATTCCCACCAACAGTGCACTAGGGTTCCCTTTCTCCACATCCTCACCAGCACATGTTGTTTGTTGATTTATTGATGATGGCCATACTGACAGGCGTGAGGTGACATCTCATTGTGGTTTTAATTTGCATCTCTCTGATGATTAGTAACATTGAGCATCTTTTCATATGTCTATTGGCCATCTGTATGTCATTTTTGGAGAAATGTCTATTCAGGTCCTTTGCCCATTTTTTAATTGGATTGTTTGTTTTCTTGGTGTTGCGTTGTACAAGTTCTTTATAAATTTTGGAAGTTAACTCCTTATCAGATGTATCATTGGTGAATATGTTCTTCCCTTCAGTGGGTTGTCTTTTTATTTTGTTGATGGGTTCCTTTGCTGTGCAAAAGGTTTTTAGTTTGATGTATTCCCATGTGTTTTTTTGTTTGTTTTCCTTGTCCAAAGGGATATATCTGAAAAAATAGTTATAAAAAATGTCTGAAATTTTCCCATCTATGTTTTCTTCTAGGATTTTTATGGTTTCATGACTAACATTTAAGTCTTAAATCCATTCTGAGTTTATTCTTTCATATGGTATCAGGAGAGGGTCTAATTTCTTTTTTTTTTTTTTTTTGCATTCATTAAAATATCAGGATACAAAATTGATATTCAAAGTCAGTGGCATTTTTATATACCAATAATGTACTATCAGAAAGGGAGACTAAGAAAACAATCCCATTTACAATTGCAACAACAACAAAAATAACGTACCTAGGAATAAATTAAACCAAGGAGTAAAAGAAACGTATTCAGAAAATTATAAGATATTGAAGAAAGAAACTGAGGAAGATACAAATAATTGGAAGCACATACTGTGTTCATGGATAGGAAGAACCAACATCATTATAATGTTCATACTCCCCAAAGAAATCTATGGATTCAACACAATTTCTATTAAAATACCAAAGTCATATCTCACAGAACTAGAACACATATTCTAAAAATTTATACGGAATTACAAAAGACTTTGAGTAATCTTGAGAAAAAAGCAACAAAATTTTAAGTACCATGTTACCTGATAACAAACTATACTACAAGGCCATAGTAATCAAAGCAGCATGGTACTGGCATTAAAACAGGCATATAAATCAATGAAACAGAATAGGGAGCCCAGAAATTAATCCATGCTTTTATAGTCAATATTTGACTAAGGAGGCAAGAACATACAATGGGGTAATAAAAAGCCTATTCGATAAATGGTGTTGGAACTATTAGACAGAAACCTAAGGATATTATTTACTAACAACCTGGTACTATGCAATAATCAAGCACATGACTCTATAAGAGCATTCAACACTCTTTTCTTTATTATGCATTTCTTTGAATGTTTTTCTCTCCTAAAGAGCAAGTCTGTATATTAATCATCTCACTCTAGTGCTTATCAGAAAACCAAATACATATACAGAAATACTTTTTCATGTTGCTTTTCCATTCTAGAGTAACTCCACACTTCAATCATTCAGCCCACTAGAAACCACTCCCAAGTGTAGGACTTAATCACCAGTTCTCTGAAGTTGCAGCGGAAAGCACATTAACTACATGGCCTTCATTATTACCATCTCTTAATGCTAAGAAACGTGACCCAATGAAGACTTAAATAACAGGCTCCTGCAGTCTCTTGTCATCCTCTTGTTCATCAAAAATCTTTTTCCCTCAACAGATACCCAATCACATTGTGTTATAAAGACATGCATTTATGGACAAATTCTACAGAAATATTAAAACATACTAGAAATAACATCCGAGGTAATGGATATCCATGGAGTTAATAGTTGTAATTCATAATCATGCTCTTAGCGTGCTTGGGTAGACACAAGCTATGAATTATAAGGAAGCAGAACAATAGCCTACACAGATATATGAGAGCTAAAAGACACATTATAGGTCCCCCATACTCACAAGGGATCCCAGAGGTCTTGGGAATAGTGGGATTCTCCTCAAGGTTCTCTAGAACCTGACTTAATAAATACTAATATCATTCTGGAGGAGGCCAAACCAGCCTGGTGAGCCAGGAAAGGGTTGTTGCTTCTGATATTTCAGGCATGAATGACTTCTATCCAAAGTACTCCTACATCCCAGATGTTCTAGAATAAGCCCAGAGACTAACTCTTACATTGCAGGAAGGGAAGAGATATTGGATAAGAGTTTCCAAAAGAGGTAACAGAGGAGCTGGTTTTAAAGAATGTGTAGAAGTTTACCAGCTATTGAAAATAAGGAAGGACAGTCTAAGCAAAGGAAACAGAAGGTACAAAGACACAAAGGTAGGGAAAAGCACATAACTTGGGGAAAGGGCAAAAAGATCAAGCGCGGGGTATGCGAGGAGCGGAAGGAGATGAGGATGTCAAGATGGCTTGTGGTTAGGTTGTAATGAACCCTGAGTATTTGGATGAAGGGTCTGGACTTTTTGGTGGGAATAACAAAGATTAGAGATAACTGGGCCTCTAGTTTTTCCTCAGTGAGATTGTAAGTCAGATGACAAAGATAGGTCTTCTGTGATTATTTATGTCATTCCCGGAACCTTTACACAGAGTTGGAACCATGACTTACATATTTTTGTTTCCGCTTAGCATTTCCCATAGTCAGTGCACATAGCTAAACTCAGTGAATATTTGATGAATAAATGAATAAAAGAGCCATTATCATAAAGTCTTTCGTATAATCAAGGATGTACACCAGTGACTGATGATACCTGCCAAGGCAATACAGGCAATGAAGTAAAAACTACTCCAACGCAGGAGTGAGGAATAAGAAAACTACAGCTAATGCTCAAGATCAGCCGATCAACATTAGCCCAGGGGGTGAGTTAAGACTCAGTTAAAATAAAATAACCAGACGCCTCCACTAAAATCCAGTAAGCACTTCTGATTTGGTGTCTGCATCTTTCCTGACTGGTAAAAATTAAACATCTCTTCAGAGTGATGAAGTGCCTCATATGTCTTTATGGTCAAACTTTGGTATCTTCTGATCAAGATGAAATGTTACATTTGTCTTAAGTAAGGCAACAAAGTAGGAACCTAGGATTTTTCTTTACCACAGCAATCAGAGATCCATTCATGACTGAAAATGTTAGTAAGTTTAGGTTTTCTCTGACAATATTTCTAACTGGTTCATCAGAGAAAAAAAGAGTTCAAGTTATCGAAAATCAAAATACTGTAATAATAGCAAATAACATTTCACACCTGTCACCAAAAAGCCGGAAATGTATTTGGTTGATCTTGAGGTAACTGGGCAAGTACATGTATTGATTTTACTCACATCAGTACCACCCAATTACTGACTATTCATATATATAAGACCCTTTACTGGATTAATAAAAAACATGATCTCCACAATTAAAGTTCATTCTAATACCCAGAATATAAAAACTTACATTTATAGAAGGCTAGTCTCTTTCTCTGTTCCCAAAGAGAAAGCCACGAGGTCACACCTGTGCAGGACAGAGCAGCCATGCTCCCCTTTCTGTGAACACTGCAACCAGCCAGAGTTCTGGGACAGAGCACCTGGCAGACCCAGCCCAAGGGGAAGCTGTGCATTTTCCAGACCACCTTTGGTGCCTTTTAAGGGACTCTCTCCTCTCCTTCTTGGGAGTCTTCTCCTTAAATGCCAAGTGCTCGCTCTCTCAATCTCTCTCTCTCTCTGTCTCTCTCTCTCTGTCTCTCTCTCTCCCCATGATGCCCCCCGAAAGCCCTCTTCCCCAACCTCTCTCAACACTTACCCATCCTGTGTCCCATCCTTTGTCCCTAGTACTTAGCACAATGCCTGACACGTAATCGGAGCTCAATTATATGTTTTCATTGCACCCTGAAGCAGCTGTTTTTCACAATTTGTAGAAATATTGTACACACACAGGTAACATATATTTTATCTGTTCCCCTGCTATTTTGAGGATAGAAACCTGAATGTTTTTGTTCTCAACTGTATCTTCAGTTCTCAGCAAGGCATCGGGCATGCGGCAAATAACAAAAAATATCTGTTATATGAATAATGTTTGAGGTAAATTAAATAGGGTTGAATCTACATGAAGGAACTATCTGTCTGAGAGAGAGAAGTATTGATCTAAGAAGCTTCAGGATTTGACATATTAACAGGGATTTCAGAGATCGTTATGCTATAGCCACCCAAGTATGATAATGACCCCCTACGATGCTCCAGTTGAGGAAACTCTGCCACTCTTGTGGCATAATAGCATTTAAACAATACTGGCCACGATGTGGAACAATAGCTTCTGCCTCAACATATATTGAGTGCCTACCATGTGCCAGTTATTTCTGCAGAGAGTGAACATTTCCACATTAAAACATTCCCAAGCACAATCACATACTCTTCCCCTTGAAAATAAGGTATGGAAGATGAGGAGACAACTTCTGGCCAAGATGAAGGCCTAGAATGACACGCTCCATCTCCCTCCACAACTAAGAAGGAATACAACTACATACAGCAAAACCAGAAATAACCAGAAGTTCCAGAAAATAAAGCTACATGGAAATCCAACATATGAAGTTATAAAGAAGTGGTGCTTGTCCAGATGGGTAGGAGTGGCGAAGCCAGGGCAGAGAGGTCAAGCTGTGCTGGTGGTGGCAGCTGCAGCGACAGTGGAGAGACAGCATTAAGCACAAACACCTGTATTTAAGGGGAGGTGAGAAGCGCCTGGGGAGCACCCCGGCTGCAGACCAAACCTGTCAGCTCACGATTCAAATGCCACGAAAGGCAGACCCCCATTGCCTCAGACTGTGAGGGTCAGAGGGTGTGGGGACAAAGGAGGAGGCTCCCGGTCTCTCAGCGGAGAGTGAATGGCAGGAATCCATCTTGGACCCCCACCCCCACAGAAAATGCCACAACATAATGAGAAGGGTCGCCTGGTTGTGACAAGTGCACGGGGCTCCGCCCCCTATAGCGTAGAAGGTGTGACAGCCGCACCCAGGAAGAAAAGGTAAACACAAAACTGTCAGGATGGCACAGATCATGATAGAGATCCCAGTGACACAGCTGACCAGACAGCAAATATCTAATCTAACGAAGCAGCAGATAGAAAATCTTTCTGAGGCTCAGTTCAGAGCTTTGGTTATATGAATGCTTACAGACCCAAAAGCAGATCTTAAACAAGACAGGAAAGGACTGAAGGCTAGTCCTGCTGAAATGAATGAAAACACATACAAAACTAGTGGTGAGGGAAAGAAAATCAGGGATCAAATCAACAAATCAGAATACAGGGAAGGAACAGTCAACCAGTGCAGAAAGAGGAAACAAAAAGTGAGAAAAATTAGGAGAGACTCAGAAACCTATGGGACAGCTATAAGTAGGCCAACATTCGAATCATAGGGTTGCCAGAAGGTGAAGAAGAAGAACAGAAATTGAAAAATTATGTGAAAAAATAATGAAGCAGAACTTCCCTAATTTGGGGAAGGAAATAGACTTACAGGTCCAGGAAGCACAGAGTTCCAAAAAAACTGGACCCAGGGAGAACCACACCAAGACACACTATAATCAAAATGTCAAAAATTAAGGATAAAGAGAGAATCGTAAAAGCAGCAAGAGAGAAGAAGAGAATTACACACAAAGGGGCCCTAATAAGACTCTCAGCTGATTTCTCAAAAGAAACTCTGCAGGCAAGAAGGGACTGGCAAGAAATATTCAAAGTAATGAAAAGCAAAAACCTACAACCACAACTACTCTATCCAGCAAAGATGTCATTCAGTATAGAAAGGCAGAGAAAGTGTTTCCAGGACAAAGTAAAACTGAAGGAGTTCATCAGATCCAAACCACTGTTATATGAAATGTTAAAGGGACTTGTTTAGGACAAAGAGGATCAAAACTATGAACATTAAAATGAAAACTGTATCACAACAACCAACAACAGAAGCTAGGGAATTGAAACAAAGGTAAACTAAGTAGGCAACGAGAGTGGGAAAAGAATTATAGGTATGCGGAACATTTTGCTGGGAGATCAACGGAGAGGGGGAAAGGGAAGGAGATGGTACAGGAATTAAGAAGCATAGTAGGAGGGAGTGGGGTAGATAGGGAGATGTTGAGAAGAACAATATGTACAACCAATGGGCATAGACTGGGGGGGGGGGACAACTGGAGGGCGGGGTCACTGGGTGGAAGGGAACAAAGGGAAAAGAAATTGGGACAACTGTAACAGCATAATCAATAAAGCATATTTTTTTAAAAACCTACCAGAAAATAAATAAATAAATAAAATAAGGTATGATGTGTTAATGCTATGTTTGTTTAAAAATCTCCAAAAAAACACCTGTCTGATAGTCCCTCCTTACTACAGGAGAAGAGCTGAAAATATCATAGAGTTAACCATAGATGGGGATCTCTTTTATATACTTGGAGAACCTAGCATCCTATTATCAGGGCTTTTACAAAGTATTTAAAAGGAGACAAGATTAAGGGTCCAGCGAGAGAAAACGCACAGGGTCTAACACTGCAATGAGGGGAGGGGCCCCGGGGAGGTAGAATGACTTATGTTCCCAGGCCACACCGGCATTCCAGATGGCCCCATATTTGTCATTCAGCACCCATTTGACATCATTCACCGCCCATTTGACATCATTTACCTCCCATTCATGCACCACAATTACACAGCCATGTAGTGGGTACCAAGGAATGACTGAAGCCAGGTGATCAAAGTGAATCCATCACGGCCTAGAAACATTCTACCTATCCCCTGCACACAAGAGAAAGTCTGTTGTCCTGCTGGTAAAATAAGATGAGGTATTTAGTCAAATCAAGCAAATAGGGAGTTGTCAGAAATGCTTGCCCCCTAACCAGGACAGTGATGGTCTGGCTTTCTTTGCCACTTGTCAGTCTGTGCCATATAAAATGTCTTTCTCCTTCCGGCGTGCAAGTCCATAATAAAGAGGCAGTTAAGCTGGAGCAGGTTAGAGGAAAGGCATGTAACTAAATCATGTCACATATAAATGCTTGAATACAGAAGACACATTTTTCAAAAGGGTGCCACATGTTGGAATTATATTTTGTTCTGTATGACCCCAAAAGGTAAAAGGAGGATCAGCAGATGAAAGTAATAGGAAGAAAGATCACAGCATTGCAGCTCAATAGAATAACTTGCCAAAGATAGCACGGGTCAGCCAGCCTGTGAAAAAGTGAGCTCTCTATTGTGAAAACCAAGACAGTCACTTGACACAGATTCTGCAAAGGAGATGAAGGATCAGAGAAGTGATCTCGCTATATAATATTTAAGTTATATCCCCAAATATGAGAGTACATTTTTAAAAGTGCAGAACATATCTAAAGAGAATCTCCAAGTGCACTCATGAGACAATAAGTAGTGGCTCTTGTTACATTTTTTCCCTAACTAAACTATTCACCCTACTTCTAGTCAGCAGTGAGATTGACCCATTCATATCTCTTCTGGCTCCAGACACCCCCTGATATAACTCATAGTCTGAAATAAAATGGGAGAGAAGCTAGAGAGCAAGCCACAAATCTGGGCAATCCACACCTTTAAAAAGAAGTCACCCAGAAACAATTCACAATTGAGTAAAATAAAACAGGGACAGGGAGAACCTACTTCTATTAGAATCTGAACAAAAATATCTATGCAGGATGGGGCAAAAGTAGGTTTGTTACTGAGACTCCCACCCCTGCCTTGGTTCTTGTCTCACTCGCAAAAGGATAATTTGAGCAAGAGACACACACTTGTAGTGAAAATGAGATAGCGAGTGTATTTATGAAACACATACACACACAAAGCTGCAAGCAGGCACTCAGCTAGTCTAAATGTCCCACATGTAGAGGAAAGAAAGTTGTTAGTAAGTTTGTTAGTTTGTTCTATATACTTGAGCCGAGTCTACAAGTAGGTACTTGGCTAATCTAAGTACGTCAGCTATTGGGGTTCAGGGGTTATATACCTTAGTTTCTAGGTTCCCCCTTCTTCTCCCCTTTCTAAATCTTGGGACTAATGTACAGCTACAAAGGCTTTCTTCCTCAGTTGGCCAAGGTTCTTTGTCTTAGTGAAATTGTTATAGAGGCTTCCTTTCCCAGCATAGGCTCCCCTCTTTCTCCCATGCAATTCCTGCTTGTGATGTTCAGACCACCAAGCAATCTTAGTAAGATTGTTACAGGAGCACCTTTTCTCAGCACAGTCTCAAGGACTCTCTCCTACTGCGCTATTTGCTTGCAGTGCTCTGGACACCCTGCAATCTTATCAAAGCGAGCTCAGGACTGCTGAGTCAATTGGTGAGACATGTCTTTCTTTCGATTCTAGCCTCCTGTATTAAGTACTTCGTAAGACTGTAACAGCTAGGGCCCTGCCTTTATTTCACCTCTGGCCACTCATTCCTAGCTGCTCCCTCACAAGTTTACACTTGTGCGTATGCGAAACACAGTTTATTCTTGCATTATTTATTAATGACTGTATTTTTTCCATATTCACAACTGAAAACCTACTTTTGACCCACCCTGGATAATGAAATAGGCCGAATCTTGCTTGTTCAAATCCAGCTTCAAATAGGTATTAACTAAATAATTTCTATGGTGCTCGAGGGAACAAAGTGAGGCTTACATGTGGGCCTCATTAAGGGCAATGTCACAACACTGGGCAGGAGCTCCGTGAATGTTCGTGGAATGAATGAATCCCTCAATGAGGCAATCAGGCTTGGCCTCACATCAGAGAGCCAGGAACTAATTGAAATCTAGGATCACAGGAACAAGAGATGATACACCCTACAAAGGGTAAACTTGGTAAGTAAAACATACCTATGGATATGTTGAAATCAGAAATTGTGGTACCCTATCTTGCACTGGCTAGTGATGTTATAACCCAGAGCTAAGAAAGGTCACATTCAGACTAGTTTTGGACTGCATACTACCATTTGATCACTTTCCTGGACAATTCAACTGTCGATGTCAAATGAACTTCATGAAATTAACGATGTCAGCTCCTCATTAAAATTCTTAATAATCTACACTGAACTACTATCAGAGACCAACCTTTTCTTCAAAAGCAGTGTATTTTTAAAATGTGTAAATTCAAATGCAAAAAGTACATCATAAGAAAAAAGAAAGCATTTATATACTTCAGCACTTTAGTACTACAAATATTAATTTAAATAACATTAAAATTAAGTGCTAGGGAGAAAAGGGTTAAAATTGATGTATCATTTGATGTCAAATGTGGCTCCTTTGCCAAAGCATTTATATTAAAGGCAGACTCTATATGCATTTTATCTCCTGGTCTTAATTTGTGTTTTGCTATGCTCAACAATTTTAATGCCAAGAGGAAGAAACTAAAGTGAGAAAGGGAATGTACTGGAGAGTTTATCTAATTGAACTGAAAAAAATTAAAACCCACTCCATCTGTTCGGTACACCTGCTGATGGAGCACTACCACAGGTAGGGAGGAAACCCATGAGAGACCAGTTATAAATAGAATTTTATTTCATCTGCTAAAAGCTTGGCAGCCAAGGTGGGAGGGCTGCCCACACTGGCAGCCAGGCAAAAGCTCTGAGCTGCTTTCATGTTTAGGTGAAAGGAGTGAGGAGACAGAAACCTAAAAAAGAAGAAGTAAATTTCCCAACAACTCATTGGACAACCAACCATCATTATGTGTGTTTAGAACATGTCAAGCATTTCTGATGAGTGCTGGGGAGACACAAAGATCGATCACACCCCTTCGTGAGGATTGTACAGAAATCTAATGGGAAACAAAGATGTCCACCCATCTCTTACGTGGCAAAGTTTATATGTTCCAACTTCCCTTGTGGCATTTATGTAAAATAGAATACAATGTATTCATGGGAAAATAAAATGTATTCATGGACAAGAGACACCAGCAGCCCCAATCCATACACTAGCACAAGAACTATGAATGGCAAAGAGGTATTCGGGTTCCTCCTTCAAGGTATGAGTCAGAGACAGGAACCCCTCCTCACATCCCTTTCAGCCTCAGAATGGTACTCACACCTAGAGCGAGAGTAGCCCAGAGCAGTCAAGTTGAACAAACCAACAGCAAGAGAAGTGACAAAAGGATCTTGCCCTCATTTGAGTAGGAATGAAAACAATGGACGCTTCAAGATAGGCCTGATGTGAATATTTGGATCAGATACCTAAGAGCAAAATGCCAGAGATTATATTGCTAAACAGTCCCCTTCAGAATGGAGATGGGAGTGGAAGAAAAGGAACATGTTTACTTCACTGGGGGAAGTGTAGGCTAAGGGATAACTTCCGGAGCCCTTCAAGAACATTAAGGATATTATCAAGAAGATAATGACCTGCTTTTCTGTCGCCACCAAGGACAACAAGAGAAATGGGACTGAATAGTGGCAAGGGAAAACTGGGTTAAACAGGAGGAAGAATTTCCTGACAGCAAAGGTTGTTAAACACCGAAAAGGGAAAGTAGAGGCCATTAGGGATGCTCTCTGGGGGTACTTAAAAAGTAGAATAGCTTGGCAACTATCTGGGGGCCATTTTGGTACAGTTCTGCCCGGCCCTTGGCCTTTATCAGCTCTCCAATTCATCCCCTGGTCCAGACAAGACACGTTCACCACAGTAAACGGCTGTCACACTGCGCAATAATGAGCTCTCGGAAGAAGCATAAGCATTAAGAAAATGGCAAAAGCTCTCTTGAAAGTAAAGTTCATTTTTCTTTATTTCAACTGCATGTTAGGTTTTTGTGGTTTTCTTTTTCTTTTTTCCTAACACTTACGTTCAGAAATAGCCAAACAAAGCTCATTCCCACTGATCTGTTATTCCAAAGCATTAAAAGGAATCCAGGTGGAAGATGAAGTGTGGAGAATGTTATGAGTCAGAGATACAGAGAATATTTCATTATGCACTTCTTTGCTAAGTGCTGTTTAGCATAGGAAACTGCTGCCCAGAGATTCTAGAATCTGCTTCTCAGTAGGCTAAGAAAGGAGATTCCCATTGATTAGGCAAACTGAATGACATCTAAGATTCTATAATTCTAGAGTCTTTGTTTATTTTATGGCTCTGTACTTGGTGTTATATTTTTTAAATTGAGTACTGGAACTACTAGGGGGAACATTTTGTAAAGTACATGACTTTTTAACCGCTGTGCTATACATCTGAAACTAATACAAAATAATATTAAATGTAAACTTTAATTGAAAAATAATTTTGAAAAAAACAGAATGATCAACACTGAAGATTTCTATAAGTAGATAAAGAATCTCCTATATAAACTGCCCATATAAAAATCTGTAACATTTAGCCATACTGATTTAACTAATACTAAATGTAGTAGGAAAATAAATATTTTAAACTAAAAAAAATTAGGAGAGTCTCACATCCCAAGAGGTCCATATTCTCTAACTGCACTCATTTTTATTCTCCCTCTACATTGAAGAGGGAAAAGACGCTTTTTAAACCAGGACCCGCTTCCCTATCATACCCATCATTACATAGGACTAAATTTACTTGTTTGTGGTCTTTTGTCACCACTACACAAGTCCCATGAAGGCAGACGGTGTTTATGTTTTGTCCATCACTGGGTATCCTCATCACATAGCTCTAGTACGCACTCAGATATATATATTTTTTAATGATGGATTGACTGCTTGGATGAATGAATGAATGGATAGATAGAAGGCAGAGGATTTACCTAAGTACATAGTCCAGCTTGCTCTTCCAGTGACCCCTTCACAGAATAAACAAACGCCAAATAATGGAATGAACAGGGATTTGGAGGAAGAAGACTTGATTTTAGCCCTAGTGTTGTCGCTAACTAGTCCAGGCACTTCACCTCTCTGAGCCTCAATTTTCTCATCTGAAATAGTGTGTGTGTGTGTGTGTGTGTGTGTGTGTGTGTGCATGAGAGAGAGATGCAGTAACAACAGAGAAAACGAAGTTTGTAATTATTTAAATGATAGTGATATTTTCACATATTCTTTATTAAAGTTTTTCATAAAAATTTTTAAACAGTGGAGGAGGAGTACAGAGATAGTGACAGGTACCAAATGCTAATTCCAAAGAATTCAGTAAGTGGAAGAAGGAAGAATTATAAAGCTTGGCCAATGAGAGGAAGTTTAGCTGCTTTCCTTCTGAACTGCTGGGATGCTCATTCACCGCACTAAATAGCAAATAAATATAATAAAACAAACATGCATTGAGCAAGGCACGGGGCCACTGCCCTTAAGAGGGGAAAATCTGCAAAATCCAGACAAGGAGGCTTGCCCTGTAGGTTTGAATTTGCAAGTCCAGTCTTCCATTGGTTAAGAATTTCTAAGCAGAACTTGACCCTGAGTTAGGACAAAGTGTCATTCCACAGGCAGTGGTGCCAAGTGGGCCCGAACAAACCAGTTTCCGACTGGTGCAGTGAAGAGAGCATACTTTCACACTCAAATTTTAAAATAGATACACAAGTATAATTATTAAAAGTTACATATAAATAGTAGCTACCAGGGAAAGGAGAGGGGGCACAATCCACGTACCACATGCAGCATCTGCCACCAGTCCTCCCGGGTTTCTGTAATCTTCGGGTGTTCTTTTGTTTTGCAAAGTGATTTGGGAGATTAGGTGGGTTTTGTTTAGGCAGGACAGCTGAGGAAAGTTAGTGAATAAGTGCTACTTGATTGCACAACAAAAGATACACAAGGCGCCTCAGCCACAACTCAATTCCACTTGCCCCAACAGTCTGAATTTCTCAATTAAGTTATTTTGTTAGCAAGAGGACTGGGTAGGGAAAGGAGAAAGTGTTTACTGCATTGAGATTATTCACTGTATAGAAATCACGGTAATCAGATCAACAGAACATTCTAAGGACCCAAGAATTCTTATTTGGTAACGCTGCTGACATAATGGGCATGTGCCCATGTTATCAGTCTGCTGTGCAAGGCTCTGCAAAGAACAAAATAAGATGTAACAGGAGTCATTAATTCAATCATTGGTGCTCAGGAACTAAAAATCAACAAAGATTTCATTTGACCATAAGTCTGTATGGAAAATAAGAAACTCTATCCACTA
This sequence comes from Furipterus horrens, assembly GCF_987537825.1. Lineage (NCBI taxonomy): Eukaryota > Metazoa > Chordata > Mammalia > Chiroptera > Furipteridae > Furipterus > Furipterus horrens. The sequence goes on from NW_028327180.1 coordinate 34,566,734, forward strand.
AGTATTAATTAAGGGGGAAAAATTCTGGTGCATTCAAAGAAATATTAGTCCCATTAGCCCTCTCTGCTACATCCAAAAGAACAGATTGCAAGTATTATCACTAAAATCATCTTTGAAAATGAAAACTAAAAGCATTCCAGTTTTTCAAACACATACCATACATAGTTTATTTCAGAAGCTGCTGCAAGGAAAATAAAAAAACAAACCAAAGATTTATAAGATACTTTCAATCCATATAATAAAGGATTGGTATATAAAATATACTGCAACTTAATAAGAATAAGACAATTCAAAAGAAAAATGTGCAAAGAAAAATGTGTATATGAACAGGCAATGTACAGAAAAGGAAATTGAAGTTGTCGATATAAAAAGATACTGGATCTTACTAAGTAATCAGGTACACAAATAAAAATAACAGCAAAATAAACATTTGTTGTCCAGCAGAGTCACAAAATTTTCAAAGTCTAATACTACCAAGTATTGGTGAAGATGTAGAAGATGTAGATAGAGATAGAACTTTGGTGAAAACTTCAGCTAGGGTGGGAACGGTTACTGGTATAGATACTTTGAAGAATAATGTGGCATTGTTGAATAAAGCTGACATATTTGGCAGCTCAGCTCCATTTCTAGGTAATTCTTCTAGAGATCACAATACATGTGTAGAAGACATCTAAGCTGGTCATTATAGCACAGTTAGCACAAGGCAAAAAACTAATTGTCCACCAACAAAAGAATAGATAAACTAAAATGACCTACTCTGCAGCATTAAATCTACATGTTATTAATGAAAAAAAATGGAAACCTGGCACAGGTAGGCTTTTATCTCCTTTTTAAAAATAAATTTTCAAAGCTAATAAAGTAGAAAATATAATCTTATTTCTTCACTTAAAATCATTTCTTCAAATGTGCTAATGGTAAACACATACTAACCCTGGGAAGCTAGTGATTAGCGAGGGCTCAGTCCCTAATTTGGGAATTTGACTACCCTTAATTAAGTTGTTAAACACAAGTAGCACCAACAGTATAAGATATATTTAAGGAATGAATACACATCTCAGGAACTGTTCAGGTAATTTTATCAACTACAAAACTAAAAACAACAGTGTTGCCTAAAAGGAACCTGAACTTCACCCCCACCTCACAGTAACAGGCACCCCTCCCACCCCAAGCTGCAAATAAAGGCCAATAAGAAGCCTAAACCTCCACCCTCAATCGAAGTAATGATGGAGTGCTCCCATTTTCCCTGCTGGCATTAAGTCAGAAGAGGGCTGTTAAAACAGAAGATTTAAATAAGATCCACAGTCTCATAACATAATTATGAAATGTCCAGTATATAATCAAAATCACTTGTCATGCCAAGAACAAGGAAAATCTCAACTTGAATGAGAAAAGACAATAAGCTAATGCCAACACCAAGATGGCATGGATACTGGAATTATCTGACAAAGGTTTTAAAGCATTCATCATAAAGATGTTTCAATAGGCGATTGTGAACACACATGAAACAAATGAAAAAACAAAGTCTTGGCAAAGAAACAGCAGATAAGTATGATAGCTGAAATTAAAACTCACTAGCTGAGAAGATGACAAAGGAAAGAATCACTGAACCTGAAGATAGACACAATAGAAATTGCCCAGTCTGAACAATAAAAAAATTTTCTTAAATGATCAGTGTCAAGAACCTGTAGGACTATACAAAAGATCTATCATTCATGTCATCCAAGTTATGGAAGGAAAAGAGAAATCAGGCAGTCCTTAAACGTACTCAAAAATATTATAGCTGAAAACTTCGCAAATTTGTCAAAAGATATAAACCTACATATTCAAGAAGCTGACTGAACCCCAGGATAAGTCCAAAGAAATCCATGCCAAGCTATATCATAAACTCTTTGAAAAACTAAAGCAGAGGTTTTGAAAGTATTGAGAGAGAAGCATCTTACCTAGAAGGGAAAAACAGTTGGAATGACAGTAGGTTTCTCATCAGAAACAACAGAGACAAAAAGAAGTGGCACAACATTTTTCAAATGCTTTAAAAAAAGAACTGTCAGTCCAGAATTCTATATCCAGCAAAACTATCCTTCAGGAAAGAAGAAAAACCAAGACATTCTCAGATGAAGGAAAACTAAGAGGCTTGTGGCTGATAGACTTATCCTAAAAGAATGCTAAAGAAAGTTCTCCAAACCAGAAATGGAAAGAATGCTAAGAAACCACTTGGTGTTAAAAATAAAATATTACTATTACATTAGATAATGTATAAATACTATTTTATAAGTGATTAGATTAATGCCCTGATTAACATGAAAAACTCTGTTGTATAAAATAATTTAGAGATGATAAATGTGGTATTTAGGTTATTTCCACAAAAAGGTAGACATAACAAACTTAACAAGTCTATGATCTCCTATTTATTATACCACTATCTATGCTGGAAACTCAAATTTCAGCATACATAATTTCAGCTCATAACAAGTTTTTCAAAAATGTAACCTGCTATGAGTGCTAATACTACCTATTAATCCAGCAATTCTACTACTGGAGATACACCCAAAAGAACTAAAAGCAAACACTCATACAGTTATTTGTATCCCAATGCTCAAAGCACCATTATCTGCAACAACGAAAAGGGGAAACAACCCAAGTATCCATGGACCGATAAAGAGGTAAACAAAATGTGATACGTACATACATACAGTGGAGTATTATTCAGCCTTAAAAAAGAAGGAAATTCTGATGCATGCTACAACATGGATGAATCCTGAGGACATGATTCCACTTACATGAGGCACATATAGTAGTCAAATTCATAGAGACAGAAAGTAGAACAGTGGTTGCCAGGGACTAGGGGGAGGGGGAATTGGACATTGTTTAATGAGTACAGAGTTTCCATTTTGCAAAATGAAAAGATTTCTATGGATGGATGATGGTGATGAACCTTTTCTTTCAGTTGACCAGAACTACACACTCACCTCTCCCTGTTTCACCGTATTCTCTGGAACTCTTCCAATAACATCTCCTAACCCCACCAGAATCCCATGGTCACATACTGGAATGCTACCCCTCCCCCACCCCAGACCCTCTGACCTTCTTCCATTGCTACTATTCCAGTTCCAAACCTAGAGTCACCCCATGTCCACTCTCTCCAGGGCCACCACTCACACCCGTGGTGACTTTCTGGTTTCCTCCGGCAGACCAAGGCACAGGGCTTGGGCAAGAAACGAGGGACAAAGTTTCAGCCCCACACTTCCTTGGTACACAATTGTACACAATGGTCCTGCCTCTGCCCCTACCTCTCCTGGTTCTCAAGACATCTATGGAAAAAGACCTAGAGAGATGCTGTTCACATGAACTGGCCTCAGCAACCCTTTATAATGCCTTATCACACTCAGTGCTGGCTGCTTCTGACACACCCATCTAACCCCAAGATCCCACATTTACCTTCACTCTCTTAGTGAAGTTATTGATTGGACAGGACCCTCAGCTCTCCACAACTTTCCTTCACATCTCTCTCTTTTCCTCTCTCCCTCTCTCTGTTGTTTTCTCTCTCAATCCCTCAACCTTCTTCCCATGCTCATAAGAAAGACTTTAAACTTGCCAGACAATCCTTGCTTAGACCAACCACAAAGCCCTAAGATACCGTTCTGGGACCCTTTGGGGAAACTAGGAGAAGGAGAATGCAAGACAGTGGAGGGCCCGCTGGGAGAGAATGGGTTGTCAGGGCCATTGTGGTCCTAATTTTATATTGTCTCCAATAGCTACCTGGCGGGATTCTAGTTTGGTCCCAAAGAATGTGGCCCCACTCTGCACCCCATTTAACCCATAACCAGCCACCAGACTTGAGATAAAAGCAAGCACGACACTTTTTGTCTCTCAACCATGAGGGGAAAAGTTCTCTTAATCAAATAAGACCCAAGAAGATAGCTGCTTCACAACTTGGTTTACAGTATTCCCTCACTTATCGCGGGTATTACATTCTAGAACCCCACGCGAAGTAGGAACCTTACACTTATTCTACACTCTTAAACCTCCATAATTTTAACAACATACATATACAGTACCACAAAATGCCACGATATAGCAAAAAATCTGCAATAAATAATTAAATATAATATTTTTTAAAATCCCACGATACAGTGAGGCCGCAATAAGTGAACTGCGATATAGAGAGGGACCACTGTACTCCTTCAAGGAATCTTTACAGAGTGGCCATTATGTACCAATTCCTGTGCCAGGCATCATTGTTAGGATTAAATGACAGAACAGGTAAACTGAAATTTTTCAGTTATTCTTATCCTTCCTTCTGCCACCTCCAATCATACTCTGAATTCCTTATGGGCAGAAATTATACCTTAGTATCCCCTACATCCAGCATAGTGCCTGGCACAGAGCAGGCCGTCTGGGAATATTTATTGAATTACTTCAGCAATCCATGCCTATGGCTGAAAGATTTCTCATCTTCATTATCATCGGTCACTAGTCCTGACACAACAGGCCTCAGCCACCATGACAGCTTCCAAGCTCACCTCCCTGGCTCATGTGACTTTTATATATTCTTCAGAATCTGAACCTATACCTTCTTTTTATATTAAAGATCAACTGCATGGAGTGAACAAGTTAAATGCTTGTTTACAGCCAGACTCAGGAGCCATACTATGCCTATGAGTCTTTGTGTTAGGAAAAAACGAAGTGAAACATTAGAGAGTAGCAGACGTGAACTGATTGGTCCGCTTAAAATACACCACCTCTAGCAAACTTACTTTCTTAGGGCCGTGCTGGCTTACAGGAGTGGGGTTGGCCTCTTCTTCTTTTTTCTCACAAAATAAAATAAAGGAAAGGAGGAAAAAGTCCTCCTAAACAGGCTTTTTTTTACACGGCAGCCATATCTTCAAAGGTTCACTGATACCTACTTCGACATATGTAAAAATCTAGAATGTGAGCACTGGTTCAGTCTTCCCTGTTTAATTTCTTCCTCACACCATTTGAATTTCTCATTTTACAAGTCAGAGGACTTGAACAACTGAAGCTTTTTTAAAATGCAGCAACCTAAATAATGGTTAAACAAAATTTTATAGGTGTATGGGCTACAACTAATTGCCTGATTTTTTATAATACTCTATAATATGTATGTTGTGCGATAAAAGTTAACATACTTTAGCCTATTGAAATAAATCTCATCGCAAGAGTGCTCTTTTCTATCTAGACTTTTATTCATCTATCTTAAAGCTATTCCCTCTGCCATCAATGTGTGTGGCTTCCTTCCCTGTTACCCCAGACAACATTGTCAATAAAATATCAGCATACTTAAATAGGGACTCAATAAACATTTGTTTAAATGAATAAATGAGTGAATAATTATAAAATGCTAGACTAAGCTCCCCTGAAAGGTTTGCATTAGTTTACAGAATTATTTGTTTGTGTGTTCAGGGATATAGATCTAAATGGGACCTAATAATAGGCATCAAGTAGCAGTTAAATATTAATCCATTTCTGTCTTAATAATTCTACTTCAAAATATTATATAATTCAAACTGCAATGAAAATACACTCAGATAGAGTTCATTTACAATCATACTATTAGTATTTAAGACTTTAAAATAAGATTTAAAAAATTAAAACATGGAAATAATTAATAACCTAAACATCAATGTGTTTGTAAAGTAAAAGTTCTAAAAGTAAAGAAAAATGCATTATGTTAAACCTAAATGTATGTGTTTGAAAATGTAATCAACACAGTTTCTTAAACATACCTTTAAAAAAAGGTTATGCCCACTTAACAAAGAGTATCTTATTATGGGACTTTTTTCATTTTAAGATATGTAACAAGTAGGCCAGAGAGAATATATTGGTAAGAAACTTGATTGGGGTTAAGCTAATATTTATTATCAAATCTTAAGTCTAATAAACACTATAAAACATAGCTTTACCGTATCAAAAAATTTATTTCTAAAGGTATGTTCTGACATGCGTTTTTAAATTCACTTGTTTTTTATTATACTGTTAGAAAATAATTAGACATAAAATAGCCTGAATATAAAATAATTTTATTCTCACCTAATTCGCTGCAAAGAAGTTAGGAAATAAGATAGCAAATAATTCTAACTCTAAGGGCAAATCATCTTAAATAAACTAAAGAAGTTGTATATTTAGCAAGTGTGTTTAAGAAGTAAATTAAATAAAAATCGGTAATAAGACGGTCACTATTAAAATGTAGCTCTAATTTAACTTCTTAATTGAACTTCCTTTTGGTTTCATATGTTGTTGGTTTTTAGGATAGGCGTGAATGATCCTGTGATCAGCTCAAAAGGGAAGACAGTAGCCATGCAAACATCTCCCTTCCAGTGCCTATCAGCATGTCTTTTATGTTTTGGCGTCCATTTTAGGAGTATCAGCGAGGAGCTGTATAAAGAAGCTTATAAAACAAAGGTTGTCATTTTGGCAACACACATGAACACTGATTTTATTTTATGAAAGATCAAAATGCTGATCAATAAAAATGTTAAAGGAAATACTTAAAATGTAACTATGCAAATACCTTTTCATATATTTTTATTGTATTTGTATATTACATGCCACTCTCAGAATTGCAGATGTCATTATAATACTATAAACCATTTCAAAAATTGATTATTTAAAGCGCGCACTAATAAAAAGCTATAAACAAAAAAATTGTGAAAGGATTAATTAATCCATGATTGCACACTGAAAACAAAAGCATAGATCCTGAAGCAGTCTTTTATATTGCCCAAAATGATTAGTACTTATGTGAGTGTACACGATTTTCCTGCATTCTTTGAGTATATAAAATAATAAGAAAATATATTACAGGAAATCATAACCTACTACAACTCAAACTCTCTTCTTTAGAAATAGAATACTTATGACAATGAGGGTGGTCCACAAAAAAAAAAAAAAAAAGAACAACGTGCCTTACAGTTACCCTGTCCTACAATAATGCTGATTTTTAAGAGCAGAGCTATCACAATCCAGCCATAACCAGGCCTAATAGGAAATATCATTGTTAAGAAATTAGATTAAAGTATAAATGTAAATAAAATACCGGGTAATATTGAAAAGAAAATCGATGAACTTTCTAGATTTTCCTTCTACTTAAAACATTTTGAGAGAGCCAAGCTATAGTAATCGTTTAATAATACAATCTAATCAACTAAAAATAATGGAATTTTTCTCCAAGTATTTCAAACACAGTTCACTCTTACTTATCCAAAAGATTTAAATTTCTATTCTCTACCATTCCCAGCCATTTCTGCCAACATCATAAAAATTACCTTTTATCATCTCCTCCTCACAATGAGAATTCCCTAATCGCACACATCTTTTAGACATAGACACCTCCCCACCCACCTCCCCACCCACCTCCAAAAACTGGTTCAGAGCAAAGACACACACAAAAATAATGACCAAGCTCACATTTCTTGTTTGCCCTTCAAGCGAAGTCGGGTGTCTTCAGCTTGCCTTTCTGGTCTTCAGTGTTGTCACTCATGGCTGGGGATGTAGTTTAGGACAGCATGAAGCAGCAGAAATAAAAGCTGTTGCTTTAAGAAAACGTTTTCCTAAACACATGGATAAAGCAACTTTTACTCTAACTTCCTCGTTAGGTTGCATAAAATCTTAGAAAGGCTCCTTAAAAAGTGAATGTCTACAAATGGGAAAAATAAATAAAACAAAATAAAGATCTAAAAACTTACGTTCTGAACATATTCCGAAGGATGACTCATTTGATTTGAAAGCAGGTTTGTATTGATGAACAAACTTTATTTTGTAGAAAATTAATATTCTCTCTAATTAGAAATTTGCCTTGCCATCTTCGCTATTAATCCTGTCTCTCATGGTATAATCATACATGCAAAAAATCAAGTACAGTATTTCCCAAATGCATGGACACTGTGGAAGCTTCATTTTGAAAAAGGCTTTTATTTCCCTTAATACTGGTGACCAAACGTCATTGAATGTACCAACACTTTCAAATAGCCCAAGAGACTTAAAAAGCCTTCTAAGTTTGAAAACCAAAAAGTTCTGAGTTTTTCTGTACCCCAGGACGGTTTTCTTTCCTGAAGCTCAAGCCGAGAAAGCAGACAAAAGAAGCTGATTTGACTGAGCTGTGCCAAGTCTTGCCTTTTTTTCTTTCCTCAGCTCTCCCTCTGCCTCTCTCTCTCCCTCCCTCTCTCTCTCTTTCTCTCTCTCACTCTTTGCTCCCAGTATGGCAACCTTCCGAGCAGTCTTGGCGGAGGTCCAGCCTGTGCCAGTCTGTCTGAATTCTTGTCTCCAAAAGATGTCCTTTGCGGATCAATTAATACATTTGAAAACAGAAAACTGTGGTACGGTACCGAAATCCTGGCACCAAAAGCATCGACTTCTGCCAAATCACCTTACAGATTTCATGGTATCCTACCTTTCATAATCATTACTAACATGTTCCCAGAGCAATAACGGAGTACTAGAAGCCATTCACTGTTCAGCAATAAGGAATCTGTTCCCTGGAAATGTCCATATGCGACATATGCACAACCTGCAGTAAATCAAGATTCTCCTCTGAGAAGTATGTAACTTTAATAAGCACCACATACTGTATTTCTTTTTATAAGGCTTGCTTTCTCTTGCCCTGATGCAAGGAATCATGGGAGAATAGAAAAGGAGGCATACAGATTAAAATGAAAATTCTATACCCAAATAAGTAACAATTTACCCTACAAGAACACAGTTCTGATTGATCAACAATTCCTATTATTTAGGAAACACTGATTTATGAACTCAAATTAACCAAAATTTTACTGGAGGTACAGGGGAAAGAATTCTTTTCAAAATATAAATATCAATTAAGAGGAAAAGAAAACATAGAGTGGATTTATTAAATTAAGTATATTTTAATATTTTGGACCTCAATTTTCAACATAGTCACTTGTCTACTAAATTCAATCTAATAAGTATAAAAAAACTGTTTATTTTTACTTGTAGCATGCACATCTCTTGAAACAAAATAGCCAGTCTGTGCTTCAACCCTTTGCAGAGCAATTAATACATTAGAAAACAGGAAACTGTGTACAGTATGCAAATCCTGGCACAAACAGCATTACAGTCTGCCAAATCATTTTCTGCCATTTCATTTAAGAAATTATTTTTACCTCTGATGCTTAAAAATACAGAATAGCCACACTCTATAATTACCACTGTTTCATTAAAAGAACCAGAATAGCAGGGTCTAGTCTTTGGCCCTATCTTTCTAATGCATGTAACCTCATGGTCTCAAATTGCTTAATCGATATAATCCTCAGTTTGCTTATCTATCAAATATAAAAACTAACTTCTTCCTCTGCTCCAAAAATACTCTGTTTATACCTTCATTCTAATTGTATAGTAGTCGAGTATGTGTCCTCTACCAACCAAATGTATCATCCTCATAGGCACCATCTGTCCCTTATCTAAGAAAACTAAAAGTCTTGCACAGAGCTTTTCATATGCGAGTGCTCAACAAATCTGTTAGGTAAATGAGTTATGGCAATGGATCACACAAATATCACTCCAAAGTTTTATAAAACTATGACATATGATAATGAAAAACAAGACCACATATTTCTAAATCATAAAGTTGATAGATCAGAGAAATGCTACAGAGATATATAAGGGTTGAATTAAAGCACTAACAAAAGTGTTCTGTGCTATCTTTTAAAATAGAGATGGTGAAACATGGGCAGGATGACAGTGGGTTTGCAACTTATAATAAAACTACTGAAAACTACAGAAAAAGAGCGAATCTTGAAAGCAGTGAGAGAAGTGACTCCTCATGTACAAGGAAGTCATGATAAGATTAACAGCTGATTGCTCCTTGGAAACCATAAAGGCCAGAAGGCAGTGGGATGACATAAAGAAAAAAAATTCACCAAGAATTCTATATCAGCAACACTTCCCTTTAAAAATCAAGACGACATTAACACACTCCCAGATAGACAAAAACAGAGTTTATTGGAGCAGATCTGTCCCACAGGAAATACTAAAGGAACTTCTCTTTCAAGTTGAAATAAAAGAAAATTAGATAGTAACTCCACTCACATGAAGAAATGAAAAGCACAAATAAAGATAACTATAAACACCAATATTAAAGACAGTATAAATGTATTTTTTGTTTGTAACTCTTTTCCTCCTAATTGGAAAGACAATAGCATAAAGCGATAATTATAAATCTGTGTTGATGGACACACAATGTATGAAGATATAAGCTGTGACAGCAGGATAAAGGAGGGATGAAAAAACACTATACAGAAGTCAAGTTTTTGTATAGTAGTGAAATTAAGTTGGTATTAATCTAAATTAGATTGTTATAAATTAAAATATAACAGTAACCCCCCTGAGCAACTACTATAAAAACAAGGGAATTAAAATTTTACCATAGAAAAATATTTTTAAATATTTATTTAACACAGAAAAAGGCAGTAATAAGAGACTAAAGAAAGAAAAATATCAAAGATAAAAGAAAATGGGAGAAGTAACTCGAACCTTATCAATATTTACTTAACACTTAAATGAACTAAAGACACCAATTAAAATCCAGTCATCAGAATAAATAAAAATAAATGATCCAACTATATACTGTTGTCAAAAGACACACATTAGATATAAAGATACAAATAGGTTGAAAGTAGGAGGATGAAAAAATACACACCATGGAAATGCAACCAAAAGAGAGCTGGAGTGGTTACACTAATATCAGAAAAAATAGACTTTAGGACATAAATTGTTACTAAAGACAAATAATGACATTTTATAATGATAAAAAGAGTCAATTCATCAAGAAGACACAACTATTATAAACATATATATACATAACAAAGGAGCCCCAAAATACATAAAGCAAAAAATGAAATAATTGAAGAAATAGACAACTCGATAAACAGACAATTTTCCAATAATAGTTAGAGACCTCAACATTCCACTTTAAACAAAGAATAGAATAACTATATAGACAATCAGGAAGAAAACAGAAGACTTGATCAATACTATAAAGCAACCAAACCCAAGAGGCATCTACTGAACATCCCATGCAACAGCAGCATACACATTCTCAAGTGTACACAGAACCTTTTCCAAGCAATGTGTTAGGCCATAAAACAACCTCAATAAATTTGAAAGTATTAAAATCAAACAAAGTATGTCTCCAACCATAATGGAATAAAAGTAGAAATCAATACCAGCATAAAAAGATTAGGAAAATCACAAAAATGTGAAAATTAAATAATATTCCTAAATAACCAATTAAGAATAATAAAGACTAGACTGGAAATAAATGAAATAGATAACAGGAAAAAATAAAGAAAAATGACAAAGATATTGCAAGAAAACTACAGACCAATATCTCTTATGAATATAGATGTAAAAATTCCAAACAAAATACTAGCAAACTGAATCTAGCAACATATAAAAAGGATTATAAACCATGACCAAGTAGGATTTATCTCAGGAATACAGGTTGGTTTAACATACAAAAAAACAATCAATGTAATTCACCACAGTAATAGAATAAAGTACTGAAACCACTTTATCATCTCAATAGACACAGAAAAGCATTTGACAAAACCTAACCCCTTTTTATGATTAGAAACTTAGATCTGCATAAAGGACCACTGAAGAAAGGATAAATGAAGGTAAAATAAATTTTTTTACTTTTCTTATTTTTAAGTGATATAACAGATAACAGTTTGTTCAAAATAATAGCAGCAATGTACTCAATTATGTTTTGTGTATGTATGTGTGTATGTGTATATATAAATACTTACAAATGCCTATACATAAATGAAATGCATGACAACAATAAAACAAAGAACAAGAAGGAAAAATTGGAATTATTTTGTTATTACAAAGTATTCACACTCCCTGTGAAGTAGTATATCGTGCTATTTAAAAATAGATTTTGATTAGTTGTAAATGTATATTGCAAACCCCAGGGCAATCATTAAGAAAAGTAAAAATAAAATAAGTATAACTGATACTGAGTAAGAAAAAAAATAGAATCATATAAAATACTCAATTAAAACTACAAAAAAAAGGTAGAAGACAAAAAAGGAACAAAGAACAAGGGAAACAAATAGAAAACAGTAATAAATCTGGTAGATATTTATTCAACTATATTAATAATCATTTTGAACATCAATGGTCTACATGCACCAATTAAAAGAGAGACTATCAGAATAGATCAAAACATGTCTACACAAAATTTGTACACAAATGTTCATAGCAGTATAAAATAGCACAAAGTGAAAACAATCCAAATGTCCATCAACTGTTTGTAAACAAAGATGTGGTCTGTCCATACAATGAACTACTATTCAGTAATAAAAAAAAAAAAATTAAGCACTGATACATGCTATAGCATGGATGAACATTTGAAAAAATTATGCTAAGTGAAAGAAGTCAGATAGAAAAGTCCACATATTATATTAATCTATTTATATGGGAGGTCCAGAATAGGCAAATCTATAGACACAGAAGATACACTAGCAGATGCCAGGGGCTGGGCAGAGAGAAGAATGGGGAGTAGCTAATGGGTACAGGGGTTTCTTTTAGAGCGATAAAATGTTATGGAATTTGTGGTGACAGCGGCACAAACTAGTAAATATACTAAAAACTGCTGGATTATATACTATAAAATCGCAAAATTTATGATATGAGAATTGTATCTCAGTACAAATAAAGTTGCAGTCATTCTCTCCAGTATTTTTGAGGATTGTAAATGACTACTTCCCAAGGTAAACCCACAAAAGCCCTTTTAGCCTCTTACACAGAGAAAATGCTGTACACGAGCAAAAACCTTGCCCATGAATCTGCTTCAGGAATCTAGCCAGCAAATTCTAATACCTTACTCTGTGTTGACTTCCTGGTTCTATTCCAGCCAACTCCAGGAGTCCTGGGCCCACTCTGTTGGTTCTGATTCCTCAACTGGCTCCTGCTCTGCTGAGCTTGCAGGCCCTTCTGGAAGCACTCAATCTCCCTGTCTCCCCTCCCTATCTGCCAGGCCCTGGTGAATTCAAAATTTTGACAGTCAGCCTCCTCTACATGTTAGCAAATCTTCTCTTCCCATGACTCACCTTGCTCTTCACACACACCCTGATCCCAGCAGGCTTCCAAAGGCCTTCTCAGTGCTAACCCATGATCTGACTCAACTCTTCAATCCCTACCTGTTCTCCATCTCCTTGTGGTTCCCTCTCCCAGCCACTCACTTGGACAGGACTCCCATGGTCAGTATCCTGTGTGATACTGACCATGGGACTTTAAGTTCTCAATGATATAAATATGAGGCATTTTCCTTCCAGCGTGCACTGCTTCTCTGATTTACTGGTAGCCTCAAAACCTTTTGATTCAAGCTTCACATAGAAAGTAGAATCAGAGAGGACTGACTCTTAGAACTTAAAATAGCCTAAAAGTTAGTAGCCACAGGTGGTAGCATGGTAAAATCTTTCTACATACTCAGAAGTCTACTGAGGGTAGCCAGAAAAACAGAAGGTCAAATGCACAGACTTCCTCTAAACCTGTGGGTTTTCAAACCTTCTTCCAGGGAACCCTGGAATCCCCAAGATGCTGCAGGGCCTCCACAGAAGACAAAGAAATGATAAGCAGGTGAGCTTCTAGGACATCCACCCTGCATCAGCTAGACCAGCTCTGTTCTTATGAATTGTATGTATGGGGTTCACATAAGATTTTTGTTCAATGAAAAGTTTTTCTTTAAAAAAAAGTTTTTCTTTAAAAAAATGTTTTAAATCCTTTGATTTATAATCAAGGAAAGCACTCCTTCATGAGCTAATCAACAAGAACTTTTGGGGTAGTGGCCCTCTCAAAATATTTACAACATGAGTTAATATTGTCATCTGAGACTTACGACAGTAATAAGGATCCACTCCCTACCATATCAAAAATATATCTACTTTGTCCACAAGATAGAAAATGGGAGGAAATGGAGTTAGTTGACCATTCCCTATTTTTTTTTCCTTCCTTAGATTTAGATCTTTAAATCTATACTCTGAAACCCCAAAGACCACAGATCCGGTCTTTCCCAGCTATTCATTAAGTCTTGAATACAGTTGTCCACTAAGAATAATTATTTGAACAACCACAGTGTACAAGCATGTGCTGGGGACATGGAGCCCCTGACATCATGGAGCAGCTATGTAAACACATAATTACAATTACAGGTCATCCATCAGCTATGACAGAAGCATGGCCATGACAGCCTAGGAACACAGGAAGGAAATAACCAAGCAAAAGTCAAATATATGTCACTTCAATTAGAATAAAGAGAGAAGCTTAAAAACTATACTTATTCATTTTACACATTTGTTTGTTCATGTTTAAAGCAATAAGCAAAGGGAAATCCAGAGGCACATTAGAAATTACCCCAGGTCTCAAGCTTAAAGTCTAGAATGCAGATATCTAAGACACTTATAAAATACTATGCTTTATGCCCTGGCTGGTTTAGCTCAGTGGATTGAGCGTCGGCCTGCGAGCTAAGTGTCGCTGGTTCGATCTTCCAGTCAGGGTACATCAGAGAAGGAAAACTCTGACACCAAAAAACCTCCGCTGCCTTGCGGCATACCTCTTCAGGGGAAAGGCTAAGGGAGTAAATCCCGACAGAAAATCCGGAGCCGGAGTCCCTAAGGCGGTTTGATGTTGTAGTCAACACCGGCAACTCCTGCGGCGCACCTGAACCCAAGCTGTATCGACTCCGTCTTTCCCTTGGACCCTTCAGCTGCGAAGAGAGGGGGGGTCTGCTGCATGGGCAACAGCAGACCCTCCGTATTACCCTGCCCAGGCTCTGTAGCTTCAGCTTCACGGGAGAGGACACTCCAGCGTCATCGCAAGATGTCGATTCAACACGGGAGGAGACAGATACCGTGTCACTCCCGAGTCGGACTGCACAGCCATTCTCGGAGGTGCAGATAGACTCTTAAGAAGCTACACCATCGTCTCTCGAGACGAACGGCTGCCGACGACGACGAGATGTGATAAGTGTTATTATTTAAATAGCTCCCCGTTTTGACTTTTCTGTGTTTCTTCCTGGTATTATATAAAAGATAAATAGTTCTTCCACAAAGCTCAAATGTGGAATTGTGATGGCCCATCCAAATTATATCTACTCTCTTCCCTCTTTCTCCTCTCTCCCTTCTCTGCCATTATATACTTAATCATTATCTGCATTCATTAATTTATTAAGTCAGGACTCACTACCATTTATGTACAAAACAGTGTTAGAAGCCACAGTGAACAAATAACGAAACAAACAAAAGGTAATCATGCTTTAATAATAATAGCCATGATAATAAGCATTTCTACATACTTTAATTCATTCACTCCTCACCCAACCCTTGGAGAAAGACAGGTTATTTTACTTGATGGATGAGGAAACTGAAGTTGTGTGATTTGTCCAGACCGTCAGACATATATCCAGGGTACAGAAAATTGAAGCAACCACTCCATATTCCATTCTTTAAGGAATTCAGCAAAAAGGGAAGAATACAGGTGGTCTCATACATCACACTACCTATTTAACAGTCCCTCTTAATGGTTAATAGGCACCTCAAATTCAAGTTGGTCAAACCCAAACTTTTTTTTTTAATTTTTGACAATTCTATTTATTTATTTATTTATTTGTTTGTTTCTTTATTAGAGAGAGGGGAAAGGAGAAAGAGAGGGAGAGAAACATCACTGTGTGGTTGCCTCTCACTTGCTCCCCCAACTGGGGACCTGACGTGCAACCTAGTCATGTGCCCTGACTGGGAATCAAACCAGCGACACTTGGCTCACAGGCCAATGCTCAATCCACTGAGCCACAGCAGCCCAGGCCAAACCCCAACTTTTGATTGTTCTTAAAAAAGTCCATTCTTCTTCCAGCCTCCATTGAATGGTAGCACTAAACAATCAATTGATCAATCCGAAAATCAAAGAGGCATCTTTGATTCATCCCTCATCAACCACTAGGAAGGAAAAAGACATAATATCAAGTGTCGGTGAGGATACTGCAAACTGAAACCCTCTAAATTGCGGGTGAGAATGTAAAACGGTAAACAGTTTGTTTCTTTAAAAGTTCAACTTATACTTACCATAAAAACCAGAAATTCCACCCCTAAGTCTACCTGTAAGAAAATATATGTCCATACCAAGACTTGTACATGAACATTCATCAAAGAATTATTCTTAATAGTCAAAAACTGGAAACAATCCCAAAGCCCACCACATGGTAAATGGATAAACAATATGTGATCCATCTATCATTGCTATACAATAAAAAAGCACAAATTACTAAAAGGGGGGTGATAAGTATAACAATAACTAATACTTATTTAGTACTTACTATGGGGGGTGATAACAGTAACTAGTATTTATTTAGTACTTAATATGTGCCACACCTTGTTCTAAACACTTCTCGTTTTACTTCATTTAATCCTAATAATAATACCTTCCTCATCAGGGTATTATCAACCACTTTTCAGGCTAGGAAACTGAAGCATACAGAATTTAACTTACTTGCCCAAGGTCATACAGTTAATAAGTGGCAGCACTGGAACCAAACCCAGGCAGTCTGCGTCCAGTCCACCTAACCACTACAATTGAGCTGATTCTCATGTGAAATGATATTTCAGGAAGATTTATCTGGCTTTAATTTGTTTGCTGAATAAAGGAACAAGTGGCCACAAGACTACTAGAATGACCCAAGCAACATGGGGTCAGCTGGGCCTGGAGGGTTAATTGCCACTTGCTGCAGGCTGCAGAGGGCAGCCACGGGCTGTGGAGCAAGAGCTGGGCTCCTGCCCAGACTTCTGCCAGCTGGCCTGCAATAGAGAAGGGGAACGTGACTGAACAAGTCTCAAGTCAGAGATGGGACGCCTACCCTTGGGAAGAGAAGGGCTGGAGACAACACTGCCCTTAAAGGGCTAAAACACATAGATCCTAGGAGTCGGGAGGAACCTGGAGAGAAGTCAGAAGTTTTAAGGCACTAAAACACAAGGACTGCCCCCTCCACTCCCGGTGGCCACCCAAGATAACTCTTAAATCTGATGCTGCCCAACTTCTTGCACATTTCACTTCCAAAACACAATATTGATATCATGCCCTCTTCTTTTACTTGTAAATGGATTTCAGGTTTTTTAAGAGTACAAAATTAGGCTTTATCTTGACCTAAACCTCCTCTTTTAAATTCAAAATAATCACTTAGGACTGGTATCTATTTCTCATAGGAAGTGCTTTAAAATTAAAATTATGAACTACATTCAAATGCCATTTCAAAGCTTCTGACAGGTCTGAAATACCTTGAATACAGACACCATTAATCCACAGACGTAAAAATTGTTTTATTACCTGAAATCTTCCAAAATCGTTGTTTGAAACAAAATAGGATAACAGCTAAAACTGTCAGAATAAGAAAAAAAGCAAACCTCCTCAAAGACTATTCCCTATGCATGCTTTTGAAAGAAAGACTCAAAAATTAAAAAATAACTGATCTGGACTGCCCAAATTGATGCTTAACTCTGGCTTCCTTAAATAAGCAGAAAAATTAGGTGTGTGATTTACTCTTGGAAAAAGTAATTTCTTATTTCCCAGAAGAAAAGCTTTAAGAGCATCAGTAGATTTCTCTGATATCAAATATTTCTCCATTATTGTGAGTAAATTATATTTAGATCATAATCGTATGAACTAAATTTCCCTTAAAAACACCCAAGAGATTATAAAAATACAAATGTGTCACATATCCAAAAATATGTCTCCCCATTAAAATAATTAGCCAGAAAACAAAACTAACCTGAGTTTCAGATGTATTAAGTTCAAAATAACTTATTAAAATTAGATTGTCATTTGCTAATGCTAAAATGAAATTTATAATCTTTGGTGTCCTTTTAAAGTCTCTGGAAATATGCCTTCACATTTTTGTTTTTAATCTAGAAAAAAATGTATCTGAATTAGTGATAAGTTGGATAGGAGCCCAAATTTTATTTAATTGCTACATACACAACAAGGAATATAAATGAGGTAAGCATTTTCAAAGTCTTGAGAAATTCAACCCCTTGTTCTTGGTCACAGGTTCATGGGTTAATTATTTTCATCTCTGTTCTCTTCGTTTTCCGAACTATTCTATAAACTCCTTAAAAGACGATTATTAACTTTTTAAATCATCCATTAGTATCACACTGAGCACATCTATTTGTTCAGTAAACATTTACTGAATACCTATTATGTTCAAAGGTAGGTGCTCCAGAAATAAAATAATGAAGCTGAAACAGTCCTTGTCTTCAAAGACAGTACTGTCTAGTGGAGGGTAGGGATAGTGAAATGAATACATGTGAGAAGACTAAGGAAGTCACAAATAACCCTTAGTGGGAAGAAGGGCCCTGCAAACCCAGTAACTCATTACCATCCCCTCTCCCTATTCTCTCTCCTACTTAGTTTGGTATCCAGTTCAAGGTCCAATATTACAAAATTTATTCCTAGGTCAATGTAGGAAAAATCCACCATCTCTGAGAAAATAACTTGAAATGGTTTTTGAAAAGAAAGTGGGGCCCTTAGAGCATGGATATCAGCTAGAACCCAGGTCAAAAAGAAGTGCTAGATCTGTTCTGTGTGAGAGAGAGAGATGAAGATTTAAATCTTCTTAGGAGGGAGGTCCACTAAGTGCAAGCTGACAGGTGCATGGCTTTGTTTGCCCTGCATGTTGGGAAGGACTGGGGAGAAACCATGAGTGGAAGGCTGGCCAAAAGTGCTTGTGCCCAGGAGTACCTGATGAAGGACGTTCACCTCTTTCTGGGCCATATGTAGTCAGCCCCTCCTCTGTCACTTCTGCCCCAAACTTCAGTCAAGTCTAGGACATTCTCACCTGTGTTATGGTAAATACAATGGTAAATGGGGTAAATTCAGTGTGAAAAATAGATCGTATCTGGGGATGTAGGAACCTAGAGGCAAAGGTAACCAAGAAAACAATCATCCCATACATGTGTGTGTGCACACACGCACACACATGCATGCACACCCTCAGTTTACAGAAATCTTAAGGATAGCTTTGGACTTCCACAGTTTGGAACTGAGGTTTCAGCCAAGAGCAGGAGGCCCCAGAGGGCAAGTGTGTAATATGGTCAGCTATGGCGGGTTTAGGCCACCAAAGGAGCGCCAGCTGAGTCCACATGGCCTCACCCACACTGGCCATGATTTTTGCTAGTTCCCACACAATGCCCCTCATGAACCCCTTCCTGATGGTGATCTGGCATTGCTTTCAGACTGGATCTCTGGGAAGCCCTGACAGGGTCTGCCCCAGCCTGCTGTGGTGACCTGGGACCTGCCCCTATTCCGCCCAACCCTACTTCTGCTGTAATCTATGTTGTGACATCTTGCCCAAGCATTGCCCCAGCATGTAACCTCAACTTGCCTGCGCATTCCATTTGCTGTTTCTCTCTCCAGGCTGACAGTGTAGAGGACTATGCTTTGCTACATGGCCACTGTGGAAAAACTGGCACACAGTAGGTAGGGAAGACAGCCCTTGGAAGGGAAAGCTGTGGACAAATTTTACCTTTAGATGGCAGAGTTGTAGGCTGATACGGAACCATGTCTCCAAAGAACAAGGAGGTTCCGTGGCGCCCATGTGGAAAGAACGTTGCTCACGAGGACATTACAGCATGGCACCACTTCTAAACTGCCTGAGGGTTTGCTTCAACTGTGCTTTCAAATATTCAGATATAGGGTGGAAAGTTGGTTTCGAAGAAATTTCAGGAAGAAAATCAAATTTAAAAAAATCTGTTAAGAAGTCATCGCACAGGGATGAAATAATAATGAGGAACGGCAAAGTTAGCTCAGTGGCAGAGAGATGGATTCATGGCTGCCTAAGTAACTTCCTCCAGACAGAGAAAGCCTACCAGGAAAAGTGGTAACTGTACGTGCAACCATGTCGCATGCCTCCATTTTCTTTCTCTTTCTCTGCTTTGCAAGGGGAAAAAAAGTAAATGTGAATGTGCAAGAAAGATGCAGGGCTTAGAGCCAGAGTTAATAAGCTTCTGAGGAAAGGAGCTTAATTCTGAAGGGAACAGAGGAAGTGCTAAGCATAATACAAAGGAAGACTGAAAATCATTGCATGAATGGAAAAAGAACCTCCAGGAACTTTGCTTTCAAACACCTTTAATATAAACAAGTGGGCAGCCAGAGAAGGTAAGTGAATGGTACAAAGTTGCACAGTGAATGAGTAGCACAGCCAAAGCCCAGGACTTGCAAGGCCACCCTCAGGGGTCATTCCACAAGCCCACAGTGGCTCCTCGCCTTGGTTTTTCTGAGCATAGCAAGACTGGATGTAGTGGAAAAGCTTTAAGTGGCTTATGGGGCCTGCTGCATAGGCCATGAACACTGTGATTATTTACTTCTGAAATGCCAAATAGAGAAGACTAGAAAAAGTTTACCTTGAAGTAGGAAAAAGAAAAAGGCCTAGCTTTCATGATGCAATACTTGGTAAAACAGGTAACCCTGTATAACACGGTTGTTGGGTTCCTAACAAATGCTGTGTAATGTGAATCCGTGTTATATGAAACAACTAGTACAAAAAGGGTCATTAGATTCCAAAAATTAAAAAAACATACTATTATATTTTTATAATTAAGAGAAGTATCTTTATTAAGCAGTTTTCATCAAAAGTATTACATATTAATATGAATTAAGTAATGTTTCCTTCATCATCAATACTAAGCTCCATTAACCAAATGCGTTTTCTTTTTGACAAGATATCCTCATCCTCTGAACTTTCTTCAGCATTATCTTGATTTCTGTGCTCTACTTTTGCAAAATATCTGTTATTTTAGATTGCTTGATTTTAGCTGAGAGATCTTTATAAATTTCGTTATACGATGCTAAGTATTTTTGAAGTTCTCCCTTAAACTTGGTGCTCCTTTCAGTGCAAGGAGCTTCATTTAAGAAATATGACTCTAACTGTTCGGCTAAGTGTAGCCTTTCCTTATGCTTTTTAGAGTAAATTGTTTAACTTCTTCATTTTCATCAGTGCTGTCGTCCCCTAAGTTATCCTGGCACATTCCAGATGTCATTTCCACCAAAACTGCCTCATCAGTTTCTTCTTCTACCAGCAAATCTTGGATATCTTCCACAGTCATATCGTGTTAGAGCGAAACCATGTTATGAAAGTACGTGTTATACAGGGATACCTGTAGCTGGGTGTAACAGCAAAGTCTGAATATCTGTAAATGGTATCGCTTCTATTGAGGAATGCTATAATTGGTGATGCTACTTTAATACAGAGCTTTATTTTTCTTGGGAAAAAAATATAAGTACCAGATCATATTGCTGAGCCAGGTTCTACCACTCACCTGGTTCTAGGAACCTAAATGTGTACGTATCATATACTTGGAGGAAAACGCTCAAGGGCAAGGCT
Organism: Furipterus horrens; assembly: GCF_987537825.1. Classification (NCBI taxonomy): domain Eukaryota; kingdom Metazoa; phylum Chordata; class Mammalia; order Chiroptera; family Furipteridae; genus Furipterus; species Furipterus horrens. The sequence goes on from NW_028327180.1 coordinate 34,588,140, forward strand.
GCGAAGAAGCAAACCTGCTGCTTCTGGGGCACTGTCACAGGGTGGGCTCCCAGGGATGCAAGCAGGCACGAATCCCCACCAATGGCAGCTGAAAACTAGAAAAATATAAATGTCTAGCTAGCAAACCTGTAACCCTGTCTATCACAGCCTTCTAAATGTGGTTTTCATGCAAAGCTAGCTCGACCACTGGCTCGAAACTGGCAATTCTCAGTTATTTTCCATTAAAGCCAAATCCAGGTTTAAGGGTAAGGAGGGCAGGCACCTTTGGTTGTTAAGTGACAAAATCCAACTTGAACTGGGAGCAGGGGTGGGGGGAGGAGTGAAGGGAGGGGAGAAAGGAGGGAGAGAAATAGAGAGAGAGAAACAGTGAGATGGAGAACTTGGTTTTGCGGTTAAGGATTCCAAGGCAATGAGGAAAAATGAAACTGACACTGTAGGATGGGGACGAAGGCACTTAGATCTCAAAAGCAAACAGTGAGAGCCTGAAAGCAGTCAGGACTATCCACCATCTCTGACTCCTTGAGTGTGGTGCTGCCTCCTCTCCTAGTGAAAACAGACCTTCTCCAGAGAAGAAGCAACTCCAGAGCAGCTGTGTCCTGACAGCTCCAGAGCTGTACACTTATAGCCCCTATCTTCAGAGTAGAGGCACCAAGCCCTGGGAGGGACGCTTGACCCAGAGGGGTCAGATCCCACCCTAGGTAATCTGCAGTGCCGGGGGCAGTCACAGTAGAAAATCTGGCTCCTGCAGGAGCCAAGTGAAGGGGGCTGAAGTAGCACCCAGACAAGGGGGCCAGGTAGAAAATCCCAGCGAGCAGACAGCACCCCCCCCCATCTCCATCACACAAGTACCAGGTTTATATGTAATAAACATATGCCTACAGAAACGGCCCATACACGTAATCTCTCATACTTCTGCTTCCATTCTTGTCTCCAACGTGGCTTATTACATTTGGTATTAACTTGGCTGAGAAGAGGAGGGGAAGAAGGAAGCAGGGGGCAGGGAGAGAGAAGGGGCAGGGGAGGAACAGAAAGGAAGTTTCAAAACTGCAGAGACATCTTCATTTCACTTACCTCTTCCCCTCCAAAAAGAAACAGTTATGATATATTTATTGGGCAATAGCCACCATTTTTTCTATGTTGGCTTGTAAATCGGTTCTAAAATTTTTTTAAAAACTATTTTGTACATTTAATTTCCTATGCTACAGTTCCTGACAAAAACTGGTTGGGTTTACATTTCAAAACTGTAAAAAAATTAAACATAAAAGTGGAAAATTTTAGGCAACACACAGCAGTAAGCTGCCCCCTAAATGTCCCCATTGGACACATCATACTGCAAAAGAAACACCTTGTGCATCTGCCAGGAGCTGGGTATCACGCTAGGCTCTCTTTCTATTCTCTCATCTGTTCCCAGACACAGCCATTTGAGGCAGGTGCCACTGTTTCCATTTCACAAATGAGAAAACCCAGGCAAATTTGTCCAAGGTCACGCAGCTGGTGAGCATACAAAGTGAAGTTCAGAGTAACTGTCCAGACATGAAATGCCTGTGCTTTCCACCAAACCAACCTCTCCGTCACTAGAGAATGCAATTCTGAATGCTGCCTGTTTATGCTGAGGTGGCAAACGTCTACCTATGGTCACGAAAGGTCCTGTAGAGAGAGATAATAAACAGGCATTCATTTCCCAGCATCATACACCACAGCATAAATGAGCTTCCATATCTTGTCATTAAGTCAAGAGAGCAAAGTGGTACCCTCGGGAGAAAAATGTGAATGATACTAAAGAAATGCAACAAACTCAATAAATCCAGAGACTAATATGCTTTGTTATCTCCATAGTAGTTATGCTGGGACTGCTAACCTTACAAAAGTTCTTGGTGAAACTTGTTAAATCATAAAATCATCTCTTGATTTTAGAATATAAAACAATGTTGTTGTTGTTTTAATGTAAACACAACCTTGAGGAAACTACAGATAACTGCAGCTCTTTTTAAGGTATTTTCTTCTGTCACACTGGGAGCCATTTCCTTCACTCACCAATATTTTTATATATTTGTAGAAGGACTTCCATAAATATTAAACACAAGTCGTAATATAGCAGCTAAGAGCTCAGATCTCCTCTAATAACTATTTGGAAAGTCAGCCATTGGGTTCACACAAGCAGTCATAATCAAATTTCTAAAAATGGATAGCTTGTGCTGGAAGGTAAGTTAAAAACAGAGCATCCATTTATCAAGATTCATTAATATTAATGCCTATTGACTTACACCATACTAAAAGGGTTTTATTGAGCAGACAACTTCCAAACATAATATACAGATTATAAGCTCAATATTCTTTCATTCATTTAACTAATAATTATCGTATAACATAAATATGCATAGGCATGAGAGATACAAGTAAATAAACTCTCACTAAACTTAAAAGGAAGTTATAGAGAAAATATATACACATATTAAAGTTAAATCACTATTACAAAGTTAAACAATAATAAGGCAACAATACAAACATCTTCAAACAATATGCTTGCATGGCAAGTGAGTAGTGAAGAAAAGAAATGCTACAGGTTTGTAAGAGCAGAAGGTCAAAGGGTCGAAGAGTAAGAGAAGACACCACTGAGGGGTAACTGAGCAAAAGGAGGCCTGATAAAGAGAAGAAAAAGGAGGTTTTGTCAGTAAAGGCATGTTCTAAAGAGAGTAGATCAAGCAAGCTAGAGCAAAACGTGTATGTAGAGATGCAGGACATAATATCTCTACCTATCAATAATCAATAAGCACAAAACCACAATAGTTTACCTTTCAGTGTTCAAAGGAACCTATTTACTTATTTCCTAACTAAAAACTCAGTCCATCACTTATCCAGCTCTTCATTTTCAGCCAAAGCAACAAACTTGTCATAGGTAAAGACTTTAAAACTCCCTTAGAAAAACAAAATATAATAAATAACTAGTGTAAAGAGTCATGAAGTTTAGATTGCAACACTCCACTGGACCCTTTAGAAATCACTAAAGTCATGTATCTTAACATCATGGAAACATTCTGAAACAGCAATGCAGACTACAGCAGGAGTCAGGGAACCCAAGCAGGAAAGAAGGTTCAGGCCATGAAGTAAATGCAATGTTAAGTAATTTGCTCAGGTTTAAGGTCAAGGTAAGGAGTTAACAGTAGTCATAAAGCTAAGAAGTACCCAAAATACTACTGCTGATAGAAACACAGACATGCCAGAGTAGGAAGAACCTTTGGAAGTCAGGCAGATCTACACACAGCCATACTCTTTCTTTGGAGGTGGGCACCCACTAACAACTCAAAGTCTAGGTCTTGGTCAATTGAAGATGCAAATGTGGAGTGATTAAGAGTTTACAAAGCAAATGTATACACAAAATGAAGCCTAGGCTTCGGCTCTTTAATGAATCCCCTTATTCGAAAAAAATAATAATTGTGGGTTTTTAATGAACCAAAATGAAATCCTTTGGTTCATATCTTGCCCCCTGGAGATTCATATTTACATTTATGAAACATTCCTTAAATCGGGTGTATGTTTCCCAAAAACTACTGCAGTAAACATATTTATCCAACTCCTAATTTTCACCAGAAAATAATTTTCTTTTATCGACTATCAAAATAAATCCACAGAGCTTCCTAGTATAAGCATAATCCTGGAGAAGAAAAAAATTTTAATGTCTTAAACTACAAGTTGTCTGCAAGTGGCTCCTCAAACCTCTCTTACACTCAGAGGCAGTGGGGCACAGTTCCTGCTCTCGGAGGTCCGCAGCTCCCAAGCACCCAGCCTGGTGTAGCCAAGGAGAGCCTCTGCTAGAGCTGGGCTGTTCGCAGGCCCCTTGCTGTCCTCCGTGCGGGGAGCAGAGCTCTGTGCGGCGCTTCTTCATGCCTGTGCACACATCCCAGTGTGCGAGGAATGCTGAGTGGTTAGGTAGGAACTCCAGGACCAGCAGGAGTTGCTGCCAAGTGCTTACTGCCAGATGACGTAGCTCTTTATGAACTGGTCCTTAAGAAGCAATAAGGAAATGGAGGTTTTCAGCAATGCAGCGTTTTTTCGGGGCTCTGTTTGACAGCTGGCTACTGCATTCTGCAAACTCCAACACGGTTTTCTTTTTATCTGCTAACAACAGCACATTCAGCGTTTTTTACTTGAGGTTTCATTTTCTCCAGCTGGAAAGCTATGAATTCCCTCATAGAATTTCATTTTCATGACTGTTGCCTTTTGGGTAAAATCTGTTAAAATATCAGAATTTTTTCAGTTGGCCAAAGAACCATTTTTGGCCTCATGTGAACAATGCTTTTTAGTTTTTCATACTTCATTTGACCTAAGCAAACTATAAATTACCCAACTGTAAACTACAAATTTTAAAAAAATCAAAGGTGAAATATGAAAAAGTTACAGAGAAAAATTCATCACTAATGTTATTACCTTACCACAGCAACATTTTCAAAAGAATTTATTTTATATACATGCTCTGGGAAGATATTCAATGTCTCTAAATTTTATTCTTCTTTTCTAAGATAATGTAATGATAATATATTCATAAAAACATATTGTAACTCTGCACTTCTTCCAGTTTTCACTATTACCAGTCTTGGCTGTATTAGAACGTAAATGTAATACACTTACTCAACAAGCTGATGGGTCAGAAATAGACCATGCTGAGAAACACTGCAGGGAGGCTCACATGAAATGACACAAAAGTTCTACAGAAATACAAGGAACCACGTCATTCTTAATGCAGGGCAATAACCTTATTCAACCTTTCATAAGAGATCCAGCTTACTGAAGAGGTCCCAGTTGACGCAGATGATATGACAATCTCTGGTCAATATAAAATCAAGCATTTGGCATTGCTAACCACACACACACACACACACACACACACAACAACAACAACAACAGGCCTAAAATGGAGCCCCCTATGCCAATCCTCACGTCACAAAAACCAAGACTTAATTTAGTTACAGTTTTGGCTCTCCCAGAACTGAATTCTTAAACCAGTCACTCAGGAATTACCTGGTCAGCAATAGTCAGGTCATCTGTCATCCCCTAGAGGAAAGTAACCTTGCAATACCAACCCGCCTGTTTTCCTAGTGTAACCTCCTCATTCTTTCCCTTCCGCCTACAAGTCTTTCATTTTGTACAGCTTCTCCGTCCTCCTTTCCATCTGCTAGACTGGATGCTGCCCAAGTCTAATACATTTTTGCTCTATTAAGATCTTAAATTTTTAATTGCCTCAGTTCATCTTTTAACAACATCATGAGTCAAAGTAGTCAAGTATCTCACCAAAGGGCAAGAACATTATGAAAGGACATCCAGCAGGAAGTTGCCAGAAGACCAAGCTGCTTAGCCATTACAATCCAAGAAATGAGGCCATGCCAGCTAGGCACCATAACCTGGCTAGGAGTTCAAAAAACACAAAAGAGAAAAATAGCAATCACTGAGCTCCAAATGTATTAAAGCTACTCAACCTTCACCTCCCTAAGGAGACATATTGGAATGAAAGCGCAAAACAGGGCCCCAAAACCCTAGCTCCACTTCCAATCCCTGAAGGCAGCATGAAAGGGGCAGAACTGAGTTTAGCCTTCAGAGGCCCAGAAAGGTTTAGATGGGCTGCAAGGAAGAAAGCAAACATCCTGGAAGGAAGGAGCTAAGAGCAGGAGGCAGCCTTAGGGGTGGGCAGCAGAGAACTATAACACTGAGATCAGCAGCAAGTCACAGAAAGTTTCTAGCTCCAGAACAAACAGTGTCATCACACAGAGTTCCCACTGTTTCCTAAGCAGTGATAGGATGAAATTTGAGATTTAAACAGATGTCTGAGAGTGGTGCTCACAAAGGACTGGGGACAATTAAGACAGAGATCAAGGAAACTGTGATGGTTAATTTCATTTATCAACGCGACTGGGCTAAGAGATGTCTAGGTGATACATTATTTCTGAGTGTGTCAGTGAAGGTGTTTCTGGAAGGGATTAGCATTTGAATTGGTACACTGAGTGAAGCTGATCCCCAGCAATATTGGGGGACCCCATCCAATCTGATAAGATTAGAACAAAAAGGTGCGTAAGGGGTAAACTTACTCTCTCCAGAGCTGGGACACCCACCTTTTCCTGCCCTCAGACACGCCTGCTTCTTGGGCCTAAGACACAGACTGGGACTTACACCACTGGCTACGCCAGTTCTCAGGACTTCAGGGTTGTGCAGGGACCACACCACCAACTTTCCTGGGCCTCCAACTTGCAGACCACAGATCTTGAACTTCTCAGCCTCCAATACTATACGTGCCAACTCCTCATAATGAATCTTTTTCTATATATCTGCATATATCCTACTAGTTCTGTTCCTCTGGAGAACCCTGACTAATACAGAAGGCAAAAGCTAATCAAGACTATTGGAGAAGGGACATATTAAATATGGATGTAAGGATCACAGATGAATGCAGCTAAGGTTTGGGGGACTTGGGAGAAAAGTAGTGCCACTAGCAGAAATGGGGAAATGAAGGTATGTATCTAATGTTTTGAAGAGAAAATAGTGCGTTTGGTCTCAGAACTGAGTTTAGGGTTACAACAGGACATACACAGCCTGTAACTATTTGGAAATAGAAAAGTAGAACTTTTGCAAGGTTAGATATAGATTTCAGGAGCCACCCAAAGACAAGACTGGAAGGGAAGAAGCTAGCCAGCCATGAGAAGGATAGAGAAAGTAAAGCAATAAAATAAGGACAAAGAAGGGGAAATGTCAGCAAATGCCAATTTCACTTATCCAAAGATAAGGCCATTGTCAGATACTCCAACCTCTTACCATCCCTTGGCTTAAAATTTGGTAAGGAGGTATATACTAGTTAAAATGACTGAATGGCTATATGATGATGAACCCATGGCCCACTAGACATAACTAAAGCTCTGGGCGGCATGGCAGAAACTCAGCCCCATTCAGCCAAGCCTGCACTGAAGCTCTGAAATACAGGAAGGTGAGAAAGTGGCAGGTAAAGAGATTGCCACCATATAACAGGGGAGACTGACACTCCATTCTTCAAATATGACCCACTCCTTAACACATACATTTCCATTTGGCTGCAGAATTCTTCTGTGCTAAAGTTTTCTGGTATGATAGGAAAAACGAGTAACATGGAAACCAGTAAACAATGGCAATTGCAAGGCCCCAAACTGCTACCCTTCCTGCCCTCTTCAAGTCACTGTTCCATTACTCGTTTAAACATTTATTCACTATCTACTGTGCTATAATATACAACATGTGATGGCTATTATGTATGGGTCTGCTCAGAGGGGACCACCTCTCAAAAAGCTCACAACAGAGTATGCTTGAGTTATTCAACAAATATTTATTTGTGCCTACTGCATTCCAGGCACAAAGAATAAAACACTAGATATTGTGATGCTCTCTGACGAACTGGGAACTTATTCTTTTTAATAGGTTGTGAAATTTTTCTTTTTTTCCGTGATTTAAAAAAATTTTTTGTTATTCTATTACAGTTGTCCCATTTTCCCCCCTTTGCCCTCCTCCACCCAGCCCAACCCCCCACTCCCACAGTCGATCCCCACACTGCTGTCCATGTCCACTGATCGCTGATACATGTTTTCTGACTAGTCCTTTCCCTTCTCTTCCTCATTATCCTCCTTCCCTCCCCCCTCTAGTCACCTGTCAGTCTGTTCCATGTTTCCATGCCTCTGGTTCTATTTTGCTCACTAGTTTATTTTTGTTCACTAGGTTCCTCTTATAGGTGAGATCATATGGCATTTGTCTTTCACTGGCTGGCTTATTTCACTTAGCATAATATTCTCCAGTTCCATCTTCGCTGTTGCAAAAGGTAGGAGTTCCTCTTTCTTTCTGCTGCATAGTACATATTCCATTGTATAAATGTACCAGAGTTTTTTATCCACTCATTTACTGATGGGCTCTTAGGCTAAACTGGGAACTTATGGTGGAAGAAAGATGAAAGAATAGGATACAGAAGAGCCACAACTTTCATATATCACCCATTGACACCTCAAAACCATCTTTTGCAAAGTTCATTCTTTCATACATCACCAGAGTTCGATGATTTGGGCTGGCATGGGATGGCAGGGCCAGCCAGCTGCTGTGGCATGGAAAAGAGCCTGGCCCTCTGCCAAGCAGCACAGTGATGGCTGGCGGGCCGCAGGGACCTATAAAGGGGCCGAACCAAGCTTGGCAAAAAGGCTTCCACTCTGGTCCTTGCTGAGGGCCTCAAGGGTGCTGGCTCTCCTGGGGCTCATGACACAGGCTGCTGTCTCCTCACCCAACCAACCTCCCATTCCTCACCTCAGCTGTCCTCAGTCTCCTCCCTCCCCAACCTGGGCAGGGGCGCACTGTGATCCCCGACCTGAGGGCAGCAGGCCAAGGCCCCACGTGGATTGTGCTGAGAGCACAACACCTCTCCCCACCACTGTTGCAGATTCCTAACAAGTCCCTGCGCAGAGATTTACAGATGAGCAGCTGCTCTGTCACTCAGTCTGGCCAGTAGAAAAGTTTACCACTGGTCATAAGAGTGATCGAGAGGAAAGTCTGAAATGAGCACAGATCTTTCACCACCAGCAGAAAAACAATTAAGAGTACATACCCCATGGGCAAAAGGTCACCTATGTTAGCTTCTCGGTGTTACACTGGCTACATGATGGTCACACAAAAAGACCGCAAGTTTTGGTCTTTGTTGTCAGGCATCAACCATATGCCGCCTGAGAGCCACAAACCATACTGAGTGCCTGAGGTAGGCAGCACGCTTTGTGAGGTGCTGTAAACCAGAGGGTAAAATAAGTTCCAAATACAGCCCAGCCCCTTCCTTCATGGAGTGAAGCATGGCTCCTCCTCTAGACAGCCATCTTTCTGGGGAGCTAACCCTCATATGGGGGGGGATAAAGCATAAATTTAATCACTTGGGTGGTAACAAAACATCTAAGTAACAATGAACGACCCAACAGAAGGATTCATAAAACAGCACATAGTTATTTGTCCAAAGGGGAAAAAAAGGGACCACTTCGGCTGGAGAGAAAAGGGATGGGTTTGTTGGAGAAATGGAATTCTAACAGGGTAAGTTTTAAGGAAGTATATATTGGAAAACACAGTATTTTACCTAAGCAAGCATTTAACAGTCATTTATTGAATAATTAAATGAGAAGGCTGGAGTCTGAAATACAAAGTAGAACTACATGAGCAATTCCAGAAGCAAAATATTGAAACCAATGTTAGCCTAAAGATTAGATTCTGTAAGATGCAGAGTGGGAAGAAAGGCTGGGAAGTAAGGATTAGATCATGGTGGGTATGGAATACTCTTATTCCAGGGACTTCTGGGAAACACTGAGGGTTCTGAAACACAGGGAACATAAGAGCTTTAGATAGGATGCAAGGAAGAGAAATAATAATTCTGTGTCCTACAACTTAAAAATTAATCACACACTGGAGAAAATTTTTCGAAAAGGAAAATTGTTTTCTATCTTTTTCTTTTAAAAGTCTATGTACATCATTGAAAATAAAAGAAATGCTTTCTACATAATAGTGGAAGGAATTTGTCCACAAAGATCTTTTCTTTGTATAAATGATGCCACCACAATTGCTGTTTCAATAAAAATGAATATTTATGAAATGTAAAGTGACTTGGATTAACTTATTTCAATTTCACCCGCTAAATTTAGATTTTTAAATCATGCCAAAATGTAGATTTTGATTACAAAAGCAAATTGAGGAAGAAAAAAAACCCCACTTGACAAGTAAAAGAGCAAATTTTTTCTTTTTTAAAGAACTTGAAATGGGGCTGACAAAAGATGATCGAAGGCTGGTCAATTTGACTAAAAACACAGAGAGAGATCATCTTCAAAGTGGAGTTATTTAATTCAATAAAGCAGTCACATTACAAGAATCAAAAGTTATTTTAAAAAAGAAAAAGTCTCCCACCCACCCTCAGCTAGCTGTATAGTTCTCTCTCTCCGGTTACTGGTTTCTTAGCCATCCTTTCAAAGTTTCTTTGTGTATACATACTATTACTTTTCCTCTCTGTTCACACAAAACTTAGCATGCTATATAACACTTTTCTGACCTTGCTTTTTTCACTTAACACTATATCTTGGCAATCTCTCCATACCCATTCATATAGATTTTCCATGTTCTTCATTACAGCTGCATATTCTATTGTGAGGATGAACCATAATTTATTTAACTAGCCCTTACTGATGGGCATTTGGGTTGTTTCCAATCTTTGGCTATTGCAAACATAGCTGCAGTGAATAACCTGGTACAGTCATCATTTGGCATGTGTGCAAATGTATCTTTAGGATAAATTCCCAGAAATTGTATTCCTGGGTCAAAAGGTATGTGCAATTAAATTTTTGATAGATATTGCCAAATTGCCTTCCCTAAGAGTTGAACCAGTTTACATCCTTGCCAGCACTGTATGCAAGTGCCTTTTTCCTGAAGGCAACAGAGGGTATCATCAAAGTTCTGGATTTTTGCCAGCCTGAGAAATGAAAAATGGTATTTGCATTCTCCTCATAGTGAAGTCAAGCATCTTTTTATATGTTTAGAGCCAGCTGTACTTCCCTTTCTGGAAACTATCTGTTCATAATCTTTGCCTATTTTTCTAATGGATGTTGGCTGTTTACTTATTAATTTCTAGGAGCTTCTTATATATTAGGAAAACTAGTCTTCACTTAAGATATGAGTTGTAAGTATATACCCTAGTTTGTCTTTTGAATTTGCTTATGGTAATTTTGCCTGTAGAAAATTGTTATTTCAATGTTATCTAATTTATCAATGTTATCTAATTTATCAATCTTTTAAGTCTTCTGATTTTCAAGTCATGGTTAGAAAGACTTTCCTCATATCAAGATTATAAAGAAATTCTCCCTTCCTCATACCTAAATTGTTCCATTTTTTACATTTAACTAAATGGGGAAAGATGGTATGGTAGTTAACATCACAAACGCTAGAGATAAACTGCCTACATTCATATCCCAAATCTATCACTTATTATCTATATGACCTTGGATAAGTCACTTAACCTCTGTGGTCTCAGTTTCCACATCTATATATGAGGAATAATAATAATTACTACTTCATCAGTTTATTGTGAAGATTAAATGTATCATTAACTCATAAAGTAATTACTACAGTGCCTGGTATAGTAAGCACTTAATAAGCATGAGCTATTATCATCGCATATTTTGGGGGACTTACCCTGTTTTAAGATGGAAAGTAAAAATCCAACTTTTTTTTCCATATGGCTACCTAGTTGTCCCATAACCATTTAATGAATATTCCATCCTTTCTCTGCTGATTTAAGACATCACCTTTATCATATGCTACCTTCCCATATGTATTTAAGAATTTCTGATTTGTCTACTCTGCTCCATTGACCTATCTATTCATGGGCCAGTACCACACTGTTTGGTAGGGCTAGCTACCCCTCTTTGCTCTTCTTTTACAGTTACCATAACTATTCCTATTTCTTTTTCCATATGAATTTTAAATTAATGTATCCAGTTCTAAAACAAAATTAAAATATCATTAGCATTTTTACTGAAACCACATTAACTTTATAAATTAACTTACGGAGAACTCATATGTTTCCTGTTCATTCTTCTATCCAAGAACCTGGTATATCCTGCCATTTGTTTAAGTCTCCTTTGCATCTTTCAGTCGTGTTTTAACCTTATCTTCACATAGGTCTTACATATTTCTTGTCAAGTTTACTCCTAAATTTTAACTTTTTTGGTTGCTATTATAAATGAAGTGTTTTCTTCCATTATATTTTCTAACAAGTTCTTTATATAAATTAAAGCTATTAGGTTCTATATAGTAAGTATATACTCTGACACCTTAGTAAAAATTCTCTTGGATTTTCTAGATATATAACCCTATCATCTGCAAATGGTGTTTTACCATCTCTTTCCCAACCTGTACATCTCTAATTGCCTTCTCTTATCTGGCTGCATTGGCTCACACCTACAAAACATGTTAAATAATAACCGATTACACAAAGTAGTCCTGATCATGCTTTAATCCACGTTAGGCAGCCATGGAAAAGCTACTCATTAAAAAATTTTGAAGGCTTGAATCTTAACTTCTTGCAAACTAGAAATCTACCAGGCCATAGTTTATAAAAGAATAGACATTTTCTTAAGAACACAAAAAAGGTAAGATTAAAGTTTAGGTCATAACCATTAACAACAGAAGTAGTTAATTAAAGTGCACACCTGCCACTAGGCTGAGCAAGAGTGGACCACCTCCATATTCTTTCTTGATTGGGACTCTAGTGGGAATCACTAATGTATCTCCATTAAGCACCATGTTGGCCTTTGGGCTGAAACAGATAAATTTTATCATGTTAAGGAAGTAGTAACCTCTGAATGTTATAAAAAATGGTTGTTAAACTTGGTCAAACAACTTTTAAGCATCCAGGGAGATAGTTACATCATTTTTTTTCCTTCAATCAATTAAATGAATTATATTAACCAAGTTCTTAATATTGAGCCAACCTTGTATTCTGGGACTAAATCCTATTGCTGGAATTTGTTTATTCATATTTATATTGCAGTTGTGCATCAATATTCATACATAACACTGGTCTAGAGTTTTATTTTTTGTGCAGTCTTTATCAATTTTGGTTTCAAAGTAATACTTGCTTCTTAAAAACAATTTGACAACTCTTTCAGTTTAAATAGTATTGAAATTATCTGCTCTTTAAATATTTAGAAGTCCCCTATAATATTGTCTGGACATAATGCTTTGGGAAGTGGCAACTCTTTGACAACTTTTTTTTTTTTTTTTTTTAGAAAAACCAATCTGTTGAGATTTTCTACCTCTTTCTGGAGTCAGTATGGGTCAATTATATTTTCCTAAAAATTATCTATTCCATCCAAGTTTTCAAACTTATTTTCAAAGAGTTGAGTAAATAGTCTCCTATGATTCTTTAAATTTCTATTTCCATTATTCCCCTTCAGTTCTTACCTTGTGTATTTGCAGTTTCTTCCTTTTCACCCTTTATTAGACTAGCTAACAGTTTATAAATTTTATTGTTGCAGTTTAATTATTTTTCAAAGAGTCACCTTTTGAATTACTTATATTGTTCTACTGTTTTTCTATTTATGTTTAAAGTTCTTAAACAAGCATACCTTTAGCAGGTGTGCTACATCTCTTCCTCACCCCAAAAAGGCATCACAGTAATAAATGCAGTGAACACTATCTAAGAATATAAAGGCAAGAAAGCAGATATTAAATAGGAGCTGTTAATGTTATCCTGAATATCTCCAAATTCCAAATACCTGATAAAAAAACAACAACAGATTAGCAATGCTTCCAATTTAGAAAAAAAAAGTGCCATAGAAAATAAAAACTGAGCTTTTACTATAATTAAGTCATTGGAAATAAGATCAGTTTTAACTGTAATAAACTTAAATTCAAATATCATAAGAGGTACTTTGTGGTTTTAATTATAAGCCTTCCACCTCCAGCCTATCTATCCCTAGCAATTAATTGCCCACCGATTTAGTTCAATAAGCATGAATTCCCCCTTTTCCTCATCCCCAAGTTCTCTCAGTGCTGCTTTATAGCCAGACACTAAGATAGAGCAAAACCACCTCCACACATGAGACCAGACAAAGACTAGGTGCCAGGCCAGTCAGCCAGTGCTGCCCAGAACCTGCCACTAACCTGAACAGTGTGCTTCAGATGAGGCAGTCTAGTCCAAGTATAATTCTACCCAATCACCCAAAGTAGGCATATTCATGTTTTGATCCATTTTAGGTAGTCTGGGAGAAAGTAAACATTAAAGAAATTTCAAAGATTGAATCCTACCCTCTTGCAAAGTAGAAATCTACTAGGCCACAGTTCATATAAGGGTGTAAGAGTTTTCTTAAGCATACCAATAAATGTAGCATTAAACTTAAATGAAACCCTTCACGCCAAAAGTATTTGGTAATAGTGTATACCTCATAGTAGGCTGAGCCAAAGACACGAAACAGACAGGCCTTGTCTTCTAAAATCAAAAGGTGTTGCTTTTGTCACAGAACTTTTCAGAGAATCAGGGTAGAAATAACAACAGACATAGAAGAAATATAGAGAAGTGAATAGCTGTTAAACAGATTAGAGGCTGAATCAAGATTAACTTTCAAAACAACAGTAAGTCCATAAGCTTTGATCTTAAAACCACCAAAACCAGCCAAAGAGGTAATGCTGCCCATTTCTGGGGCCAATTAGAACTTTCAGCAACCCATCAAGGCAAGAGTAGCAGCAGAAGTGGAGACTGGATAGACCACAGTCTAAAATTTAAATATTGGGGAGAGGGGGCAGTTACAACAGCTGAACAATAAGAACATAGGCATTGTAGGTTTGGCCCTATACCAAAAAAAGCAGCTTACAGGTTCAGATACAGAGAGATGTACACGCGCCTATATGAAAAGAGAGAAGAGCCAGGAATAGAAGTAGGTCCTGAGGTCTTGCAGAGTTATTATGTGAATATGAAAAAGAAATTTTTGTCTTGTTTCTGTCATGTTAGTCAATCTTTTACCAAAAGTGTTATTTATATGCTGAGAAGTTGGGAAGACTTGGGTTAAGATAAAACAGAACTAAATTTTGGTCAGTCTTGATTTCGAACCAGTTTGGAAATCTGATGAATTTTTGGGGTTGTTTGTCTTAGAGGGCATATCAAAGATACCGTAGTGTGTAAAAAGGAAGTTCAGTACAAGCTGGGGATGTACAGCACTGAGAAAGCATTGCCTTTAAATATCCATTTATGAATCCTGCTTTGTAAAGAGAACTTATTTTTAAGATAAAGTTTAGATAATTGAGTTAAATATACTTTAGAGATAGAGTTAAAGGTAATCTGGGTTTTTCTTTTCAAAACCCATTCTCTATATCTGAGTTAAAAATAAAATAAACTTTTAGTGCTAGCAATGACCTGGAGGTGAAGCAATGGCAGGCACAGGAAACACACCTGCTAATGCAGGTGAATAAAAAACAGGTCACACAATCACTTTCCAAGCTGTCTTAAATCCAAAAACCTCTACTGAGCAGTGTATATGATAATGCAGACCCTCACTATGACCTCCTCCTATAAATACTCACCAATTCTTTAAGAAAAAGAAAAATAGAAGAATTCCTGGCAAATTTCAAATGCAGGATCTATCTTGGCATTGAACCATTTGTAAAAATTAATCATCACTTAATCCTTCAACAGCTATAAAACAGTGGTTTATAAATGAGTGCATTAAAATCACCTGGAGGGCTTTTTAAAAACAAACTGATAGGTAGGCACAGCCTGAGAAATACAGTGCCAACGTAATCCTACTTAAATTATGGTCCTGGTTTTGGTGAACCTGTGCTGTTTGCAAACTGCAAGGGGTCTACGACAGAAACGGAAAGTTAAGCTTTTGAAAACTTTGAGTAGTTTAACATTACTTGGCATCCAAGCACGTGAACATTTTCTAGCAATTCACTTCTATTTTATTTCCAAAAGCATTGGTATCAAATTGGAAAATTATTTTAAAATTTGGGAAGCCCAGCTCTTAAAGAGACACCTCCGCAGGGCAGAATCCAGAGCACAGGGCCAGTGGCAGCTCCAACCAATTAGGGGCAACCGGGCAGTCCTGGAAGATAACTGAAGCCTGAGGATAATGCACTTTTCATCGTTCTGTATTTTACTTTGCTTCCAGTGACAACACAACACCGCACCATGGTTGCAAGTGGCCGGGACCCCAGCAGCCGGTGCAAACGAGAAATGAACCAATGCAGAAAACCCCTGGACTGCGGGCGCGCATACCCGAAAGGGCGGAAACCGGATCAGCGCTTTTCCTGCCCGAAGTTTGGAGCCGCTGGGAAATTTGCACTCCAGGCGTTACACGAAAATACTAGATTCCGTCAAAGAGTTTTGTAACTTTTAGGGAATAAGAGGCTAAACAAAGGAGAGACCACGCGCCATCTCCCTTCCCGGCGCCGCTCCGCGCCTGCGCAGACACCAGCCTAACGCCCAGGAAACCCACCAGTCCACGGCTTTCTTTCGGAAGAGCTGAACACTTGCTGCCGACCGGCACTGGCACGCATGCGCAGCAGCGACTACCGCGCCCTCTGAACTCGCCAGGGTCCTTACCCGCCACGGGGATCGCCTCCTTCCGGCCAGGCAAGGCGTCCTGGGGGCTGACAATCTTAGAAGCGGAGTCTCCCATTCTTGGGACAGGAAAAATGTGGAAGAGCTGGCGAACTCTCCTGGTGGCCGAGAGCATGGGCGGGCCGCTGGCCGAGGGGTCACCGGCGGGACGACGCGGTCGAGAGCCGGTCCACAGCTGCGGGACCGGCGAGCACTGGACGGCTGGGACCCTGCTGGGACAGCGTTGTACTGAGCCACCGCCCCGGAATCGAGGTTACCTAAGGCGCAAGCCACAGGGGCTGTACCTGAGGGCGTGTTCTCTCCCTTAGGGTGTGTTCTCTCCCTGGGGGTTGCCTGGTCCTTGGAGACACCAGCCAGATTTTCTGGCCCGGCTACAGTGCTAAATTCCCGAGCTGAGAATAGTGGATTAATGGCCGTACGAAGTACGTAAAGCGTCAGGGGCCAAAAAAGAAACCAAATCAGTGCCTAGCCTTTGATTTTTAAGTTTGTTCCCATTTCACAACCTCCTTAGCAGTTGTTTGCTATACCAGTAAGATACAAAACGACCTGCCTTACAGACAACTGGAATGTATGACTATTTCCATTGCAGCCTTTATGATTAATTACAGAAAAGATGCGCATTGTATCCAAAAGGAAAACGAAGCACAATTTTCGGAAGTCCAGAATGGGGACGATAACTCAATATAATGCCATATATGTGTGTATGCACATATACATATGTATAAGTAATACATTGATAAACCCATTTTACAGGCGGGCAAATAGAGGAGCAAGGCCCTGATGCCTTCACTAACACAGTTCAGGCGAATGTGATGGTGCTGTAGGATCATTCTGTTTCTCAAACCATGGGAGATGACATTTGTTCCTGTGACAAATTTTTAACCCAAAAAATAAGGTGGGTGGTGCCAGATGGGTGACTTGGGCATTTCATATGTGAAATTTTGGTTTTACACAGATGTTCTTCCAAAATGGGCAGATAATCTCATGAGGGAAAGAACTTCAGATCAGCACCCACTGAGATGAGAGGGCTTTGACCCAACCCCTCCCCCCATCCAGGGGTTTACTTACCCCTTTGTTTTAGTGTGGTCTGGACTGGCTTATGAGGACCACATATTAAGGATTAGCCCTACTATACTGTAGAACATGGCCAGACTCGTGGCATTAAACTTAAAGTTTATTCTGTAATTTACATTTCCCCTGGGCAGTTTGCCTCAGTTTTTACTTTTGATTTATTTGCGTTTACGATGAGATTATACAAAATAGGTTTTACAGGCCTTGCCCGAAAACACTCTTAAGGTGTCCATCCCTTCTAGGCTTCTGAAGGCCTGTTACTGCTCAGCATTTGAAAAAATAAGAGCATTCCCTCTGTTAAAGGAAATACGCTGTGGGTTGATTTTTTTTTTAATTATTGCTTTTTGATACCTACTGATTTGCTTTTTCTGGTTCAGTGGTTGGTTGTATGAAAGCAAGTATGTTAGAAATACTCAGCAACTAAAACAAGAATTTTTCATGTCAGGAAGTATTTATATAATGTTAAGTGAAAAAGCACAATAGAGCTCAAGTTGTACGTATGTAGTATATATTAAAAAATGCATATGCCTCCCCTTGCACACCCACTGAAGAAAGACTAGAAGAAATTGAAATGATGTTTGCAGTTTTATTGTGCTTAAAGGTAATGGTCTACTGATTTTCAGTTTCTGTAAACCTCTGTTTTGAAATATTGTACATTGTTATAGTATTCTCAAGTGTTCCAATGGCTGCTGCTTTTATTATTATGAAAAATAAACATTTTTAAAGCAAAGTACCTTAATTTATTTCAGTTTTTTTTCATAAAGCATTAGGTGTTTTTCTTTTTGTTTTGTTTTGTTTTTTCATTTATCAGAATAGTTGTAAGAAAAGTGAAATTGACTTTTGTTTGCTTTTTAAGGGGAAAATTAAATATTTCTGCCTTCAGTGATACCATTTTAACCATCAGGACTTCCTCTTCTTCAGACCCTCCTAATTCCTTCTGAGCTTCATGCTGGGAGGGCCTTCTTATTCTCCATTGGGCATACGCTGCTTTGATTTTTCATTTTTGTGATTATGGTCTAGTTTTCCAACAAATTCTAACAATGTATGTTCTTTAGGAAGCAGACTAAGCATTGTCTTTGGTATAACAAAGACCCAAAATACAGCAGTTTAAACAAAATAGAAGTTTATTTCTCTCTTAGGTAACAATCTTGCGCTGAGCAGAACCACGTCTTTTCTTCATAGTATCTCATACTGGATTGGCTCACATTAAATATTCAGAGGTCACATATTTGGTTTAATTGGGCCAAAATCCTAACTTAGATGAGCAGAGATTTGATTTGTTCAAGGATCTACCTTCCCCCTTGGAAACAAGAATACTTAATACTCTGCTCCCAAAAAAAAGCCTAGATTTTAGTTGAGATGCAGATTAGGTTGCTTTAACAAAGGAACTGTATCTGAAACAAGATAGTTTATTTGCTTTTTTCTCTCTCATATACTGGTCTAGAGGTAGGTGGTCCAGGACAGGTAGGGCGGCACTGCTAACCTGGAACACGACCTCCGTGCCAGAACCTGCCGTCACCTCTGTATCTTAGCCCAGCAAAAAGGCAGAAGGAAGAAGCGGTGCTCATCTCAGTACTCCTAATAGTGCATCCCAGAGGTAGCGTACGTCATTTCTACTTGTTCCATTGACCTGACCAGAGACATGATCTAATGGTTGGAAAGGCAAGTGAGAGACCAAGTTCTCTAGCGGAGCAACCAGAGATCCAGCTAATACTTGGCAGTTCTAGTAATAAAGGAAGAAGGTGAGAATATCCTTTGGTTGACATCTCGGTCACAGTTCATTATTCTGGACACCAAATATCCATATATATCCTTCTAATATGTAGGACACACACTGTTCCAAACGGAGAAAAGCCAAAATTACAAGCAGTTCGAAGTGCGTGATCTGAAGAGGACATGTGGTCCTATGTAAGTCTGAATGTCATGCTGCATAATCCAGTGACCTATAAACTAAAAGCTGAGGTATGTGTTCCCCTCTCCCATGCCCTTTCCCACACACCGTGTGTACAATGGTGAAGTAGGGATGTGAAAACTAATTTGGGAAAAAGAACGGGGGAAAACAGTAGTCCCTGGTCCACAGTCTAACCAAATGTTGCAAAAGGGAACCTTTAAAAAACGCCCAAGTGGTGGAGTAAATTCTTAGTTAGACCCCCAGTTCTGCTCTCCAGAAGGAACTCCCTTCTTGGTTGCACCTGAAGGTACTGGTTTTACCCGCTGGGAGGTTTTTATCCGTGATCTGTGATTCCATCAGAAGGATATATTGAATAACATGCCCTTCTGGAAAGCTATACATCTTTTAGTGCCCAGTTTCTTACTGGTGCAGTTTTGAGGGACTGTCGGTAGGATTATAGCTTATTTGTCAATTCAATTTTAAAAGATACTGAATTGATTTCTGGTCTATTTGTTCCTTTTACAATTCCTTGTCCAAATCAGAGCTAAAGATCTCAACTAGTCATATTTCTTATACCAACTTACTGTTCATTTTTATTTACTAGGCTCTATGTTTGTCCCATATATCTTGTATCTATTAAGTTAATGGCAGTGCCCTTGCAGCCAAAAAAACAGCAGGTTTGGTTGGAAAAGCAGTCCCCATAATTTGATCATTACTGCATGTCATCTGCAGACAACACTTTGCTAAAAGTCCTTGAGAAGGGCTTTGGGTCACAGTTTTATCTTCTGCTATTGGGAGTATAATAGCTTCTGGTTTTATCAAAACTAGAAGGCCCTAAGTAACCACTCTCAGTCCATTTATATTATAGACTACAGGCAGGGAACTTCAATCTTAGCAGAGCTTTATTTTCTTCCATCTCTGTTAACAAAATGGCTAGCTTTTACCTGAGTTCATCTTTCTCAAAGGACTTTGCTAAAGGAGGCAGGAAACAGCTAGTACTCTCTCATTGGTCAGAGAATCATCTTTCTGAACATTTCCCTGCAGCTAGAGATTCAAAGAGCTTTCGGTCTGCCTTCTGTGGAATTAAGTTGACAATTTTATCAAATGTCTTGTGGTGGCATAAAAAGGATCGCCAGCCTCCCAGCCTTTAATATCTGTGTCCTTACTGTCTGCTGCCTGTCAGTTAAACCAAAGGCACAAAATTTAGGTTAATGCTATAGAGTCTACAGAAAAGCTACCAGAACTGACATGTTGATTTTGCAACATTGCAGGACACAAGATCTATATACAAAAATCTGTTTTGTTCCATCGGCCTACCTCAAGAAACAAGACAAATCTCAAACAAATGGAGCCCAAAGTTAATGAAAGAAAGGAAATAATAAAGATCAGAACAGAAATAAATAAAATAGAGGCCAAAAGACAGTAAGAAAAGATGAATGAAAAAAGCTGGTTCTTGAAAAGATGAATGAAATAGACAAACCTTTACCTGGACTAACCAAGAGAAAAAGAGGGAGTGCTCAAAAAATAATCAGAATTAAAAGAGGAGATGTTACAATTGATACCACAGAAATACAAAGGATCATAAGGGAGTACTGCAAACAATTATATGCCATCAAATTGGACAACCTAGAAGAAATGGATACATTCTTAGAAACATACACTCTTCCAAGACTGGATAATGAAGAAACATAAAACATAAACAGACCTATTACTAGAAAGGAAATTGAATCAGTAATTAAAAGGCTTCCAAAAACAAAATTTCAGAACCAGATAGCCTCACTGGTGAATTCTTCCAAATACTCAAAAATTTAATACCTACCCTTTTCAAACCTTCCAAAAAACTAAAGAAGAAGGAACACGACCAAATACATTTTACAAGTCCAGAATTACACTGATAACAGACAAGAACACAATAAAATTGTGGGTCAGTATTCTTGATGTACATAGAACCAAAGTATAGAGGAATGGCCTTAAAATAAACCCTAGACTAAGAAAGGTAAAGGACATGACTTAGGAGATAAGAGAGGAGATCAAACATCCTTATCTCATTTTCCCTCTCTGGGATGAACTTGGTTATGAAATCTTAGAAACATTCCTATCAACTGGGTGATAATCTGAAGACCTGGGAGTTAGTGCTTTATTTCCTGGGGCATATGCTAGGACAGTGACCCACTGGTGCATAAAGAAATCAAGCTAGTGGATTGGATCAACATGGTTTTTAGAGTATACTGGATTAGAAGATATTAGAGTACATCCACCAGTAGTAAGGATAAATATAATAGGGGGAAATTTTTATGTGTGCTATATGTGCACTGTGCCTAGACATAAAATATATCTTAGTGTGGCTTCTGGTCAAAATAAAAAGTTTAAAAGCCATGGTTAGAGAGACTATAAACCTTTCAGAAGACTCTTGCATTTGTCAGGACATACAATGTGGTGTGTCTGTGGAGAAGGAGCAATGGCTGAGAGCAAAGGCTAGTGAACCTGAGGGCAGCCTGCCAGGTTTCCCAAGGGTTGGGAGTATGGAAAGACTAAGAGAGCCAATTTCCCCAAAGGAGCCTGGAGCTAGAGCAAGGAGACCCAAGGACTGAGCCTTTGTAACCAGATACAACTACAAAGACTTCAGTTATCAGTAGCAGGAGCCAGCATGATGCCCAAAGGGTAGAGAAGGAGTAGCTATGTCTCTGCAGATCAGGAACACTGTGGCCAGGAGTCCAGGCCACACTAAAGCAGACACTCTGAGGACAGAGGCCAAGGCTGAAAGATAACTCAATGGATGTGCACAAGACCAGGAGGACACATAAGTTCTCCCAGTAAACAGACACCATCTTGAAAAAAAGACAGGAGTAGGGAAAACCCTGGAGAGAATCCCAGAAGACTAGGAAGTTACCCAAATAGGCTACTGAAAACTGAAAGGCACCAAAAAGCCTCTTTTATTTGGCAAGATCAAGTGTTTTCCTCCGTCATTAGGAAGGATGAGAGCAAGATGAGATCAGTGATAGAAAACAGGGCAATTAAGATTTCTTGTACATCAGAGTCATGCTTAAAATTTGGCCTTGATACATGTGGTCTATCAAAGCATACAGAAGGTATTTACACTGGCTAGGGGTCAGGGATATCCTCCTTCCTAGGATATTATGTAAACAAGTGAAATAGTATATGGTACCAGTCCACAACAAAAATGGCAAAATTAGGGAAAAGATAATGTCATAAGTTTTTCATAATGCTAAATATATTCAATTTGAAAACCTATCCTCTATTCTAAAATAATATGCTTCTGACTGTTCTAGTGCCAAAATGTCCTTCCTTCTCACATATGGTGAGATAGCAGTGATCCTCTCAGGCCCTTATTCGACAAAATTGAAAATAGACAGCCTATGCTGGTTTCCAAAATATTTGGTCCAGTTCTATGGCCCTTGAAATGCAAGTGTGCATATCCCTGAGGCAGCATGTATGATAGTCCCTGGCACGGAATAGGCAGTCCAGCAACATCTGTGTGATTGAGAAAGGGAACTTTCTGTTTCATAGAGATCAGCCCTTAACAAATAGCTTTTGCTCTTTTTCCCCCAGGCTCCCTCTTGTTCTGCCTCTCAGCTTTCCTAACCATACATTGTCCCAAGCCACCTCTCCCCAGGTAAAACAGAAAGTCTGACAGACGTGACTTATGGGATGTGAGAGAAAGCCAAAGGTCCGCTTCCCTCTCCCCACCCTTAGAAACACCTACACAGACGAGGAAAGAAGCTAGGATTTGGGGACTAGTGTGCAGCAAAGAGGAGGGTAAGAAGAGGTATCTCTTGGGAAGAATTTATAAAATTGTGTCACCACTCGATTTCTAAGCTTCATCATAATATTAAATTGTATACATTACTGATCAAATGAGCCTAATGACATACTGATATCTTTCTATAAACTTAGAAACTTCAGTGCTGAGTTATTTTGTCAATTAATTTTCTTTCATAAAATCATCTACGTGCCAGAATTATTTAATTTAAAAAAAAATCCTAAGGAAGAAAAACACTCCCTGAAAGGTCAGACAATTCATGACATTTTTATTTAGTAAGAATTGAGAAACGAACCCCTCAGGTCTCTCCATTCTTCTTTTCCCTGCTGGTGATAGCACAGGACAGATCTACAAGGACAGGTGTTAGCAGCATTTCCCCAGGCAAAAAGTGCCGCCCGCTAGTCCCCTAGCTTGGAAGGGAGGGATAGTGGAGTCCTCCCTGTGGGGTGACCCATCCTAGGCTCTGATGCATCTCCCTCTCTCCCTCCATCAGCCTTTTGCTTACCTATACTGGAGAGGTTTAGCCATCCCTTAATAAACTCTGGGTGAACAATTAAACCCCAACTGTTTGAAAATCTCTTTCAACGAGGGGGTCCTTGATGGCTCTCTGTCCTAAGCTTTGGGTCTTTTTTGCCAACTCTAGGAAAACAGGTAAAATTTCTCTCAGCATCCAGTTTCATACATGTCATATTTAAAGTCATAGGAAAAAGAATGAAAGAAAACAACCCAAATGCCAATAGTGGTTTTCTCTCTGTAATGAAACTGTGGGTAATCTTTTTTTTCCTTTATAGTTTTCTTTCTTAAAATTTTTTGAGTGTACATGTACCACTTCTGTAATCAGAAAGTAAACACTTGAATAAAAAATGATTAGTGCAAAAACGAACTGCATATTAGTTTTTTTTTTTTTTAAGTAAGTAAACTATTTTAATCAGTCTAATTTTTCTTTTAATTTCAAATACTGGGTTAACTTATTAAATTATATTTTTATCTTTCTTTGTTTATTCATACATAGCCCGCATAGAAAGATCAAATATCTGCTTTAGCAAAGAAAGAAAATGTTCCTCCTACATTTTCAGAAGAAATTCATGATTGTAAAAGTTAATTTCCAATTTTCGGTTATGTTTGAAAATGGGCTAGTTCCCTATTTACTGGGTTTCTTTTACTAAGTTCTCATCAGCAAATTAATAATTTTAAATTGCTAACTAATAATTATAAGATGTCTTATGCCCTCAGAAATCTTTGCTGAATTCCTTTATACCTAATTCAACTTCTGTTCAAAAGTTTCAAAATGATCTGATATTGAGGCCCAGCCACGTGGCTCAGTTGGTTCCAGTGTCATCCCATACACCAAAAGGTTGCCAGTTCAATCCCCAGTTAGGCACATTCCTAGGTTGCAGGTTCAAACCTGATCGGGGCACATACCTAAGTTTTGGGGTCAATCCCCAGTCTGTGCATGTAAGGGAGGCAACTACTCTGCTGATGTCTCTCTCTATCTCTCTCTCTTTCTCTCTCTCTCTCTCTCTCTTTCTCTCTCTCTCCCCCTTCCTTCCACTCTCTCTAAAATCAAATTAAAATATAATATATATATCTTTGGGTAAGGATTTAAAAAAAAAGATCTGATATTAAATATTTGGAAAGGGTCTTTTTAATGTGAATTTTTAAACAGGCATTTAAAATTATATTTTAATATATTTAATATATTTAAAATATTTATTTAAAAGCAGGTACTGCAAACTAACATAATATTTCTTAATTTTTTTCTAATTACTGTTTACATTCAATGTTAGCTTATATTACTTTCAGGTATACAGTATAGCAGTTAGATAATCGTATACAAGTGTCCCCGCTGATATTTCCAGTACCCACCTGGCACCATACAGAATTATTACAATATTATTGACTATATTCCCTATGCTGTGATATACATCCCCATGACTATTTTGTAACTACCAATTTGTACTTCTTAATCCTTTCATCTTTTTCATCCAGGCCCCCCACTTCCCCTTCCTCTGGCAACCATCAGTCTGTTCTCTGTGTCTATAAGCCTGTTTCAATTTTGTTTGTTCATTTATTTTGTTCTTTAGATTCTACCTATAAGTGAAATCATATGGTATTAGTCTTCCTCTCAATGACTTATTTCGCTTACATAATACCATCTAGGTCCATCCATACTATCACAAATAGTTAAAATTTCATTCTTTTTTATGGCTGAGTAATATTCCATTGTATATATGTATCACCACTTTTTTTATCAACTCATTTATTGAGGGGCACTTGGGTTGCTTCCATAGCTTGCCTATTGTAAATAATGCTGCAGTAAACATAGGGATGCATATATCCTTTCAAATTAGTATTTAGGGTTTCTTCGGATATATACCTAGAAGTGAAATTACTGGGTCCCAGGCAGTTCTATTTTTAAGCTTTTGAACAACCTTCATACTCTTTTCCACAGTGCTGACTTAATTTTTTAATAGCCTAGAAAGGTTAACAAAATTTACTATCTTAATGTTAGTATAAATATAAATTAGAAATTCAAATTTATGAATCTGCCTCCTTCATAGTGTGCCTACCCCATAGTATACTTGTCAGATAAGTGAAATTATCTTTAACTAGGTTTAGATTTAATTCTTTACATTCCAAAATTATAAATAAACATGAGCTTGTTTTTAAAACTTCACATAGTACAGAACATCTAGAATATAAAATAGGCCATTTGAATATTCTACCAATGGTGTATATCACCTCAGATCTTTTTATATAGAAGTTAGTTTTAAATTACCTAATTAAAATGCTTTAATCTAACAATTTCAACTCTGGTTTTCTTATACAAGACCACATAAAATACATTTTGATTTATAAATATTACATATTTTTCCTTTTTTTTGTTTTGGGTTGTCATTTATCTATTATTCTGCCTGCAAATAATATGCACAAATTTTCTAGGTCACAGTTATATTTCCACAGCATTGCTCCTTGAAACAGTAACCAGTGCTGGTACACACAAAAACAAAATGACATCCATCCCTACTTCCAATCTACTGTGCATTTCCCATGTTTAGTGAGCTGGGCTTTGTGTAGCATATGTTTCAATAATCCTCTCATAAAGTTTAACTGAGACTTAGACACTCAATAAATATTTGTGGAATTGAATTGAATTTCATTAATTATTCTGTAATTATTAAGGCTTGTAGACACTGGAAGGATGGTATACAGTTTTTCACTTTGAAGATTGCAAAACCTCTACAACCCATTCCTGAAATCAGCTAATACTGGTAAGTGGGTTTTTGCTGGTTATTTGGGGTTCACTACAGAGAGCCTTTTGATCTCCCTCTAATCATGCTTTTTTTTTTTTTTTTGATCCCAGATTTCTAAGCTAAAATCTCCATTGGAAATAAATTCATTTCTGTAAGCCATCTGGTGGCTTTCACTTGTAACTACAGCATCAGCTAATGGCCCAACAGAATTATCCTCCACACACAAGGACTGTCATTTCCTTCCTGTGTCTCTTACAAGAGGTGTCCCAATGAAGTGATAACCTAAGTATTGTGTAGATGTTAACAACCCAAGAGAAATCTTCATGACTCTAACCTCAAGGCCTCTTTAATATCAAGAGCAACATAATGAAGGTGATGGAGTAAGAGAAGCTATATTATTGTTATAATAATTATACACTAAAACAAACTTTATGGAGCACAAACTATGTGCCAGGCAGTGTGCCTAAGCTATAAAAACCCATAGAAGAGGCTCATGTTCTCAGGGATCTCAGGCCAAATATGTGAACAAATACAGCAGGGTGTTATAATAGATGTGCCAAAGTGGAAATGGGGAAAACCCGGACTGGGGCTTCTTTATCCCACATGGAACATCAGGGAATGAGTGCTCTCCCCTTCCAGAATATGCAAAATAACAGAAAATAAACACACACCCCCAAAAAAAATTTGGAATCAACGCAAAATAATGATCAACAAAGTCACAAAGTTGTAAGCGTACCGTGTAAGTTTGTGCCCTACCTTCTGCAAAAATCAGGAATATTCATATCTTTGTGTAATGCATAACCTTCAAAACTATGTTACCCCAAGTTGGGTTTCAACAGGGGACCGAGGGACCCCAGAGTCAATAGATAAGCTTCCTGGTGTCCATCTAACTTAGCCCAACAGTAGCTCCACCCCCAGCTTTTGGAGGAGGTAGGACAGCAAAGAGGAGTCAGAGCCTGCTAGCCAGGCTACAAGTCTGTCCCCTCTAGCTCTGATTCATTATCCCTGAACGAAGAAGTGTTAGGGGAGCACATTCTGCCTTAGAAGCTCAGAGAGTATTCCTGAGAGGCTGTGAAGGTATGAGCTCCATGTGGAAGAGTGGATGAGAATTCACCAGATAGATACAGGAATGAGGAAAGTGATTTCATATGATGGAGACATGCAGCAGTGCAAAGTATTAAAATGCAAGGCTTATTTGGGGACCTGCGGGTAATTCATCATGGCCAGAAAGGACGCTGCGAACAGGGAGTAGTGACAGCTGCAGCTGGGAAGCAAGTGCCCACTCCTGAGATGGCACATGCATGCTCAGATGAGCCTTTTCCCCTGCTAATAGTCGGGCCACTGAAAGATTCTAAATAAGGCAATGATATAATCAGATGCATTTTAGGAGATCATCCTGGTAGCGAGATTGATATTAGGTTGAAAAGACACTCGAGAAGAATTAGAAGACCAGTTAGGTGGCTGTTAGTATGTTCCAAACAAGATCTTGTGAGGGTTTCCAGATGAATTTAGTGGCAAATATGATGGGGATGGGAGGATGGATTTGAGAAATATTGAGCAGGTAGAAGCAACAGATCTTTGTGACCCAAATATAAGAGGTTAGATATTTAGAGGAGTTTAGAATGATCCCAGATTTCTGGCTTATAGAACGATGTTCCACAGGAGTGGAATGTACAGGTCTGAAACACAATGAGACCTCAGTGCTGGAGATATAAATTTGCAACTGATCAGCATCAATGCTATGGGAAAGGACTGCATTGTTCCTCACGAAGATATTACAATACCCACGCTCGAAAGAGATGTGTTGAATAAATGTCATATGAATAAATATGTATTCTCTTTTTTTTAATCCTCACTCAAGAACATGCTTATTGATTTTAGAGAGAGGGTAAGGGAGGGAGAAAAAAAGGAAGAGTGAGCAGCATTGATCTGTTGCCTTTCCTATGCTCCCCAACTGGGACCGAACCAGCAACCTAGGCATGTGCCCTGACTGGGAATCAAACCTGCAACCTTCTGGTTTGTGGGACAATGCCCTACCAACTGAGCCATACTGGCCAGGACTAAATACATGTCCTTATATGCAAGAATAAACAGATAACCTGGAAGGCTGCATCTTTTTTTGCAGTGCCTGGAAATGAGGTTGGAGTAGGGTGGGTGGGAGACCCAGAGGGAGGTAGCTCTCTGGTTTCATGAGGATGCTACGGGTAGTTCTAAAAATGAATGTTTCCACCAAGTGTCTGTCTAGCTGCATTGATGTCCTATAACTGAAGCCATGGTGTGCGAGTCATTCTTATCCATAACAAGTTGTCACTCCTTATCTTCAGCCTTGATTGGAGTACTGAACCCTGAACCCAACCCCCACTATAGGATGGAAAATGAGGAGAGATGAGGGAGCCTGCCGGTATAGAGCTATGAAAAATGTATTCTGTCTTTTCCCAGCTCATTCGGACTGGGTGGAAATTCCAATCAAGTTCACTCTGGGGAAACAGCAACATTACTCATCTACTGAAACTGTAAATTAAAAAGCTACCTAATTCTTTAGGGGGAGGAATTGTTTCTCCGTCCATCAATAAGTCAATTTTTCCCCTCTCATCTTCCATCTTGTTATATTTTAGAAGAAATTCATTCCAGTTAATATGAAAATGAGAAGCCAGAAATTATGAAGAATGCTTATGAATGCAGTTCTAGTGATTCAATAAGTTGGTCTTTTAACCTAAGTATCAATAATACACTTATTTTTCTGTCACTTAAATGCTCTCAGTATCTATCTGCTCTTGGAACCAATCAGAATATCTTAACATTATATGAATGCACTAATGAGAACATACTGAGCCCTCTTTATTAATAATAAAAGCTCCATGTCACTTCCAGGCAATCAGTGGGGACATCCTAAAGAAAACCATGATGTCCACACGAGGATATAATTGGAATGAATTTGAGCCTTGTGGGAAAAAACCTCAGCCCAAACAGAATAGGTTCCATTTTCTGTTATTGAAATGTTCAAAAGTAAAACATATGTATCTATTTCACCGCACTTCTGCTCCAGCATTCATTATTGTCTTTAATGAGCCCTGGTAGTCAGGTAAAAAAAAAAAACAAATTTCTCAATGAGATCAAGCACTTTCTCTAAAATGTTTTAACTTCTCAAGAGGCAAGTATTTCTTTGTTAATATTGTTTTTCAAAATTATTTTGGTTCTACTTCCTATTTATTTTTGTTGATAGATTTTTTAATGTTTGTCAACCTCCCCAGAAAAATCCTTCGAGGTTTTGACTAGAATCTTTTCCTACCCATGCCATAAACTGGAGAACACAGGCGTCTTTAGTCTTCCTCTCCACAAAAGTGGTAGGTCTCTGCATTTATGTGCCTTTTTTCTGCCTCAGTGAATTTTAGCATTTTCTGTAAGTACATCTACCTGTTTCTTAAGTTCACTCATTATTATTTTACAATGGCTTACTGCACTTAAAATTGTGCCCCAAAGTGGAAGTCAGAGTGTCATATTTACCGGGACACTTAAGGAACTGAAATATTTCTATTATGCTATTTTAAGAAATAACAGAAAATAGAGGAAAATGCAGTAATCGTCTTTTGTTATGAAGAAACGGTTCATCTTATAAATTATAGTTTGCTGGCTTTATGGAAATACCTACAAAATCACAGTATGACTGCAGCAAATGTTTTTTCTTTCTTTTCTTTCTTTCTTTCTTTTCTTTATTATTATTTTTTTTAAGCGTACAGCTTGTCAGATCACTCTAATTTCCTTCCAGAGCAGGTAGCTGACTTTTTGATAAGGGTAAAGCTTTATATGTGAAGTACAATATATGGGTTTCAGGAAGTATTTATTCTAATGCACATGATTCTGTCACAAAGAATATAGTAAATATAGTTTGAAGCTGCCTACATTGTTGGAAAAATTGTATTTGAAAGGGGTGATTTTTTATTTAAAAATTTTAATTTATTTTTTGATTTTTCAATTACAGTTGACATTTATATTATTTTATGTTAGTTTCAGGTGTACCACATAGTGGCATAGCGATTAGACAATTATATAATTTACAAAGTGTTTTTCCAAATAATTCTAGTATTCACTTGGCACCATACATAGTTACTACAATATTATTCTCTATATTCCCTATGTTGTACATAACATCCCTGTGACTATTTTGTAACTACCAAGTTGTCCTTCTCAATCCCTTCTCCTTTTTCATCCAGTTCCCCAACACCCTCTCCCTCTGGCAACCATTAGTCTACTCTCTATGTTTATAAGTCTGTTTTAATGTTGTTTGTTCATTTATTTTGTTCTTTAGATTCCACATAAAAGTGAAATCATAGGGTATTTGTTTTTCTCTAATTGAGTTATTTCAATTACCAGAATACCCTCTAGGTCCCTCCATACCATTGCAAATGATAAGATTTTGTTCTTTTTAATGGCCAACTAATATTCCATTGCATATATGTACCACCACTTTTTAACCTACTCATCTATTAATGGGCACCTGGGTTGCTTCCATATCTTGACTATTATAAATAATGCTGCAATGAACATAAGGGTGTATATATCCTTTTGAATTAGGGTTTTGGGATTCTTTGGATATATTACCAGAAGTGGAATGGCTGGATCATAAGGCAGTTCCATTTCTAATTTTCTGAGGGCCCTCTATATTATTTTCCACAGTGGCTACACCAGTCTGCATTCCCACAAACAGTATATGAGAGTTAACTTTTCTCCATGTCCTCACCAGCATTTCTTGTTTGTGGGTTTCTTGATAATAGCCACCTCATTTAAAATGGAATTGGGAGGGTAGAAGAGAGAACTCTCATGCTTGTCACTAAACACACACTACTGACCCCAACAGGAAGAGATGTACCCTGAATCTCTAGCAGGAAGTGACACTACTTGACTGCCTCTGCAGAAGGAAGAAAAGATTTCTTCGTGCCAGTAACAGCCTAGCCAATGGGAGGGTGCCATAACTCAGCCAATAAAAAGTCTCTATATTTCAAACTTTCAGTTTCCTCCGAAGTTCATAAAAAAGCTTCCTCTCCTTTGTTTCTCTGAAGTTTAGTGTGGTTCCCATTAGACCACATGTCTTGAATTGCAATTCTTTGTTGTTTCCAAATACACCAATACTGCTAGAGAAATATCTGGCCATCTATTTGTAAAAGATCAATGAGACACAAAGATGAACATGGGAGGGAGGGCTTGGAGGAGCTCTGACAGGAGCTATCTCCCTATGATGGGTTGAATTGCATTTCCCAGAAAGATATGTTGAAGTCCTGACCCCTAGTACCTCACGTTGTAACCTTCATTGGAAATAGTGTTACTCCAGATATAATTAGTTAAGATGAGGGCATATTAGGGTAGGGCAGGCCCTTGATCCGATATGACTAGTGTCCTCATAGGAAGATGATGTGAAGACAAAAGAGAAGAACAATAAACCAAGGAACACCAAAGATCACTGGCCACCACTAGAAGCTAAGATGGGACAAGAAGAATTCTACCCAGAGTCTCAGAGGAAGCATGGCCCTAATGAGACCTTGACTTTGGACTTCTTGCTTCTTCAACCAAGAGAGGAAAAATTCCTATTGTTTTAAACCATCCAACTTATGAAAATTTGTCACAGCAGTCCTGGGAAATGAATGTACTCCACTATACTGTGAGCTTCTGGAAGACCTTGCTCACTTTTCCCCTTCAGTGTCTGTCTCATAGCAGATGTTGGGCAAGAAGAAGTGAAGCACTTATTCTACTCATAAGACACTTCCAAAAACTGTGCCCTAGCAAAGTTGGGAGGTGGGAAATGAGATTAACTTTCTGTAGAAATTAGGAGTCTTTTGCTCCACACCCTGCACCTGTGTTATATATTCTTGAAGCCTATTGGGAGCTTTGCTGGGGTTTGTATAGTTGTGATAACACCAATATTTGTTAGCCCACTCTTGCAACTGGGAATCAGCTGAACATCTTTCCTTGGGTTCCCAGAACAGCCTGGGCAAACTTCGCCCTAGCTCAGCTGCAGACTATTGAAGTGATCTTGCTTGTGCTTCTGTCATCTCCCAAGACTGAGGACCTTGGTGGGAGGGTGAGCTTACTTATTTCTGAACCCTCAGTATCCAGTGCCTGGCACAATAGGATTCCCATGCAAGTGCTAAACCGAACAGACCTAGCTATTTTAGATTTAAGCTACTGGTTCAAGACAATTTCTGGATAATCCTTAGCATTTCTGTCCTCAGAGCAACAAGGGTCTCAAAGATTTTGAACTTTGTATGTTTTATAGGCACACCATCACATTCAAAGAGAGGCTGGAAAGCTGATCTGACTCATTTTTCACAGTTTATTATGTGCGGGGGAAAAAATAAATAAATAATAAGCCTTCTGTTTTTGTTTTTTAATTTTTATTTATTTTTTATTGTAATTTTTTCTTTTTTTTTCATTATAAGCCTTCTGTTTTCCTGGGCTGCTAACTTGGCACCTTCTTTCATGTAAAAACTTGCATTAAAAGATACTATCTCTGGACTACTGGCCAAGATGGAGGCATACACAGACACACTGCATCTCCCTCCACAACTAAGAAGGAATACAACTACCTCAAAAATAGAAACAACCAGAAGTTCCAGTAAATCAAACTCCGTGAAAGTCCAACAAACAAAGATATAAAGAAGAAATACTCATCCAGATAGGTAGGAGGGGCAAAGCCAGGGTGGAGAGGACACAGTGTGGTGGCGGCAGTAGCAGGGGCTGCGGCGGCAGCGGCAGGCCAGCGGAAAGCACAGTCACACATTTTAAAAAGTCAGGAGGAACACCTGGGGAGTGTTCCCAGCTCCTCACCAGACAGCACCGCTCACGGTCCCAGTGCCGGGGAAAATCAAGCCTCATTGCTTCTGGCTGTGCAGACCAGTGGGGATTGGGGTGGAGGCAGAGAATGCCAGTCTCTCAGCAGAGTCCACTTGTTTAAAGGGCCGCCATGATCCTAGAATGTCCACAGACTCACACACTCTGGGAACAACAGCCAGGGAAGCAGCTAGAGGGGTGCCAGTCCCATATGAAAGTGGGAGAAGTGCCTGGAAAAGAGGCAAGTGCTGAGCAAGAAGCATTGGTCCCTCTTGGAACCCTCCCCCACATACAGCGCCACAACGTGGTGAAAAGGGTTACCCTGTACTGATGAATCCCTAAGGCTCTGCCCCTTACAACATAACAGGAGTGACAGCTCTACCTGGGACACAGAGGCAAACAAACACAGGAGCCTGTCAGAATGAGGAGACAGAGAACTATGGCCCAAAAGGGGGGATGAATCAAGGTTGCAGTGGGAGAACTAAACGACGAGGAGATAGCCAACCTAACAGATGAGGACATAGACAACCTAACAGGTGTAGAATTCAAAACACTGGTAATAAAGATGCTCACAGGCTTGACAGATATGCTTGAGTACAGCAAACGCATAAGAGAAGAAGTGAAGGCTATGCTAAGTGAAACAAAGGAAAATCCACACCAAACCAATGGTGAAGGGAAGGAAACCGGGGTTCAAATCAATGATTTGGAACATAAGGAAGAGAAAAACAGTCAACCAGTACAGAATGAGGAAACAATAATTGAAAAAAAAAAATGAGGAGAGGTTTGGGAACCCCTGGGACAACTTTAAACGTGCCGACATCCAAGTCATAGGGGTGCCAGAAGGAGAAGAGGAAGAGCAAGAAATTGAAAACTTATGTGAAAAAATAATGAAGAAAAACTTCCCAAACTTGGTGAAGGAAATAGACATACAAGTCCAGAAAGAACAGAGAGTTCTGGGAGAGCTGGACCCGGAGGGGACCACACCAAAACATATCACGATTAAAATGCCAAAGGTGAAAGATAAAGAGAGAATCTTAAAAGCAGCAAGAGAGAAGCAGAGAGTTGCCTACAAAGGGGTGCCTATAAGACTATCAGTTTCTCATAAGAAACTTGGCAGGCAAGAAAGGAATCTGGCAAGCAGTATTCAATGTGATGAAAAGCAAGGACCTACAACCAAGATTACTCCATCCAGCAAAGCTATCATTTAGAATGGAAGGGCAGATAAAGTGCTTCCCAGACAAGGTAAAGCTAAAAGCGTTCATCATTACCAAGCCATTATTATATGAAATGTCAAAGGAACTTACTTAAGAAACAGAAGATCAAAACTATGAACACTAAAATGACAACAAACTCACAACTATCAACAACTGAATCTAAAAAATAAACAAAATTCAACTAAGCAAACCAGAATAGAAACAGATTCATAGGTATGGGGATCATTTGATGGGTTATCAGCTGGGAGGGGGTAGGGGGAGAAACGGGGAAATGGTGCAGGGATTAAGAAAC
Source organism: Furipterus horrens (assembly GCF_987537825.1). Taxonomy (NCBI): domain Eukaryota; kingdom Metazoa; phylum Chordata; class Mammalia; order Chiroptera; family Furipteridae; genus Furipterus; species Furipterus horrens. The sequence continues at coordinate 34,622,594 of NW_028327180.1, forward strand.
ATAATTGGTTGGTACAAAATAGGGAGAAGTTAAGAATAATATAGGAAAGGGTGAAGCCAAAGAACTTATATACATGACCTATGGACATGAACTAAGGGGGGTGGGATTGCTGGAGGGGAGGGGGGTACTGGGTAGAGGGAAACAAAGGGGGAAAAAGTTAGAACTACTGTAACAACATAATCAATAAAATATACTTTTAAAAAATTTCTAGAGATCTGCTGTAAACATTGTGCTTATGATGAACAATTCTGAACTGTATACTTAAAATTTTGTTTAGAGGGTATATCTCATGTGTTTTCTACAATATTAAATATATATAATAGAAGAAGGGGTGGGAGGGAAGGAGGCAACTGAAGGAAGGTATCAAAGATGACTTCCCTGGGTCTGGCTAGGGCAGCTGGGTGAACAAGAGGTTCCTTGCTATCTGCTTTTCCTGCAGGTCCTACAACAGTCTGTTTCCTTTCTGGTCTCAAAGTGCTCTCAGTTGCTGTCTGAAACTGCTAAAAATTCACTCGACCTGCTTCGTGCCTCAAAAATATGAAGAGCATTTCCATTGCTCTAGGGATTTCTGTCCCCCTTTGCCCTTCCCAAAACCAAGAGATGTAGGAAATGCTTTGGAGGTAATTCCCTTCGAACAGCAAAGGACTCGATTAGCAGCCCTCACTCTGAACAGCCTCTGAACATCCTCAGATAGTGTAATGGCCTTTAATTCCGAGCACAGCCTGAAAGACTTCCCATCACGCAGCAGATATTTTTCCTACGATTATGCCGTGTCTCCCACTATGAAACTCACTCCCCACCCCACCCCCTTCCCTGCCTGCAGCTAGAGTTAAAAGCAGCCACTTGCTGCCCCTTCAGGGTTAACTACTTTACTCTTTTATGTGTGGGTTACATATGCAATGGTGTAATATTTGCTTAGGATTTAGGTCTATATGCTTGTTTACAGTAATACAAATATGAATGGTTTGAGTCATCTACTATTGAATACCCTGGCATATAATGTGTCACCTCCATAGGTCACTTTGCTCTTCAGGCTTATCAGGCCTGAAGGATTAATGGGGAGGTATAATAAATTGATGATTTAAACATGACTACTCATATATTGCCTGGTATGAAGCAATCACACTATCATTCCTGAAAACAGTTCCTCATTATCTTGCTTACACTATGTACAGCATATCTGGTAATAGTTCTAATGAAGTCATAAAGTAGAGACTATGCCACATGCTGTGAAACAGATTTTATAGCCAAAAAAGTACACATAAGGGCTAAACATAGTAGACATGGTTCAGCATAGTCCTTGATGGGCAGCAAGTCTTTCTAAGAAGTTACACCAAAATCTTTGTCAAGCTTCCCCAAGTATTTTGCAATCTCCTCCTAGAATTCTTTCGAGATGATCACAGACTTCTTGTATTGACTCAAAGTGCTACTAGTCTCATTTCAAACTTTTGAGGGAAGTCATGAATCTCTTTCTGGCCATACAAAGGAGGACAAATGGACTCTTCTAGCATTTTTATACCCAGCACATGTGATGGGGATGGTCGACCACTTACTGATGAAAGTCTTTCATTAATAAAAGGAGAGGAGAATCCTGTATGCCAAGGGTCATAGTCATTTGTTATGCATGACTTTCTTTCAGTATCTTGAGTCACACATTCCTATGGTGACACCTTTTTTCTCGAGTTGAAGCAACCTGGGAATAGTCAATGATCATATTCACAGTAATATTATTTTTGCCTTTCTTTCACCATCTTTAATATTATAAAACCTCTAATGCCTCTCAAAACCTCTTCAGTCACTTCTAGGAACTCCCAGGTACCAATAAGGTATCTACCATTTTTCATTCTTTTCTAATCCAGTAGGGGTAACTGCTACCCAGCCCTCACTATTTATGAGCCCACAGGAAGTTAATGTCTCATGACTTCCTCCACCCTCTGGGGCCCATTAAGAGAGCATGAATGTCAATACCACGTGCACTGTCTCCTGATGCTACTTAGTAATTTTACAAAATAATTAGTCAGACATTGTATTTCAATATTTGAGAACTCCAAGAAGGTAAAATTTGAGGCTACTTCTGGCCAAGATAGAGACATAGACAGACACGCTGGGTCTCCCTCCACAACTAAGAAGGAATACAACTACCCCAAAACTAGAGACAACCAGAAGTTCCAGAAAATCAAGCTGCATGGAAGTCCAACAAACAAGATATAAAAAAGAAATACTCATCCAGACAAGTAGAAGGGGCGAAGCTGGGGCGGTGAGGACGTGGTATGGTGGTGGCAGCAGCAGCAATGGCAGCAACAACAGTGGCAGCTGGCAAGCCAGCAGAAAATGCAGTCACATATTTTAAAAAGTCAGGAGGGACACCTGGGGAGCGCTCCCAGCTCCTGACCAGACTGTGCAGCTCACGTTCCCAGCACCAGGGAGAATCAAGCCTCATTGCTTCTGACTATGCAAACCAGTGGGGGTTGAAGCAGAGGAAGAAACTGCCAGTCTCTGAGCAGAATCCACTTGTTTAAAAAGCCCCCACAGTCCTAGAATGTCTGCAGACCCACCCACTCTGAGAATGATGGCCAGGGCAACAGCTAAAGAGGAACCAGTCTTATACAGAAGTGGGAGAAGTGCCTGGAAAAGGGACAAGTGCTGAGCAAGCGGATTGTTTCCTCTCTGACCCCTCCCCTCCATACAGCGCCACAATGTGGTGAAATGGGCCTCCCTGTACTTACGAATACCTAAGGCTGCACCCCTTACAACATAACAGGAGCTACAGCTCTACCTGGGACCCAGAGGCAAACAAAAACTGGAGCCTGTCAACATGAGGAGACAGAGAAGTATGGCTCAAAAGGGGAAATGGATCAAGGTTCCAGTGGGAGAACTAAGTGATGAGGAGATAGCCAACCTCACAGACAAGGAGATAGCCAACCTAACAGATGCAGAATTCAAAACACTGGTGATAAAGATGCTCACGGTCTTGACAGATATGCTTTTCAAGTATGGCAAATGCATCAGGGAAGAAGTGAAGGCTATGCTAAATGAAACGAAGGAAAATCCACACATAACAAATGGTGAAGGGAAGGAAATGGGGTCCAAATCAATAATTGGGAATATAAAGAAGAAAAAAACAGTCAACCAGTACAGAATTAGGAAACAATAATTGAAAAAAATGAGGAGAGGCTTGGGAACCTCTGGGACAACTTTAAACATGCCAACATCCAAATCATAGGGGTGCCAGAAGGAGAAAAAGAAGAGCAAGAAATTGAAAGCTTATGTGAAAAAATAATGAAGGAGAACTTCCCAAATTTGGTGAAGGAAAAAGACATACAAGTCCAGGAAGCACAGAGAGTCCTGAGCAAGCTGGACCCAGAGGGGACCACACCAAGACACATCATAATTTAAATACCAAATGTGAAAGATAAAGAGAGAATCCTAAAAGCAGCCAAAGCAAAGCAGAGAGTTACCTACAAAGGGATGCCTATAAGACTATCAGCGGATTTCTCATAAGAAACTTTGCAGGCAAGAAGAAACTGGCAAGAAGTACTCAGTGTGATGAAAATCAAGGACATACAACCAAGATTACTTCATCCAGCTAATCTATCATTTAGAATGGAAGTGCAGATTAAGTGCTTCCCAGACAAGGTAAAGTTAAAAGAGTTTATTTTCACCAAGCCATTATTATATGAAATGTTGAAGGGACTTATTTAAGAAAAAGAAGATCAAAACTATGAACACTAAAATGACAACAAACTCACAACTATCAACAACTGAATCTAAAAAATAAAAACAAAATTCAACTAAGCAAACTAGAATAGGAACAGAATCATAGGTATTGGGATCATTTGGAGGGTTATCAGCTGGAAGGGGGAAGGGGGAGAAACGGGGAAATGGTGCAGAGATTAAGAAGCATAATTGGTTGGTACAACATAAAGACAGGGATGTTAAGAATAATATAGGAGCCCTGGCTGGTGTGGCACAGTGGATTGAGTGCCAGCCTGTGAACCAAAGGGTCACCAGTTCAATTTCCAGTCAAGGTACATGACTGAATTGCAGGCCTGGTCCCCAGCTGGGGGCACATGAGGGGCAACCACACATTGATGTTTTTTTCTTTCTCTCTCCCTTTCCCTCTCTCTAACAATAAATAAATAAAATATTTAAAATTTAAAAAGAAGAAGAATATAGGAAAGGGTGAAACCAAAGAACTTATATGCATGACCCATGGACATGAACTAAGGGGGGTGGGATTGCTGGGGGAAGGGGGGTACTGGGCAGAGGAAAGAAAAGGGGAAAAATTAGAACTATTGTAACAATGTTATCAATAAAATATACTTTTTTTAAAAGATAAAAAAATTTGGTGAGTTTTTTTTGAATAGTTCAAAAAGCTTTATTCATGAACTTCTGTTATAATGATGTGGTCTCATCATGAAATAACATGAAATCTGCTAAAAGCAGAGGCATATTCTTTGTTGCAGATGAAGGCACAGTTTAAGAAATAATCTTGCTCAACTTCTAAACACACTTGCTTATAGAAACTAAAATTAAAAAATTATTTAGTGAAGTGGATGAGTCCTCTTGATGAATCCATACAGGTCTAGGGGTGATACTGAGTTAATATTTGTCAATGTTTACTGCAATTTTTCATGATTTCATTGTGCCCCTCTTGCTAGTGGGAACTCAAGAGATGAAATGTTCTATAATAAATATTGAGGAATAATATTTCTTTAAATTAAAATTTATTGCCACCTTTCTAATTAGAACAATATTTCTCTAATGGATAATATTGTCTTAGCCAAATTTCTGGAAAGCAGAGCCTGAAGCAAGGACTGAATCTTGATGCTTCACCTAGCAGGTACAGTCCCCGAGCAGTGGGAGTGAGAGAGAAGGGATGTGAAACTAAGCAAATGGAAAGCACTACAAGATCCTGTGTGCTTTGGCACTGGCCATCACTTTACAACAAGCTGTGAAGATAGAGAGCTGACTACTCACTCAGTAGACGTTCCCACTGGGCCAGAGACCCTAGACTAGCTATACAGAGAAAAAGTGTGGCTTGGAACTAGCCATGGGGAGAAGCAAGGAACAGAATTGTATCTACCCATCCCTTTTTCACCTTTTATTTCCATTGGTCAAAGTTTGCCCCAATGAGGATTTAAGTCCTCTGCATTTCTAGGTTGCATCCTCTGGTCCCTTTGACTACTGCTCCAGAAATGAGATCCTGTGCCCCACCACATAGCATCTCATCCAAGTCCTAAAGGAGAAGAGGCCAGAAACTCAGGGTAGTGACTGGCTGTGCAGCAGGCCCCAGTGACCGGTCACCTCCAGATGGTGAAATCATTCAGTCTCAAACTGAGCAGCAGCAGAAGTAGAAAAGGCAACTGAGGAGCTGGGAGGTTAGGGCACCAGGAGAATCTTAGGATGATAGGTGTGCCTGATCTGAATATTTCATATCAAAGTTTCAGATATTGTTTTCGACAGGGTGTGACAGGCTGAAGTGTCTCCTCCTCACATGTTGAAGTCCTAACTCCCAGAACCCCCTCAGAATGTGATTGTTTTTGGAGATAAGGTCTTTAAAAAGGTAATTATGATTAAGTGAGGTCATTAGGGTGGTCCCTTATCCAATCTGACTGGCATCCTTATTAGAAGAGGAGATTAGGACGCAGACACACACAGTGGGAAGATCATGTGAAGATACAGGGAGAAGACTGTCATCTACAGATCAAGGAGAAAGGCCTCATGAAAAGACAACCCTGCCATCACCTTGATATTGGACTTCCAGCCTCCAGAACTGTGAGAAAATAAATTCTGTTGTTTAAGCCTCCCAGTCTGTAGTATTTTGTTACCGCAGCTCTAGAAGGATAGATTGGGAATTGACCAAATCAAATTCCACCCTGACTTCCTTTCAAGTCTGTCACTTGTTCACACTACCTGGAGGTCAACTCCTAGAACAGCCAAATTATTAACCCTATGAATCTACCAGAATGGATAGGCCGTTTTAGTTTTGAAATCAAAATGAGAGTCTCCTACGAAGTATTAAATGCTCTTGCTAGTAGAATGTAGCAATATGTTCAAATAGATACCTTATGTTTAAATGAATAACTATGTATTATACTGGTATTAGCTCTACAATCATCTTGCTAACATTTGCTGGGATGTAGCAACAATTACTAACATACTGATTATTGAGATTATGAAGCAACTTTAATCAAGTCAATAAAAAAATGAAAAAATAATAGAAGTTATAGTGTTCTACAAACAGCAACTAGAATTCATAGAATCCACAACAAAGCCTGATACAAAAGTGAACTATAAAAGCAAAATTGACTGAAATTCCAAACATTTACATGGCTGTGATGAAATGTGAACTTTATACAATTTTTGGTTTATTCAGTTCAGTTGCTGCTTTGGGGATCAAAAAAAAATCATGCAAATAGAAAATACACTTAAAGTGATCAAAGATGGGAGGCAGGGGAAATTACCATTCAGTGAAGAAGAAGATGGTAAACAAAGGCACTGTTTTATTTCTATTTTATCAGAGGATTTAGTTGTGCCCGATAAACTCTATTTCATTAGGCTCATTTACATGATAGCAAGATAACTAAGGATTGCTTTATGCAGTTTTATGTTATATCTTCTTTCTCTTTCTCTTTCCTTTAGCTGTCTCTTCTTCTGGAATGTTCTGCACTATTTTTCTCCAGTCTCAAGTTTTACATCTTAGTTGCATTTGATTGTTTCTCCATTTGGGCAAACTATTTTGAATCCTATCAACATTCACTTGAGTGCCTTTGTAGGAGACCCTGAGTTAGTGGGGAAGAGGAAGATAAGCAAAGCTAGTCACTGTCCTCAAGGTATTTACTACCCAGAATGAAGGAGCACCTAGAGGGTAGAACCAAACCTATTTAGCTAGCTTACAATTCCTGCTAATAGAGTGCTGGTGCAGGATATTAAATGTAAAGTCACTTAACCCCTCCTTCGGTGCCTTCACATCCCATCTACCACTACCTCCATGTAAAGCTGCCCTTTGACAGTAAAACAGATAAATTGTTATATAGTCACACAATGGAAAACTGCAACATAATGAGAATAACATCTACAACTGCACTAAACAATACGAATGAATCTCATATGCATAATGTTGAATGAAAGAAGCTATACATTGAAGAGTGCATCCTGTATAACTAATATATATAATGTACAAAAGCAGGCAGAACTAAGCTATGTTGTTAGAAGTCAGGAAAGTGTTACTCTTGGGGTGGGTTGGGGGGAGCAGTGACTGGTTAGGAGTATGGTCAGGTGGGGTATTCTGAGATGCTGGTGATATTTTTTTCCCAGGTCTGAGTATTGGTTAAACAGGTTTGTTCAGTTTGTAAAAATTCATTGAACTGTGTGCTTACAATATGTGTACTTTTCTCTAAATGTTCTATACTTCAACTGCAAAATTTTAAAAATATTATCTAAGTATGCCCAGCAATACAAATTTTTCTAATATCGACAATAATTTAGCTCCAAATTTTTCTAATTTTCATTAGAAACAGATAAGAATAATACTTCTTCATGACAAATCTCAAAAAGAGAGGCATTACTTTGTTCAAAAATTCTTATAAGTGTCTTCATAGCAAAGTCCCCCTCACATGTGGGCATAAAGAAGAATCCACGCAACATAATTGATCTGGTTTTGTATCCTTTGTCCATTCCAGCTGATAGGCTAAAAGCCATAGGAAATTATGCTAGAATAATAAAAACAGTTAAAAGTCTATTTTTAAAGGCAGCAAAGGGCATGTGGCTAACAAGAACTCCTAGTAGTGTACTAGCTGGATGAAGTAAATGTGCTTTTAAATTATTTTTATTTGACGGTGAAAAAAAAAGCTCTTTAAAAAACACTCACATCTTTTATGCTAGCACCCATAAAGCAATAGTGATCTAATGGATGCTCCACTAAGTGGGAAATTAACAACTTGTGAATACAAAAACAGACAACAAGTACCTTCAACAAAAGAAACATACACAGCCTATTGAACCAAATAAACTTAAAAAAAAAAAAGTCCCCTTAAGGAACTGAACAAAAAGGGAAATCAATTGAACTTTGCAAAATAGAAATGTGTGTTTTATATCTTAATATCTATATTTAATTCATAGGATTGAATGTCTTCGTACTTTCCTCCTACATATATGCATATTGTATTTAAAAATAATTTTATGGATCCATGTTACAAAAACACAAGAATAATAAGAATGTTGAATTAGTGCCAAGATGGAGGCATAGACAGACACACTGCGTCTCTCTCCACAACTAAGAAAAAATATAACTACCTCAAAACTAGAAACAGCCAGAAGTTCCAGAATATTAAACTTCATGGAAGTCCAGCAAACAAAGATATAAAGAAGAAATATACTCATCCAGACAGGTAGGAGGGACAGAACCAGGGCAGAGAGGACACAGTGTGGTGGCAGCAGCAGCAGCAGCAGGCTGGCATAAAGCACAGTCACCTGTTTTAAAGTCAGGAGGGACACCTGGGGAGCGTTCCCAGCTCCTCACCGGACCTCACAGCTCATGGTCCCAGCACTGGGGAAAATCAAGCCCCATTGCTTCTGACTGTGCAAACCAGTGGGGGTTGGAACAGAGGAAGAAACTGCCGGTCTCTCAGCAGAGTCCACTTATTCAAAGGGCCCCCACAGTCCTAGAATGTCCACAGACCCACCCACTCTGGGAACAATAGCCTGGGCAGCAGCTAAAGGGGCACCAGTCTGGTGCGGAAGTGGAAGAGGTGCCTGGAAAAGGGGCGAGTGATAGGCTGGCAGCAATATTCCCTCTTGGACCCCTCCGCCACATACAGAGACACAATGTGGTGAAACAGGTTGCCCTGTACTGATGAATCCCTAAGGCTCCACCCCTTACGACGTAACAGGAGCAACAGCTCTACCTGGAACTCGGAGACAAACAAACACAGGAGCCTGTCAGAATGAGGAGACACAGAAGTATGGCCCAAAAGGGGGAACGGATCGAGGTTCCAGTGGGAGGACTAAGTGATGAGGAGATAGCCACCCTCACCGATGAGGAGACAGACAACCTAACAGACACAGAATTCAAAACACTGGTGATAAAGATGCTCACAGGCTTGACAGATATGCTTGAGTACAGCAAATGCATTAGAGAAGTGAAGTCTATGCTAAGTGAAATGAAGGAAAATCCACACAAAACCAATGATGAAGGGAAGGAAACCGGGGTTCAAATCAATGATTTGGAACATAAGGAAGAAAAGAACAGTCAACCGGTGCAGAATGAGGAAGCAAGAATTGAAAAAAATGAGGAAAACTTCACAAATTTTGTGAAGGAGATGGACATACAGGTCTTGGAAGCATGGAGGGTCCCGGGTGAGCTGGATCCAGTGGGGACCACACCAGGATGCATCATGATTGAGATGCCAAAGGTGAAAAATAAAGAGAGAGTCCTGGGGGCAGCAAGAGAGAGGTGGAGAGTTGCCTACAGGGGGGTGCCTATAAGACTATCAGCTGATTTCTCAGAGGACACTCTGCAGGTAGGAAGGGACTGGCAAACAGTATTCAATGTAATGAAAGGCAACCTGCAACCAGGATTAATCTATCCAGCAAGGTATCATTTGGAATGGAGGGGCAGATGAAGTGCTTCCCAGACAAGGTGAAGCCAAAGGAGTTCATCATCACCAAGCTATTATTATATGAAATATCAAAGGGAATTAATTAAGAAAAAGAAGATCAAAACTATGAACACTAAAATGACAACAAACTCACAACTATCAACAACTGAATCTAAAAAATAAAATCCAACTAAGCAAACCAGAATAGGAACAGAATCATAGGTATGGGGATCATTTGAAGGGTTATCAGCTGAGAGTGGGGAGGGGGAGAAATGGGGATATGGTGCAGGGATTAAGAAACATAATCGACTGGTACAAAATAGACAGGGGGAAGTTAAGAATAATATAGGAAAGGGTGAAGCCAAAGAACTTATATGCACAACTCATGGACATGAACTAAGGGGGTGGGGTTGCTGGAGGGAAGTGGGGTACTGGGCAGAGGGGAGCAGAGGGGGAAAATATTGGAACTACTACGACAACATAATCAATAAAATATACTTAAAAATAAAATAAAATAAATTGAAAATTTAAATTAAAAAAAAAAGGAATGTTGAATTTTAACAACCAAAAGTAACCATCTTACAACTTGATTAGACACATACTAAACCATGGTATGACAGGTATAAAATGAATCTGTAGTCTATCCTTGATTTCAAACAAGAACTGTATGATAATGGTTCAGAATATAGAAGTATGGAAATACAGTACATCAAAGCAAAGCAAGTTTAATTGGGCTTAGTTTGATAATTGCTGAAAACAAAGAACCTGCCTCACAGAGTGGCTGGTGTAAAAATCCAATAGTAAGTCCAGCTGATCCAAATTAAAACCACCCTATCTACCATCCCACATGAATCCTTTTATCTGAAGTCTACAGAGAACATATTACAATTCAGCTCAGAATTACAGAGGGCCAGTCGCTTTTATCAGGATTTACTTTGGCTAAAACCCGACTGTATATGTTTCATTTCTCTATTTTTAAAACTGTAACATATAAGGACTTTAAAGGAAAAGCCAAGAAACTAACCAACACCAGCAAAAACCAGGAGCAAATCAGGGTTATTTCTTCAGCATATTTGGATCCATAGAATCCATTTCCACTTTTCCTGTGTAAAACACATAGGGAAACAGAATTCATCATCTTGCAGCCAGACTGTTTTCCCAATTGTTAATTCTCTAGATGGGAAGTGTAGAAATGGGTCTCTCAGGAGAATTATAAAATGTCCTCAAATTTTAAGTAGGTTAGGAACATCGTGACATTGATTGGGTCAATGTATTACTGCTATGCTGATTTTTCAAAGTGGAAAACATAACAGGGAATGAGGAAGCTGGAAGGGAAGTTGGAAGTGGAGATAAAATGCTGTCAGACCTGCTTCCCTTGCCCGGTTCAGGCTCCCATCATCTACCAGCAGAACCAGCACCAAAGCCTCATCTCTGGTGTTCCTGACATCTGGCTCCGCCAGCCATTTACTTTTAACGCTCTCACCTGAATTACAGTTCCAAAAAATAAATATGATCATGTTGTCTGCCCACGTATAGAATCCCACTGAACTTTTAAAAATTCAATTCTCATTTGAAAAACATTCAACTCCACCAATAGTAAAATGCTAATTAAAAGAGCAATTAAATATCATTCTTGCTTATCAAATAGGTACAAATGTCAAACAAAAAATGATTAGTGCTGGCAAGACAGTTATGCAAAAGGCACTTTTATACATACTTCTAGTGAAAGTGTCAATTAGGATAGCCTTTTTAAAAATCAATCTGGCTTTATAAAATCATGAGCATAAAAAATGTCATAAAAATATTTTTTAAGATAGTCTAATAAAAAAGTGATACATTCTGACCTGACTTCTAAGATTTTATCTAAAAAGGGATCTAAAGAGCAATAAGGAACAAACAAAACAAAACAGACTCAGACGCAGAGAGCAGACTGATGGTTATCAGAGGGGAGTGGGGTTGGGAGGCCGGGTGAAAAAGCTGAAGGGATGGAGAAGTACAAATTGGTAGTCACAGAACAGTCACAGGGATCCAAGGTACAGCATAGAGAATATAGCCACTAATATTGTAACAACTGTGTATAGTGCCAAGCAGGTACAGGAAATATTGAGGGGAACACTTTGTAAATTATGTGGTTGTGTAACCACTATGCGGTACACCTGAAACTAACACAAAATAATAGTGAATGTAAACTGTAATTTTTAAAAAAGCTATAGTAATTCAAACAGTGTAAGATTGGCATGGGTGTAGATATTTTAAATGAAATTTTTACAGAGTTTGATAACAGTACTTCACGTATATATAATAGATATTTGGAATATGATAGAAATGGCATTGCAGACCAACTAAGAAAATAACGGGCTCTTCAATAATGGTTCTAACAGAACTGGCTCTGAGTATGGGAAAAATATAATTGAATCTTTATCTCACATACTACATATACATTTAATTCCTGATGATGATATAAAGACTGAAATGTGGTCTGGTCAGGATGGTGGTATAGGTAAATGCAGTACTCGCCTCCTCTCACAACCATGTCAAAATTATAACTAAACTACAAAACAACCATCATGCAGAATCCCTAGGGAATTAAAGAAAAAGTCACACTGAGACTGGTAGGAGGGATGGAGATGAGGAGCGGGCTGGTCCCACACCCACATGTGGTAGATGAAAATTGGGACCTCTTGGCCACAGAGACCCCCATGAAAATCAAGGGGTCCCAGCCTTACACTAAGCTCTCCAGCCTAAGTTTCCAGGGCCAGAAAGAGAAGCCCCGATAACTTCTGGCTTTAAAAACCAGTGGTGATTGAGGCTGAGTGAGACAGAGGGCTTTTGGAGTCCCACCCAGACAGTTCTTCTTTTTTTTT